>NW_023416390.1:86861252-87481252 GCF_014108235.1 Myotis myotis | reverse complement strand
CGAGAGGGCACAGGCCGGGCTGAGGGACCCCGCTCCGAGTGCACAAATTTTGTGCACCAGGCCTCTAATACATATATATATATATATATATATATATATATATATATATATATATGCCTAAGCAACTGAAGGACTGGTCGAACGGTCACTATGATGTGCACTAACCACCAGGGGGAAGATGGTCAACTCAGGAGCTGCCCCTGGTGGTCAGTGTTCTCCCACAGCGAGAGTGCCTCTCAGTTGAGCAACCCCTCCTGGTGACCTACTAGCCCAGGCAGACACTCACTTCCTCAGTAGTCCTGCAGATCCAATCTCCAGAGAATGGGCCAGGCACCAACAGACTGGTTCCACCAGCACAATCCCGACAATACTGCCAGCCTAAAAAGCGGCTGCCAGGTGGCTCCCAACAACTGGTACAAACATCAGTGGGCAGCAAGTGTTGCTACGGTGGCGTGAGACTCTCCTGATCAGGACTGACTGAGCATGAGCTGACGTGAGGCACAGTGGAACCAGGATGAGTGGGAGCAGAAGGCAGGAGCAGCAGGTGGCGTTGGACTGTGGTTTCAGCCTGATACCCTCAGGCCATGCTGAGGAAACCCACCCATGTATGAATTCATGCACCAGGCCTCTAGTCTATATAATAAAAGGCCAATGGCCATAACAATCAAAATGACCAAACGAATAGTCACCAGTAAGTGCATGGAGCACCTCTCGGTCCCTGCCCCATGGCCCACATGCTCCTATCACAGCAAGGCTGGTGGCTGGTGGGCAGGCGGACGGTGGGTGGGTGGGTGGGGCAAGACGGTGTGGCAAGAGAGGCTGGGTCTGATCAGCAGCTGCTACGGAGGCTGCAGATCAGGCCCGGAGATAGGCCCGGAGAGAGAGGTGGGGCCTGGTCCACAGCTGCTGTGGAGGCTGTGGAACAGGCCCAGAGATAGGCCGGGAGAGAGAGAAAGCTGTCAGCAGGCCATTCTGGATTTCCCAGAAGAGCCAACGGCTGCCTAGGATGTAGAGCTTTTGTTGCTGAGTGGCATAGAAACCGAACAATCAGAATCTAATCTGGGTGAACTGCAAAGGCAGAACCTAAGGTAGGGGCTGAGGAGGGGTTTTAAGAGCAATAGCTGTTTGGTGTAAGGTGTAAGAAAGTGGTTCAATTTTTTAATGACCAGTTTGGCAGTATAGTGCATATGGCTGGCTATCAGTCCAGATATAGGGGTTAGGTATTTTTGTCTGCCAAAAGCATCTCCTCCTGCTGAAAAAGGCTTCCCCCCACCATTTAAACAATCTTATACTATATAATCTATCAATACTAATAAAAGGGTAATATGCTAATTAGACCAGGTCAACTGGCCATCTTCCAAACGTCCAACTTCCTTCTGGACAAAGGCATGGTGGTGAGGGCCAAAGCAGAGGCAGTTAGGGGCAAGATCAGGCTGGCAGGGGAGAGCAGTTGGGGGCAAGATCAGGCCAGCAGGGAGTTAGGGGCGAGATCAGGCTGGCAGGGGGTTAAGGGCAATCAGTCCGGCAGGGGAGGGCAGTTGGGGGCGCAACCAGGCAGGCAGGGGAGGACCATTGGGGGAGACAAGATCGGCAGGGGAGGGAAGTTGGGGGCATTAGGCAGGCAGACAGGTGAGTAGTTAGGAGCCAGTGGTCCTAGATTGCAAAAGGGATGTCAGACTGCCAGTTTAGGCCCGATCCCATAGGGGTCCCAGATTGGAGAGAATGCAGGCCGGGCTGAGGGACACACACCCCCCCCCCGCATGAATTTCATACACCGGGCCTCTAGTCTATACATATAAAAGCCTAAACAACCAAATGACCAAATGACTGAACTATCAGTTGACCAGTTGCTATGACCATACTGACCACCAGGGGACAGATGCTCAATGCACAGGATTGGGCTCCCTCCTGTCTGGATTGGACCTGCAGGGATCAGGCTGAAACCAGCTATCCAACATACCCCAAGGGGTCCCAGATTGCAAGAAGGTGCAGGCCAGGCCAAGGGACCCCACTGGTGCACGAATCTGTGCACTGGGCCTCTAGTCAATAAAAAGTTTATTTTTTAGTAAAAATCACAAGATCATATCAATTGATGCAGAAAAGGCATTTGATTGAATCCAATACCCATTTTGGTTAATCCTTAATCCTCACCAGAGGATATTTTTCCATTGCTTTTATTTTATTTTATTTTTTTTAGAGAGAGAGTGGAAAGGATAGGGAGAGACAAAGAGAGAAACATTGATGTGAAAAAGCACATTGATTGGTGGCCTCCTGCATGCTCCCTGACAAGGTCTGGAGATTGAGCCTACAACCTAGGTATGTGCCCTTGACCTGAATCAAACCCAGGGCCCTTCAGTTTATCCATTGAGCCAAACCAGCTGGGGCCCAACACCATTTTTTGATAAAATTCTCAGCAAAGTGGGATTAGAGGAATCATACCTCAACATAATGAAAAGCCTTATATGACAAAACTACAGCCAACATCATATTCAAAGGATAAAAATTAAAACCATTTCCCCTAAGAACCAGAACAAGGTGGTGATGCCTACTTTCACCACTCCTGTTTGACATAGTACTGAAAGGCTAGCCATAGTGATCAGATAAGAAGAAATAAAAGGCCTCCAAATTGGAAAGAAGGAAGTAAAACTGTCATTATTTGCAGAAGACATGATATTGTACATGGAAAATTCTAAAGATTCCATAAAAAAAATTACTAGATTTAATAAATGAATTCAGCAGTATAGCAGGATATAAAATTAACACCCAGAAATCTATGGCATTTTTACACACCAATAATGAACTCTCAGAAAGAGAAACTAAACAATCAATTCCATTTACCATTGCACAAAAAACTAAACAAATAATCCCTTTTACCATTGCATTTATCATTAAGATACTTAGGAATAAACTTAACTAAGGAGGTAACAGATCTGTACTCAGAAAACGAGTATTTTTTTTAGAGAGAGAGTGGAAAGGATAGGGAGAGACAAAGAGAGAAACATTGATGTGAAAAAGCACATTGATTGGTGGCCTCCTGCATGCTCCCTGACAAGGTCTGGAGATTGAGCCTACAACCTAGGTATGTGCCCTTGACCTGAATCAAACCCAGGGCCCTTCAGTTTATCCATTGAGCCAAACCAGCTGGGGCCCAACATTGATAAAAGAGATAGAGGAAGATATAACCAAGTGGAAGAATATACTTTGTTCAAACATTGGTAAAATCAACATCATTAAAATGTCCATACTACCCAAAGCAATCTATAGATTCAATGCAATCCCCATTAAAATACCAACAGCATATTTCACAGACCTGGAACAAATGCTCCAAAAATTTCTGTGGAATCAAAAAAGAACCAGAATAGCCACAGCAATCTTGAGAAAGAAGAACAAAGGGATCACAATACCAAATATCAAGTTATAGTACAAGGCCACTGTTCTCAAAACTGGCTGGTTCTGGCAAAAGAAGACGTATAGACCAGTGGTCGGCAAACTCATTAGTCAACAGAGCCAAATATCAACAGTACAATGATTGAAATTTCTTTTTGAGAGCCAAATTTTTTAAACTTAACCTATATAGGTAGGTACATTGTTATTAACTTAATTAGGGTACTCCTAAGGCTTAGGAAGAGCCACACTCAAAGGGCCAAAGAGCCGCATGTGGCCCGCGAGCCGCAGTTTGCCAACCATGGGTATAGACCAATGGAACAGGACAGAGAACCCAGAAATCGACCCAATCCTTTGTGCTCAATTAATGTTTGACAAAGAAGGCAAGAACATAAAATGGAGTCAAGATCTATCCAGTGATGTCAGTGGGGTGTTAAAGTTCACTGCTATGATTGTATTGCTGTCCATCTCTCCTTTAAAATCCTCCGGAAGCTTTTTGGATATATTTGGATGCTCCTGTATTGGGTGCATATAGGTTAACGAGAATTATATCCTCTTGTTGTTTTGATCTCTTTATTATTATGAAGTGATCTTCATTATCTCTTGTTGTGGTCTTCACTTTGAAGTCTATTTCGTAAGATTTGATTACTGCTATCCCCACGTTTTTTTCATTGCCTGGAAAAAAAACTTTCCATTCCTTTAGTTTCATTCTGTACTTTGTTCTGAGGTGGGTCTTTTATAGAGAGCATATATATGGGTCATGTTTTCTTATCCATTCAGCTACCCTATGTCTTTTTATTGGAGCATTTAATCCATTTACATTTAAGGTTATTATTGACTAGAGGCCCCGTGCACAAAACTTTGTGCACTTGGGGGGGGGTCCCCCTTAGCCCAGCCGTTCCCTCTCGCAGTCTGGGACCCCTCGAGGGATGTCCACCTGCTGGCTTAGGCCAGCTCCCCCAGGGATTGGGCCTAAGATGGCAGTCAGATAACCCTCTGGCAGCCCAGGAGCTCTCGGGGGATGTCCGCTTGCCAGCGGGGAGCAAGCCTAAGCCGCAGTCAGACATCCTTAGCACAGCTGAGGAGGTGGGAGAGGCTCCCACCTCCACCGCTATACTGGCAATCGTCAGCCTGGCTTGTGGCTGAGCAGAGCTTCCCCTGTGGGAGCACACTGACCACCAGGGGCAGCTCCTGCATTGAGCATCTGCCCCCTGGTGGTCAATGTGTATCATAGTCATTCCCAGTCATTCTGCTGTTAGGGTCAATTTGCATATTACCCTTTTATTATATAGGATAGAGGCCTGGTGCATGGGTGGGGGCCGGCTGGTTTGCCCAGAAGGGTGTCCCAGATCAGGGTAGGGGTCCTACTGGGGTGTCTGGCCAGCCTGGGTGAGGGGCTGATGGCTGTTTGCAGGCTGGCCACAGCCCCTGCAGGGTTGGGGTCCCCACTGGGGTGCCTGGCCAGCCTGGGTGAGGGACTAAGGGCCGTGTTCAGGCTGGCCACACCCCCTTCTGGGTGGGGGGTTCCTGCTGGGGTGCCTGGCCAGTCTGGATGAAGGGCTGATGGCTGTTTGCAGACTGGCCAAGCCCCCCAGCAGGCACCCTCACCCCATAAGGGTGTGACCATCCTGGGTGAGGGGCTTATGGCTGTTTGCAGGCTGGCCACAGCCCCCAGCCACCCAAGCTCCCAGTGGAGGCTGGCTGGAAGCAGGTATCTGGTATTTATTTATCTTCTATAATTGAAACTTTGTTGCCTTTAGCAGAGGCCACAACCAGCCAGGGCAGGCGGGAAGCTTGGCTTCCTCCATCGCAGGGGCAACCAAGCCTCCTGCTTGCTCCAGCTCCTTGGCTGCCAGCCGCCATCTTGGTTGGATTAATTTGCATATAGTCGCTCTGATTGGCTGGTGGGCGTGGCTTGTGGGCGTGGCTTGTTAGTGTAGCTGAGATATGGTCAATTTGCAAATATGAGTTCCATTTTTAACTTTTTGAGGAAACTCCGTATTGTTCTCCACAGTGGTTGCACCAGTCTGCATTCCCACCAGCACTGTATGAGGGTTCCTTTTTCTTCACATGCTCTCCAGCACTTGTTGTTTGTTGATTTGTTGATGATAGGCATTCTGACAGGTGTGAGATGGTACCACATTGTTGTTTTGATTTGCATCTCTCAGATGATTAGAGACTTTGAGCATGTTTTCATATGTCTCTCGGTCATCTGTATGTCCTCTTTCAAGAAGTGTCTATTATAGTCCTTTGCCCATTTTTTTTATTGGATTGCTACTCTTCCTTTTGTTGAGATGTATGAGTTCCCTGTAAATTTTGGAGATTAGGCCCTTATCAGAGATAACATTGGCAAATATGTTCTCCCATGCAGTAAGCTCTCTTGTTGTATTGCTGATTATTTTATTTGCTGTGGAGAAGCCTTTTATTTTGATATAGTCCCATTTGTTTATTTTCTCCTTAGCTTCCATTGCCCTAGGAGCTGTATTGGTAAAGATATTGTTACAACATATGGTAGATATTTTGCTGCCTATGGATTCTTCTAAGGTTTTTATGGTTTCCCATCTTACAAGCCCTTTACCAATTTTGAGTTTATTTTTGTGTATGGTGTAGGTTGGTGGTCTAATTTCATTTTATTTTTGCATGTACCTGCCTAATTTTTCCTGATACCATTTATTGAAGAGACTGTCTTGACTCCATTTTATGCTCCTGCCTCCTTTGTCAAATATTAATTGAGCATAATGGCTTGTTTTGATTTCTGGGTTCTCTGTTCTGTTCCAATGGTCTATATGTCTGTTCTTGTGCTAGTACCAGGCAGTCTTGAGAACAGTGGCTTTGTAATATAGCTTGATATCCGGTATTGTGATCCATCCAACATTGTTCTTCTTTCTCAAGATTGCTGTGGCTACTTAGTCTTTTTTAATTCCACATGAATTTTTGGAGAGTTTGTTCTAGGTCTGTGAAATATGCCAGTGGTATTTTAATGGGGATTGCATTAAATCTATAGATTGTTTTGGGTAGTATGGACATTTTAATGATGTTGATAATACCAATTTATGAACATGGTATATTCTTCCATTTGTTTATGTCTTCCTCTATCTCTTTTATCAATGTCCTGTAGTTTTCTGAGTACAGGTCTGTTACCTCCTTAGTTAAGTTTATACCTAGGTATCTTAATTTTTGTTGTTGCAATGGTATATGGGATTGTTTTTTTGTTTGCTTTTTTCTCTTTCTGAGAGTTCATTATTGGTGTATAAAAAAGCCATACATTTCTGGGTGTTAATTTTGTATCCTGCTACATTGCTGAATTCATTTATTAAATCTAGTAGTTTTTTCATGGAGTCTTTAGGGTTTTCTATGTACAATATCATGTCGTCTGCAAATAATGACAGTTTCACTTCTACTTTTCCAATTCAACTGCCTTTAATTTCTTCTTCTTGTCTGATCACTATGACTAGCACTTCCAGCATTATGTTGAACAGGAGTGGTGAGAGTGGGCATCCTTGACTTCTTCCTCTTCTTAGGGGAAATGGTTTTAGTTTTTGCCCATTGAGTATGATGTTGGTTGTAGGTTTGTCATATAAGGCTTTTATTATGTTGAGGTATGATTCCCACTTTGATGAGAGTTTTTATTAGGAAAGGGTTGGATTTTGTCAAATACTTTTTCTGCATCAATTGATATGATTATGAGATTTTTTTCTCTCAATTTGTTTATGTGATGTATCACATTTATTGATTTATGGATGTTGTACCATCCTTGCTTCCTGAGAATAAAACCCACTTGGTCATGGGTATGATATTTCTAATGTAATGCTGGATCCAATTTGCTAGGATTTTTTTGAGGATTTTAGCATCTATGTTCATCAGAGATATTGGCCTGTAATTCTCTTTCTTTGTAGTGTCTTTATCTGGTTTTAGGATTACTGTAATGCTGGCTTCATAAAGAGAGCTTAGAAGTTTTCCTTCCTCTTGAATTTTTTGGAATAGTCTGAGGAGGATAGGTGTTAGTTCTTCATTGAATGTTTGGTAACTCTCCTGTGAAGTCATCTGGCCCTGGGCTTTTGTTTGTTGGAAGTTTTTCTTATTACTGTTTCAATTTCCTCCATAGTTTCTGGACTATTCAGATTTTTTTATTCTTCCTGATTGAGTTTTGGAAGGTCCTATTTTTCTAGGAATATGTCCATTTCTTCTAGGTTGATCAGTTTGTTGGAACAGAGTTGTTCATAGTATTTTTTTTTTTTACAATACTTTCTATTTCTGTTGGGTCTGTTGTTATTTTGCCTCTTTCATCTCTGATTTTGTTTATTTGGGTCCTCTCTCTTTGCTTCTTGGTGAGCCAGGCTAAATTTTCATCAATTTTGCTTATCCTTTCAAAGAAACAGCTCTTGGTTTCATTGATCATTTGTTTGTTTTTTGTCTCTATGTCATTTATTTCCACTTTGATCTATAGTATTTCCTTCCATCTGCTCACTCTGAGTTTTTCTTGTTGCTCTCTTTCTAATTCTTTAAGTTGTAGAGTTACATGATTTATTCCCATTTTTTTTTCTTGTTTTTGAGGTAGGCCTGCAATGCTATGAACTTCCCTCTTTTTTAAAAAAAATTTTAAAATATATTTTATTGATTTTTTACAGAGAGGAAGGGAAAGGGATAGAGAGTTAGAAACATCGATGAGAGAGAAACATCAACCAGCTGCCTCCTGCACACCCTCTACTGGGGATGTGCCCACAACCAAGGTACATGCCCTTGACTGGAATCGAACCTGGGACCCTTAGGTTCACAGGCCAACACTCTATCCACTGAGCCAAACCAGTCAGGGTGAACTTCCCTCTTAAGACTGCTTTCACTGTGTTCCATAGATTTTGGATTGCTATGTTTTCACTGTCATTTATTTCCAGGATCCTTTTTATTTCTTCTTTGATCTCTTTGGGCACCCAATAATTGTTTAATAACATGCTATTTAGCCTCCAAGTGTTTGAATGTTTTATTGTTTTTATTGTAGTTTATTTCTAATATTATGCTATTGTGATCTGAGAAGATGCTTGATATGATTTTAATCTTCTTGAATTTGAAGAGACTTTGCCTGTGTCCCAATATGTGGTCCATCTTTGAAAATGTCCCATGTGCACTTGAGAAGAATGATATTCTGTTGCTTTGGGGTGAAAGGTTCTGAAGATGTCAATTAAGTCCATCTGATCTAGTTAGTCATTTAGGATTGCTGTTACTTTGCTGATATTTTAGTCTGAAGGATTTATCCAGTGATGTCAATTGGGTGTTAAAATCAACTACTATGATATTATTGCTGTCAATACCTCCCTTGATATCTTCCAGAAGTTTTTTTTATATGGATGCTACTCCATTTGGGTACATATATGTTTACCAGAGTTATATCCTCTTGTGGTATCAAGCCCTTTAGTATTAGGAAGTGGTCTTCCTTATCTCTTGTTATGGCCTTCACTTTGAGGTCTATTTTGTCAGATGTAAGTATTGCTACTCCAGCTTTTTTTTTTTCATTTCTATTTACCTTAAAAATATTTTTCCATCCCTTCACTTTCAGTCTGTGTGAGTCCCTTGTTCTGAGGTGGGTCTTTTATAGATGGCATATATATGAGTCATCTTTTCTTATCCATTCAGCCACTCAGTGTCTTTTGATTGGAGGATTTAGTCCATTCACATGTAAGGTTATTACTGATAGGTACTTGTTTGTAGCCATTTTTATTCTTTATGTCTATGTTCCTTCTCCCCTTTTTATTTCTTCTTTTTACAACAGTCCCTTTAGAATTTCTTGCATTGCTGGTTTGGTAGTGATAAACTCCCTTAGCCTTTTTTTATCTGCAAAGCTCCTGATTTTCCCTTCAATTTTGTATGATAGCTTTGCTGGATAGTGTATTCTTGGATTCATTCCCTTGTTTTGCATCACTTTGTATACTTCATTCCATTCTCTTCTGGCCTGATGTGTTTCTATTGAGATATCATTTGATAATCTAATGGGAGGTAACTCTCTGTCTTTATCTTGTAGCCTTTAAGATTCTCTCTTTGTCATTAATGTTTGCCATTGTAATTATGATGATATTGGTGTGGGTCTTTTTTGGTTAATCTTGTTTGGGGCTCTCTGTGCTTGTGTGACTTTTTCTTCCCCAAATCAGGGACGTTTTCTGTTATTATCACTTCAAATAAGTTTTCTAAACTTTGCTCCTCTTCTTGTCCTTCTGGCGCCTCTTTATACATATGTTACTTCTTTTCATGTTGTCCCAAAGCTCCCTTAGGCTCTCCTCCTGCTTTCTAATTTTTTTCTCCAATTGCTATTCAGATTGGGTGTGTTTTTCTGCCCTTTTAACTCACTAATTCAGTTCACTGCTTCTTCTAGTCTATTGTTGAAACCTTCCATTGTGTTTTTATTATAGCAATATCATTTTTTATTTTCTCTTAATTCTTTTTTTTTTTTTTTAAGTTGATGGTGACATAAACCCAGGGAGGAAAGCTTCATTTTATAGTCATTACTTTTTTTTTTTTTTATTGCTTAAAGTATTACAAAGGGTATTACATATGTGTCCATTTTATCCCCCCGCCCTAGACAGTCCCCTAGCCTCCCCTATCCCCCAATGTCTTATGTCCACTGGTTATGCTTCTATGCATGCATACAAGTCCTTTAGTTGATCTCTTACCCCCCTACCTCCTGCCCCGCAACCCTCCCCAGCCTTCCTGCTGCAGTTTGACAATCTGTTTGAGGCAGCTCTGCCTCTGTATCTATTATTGTTCAAAAGTTTATAATGGTCTCTATTATCCATGAATGAGTGAGATCATGTGGTATTTTTCCTTCATTGACTGGCTTATTTCACTTAGCATAATGCTCTCCAGTTCCATCCATGACGTTGCAAATGGTAAGAGTTCCTTCCTTTTTAGAGCAGCATAGTATTCCATAGTGTAGATGTACCACAGTTTTCTAATCCATTCATCTACTGATGGGCACTTAGGCTGTTTCCAGATCTTAGCTATGGTGAATTGTGCTGCTATGAACATAGGGGTGCATATATCCTTTCTGATTGGTGTTTCTGGTTTCTTGGGATATATTCCTAGAAGTGGGATCACAGGGTCAAATGGGAGTTCCATTTTCAGTTTTTTAAGGAAACTCCATACTGTCTTCCATAGTGGCTGCACCAGTCTGCATTCCCACCAGCAGTGCACAAGTGTTCCTTTTTCTCCACATCCTCTCCAGCACTTGTCGTTTGTTGATTTGTTGATGATAGCCAGTCTGACAGGTGTGAGATGGTACCTCATTGTTGTTTTGATTTGCATCTCTCGGATGATTAGTGACTTTGAGCATGTTTTCATATGTCTCTTGGCTTTCTGAATGTCCTCTTTTGAAAGGTGTCTATTTAGGTCCTTTGCCCATTTTTTGATTGGATTGTTTATCTTCCTTTTGTTAAGTTGTATGAGTTCCCTATAAATTTTGGAGATTAGGCCCTTATCGGATATGACATTGGCAAATATGTTTTCCCACACAGTGGGTTTTCTCGTTGTTTTGTTGATGGTTTCTTTTGCTGTGCAGAAGCTTTTTATTTTGATGTAGTCCCATTTGTTCATTTTCTCTTTAGTTTCAAGTGCCCTAGGAGCTGTATCAGTGAAGAAATTGCTTCGGCATATGTCTGAGATTTTGTTGCCTTTGGATTCTTCTAGAATTTTTATAGTTTCCTGTCGTACATTTAAGTCCTTTATCCATTTTGAGTTTATTTTTGTGTATGGTGTAAGTTGGTGGTCTAGTTTCATTTTCTTGCATATATCTGTCCAATTTTCCCAGCACCATTTATTGAAGAGACTATCTTGGCTCCATTGTATGTTCTTGCCTCCTTTGTCAAATATTAATTGAGCATATTGGTTCGGGCCGATTTCTGGGCTCTCTATTCTATTCCATTGATCTATATGCCTATTCTTGTGCCAGTACCAGGCAGTTTTGAGAACAGTGGCTTTGTAATACATCTTGATATCTGGTATTGAGATCCCACCTACTTTGGTCTTTTTCAGGATTGCTGCAGCTATTCGAGGTCTTTTTTTATTCCAGATGAATTTTTGGAGAGTTCGTTCTAGATCTCTGAAGTATGCCGTTGGTATTTTAATGGGAAGTGCGTTGAATTTATAGATTGCTTTGGGTAGTATGGACATTTTAATGATGTTGATTCTACCAATCCATGAACACGGTATGTTCTTCCATCTGTTTATGTCTTCCTCTATATCTTTTTTCAACGTCCTGTAGTTTTCTGAGTAGAGGTCTTTTACCTCTTTAGTTAAGTTTATTCCTAGGTAGCTTAATTTTTTTGGTGCGATGGTAAACGGGATTGTTTTTATAATCTCTCTTTCTGAAAGTTCCCTATTGGTGTATAGAAATGCCTCGGATTTCTTGGGGTTAATTTTGTATCCTGCTACATTGCCAAATTCATGTATTAAGTCCAGTAGCTTTTTGATGGAGTCTCTAGGGTTTTGTATGTATAATATCATGTCGTCTGCAAATAAGGACAGTTTTACTTCCTCTTTTCCAATTTGGATGCCTTTTATTTCTTCTTCTTGCCGAATTGCAATGGCTAACACTTCCAGTACTATGTTGAACAGGAGTGGTGAGAGGGGGCATCCCTGTCTTGTTCCTGTTCTTAGGGGAAATGGTGTTAGTTTTTGTCCATTGAGTATGATGTTGGCTGTGGGCCTGTCATATATGGCTTTTATTATGTTGAGGTATGATCCTTCTACTCCCACCTTGCTGAGAGCTTTTATCAAAAATGGGTGTTGAATTTTGTCAAATGCTTTTTCTGCATCAATTGATATGACCATGTGGTTTTTTTCTTTCAATTTGTTTATGTGATGTATCACGTTTATTGATTTGCGGATATTGTACCATCCTTGCATCCCTGGGATAAATCCTACTTGGTCATGGTGTATGATCTTTCTGATGTACTGCTGGATCCGATTTGCTAAGATTTTGTTGAGGATTTTGGCATCTATGTTCATGAGGGATATTGGCCTGTAATTCTCTTTCATTGTGTTGTCTTTACCTGGTTTTGGTATTAGGGTGATGCTGGCTTCATAGAATGAGCTTGGAAGTGTTCCTTCCTCTTGAATTTTTTGTAGTAGTCTGAGGAGGATAGGTTTTAGTTCTTCCTTGAATGTTTGGTAAAACTCCCCTGTGAAGCCGTCTGGTCCTGGGCTTTTGTTTGCTGGAAGCTTTTTGATGACTGCTTCAACTTCTTCCATAGTTATTGGCCTGTTGAGATTTTTAGATTCTTCCTGATTGAGTTTTGGAATGTTGTATTTTTCTAGGAATTTGTAAATTTCCTCCAGGTTGTCTAGTTTGTTGGAGTAGAGCTGTCCATAGTATTTTTTAACAATCATTTGTATTTCTGTGGGGTCTGTTGTTATTTCGCCTCTATCGTTTCTGATTTTGTTTATTTGGGTCCTCTCTCTTTGCTTCTTGGTGAGTCTGGCTAGAGGTTTGTCAATCTTGTTTATCCTTTCAAAGAACCAGCTCTTGGTTTCATTGATTTTCTGTATTGTTTTTTTGGTCTCTATGTCATTTATTTCTGCTCTAATCTTTATTATCTCCTTCCTTCTGCTCACTCTGGGGTTTTCTTGTTGCTCTCTTTCTAATTCTTTGAGTTGTAGAGTTAGATGATTTACTACCATTTTTTCTTGTTTGTTGAGATAGGCCTGTAGAGCTATAAACTTCCCTCTCAGGACTGCTTTCATTGTGTCCCATAGGTTTTGGATTGTTGTGTTTTCATTGTCATTAGTTTCCAGGATGTTTCCAATTTCTTCTTTGATTTCATTGGTAACCCAATCAATATTTAATAGCATGCTATTCAGCTTCCAGGTGTTTGAGTATTTTGGGTTGTTTTTATTGTAGTTTATTTCTAATATTATGCCATCGTGGTCTGCGAAGACGCTTTTTATGATTTCAATTTTCTTGAATTTGGGGATACTTTGCTTGTGACCCAATATATGGTCTATTTTTGAATATGTCCTATGAGCATTTGAGTAGAATGTATATTCCCTGGCTTTCGGGTGAAGTGTTCTGAAGATGTCTATTAAGTCCATCTGATCTAGTGAGTCATTTAGGATTGCTGTATCTTTGCTGATTATTTGTCTAGAGGACTTATCCAGTGCTGTCAGTGGTGTATTAAAGTCCCCTACTATGATTGTATTGTTGTCAATGTCTCCTTTGATATCTTCCAGGAGTTTTTTTATGAATTTGGGTGCTCCTGCATTGGGTGCATATATGTTTACCAGGATTATATCTTCTTGTTGTATTGATCCCTTTAGTATTATGAAGTGGCCTTCCTTATCTCTTGTTATGGCCTTCACTTTGAGGTCTATTTTGTCCGATATAAGTATTGCTACCCCAGCTTTCTTTTCCTTTCCATTTGCCTGAAAGATATTTTTCCATCCTTTCACTTTCAGTCTGTGTGAGTCCCTTCTAATGAGGTGGGTTTCTTGTAGACAGCAGATGTATGGGTCATGTTTTTTTATCCATTCAGCCACTCGATGTCTTTTGTTTGGAGCATTTAGTCCGTTTACGTTTAAAGTTATTATTGAAAGGTACTTGTTTGTAGGCATTTCTGTTTTTGTGTGGCTGTTTTCTTTCTGAGCTTTTTATTTCTTATTTTTATACCAGTCCCTTTAGCATTCCTTGCATTGCTGGCTTGGTGGTGATAAACTCCCTTAGCCTTTTTTTGTCTGTGAAGCTTCTTATTTCCCCTTCAAGTTTGAATGATAGCCTTGCTGGATAGAGTATTCTTGGATTCAGTCCTTTGCTTTGCATCACTTTGTAAATTTCCGTCCATTCTTTTCTGGCCTGATGTGTTTCTGTTGAGAAATCATTTGACAATCTAATGGGAGATCCCTTGTATGTAACTTTCCGTCTCTCTCTTGCAGCCTGTAAGATTCTCTCTTTGTCCTGAACATTTGCCATGGTAATTATGATGTGTCTTGGTGTGGGTCTTTTTGGGTTCACCTTGTTTGGGACTCTCTGGGCTTGTGTGACTTTTTTCTTCCCCACCTCAGGGAAGTTTTCTGATATTATTTCTTCTAATAGGTTTTCTAATCCTTGTTCATCCTTCTGTTGTTCTGGTTCCCCTATTATTCGTATGTTGTTTCGTTTCATGTTGTCCCAAAGCTCCCTTAGGCTCTCCTCCTGTCTTTTCATTTTTTTCTCCAATTGCAGTACATTTTGGGTGTGTTTTGCTTCCTTGTCTTCTAAATCACTAATTCGGTCCTCCGCTTCTCCTAGTCTACTGTTGATACTTTCAATGGAGTTTTTCATTGCAGCTATATCACTCTTCATATCTTCTTGGGTCTTACTTAAGTTGTTGATTTTTTCATCTGTTTCTTCTAGCTTCTTCCATATGTTATCGATTTTTTCATCTGTTTCTTCTAGCTTCTTCCATATGTTATCGATTTTTTCATCTGTTTCTTCTTGCTTCTTGCTGAGGTTGTCGATTTTTTCCTCCATCCGGTTTATGCACTCTAGGACCCTTATTCTGAATTCTTTTTCTGTCATGTTGCATGCCTCTGTATTACTTAGCTGCTTTTCTGGAGAGTCCTCCTTCTTTCCTTTGGGGGTTTCTTTGTCTACCCATGTTTGATCTCACTGACATATCTAGACGTTGAGTCGTTCAGTGGCTGCTCCCTTGGTGGCAGTGACTCCTTGGTCTGCGGTTCCTCTTCGGGCGGTTGCGGTAGCAGCTGCTCTTCAGTTGGCAGCAACTCCTCTGGTGGGTGCTGTTCACAGCTGTGGTGGCTCTTCTGGCTGGTGGGGCGAGGTTTCACGTACAGCTGCTGTTCCTCAGCAGAGGGTGTGGTGCTCAGGAGGTTGCTGTTGCTTGGATCTGCTGTGTTGATTTAAAGGCACAAAATACAACACAACAAGGCACCACGTACCAGGCACTATACACAAATATATTCACGATATTAATAACCCCAAATAAAGGTGACCACCTGAATTAAGAGAATTAGGGGATAAGGAAGAAGGAAGAGAAAAAGAGAAAAGAGAAAAAAGAAAAGAAAATTAGGGACCAAAAAAAGGAGTGCAAAAATGAAAGTGGGAAAAAGGAGGGGGGAAAGTAAAAGCGAGAAAAGAAAGGAAAAGAAAAAAAAAGAGCGAAAAGAGAGAATGAAGTGGAAGAGGGGAAGAGACTTTTTATATGAGGAGAATGCTCCTATAGAACAGCCATTAATCCCGACAAATTCCAGCAACAGCTCCCTGGAGATAAATGCAAACTAGAAACAACCAATAATATAACGATGAAAATAGAATGGAGAACACTAATCCCAAAATAAAATAAAGAGTAAATAAAATGGCACTTTAAAAAAAATGGTAAAATGGTAGCAGTAATAATACTGGTTAAAAATAAGAAGGTAGTAATTAAAAGGGTAAAATCAGGTGATGGAAAAAAGAAGAAAAAAAAAAAGAAGAAGAGGAAAAGAAAAAAAAAAGAAAAAAAATTGGTTTCTTAGTTAAAAGGTGAAAAAAGAAAAAAAAAAATATTGCAGTAGTGAAGGTCCTTCGGTTCTTCTATTCTTCAGTGTGGCTCGCCTTAGACCTGCCAGGTATTCAGGAGAGTGTTGAGTTTCCCTGCGATACACTGTTCCTCTGTGTTGTAAACCACAGTCCTTATTTTAAAGCAAGCCGCATTTGTTTCCCAGACTGCCTTATTTTGTGTTTAGCAAAGAGTCAGTTTGTGGGTCAGCCTGTGGGTGGCAGTGTTCTGGGGTTGGCCTCTGAGGCTACAGGGCCTCTCTGTCCAGTGGAAGTTCACTGCCCAGAGCTGGCTGCGTAAGAGTTACCAGTGCTGTGTTGTTGCTGGGATTGAAAATCCCTCTATAGGCCAGACCCTGTTAACTCCCAGGGACTGATCAGGTTATTTTAATCCTTGATCTCCTACAGGGTGGAATCTGGGTGTGGCTGTGCTCCTTGCCTGGGGGCTGGGGGGAGGAGTCTCACTCTCCGGAGAGAATGGCTGCCTCAGACGTGGGCTCAGGGGTGTCTCAGCACTCAATTCGCTGCCACCTCTCCCGGCCCCCCTTCTCTCCTCAGTCTCTCCCCAGATTCCACTCCTCCGCACACTCTCCCTCTCTTCCGCACAGGTGAGTGTCTGTATCCGAAATGTCCCATGAACAGGATTCAGTGAAAACAAACAAACAAACGCCGGCCGCGGAAACGGGGAAGGCTTGGTTTCTGTAAGCTTCTTCTCTTACCGGGACTGCATGGTCTGATCAGCTCTTCAGGCTGCCCCCTTTAGGCTCAGTCCTCTGTGATCACAGACCGAGCTCTCAATTCCCCCGGCAGCGCCAGGAATCCCGCGGTTCTCCTTTCCCCTGTTAGGGGCTGTGCCTGTCCCAAGGGACGCGGCTGTCTGCCACGCGGTCTCCCTCCGACTCTCTGGGCTCAGAGGTCTGACAAACTTTCCTGCCCAAATCCCTGGTTTTTTTACCTTTCCAGGGGAGTTCTGCTCTTCCCGGCTGTAAACTGTCTCGCCAGCTGAGGAATTTCGCCAATTCGGGGTGGATGTTACTAGTTTCAGCTGCTCACTCCATTTGCTCAGGGACACGACCTGGGACGCGTCTGCCTATACCGCCGCCATCTTCTAGACTCTCTATTTTCTCTTAATTCTTAACATATGTTTTTGATTTCTCGTCCATCCGGTTTACGAACTGTGTGACCCTTACTCTGAATTCTTTTTCTGACATACTGCATGCCCCCATTTCATTTAGTTTCTTTTCTGGTTATTCCTCCTTTTCTTTTTTTTTGGGGGGGGGGGGTGGGTGGGGTGTTGATTCTTTGTCTCCACATTTTTGCTGTCTCTTTCTGGCCCTGGGCAACCTTTTGGGGTTTGAGAGATGGAAGGTTCTATCAGGGCAATTGTCCAGAAATTGTTAGCCCAGAGAATGGATCTGCCTTGAGTCTCATGCCTTTATCATCTCTGCTCTATTCCCTTATCCCATGGATATGGTCCCTCAGTTGTCAGCTTCTGATGCTCAGGGCGTTGGGGGTGCATGTATAGTTCCTCTGGTGTGCGACTTCCTATGAGGACCCAGAGCCCCTGGCATGCAATTTGCTGTGCACCCCAAGTACCTGTAGCAGGGTGGCACCCTAGGTCCCTCTGTCAGTGCACTTGCAGTGCAGTCTTGTGGCCCCTGGCTAGGCACACCAACTTGTTCCAGGTCACCCTGTCTGACTGTCCTAAGGGTTGGGGAGAAGCAAATGCAGGTTGCTTGGGGTTGCACAGTGAGAGCTACCCTGTGGCCTGTGAGGGGTGTGCACTGGGTTACTCCAGGTTGCCACAGCAGCAAGACCCTGGGCTCAGGGTAGAGTGGGTTCTGAGTCACACAGTCCTCACTTTCTTGTAGCCCAAAGTGAGATGTGCACTGGGTTGCTCCAGTTTTCCCCTCCTCAGTGTGGAGCAGGGGCAGGTTGCCCTGGGTATTTCAGTCCAAGCTCTCCTGTAGCCCAGAGTGAGGTGAATATTGGGTTGCACTGGATGGCCCTGGAAGGACTATCCCAGGGGCCAGCATGAAGCAGGCACGGGTTGCTCTGAGTCACACAGTCAGAGCTTCCTTGTGGCCCTGAGTGAGGCTGCACTGGGTACTCTGGGTCTCCCCTCCCAGGCTGGAGTAAAGTGGACATGGGTTGCTCCAAGTCACTCCAATAGGGCTATCGAGGTGGCCAGAGTAGAGCGGACAGCAGTTGCTCTGGGTTGCACAGTCTGCTACCCCAGAGTGGGGTGTGCTCTGGATTGCTCTGGTTCACCCCAGCAGCAGATCCTGGGGTTCAGGGTGGAGTGGGTTCTGGGTTGCTCTGGGTCATGTTAACAGCACTGTTCTGGGTTCCAGGGTGGGGGTTGGGGCACCGGGTTCCCCCTGGCTTGTACTCACTGTGGGGATCTTGGAGCCGGATTCTAGGATGCTTGGTCCCAGCAGGCTGGTGAGGAGGCCTGGTACAGGAGCTCACTCTGGTGGCACAAACGCTCCCTGCAGAAGTCTGGGAGCCTGCCACTCACTGCCAGGGCATGATGGTGGTTCCACACGTGTTATGGCTAGCAAGTGGCATTCTCGAGGTGTCCTCTGCCCTTCTTATTGAAAACTATCTCCTCAGCTGTGTCTAATTTGTTAATTCAGGGTGGATGTTCTCCAATTTAGTTGCTTTTCTGGCCTGGTCTTGGGAGGAGGTGAATGACACTGCTGCCTATTCAGCCATCATTTTCTCTCCCTTGTCATTCTTATTCTTTATGCCTGTGTTCTTTTTTTTAATTCTTTATTGTTTAAAGTATTAAAAGTATTTTTCCCCCATTGACCTCTTCCCAACTGTTCCCACCCTCCCCCCGCCCACGAGCATATGCCCTCATCCTCCTACTGCCTGTGTCCATGTGTTATGCTTATATGCATTCATACAAGTCCTTTGGTTGATCTCTCTTACCCCCCCCCACCCCCCCCGCCCCATGTCCTTCTCTTTCTCTCTATTTCTTCCTCTTACAACAGTCCCTTTAGGCTTTCTTGCAGTGCAGCTTTGGTGGTAATAAAGTATTTTAGCCAGAGTTTTTCTGTTCAGCAAACCTCTTTATTTTTCTTTCAATTTTGAATGATAGCCTTGCTAGATAGAGTAGTCTTCAGTTCAGTCCCTTGGTTTGGTTTTCAGTATTTTGTGTATTTCATTCCATTCCCTTCTGGCCTGAAGTGTTTCTATTGAGAAGTCAGTTGACAGTCCTAAATAGGAGTTCCCTTATAAGTAACTTGCTCTCTCTGTGTCCTGCAGTCTTTAGGGTCACTTCTGTGTATTTATTGTTTGCCATTTTAAATATTATGTGCCTAGGTGTGGGTCTTTAGGGCTTTTTCTTGATTTGGGGCTCTCTGTGATTCCTGAACTGAGTGACTTTTTCCTTCACCAAGTTAGAAAAATTTTTTGCCATTATTTCTACAGATTCTCTATTCCTTTCTCAGTTTCTGCTCCTTCTAGTTCCCTTATAATGCAAATAGTTCCCTTATAATGCAAATGTTGTTACCTTTCATATTGTCCCAAAGCTCCCTTAGATTCGCCCCCTGCTTTTTTTTTCCATTTGCTGCTCTGAATGGGTGTTTTTTCCTACCTTGTCTTCTAATTCGCTAATTTGGTCCTCAGCTTATTCTTGTGTGCTGTTGAATTCCAGGGTGTTCTTTATTTCAACTATGTCATTCCTCATTTCCAATTGATTCTTATTTATTGTTTCAAGCTCTCTTTTCATGTTGGTATAGCTCTCATTAAGTCCCTTATAATTCTCATTAAGTTGCTTGTACTTCTCACTGAATTGTTTGAGCATCCTTATTATCATTACTCTGAATTCTTTATCTGACAAATTGCTTGCCTACATTTCATTTAGTTCCTTTTCTGATAATTCCTCCTTTTATTTCATTTGGGATTGTTCTTTGTTTTTCCATTTTTTGCTGTCCCTTTGTTTTTGCTTATCTGTATTTGATCAAACTGCTATGCCCCCCAGACTTCCTGGAGTGGGCTTATATAGAAGGTGTTTTATGGGGCTCCGTGATGCAGCCTCTTAGATATCCTTAGCTGGGTGCTCTAGGAAAGCCCCTTGCTTGACTTATTTGGGTTCTCCTGTTGTAGTATATCTTGAATGTTATTGCCCCTCTGTGGATGGAGTCTCCTCTCAGGCTGTCTATGTGCCTCACCCTCGACCACATCATGAGAGCTGTTGTAGAAGTGCTGATCTAACAGAACAAAATGCCACACAACAAAACCTGAAACAAAAGAAACAAAACGCCCTAACCATTTGGCTCAGTGGATAGAGCCTTGGCCTGCGGACTGAAGGGTTCCAGGTTCGATTCTGGTCAAGGGCATGTACGTTGGTTGTGGGCACATCTCCAGTGGGGGCTGTGCAGGAAGCAGCTGATTGATGTTTCTCTGTTATCAATGTTTCTAACTCTCTATCCCTCTCCCTTTCTCTCTGTAAAAAATCAATAAAATATATATTTTTTAAAGAAACAAAACAAAAATATACAAAAGACCCCTGGAGCACCAACATAAGTAACCACCAGAGAAGAAAGAATTAGAAAAGAGAAAAGAGAGCAATAATGATAGTAAAAAGATAGAAAAAAATGTGAAGTAGAAACAATACAAACAAACAAAAGCACAGACAAAAAAGAGGGTAGTGGAGTATGTAGATGCAGAGCAGAAAGAAAGAAAATAAAAATAAAGAAATTGGGAAATATAGAAAGGAAAATGTTTTACAATAAAGGAGAAAGAAAGAAAAAAACAGTTTGAAAAGGAAAATAGAGGAGAGAGCAGCTAGACCTAAAATAAGAAAAGGAAAAAGATGAGGATGCAGGAGAGAAAGCAAAGTATGTGTTGCGGGGGGGGGGGGGGGGGGGGGGGGGGATTAAGTATTAAAAAACAGAAAAAAGAAAAAATTGAGTAGGAAAGAGGAAAATCAGATATATGAACAAAACAACAGAGACTAGAATAGTAACAAATCAATAAAGCAGATAGATAAAGAATGTTTAAAGGGGGGAAAAGAAATGAAAGAGAAAAAAAGTTTTAATGGGGAAAGGAAAGGAAAAGGGGAAGAAAAAAGAGAAAGGAAAAGGGAAGTGTGTTCCTTTCACAGTGTCGTGTGCCCCAGGGCTTCTCCCTGTGAGTCCACTCTCCTGGGCCTCCTGAGAGTAACTTCCATGCTGACCACTGTCAGGCACTGTCCTCCTTTGGCTTTCACAATCTGCTTGAAACCCCAAGCGACCCACTGGTCCATCTTCTGTGTGGGTCTCTTCAGGCCTTGGCTGCCAGCAGGAGGGACCAGTCTTCCCTTTAAATAGGCTTGTTAGCAGCATGGGGCCCAAGGCTGGTCAGCAAACTTCCCTGGGTCCCTGGGCTCTGCCTCTGCCCTCCTTTGCCTGCCAGCCAGCTGTCAATCTTAATCACCAAAAGTCTGTTTCTGAAAGGGCCTTAGGCGGGGGAGGTGCTGTTTAGCTTTCAGGGAACCTGGTGGGTGTGTTTCCCTGTCCCTCCTCTGCAGGTGGCCCAAATATCACTCTCCCTGGGCTGGGCAGATCCTGTATGGGGGCCAGTGGGCCGGCTGGACCTGGAGTTTCTATCAGCTCCACCCTGTGGGGAAAGCACCAGCCTGGTTCGCAGGACAGTGGGGCGGACAGCCCCTCCCCCAGTCCAGGCCCTGATGCTCCTGAGACTGTTCAGACCCTCAGGCTTGGCCTCTGTTTTTGTTTCCTCTGGAAAGCTCAAAATGCAGGGTGTGGCATGCAGGCCCCCTGAGCGGGGTGGGCTGTATCACCTAGGGCAGTGGTGGGCAAACTCATTAGTCCACAGAGCCAAATATCAACAGTACAACGATTGAAATTTCTTCTGAGAGCCAAATTTTTTAAACTTAAACTGTATAGGTAGGTACATTGTTATGAACTTAATTAGGGTACTCCTAAGCTGGCCTTTGCTAAAAACGTCCTCAATCAGATTGAGGTACATTCGCTGAGGTCGACCTCTTCCAACTCTCCCATCCACACTCGTCTTGTATATTTGTTTCGTCTACCTCCTTTCCCTCTCTATATGTCCAAGCCATCTCAACATACCTTCCTCAGTCCTCGACACTACATCTTCTTTCACTCCATAATGTTCCCTAAAATTAACTTAATAAAGTTTACTTAAAGTTTTAAGTCAACTTCGCACTGTACGTGCGCGCCCGCACATGGTATTTTGTGGAAGAACCACACTCAAGGGGCCAAAGAGCCTCATGTGGCTCGCAAGCCGCGGTGTGCCGACCACTGGCCTAGGGAACGGTTTTTCCTTTTCCTGCCCTGTGGCTACTGGGAGCAGCTAGCTCCTCTTAGGAGAAATGGCCATTTCGGTTTGGGGGCCTGTGACTACACCCTCCTGGCTGCTGCTTTCCAGGTCTCCCTGCAACTGCTTCCCACCCCAGTCTCTCCTCAGGCACCGCGAGTCCACATCTTCTTCCCTGCCCCAAAGCCACGGTGAGCAGCTGCAAATGGAAACTCCTGTCCTCTGGGTTAAAAACAAAACAGATGAAAGGAAACTGTGGCTTTCTCTCTGACCCGCTCTGGTCTGCCGTTTCCAGACTCGGCAGTGGCCAGCAGCCCTGCCGCCTTTCACGCTGGAGGTTACGTGGGCCGGGGGTCTGGCTCTGGTGCTCTGGGCTGTGGAGCCCAGCCTGGATTCTGGGCCTTTATCTTCTGAGGGAGCAGACCCTCCCATAGCCCAGCGCTCCCCCTCATTCTCCACCTGCGACTTGCCCCCCTGGAAGCTGGGTCAGCTCCCCCCTGACCTTGCCCTTCTGTGGTCTCCAGGTGTTTTCTGTTCTTCCTGGATAAGTCTCCTCCTCAGCTGGGCCCCAGCTGGTAATTCCAGGTGCATGTTCTCCGATTTAGTCATATTTCCAGCTGGGCCCTAGGAGGATGTGCACAACAGTTCTGCCTGATCAACCACCATTTTTCTACTCCCAGTCACTACTATTTTTAATTTTCACCACAAATCTGTAAGGTGAGAGTTGGTATGCCCACATTATATATGAGAAGCTAAAATCAAAGAGAGAACGTGTCTAGTCCAATGTCACCAAGTTCAGACCAAAGATAAAGGCAAGGCCTTTCCAGCAGCTCATCTAATTGCCCCCGAGCACTTTCTAGTTTTTTAGAGTGGGCAGCCACACTGTCATCTAGTAGGATTTATTTATTTCTTTATGCCAATTAACAGCACAATGAAATGCTCCTCACAGCAAACAGAGTAAGCAAATTTGAAAGACTCCAAAATACCAAGTGTTTGGAAGGTGTATCAAGAACTCCGCACCCCACCGGTGGCGATGGAATTTGGCACTTTGGAGAATAATTTGGCATCTTCTAAGTCGAATGCAGCTCTACTGTAGCCCAGCTAGTCCACTCCTCCTGCGTCGTGTGCGATGTGCATAGATGTTGACCACAATGTAGACACTGACATACAGACAAACAACAAAAACCGAACAATCTCCACTTGAGAGGACTAAAGAGGAAGGAATGTCACTAGGGAAAACCATGCTCTTGGAAGAGCAAGAACATGGAAGTAACATTTAACAAAAAGGTCACGGAACACAGAGACATTTGCTGGTAGGACTGTGAGTTTTGGAGCACCTGTGGGAGCTTTGGGACGTCAGGGGGAATGGGTGATAGTAAGGACTTAAGAGCTGGATGGGAGGAGGGAACTGGGAAGCTTGAACTTGGTGGTGGCTGAAGAGAAAGGGGTGCCCAAGGGTAGTATTCTATAAGGTAACCCCGGAGAAGGCAGGGTGTCATTTGTACTCAGAGCTTCCGCTGGACTTGCCTGGAGGGAGTGCTCAGAGCCGGCCATGAACAGATCACAGACACTGAGACACTCCCCCTTAAATCACACTGTGGGCAGAGCTGAGGCTGAGAGCGGAGCTCAGTTATGTGTCCTTGGCACTGCCCATGTGTACTTTTTTGAAACAAAACCAGGGATATAAATGAATTGCTGCTAAATTTCATCTTCCTAAGTCAAGCCCATTTTCTTAGCCAGCTGTCTTTTTGACAGTTTAGTTTTGGACTTGCTAACGATGTGTCCTGATTTCACCTGGTAAGGGCGTCATCAGCAGAGTGTCCAGCTGGGTTAGACCAAAGAAGGCCCCAGCACCAGACAGGTGGACAGAGAAGTGGGGTAGCTGCTCCACAGCCTACCCTGCTGCCGCCCTCCTCTGTGGTTCTGTGGGGCCATATTCCTCCAAAGCAGCCACTGTTGGGAGGCCCCCACGCTGGGCCCTGCCCAGGCCCAGCCCTCATAACCTGTTCCTCCCCTGCACTTTTAACCCTGAGCCTGGTGTTCATCCTAGGATACCAGACCAGTCCCTCTAAACACTCTGTATGTCATCCTTTTCTTTAAATCCTCACCCGAGGATATATTTTTATTGATGAGAGAGAGAGAGAGAGAGAGAGAGAGAGAGAGAGAGAGAGAAACATCAATGTGAGAGATAAACATTGATCTGTTACCTCCTGTACACACACACACCAGGGATCAAACTCGCAACCTTGGTATATGCCCTGACTGTGAATTGAATCTACAACCTGTACAGGACGATGCTCCACCAACCAGGCTGTTCATCCTTTATGATGTGTCATCATTGTGCCTCCAGGGTCCTGACTAATCTCCCTTCACAAGAAATGATAGCACATTAGCACTGGGCACCACTCCCCACTTCCTTCCCCCTTTTTCTCCAAATGGCAGAGAGTTGCATTATTATATTTGGTTCTTCTCTCAGTTGATTGTCTTTGTAACTCTCAGCATGATCCTTAGGGCAGGCAACCTTGATGCCATCGACATCTCAATGGCCTCTGTGTGAAGTAAGAACATCCACATTCTTCCCCTTCCCTCCATTCCCGCTCCCCCGACCCCCTCTGTCAGCCAGGACTTGAGGACCAGGATTTGTAAATTGTCAATGTTATCAAAACCTGCAGTCAGTGATCCTAGTTGTCATTTGTTTGTTTTCTACAGGCTTATTCGGAACCTGAATACCAGTTAACCATGGTTTTGTGTGGTCGCTGAGGAACCGTTCCCATTGCAGAGCCCAGTGGTGTGGGAGGGTTGTGTCTCCTGTTCTTGGGGTCTCCATTTCCCAAAGGAAAATGCACCCCGACTTGTGGTGAAATGAATGATCGTTTCTCATACTTCATCAGGAGCTCAAAATCATGCTACATTGGAGTTGGCTTCCTATTCAGACCATGACTTATATGTGTAGTTCTTTGTTTGCTTTATTGGGCTTTTAGTCAACATTTCTTTTTTCCTTGAGGGGTAGCAAAGTATGCATTCTCACCACATTTTCAGGGGTATTTAGTTGCTCAACCCTCTTGCCTCCTGCAGCATATATCCCTCCTGACGTTCTCCACCCTCCAGAACTAAGGGAACGCCCTGGACCCTCCCTGCCCTCCCTCCCACCACACCCACCGTCCCTGGACCCGTGGCTCCTTTGGCTGAGCATCTGCCTTGTTCTGACGGATTTTTATTCTCCAACAGCTTTCTTCTCTGTAAGAAGTAAACATTTTTAGTCTTTACATATCCAAAGACACCTTTATTCTTTTTCCTAAGACCATTGATCTTTTAGCCAAGTACAAGATTTGAGGTTCAAAGTCACCCCCACTCCCTGGACCACTCTTGTCTCATAGCATTCCATGCGCGGTGTGAGCTCTGAGGCTGTCTGACTTTATTCTTCTGTGGAAGGCGCCCCGCCGCCCGCCTGCCACCACCAGGCTCTGAAAGCCTTTAAAAACCTTCACTTTATCATTGTTGTTCTGAAATTACATAATGTGTAAACACTGTTTTTAAGCTCCTCCCTTCCAGTCCGTGGTCCTGAGGTCTTCTGCAGCTCTGCTGTTTCCTTCTCCTCTTTGCTCTTCCTCTTCATAAAATTTATACGTAATTTTCTCCCTTCCTTCTTTTCTGTTCCCTCTTTGAGAAATTCATAGCAGTTGGCCTTTCTATATCATCCTTCATTTTTTCCCTCTGTCTTGTTTTGCTCTTTTCTTATAATTTCTTTGGCCTTAATTTTCAACCTTTGGATTGAATTTTCATTTCAGCCACTGTACAGGAATTCTTTCTTATTCTTTTCTTTTTCTTTTTCATAGCACACTACTCTGATTTTATGGTTTTAATATTTTCTCAAGTCTCTGAGCATATTAAAGTTTTGCCTGTTCCTTTGTTTCTCTTAAGTTCCCTTCTTAATTGTTTGTTTCTTTTACTAGGTCAGTGTGTCCCTTTTTTCACTCTGGCCCTTTCTTCCACACTCTCTTCTCCTATCTGACTTGGTTGTCATATGCAGTCATCTCTCCACACCCACTGATGACCTATAGGATGCTCAGGTGTGAAGGAAAACCCCTATTCTGTAAAACTACTGTTTGGAATTCTCTGCTATTCTTTGGACGGCCTCTATCTAATTTTGAAAAAGTAACTTTGCTTTCTAGCCTGCTTGAATAATGGGGGAGATAAACTTAGCTATCTGACCTTGTAGGCCAGAGACTAAATACACCCAATGCCATGCCAGGTGCATTTTTTAATTGGATAAAACTGTGTAGTTTTCAAGGCCGCCGCCAGCAAGCGCACAAAGGGCTGGCTCTTCCATAAAAAGGGAAGTTCTGCTTGGAGCTTTGCTTTATTCACACCCGCCGCGGTGAATAAAGTGTAACTCCAAACTCTCAGAGCGCTGTTTGGTTCTGGTCCGGTTTTTCTGTAACACAGGGGCTTCCTCTTCTGCCATCTGAATCCTCTGGCTCCTGATCAGCCCTTCACCTGGGAAACTCGGGCTGAGGGGCCTGTTTTCAGGATGGCATTATTCCTGCCTCAGGGGGAGCAGGAGGGGGCTTGCTGACAGCCAGATCGCAGCAGGAGGAGGGCTTTACTAAAAGAGGCTCCGCCCAGCACCAGCAGCCTTGATTCTCTTGCAGTTTCTTTATCACCTTAGAGACATCCACACATTTTTGTTCCTAGAGGAACTTCTGTGGCCAGCTTGACATTTTGTACCCAAAGGTGGGGAAGTGGGGATGAGTTCCCCCACCCTAAATGGATCTTCCGCCAGTCTCCTTATATTCATCCCCTTTCAACCCCCGACTCCCACCTGCCGCCTCTGAGCCCAGACCCTGTGGCTCTGATGGGCTTAGCCTTTCCACTCTCCACCCTCCACCCCACCCCCACCCCCACCCCCAAAAATACACACACACCAAGGCTACCCTGCAGCCAGCCTCCCCCAGGCTTCCTCTAGGCTGGAGCCTCCATCTCTTTATTTCTTCCCCTTAACATGCTCTCCACCCCATCCAGCCTCCAGGAATTCTTGTGTTTTTTCTTTTATTATCTATCCATTTAAAATATAATTGTAATGGCCTGTTGAAAGGCAGAAAGCACCAAATAGGCTACTAGTAAGTCTATTGTCTTGAGTTATACCGTACATTTGAAGGAACCGATACACGAGAACACTAGATGAACACACCCATGATCCTGTGGCCTGTGCATGGCCAGTCCCATCTGCAGGTGAGCACAGTTACACCTGGTTGTGACTGTGGCACACTGTGTGAGTGTGCATATGTGTTTGTGTGTGTTTTTGTGTGTGTGTGTGTTTGTGTGTGTGTTTGTGTGTGTGTGTGTGTGTGTGTGTGTGTGTGTGTGTGTGTGTGTTTCACAGCATAGTTTTACAGTTTTTCTGAGTGCTGGGAAGACTTAGTCTTTATCACCTTAACGAATGAGTGAGCCTCCCTGGGGCACCTGCACCAGCCTTCCAGAGCACATCTCGGATGTCCGTGTCATTAACCTTATTTGCACCTGAGAATATGTGGAGGCAAAGCCACTTAGCAGAGTGGCGAGTGGTGAGCCAGGAATGAGCAGTCGTGTGGCCACATTCCCACCCCTGCTCTCTCCTGGCTCAAATTGTTCTGGGGACTAAATGCGATAAAATACGTGGAACTCACAGAAAAGTCTGGCATAAGAATTACCGTTCCAGCTCCCCCTTCTTGGTCACAGACCTACCCACCCCTCTTCCTCTCTCCTCATGGAAAGAGGACAAAGGCCACAGCAAAGCTCTTGGGAGGAAGTGGCCTCCTTCCTGCAGGGGACTCCGAGTTCAGTTGGTAGCAGCTGAAATGCGAATTTAGTTCAGTTTTCACACCAACAACTTGGAACCAAAGGCTGTGATCCAAACACACCTGCCTGGAATTTGGCAATCCACTCACTAATTAGTGAGATTTCCATTTCTCTCCGTTTTGATGGGAACGTCGGGGTGGGGCCCCCCCAGCAGCTCCCTGCCTGCTTCCCTGTGTCTCAGGGCCTCCAGCATGAGTCGCCCAGGCTGAGCGGTGGCACCAGAGACCGGCTCCAGGGCCTCCAGGCAGCACAGGAGGGAAGCGAGGAGAACTGGCAGAGCTTTGGGTTTGGACAACCCTGGCTCATATTCGAGCTGTCACTGAGGAGCTGGGGAGCATGAGCAGTTCCCTTACCTCTCTGTTCCTCAGTTTCCTTTTTTACAAAATGAAGAAGAGAAAAAAGGAAAACCAAACAAGCAGGAGAAAGCCCACCTTCCCTGTGATGGAATGCCCTGACATCGCAACAAGCACCGGGGTGGGCAGTGAGGACAGGCCTGGATCCTTCTAGGTGCTCAAGGAGTGGTCGCTGTCTGTACACTCCAACCTCTGCTGGGATGCGGACCTCACATGTCTCCTGAGGCTCAGAACCATGTGGGCTGAGCAGCAGGCTGTGTCCTTCTTCTGACTCGCTCCTCTTCTCTGCCTGAGATTCGAGCCAGCCCTACCCCTGACCTTTGTCCTTTCTTGCTTCCTTCGTCCCTTCTACCTTTTTTCCAGTCGGAAGCTTCCTCGCTTTTCCCGTCTAGTCCACAGCTGGTTGCCTTCAGTGCTGTCAACAACATGGGACGTTTTGCCTATGGTCACGTCAGACTTTCCCAGACCACCTGCCCGGGAGTTCCTCCCGGTCCCTAGGCTGCTCCTCTTTCCTCAGGGAGACAGTGGGTTAGGAGGAGGCCAGAGGCTTAAAGATGTACCCCTGGATGAGGTGCCCCCGGAAGTTGGGGCCCCAGGGTAGCTCTGGCTCTCACAGCCTCATCAACCTGGCCCTCCTCTGTGCCCGCACGCTGACCACCAGCCTTTAGCAACGTGCAGAGAAAAGGGGCCGGGCAGTTCAGTCCTGGCCTCAGCACTAGGCCTGCTGCCTCTCAGCCTCAGCCCTCCTCACTCACAGCTTCTCTTCAGGAAGACCTGGTGCTGCTGGGGAGGGAGGGGCTTCAGACCAAGGCTGCAGGGCCTGAGCCCGGATCTCTGCACTTGGCTTCCCTGGACCCGCCTCCCATGCCCCATTGCACCCTCCTCACCCACAGCCTGTGACAGGCTGTTGCTTCTCTTCACACCTCTTAAAATATGTATAGCCATGATTTGGTTTTCTTTTTTAAAATGCATTTTTATTAATTTCAGAGAGGAAGGAAGAGAGAGAGAGAGAGAGAAACATCAATGATAAGAGAAAATCATTGATCGGCTGCCTCCTGCATGCTCCCTACTGTTGATGAAGCCCACAACCCGGGCACGTGCCCTTGACCGAATCAAACCCAGGACCCTTCACTCCACAGGCTGATGCTCTATTCACTGAACCAAACTGGTTAGGGCCACAGTTTGGTTTTCTTAAAAGCTGCTGACTTTCCAATGGATAAGTCAAACTATACCTCTGTTCTCATGCACAAGAACAGGAAAAAGGTCCAAGGAAAATATGTTTGCAATACACATGAAAAGGTGGTGCTGTCTTTTCTGTATAAAGAGTCAAATCTATATATATAAAAAGCCAGTGTCTGTGACGACCATGATGACCAAACGACCGCTCACCATGAGGTGCATGGAGCATTTCTCGGTCCCTACCCCCGGCCCACGAGCGGGGTGGGGTGGGACTGGGGGCTGGCGAGTGGGCTGAACGGCTGACCTCTTGGTCCCTGCCCCCGGCCCGAAGGCTCCAATGGATCAGCAATGGTGAACGGGGGAATCGGGGTGGGTGGTGGGAGGGCCGGGCTGTTAGGCTGTTGGAATCACCAGCTCCTCCCCAGCTGCTCGGGGGCTCAGGCCTGAGGGAAAGCAGGTGCCAGCGACTTCACCTTCATGCACGTGCACCGGGCCGGCCACTGATGAAATGCGCTGCCCTCTCAGGGCCGCTCACACCAGGATGGGTAGGTCGTGGGTGCACCCCACAGCTTCTATCAGCACCCCAATCCCCAGTGGCAGCAGCAGCGGCAGCAGCAGCACCCATGAGTGGCCCCAAGCAGGCAGCGTGTTCCATCAGCGGCCGGCCCAGCACACCTGCATGGAGGTGAAGTCACCGGTGCCTGCTTTCCTGCAGGCCTGAGCCTCCAAGCAGCCAGGGATGAGCTGGTGATCCCAATAGCCTGACAGCCCAGTGGCGGAAGCAGCTTTCGGCCTGGGGACTGGCAAACGGGCAGAAGATGGCCCTGATCGCAGGAGGCTAGGCCCTAGGGACCCTACCCACACGATTCTGTGCACTGGGCCTCTAGTAAATTAATAATAAAAGCGTTAATCATCCCTCTGACTGAGGAAACAGCAAGAACAAAATATTCACCTAAAAGAACTTGTAATTTATAAATGAGCATGACAGTATACTCAACCTTGCTAGTAATCAAGAAAGTGCAAACAAATAACTTCAAATGTTTGTCATCTACATAAATTATTTTTTATTTAAAATCTAATGCTTAATTCTGACAAGAGGCTCTGAAGTGAGCACTGGTACATCTCATCATTGATTGCTGAGAATATAAATTTCTGCAGCCACAACCCAGGAATGCATCCAAGTTTGAAACACTCCTAACCTTTGACCCAGTAATTTCATTGTTGGAACACAGGCTAACAAAAAAGTATGAAATGCAGATATTTACGTTCACATGCTTTATTACAGCACAATTTAACTGGCAAAGGAAAGGAAACAACTAGGTAATTAAAACAAATTAAAGAGCTTCTACACATCCATGTGGGAAAACGGTTGTGGCATAATGTTTGGTAGCAAAAACCCAGCACTCAAAATCATACGTTCAGGAAAATCTCAGTCGTATAAAGCAAATGTCCCAAACACATACGCCAGCTTGAAATAAACATCCCTTATTGTGCTGGAGATTATGAGCTGTTGTTGGGGTTTGTTTTTCTTCTCTCCACTTAATTTTCTGCACAGAGAGCACCTGTTACTTTGATGAAGGGCAAAAGTCTTAGAGAACCCACCTCCGCCTGGAGAGCTCACAGCCAGAAGACAGAGCCCCTCCCAAGAGGGGGCAGCCCTGGGGGTGTTGGTTGGGGCGGGGGGCTAAGGCAGGAGGGATCCCCTCCCCTGGCAGCTCCTGCCTGCAGTGCTGGGAAGGAGCACACAGTTCCCTGGGCCCCACCACACCTCTCACCCCTGGAAGGCTCAGCAGCTCACCCCGCCGTCCTGCGGCCCCACAGAGCCGCCAGCGCTGTCTCAGCCCTCCCTGCAGCCTCATCGGGTTGTCACTGCTGCCACCCAGTCTCCTCACTCTTAAAAATGGGCCTTGACAGTATCCTCTTTGACGGTCTTCATGGGAATTAAATGAGACAAGAACTGTTTTATTGTTACAAAATAGAGCTGAGTTCTTTCTACTCCATTAATAAATACCCAACACAGAAACACACTAACAATGCATTTCCGATAAATATAAGCTAATTTTTCTTAGAATTACTTACCTTCTTAAAATAGCCTTCATTTCTGTAAAATTAGACACTTCCATGGTTAAATCTCCTCAAGTATATCAAACATTTCCCTACTAGTTAAACTATTCACTCAATGGTGTTTACCTTCTTTTCAGAATGGCCTGAGGTCCTTACTGTAACCCAAGGGTGCCCCTGGTGAAGAAGGGGACCCCCAGCATAATACCATGAGCCCCATGTGCCAGGGAAGACACTGTGTCATCCCATTAATTAACTCCTGTCTGATGTACTGCTGCTCACCACAACCTCCCCTCGCAGATGGCTCCAGTCTCACAGCTGAGGAAATGGTGGCTCAGAGAAGGTCAGTAAATGCTGAAGGTTATCCATCTCCGAGGCAGTGAAGCTAAACCCAGACGGAGCCCATGGAGCCCCGACGCCTGGGCCCCTGGACTGCCCGGCGCCATCGCACCCCATTCCTGGCTGGGGCCCAGAGGCTTTGGCTGGTAGTGAATGTGACTTGGCTCTTAACCTCTCATCTCTATAGCCTGTCGAGCTTTAGACTGTGGTCAGTTAGTTATTTGGTTTTTGGCGTCCTCTCTCTGAGGAATTCTTGTTATGTTTTGGTGTTTTTAACCTGTCCTAGTCCGAGAAGTTAAATAAGCGAATCTCTTCTGATTGTCTAAAGGCCAATGGGCTGTAAGTGAGCCTCTGAGAAGTCCTCCCGTGGTGAGCTGTGACCCATGAGGACTTGCTCTTGGTCACCCTGTGAGCCTTTGACTGCCTTCCAGCTCCCCAGCTGTATTTCTGATCATCGAAGTTGTTTAATTTATGAACTCTGACCCAAGGGATATTATTATTCAACACAGACCTACTTGCATGACAAAGCAGATGTGAAACTATTGCAGTCACTGTTGCCGCTTTCCTACCCCACCGCTGTTTAGAGGCACTGTCCCTGTACAACTCTGGATTGGAAGGGTTCTTGTCTCCATGTCACAGACAAGGAAAGCAGACGCCTCCATGCACAAACCCAGGGTGCCCACGCCTGGCCAGGGGTGCTCTGCATACAGTTCCCTGGCAGTCCACACGGGCATGGCCAGCTTGGAAGTTTCCCAGAAGATTTATCAGCAATTGCGGTGCTTCATTATAGAACTAAAGAGACTTATAAACTCGCTCCCACTCTCAGACAGTCCTCACAATGATGCTGGAGCTGCCCCCCCCCCGGGGGGGGGGGTGCGCTGGACAGGAATCTGCGCCGCACCTCCAGGGGCAGCCTGCTGTGCTCAACAGGACAGTCCTCCCAAGGACACGCACCTCGTGCTGACAGCTGGCACCGTCCCCCGGGGTTGCAGAAGGGAAGGGGGGTTCCCAGCCGTGAGTGGAGGACTGCTGGGTAAACCGCATGGAAATCCCCACCCACAGGGAGGCTCAGACGTCAGAACGGAGAAGTACAGGGTGTCTCCTAGGGCTGCAATTTAATACCAGGGTGACATGTGTAAGGCCCCTTCCTTTCTTTGGGGGGGAGTGGACGGGGGTCGTAGACCCCATTTAACCAATCAGTGTGCCAAAATCCAAGGGGAGTGTTCCGTTGTCTAAGTAAAGCGGATTTTCCACAAACTTCCACTCTGACTGGAAGCCCAGACGAAAGTGATCCAACTAAAAAGCCCATGGCCTTTGCCCAGCCATCCTTTTTTCTGAGAATCCTCCCCAAACGTCAGCCGTGAATTGGGACAGCGCCCCCAACGGGCCAGCCGGCAAGAACGCTCCCGGCCCCAAACCAGGAGGGGCCGCCCTCGGGGCAGAGCAGCCAAAATTCACCCGCACGTCTGTCCCTACTTGGTCACCGTCCGGACACAGCCCGGCAGGGCCTGGTCACATCTGGGAGAGCTTCCGTCCGCCGGGACCTGCAGCCACCGCCCCTGCATCTGCCGGCTGCGGAGGACACAGAACAGTCAGAGCCCCGGCTCCGGCGCGGGAAAGTTGGCGCGGGGAAGAGTTCAGAAGTGGGCGGGAGTGTGTTTAAAAAAAAAGGGTGGAAACCCCACCAGCCAAGTCCGCAGAAAAAATAACTGAAGTCTGCCTATCGGGGCCGGAGCCCCTCCCCGCGGCCCGCGCAGAGGAGCCGACCCAGGGCCGCGTCCTCCGGCTGCGCAGGGTCAGCGCAGGCCCTGCGACCCCGCACCCTCCGCCGGCCCCTGGCCCTGCGCGCCGCGACGGCACCATCCCGGCCATCGCCGATGAGCAGCCTCAACGCCACTTCGCCCGGCCGCCACGGTGAGTGCCCGCCGCGGGCGGGGTCCGGGGGTCCGGCCAACTCCAGCCCGGGCCGGACAGGGGCGCGGGGGCCGAGCCGCGGCCCAGGACAAGGGGTGCCCGCCGGTTCAGGCCGAACCCCGCGCCATCCCAAGGCTCGCGGCGCCGGGTCGCACGGAGTTCCCTGTCCCGCGCCCGCCCGGAGGGACCCTGCCCCCGCCCCCACCCCCACCCTCACCCTGGGGGGGGGGGACTCGGAGCTCCCCCACCCTTGCGCGGGCTCTGCGCCCGCCGCTCCACCCTGACGCCCGGCAGTGTGCCCCCCACCCCCACCCCGGCGCGCGGGGTCCCGCCTTGAGCCCCGACCTTGGCGCGCGGACAGTGCGCCCCGGGCCCGGAGAGGCCTCCGCACCCCGCATCGCGTCTGCTCGGTTTGTTTCTTTGCGTGCCGGTCGGGAAGCATCCGACAGAACTTTCCCCTAAAAGCATAAATAAGTGACCTCCTAGGAGAAGGGGCGGAGGTTAAGCAGCCCAGAAAGAGTCAGAAGCTTCGCTAGGGCTAGGCCGCCGGCCCGGGACGTGGGCTCTTTTGGAGAAAACGCAGGGTCAGCCCACCGTCCCGTCTGGTTTGGGACGGGGCCGAGAGATGGCGAGGGGAGCTCGCCTCCACCAGGACTTCAGTGGTTTGTCATTTCCCATGGCCTGAGCCTGTTTCTTTTAGAAACCCGCGCGTTCTGTTGCTGACAGGAAACCATACACCCTGCGACTCGCTGGGAGGCTGTTCAGAAACATTTCTGGGCCGTCCCACGCCTCCCCTGGGCTGTGCAATAAAAAACGAAACGTGTATTTAGAAAAAGAATGAACGTGTATCCCTCTTACCCCAACCCTGGCCAAGTCCTTAGAAGCTGTGAAGGAATAAGCATTCTGAGTCTATAATGTAATCATGCCAGGTCATTAATGTGGTAACAATGCGGGTATTGGTGACACCCGCTCCTTTTACGTCTCTAAAACCCCGGTGGTGTGTGGCTAGGTCTGTGTCTGTGTACTGTGGGCCTCTGTGTGCGTGGCTGGCTCAGCTGGGTCCGGGCACACAGAGAGGGGTCACAGTGGGAGCCTGGCTGCTGTATTGGCATCATGTGTGCCACCTAGTAGCCAAGCCACCTTCTTAGCCACAGTTTTATCATCTGCAAAATGGGAATATAAAATATTCCTCATTGGACTGTGAGAATTCAGTGCGTGTTAGTGGCTCAGCACAGAGATGGAGGCAAACAAAGTGTGAGATGAATGTCAGGCATCTTTGTTCGGTTTGAGACAGTGGATCTGTTCGTTCATGTGTGTCTTAGAGTGTGTGTGCGTCAAGAAAGACACTGCTGAGCTCATGGGAGGGGGGTAGAATTGAGGGACAGAACCCGGCAATCATCCCGGTCAGGTGCTGAGGAAGTGCAGGCCCGCGGACAGGCCCTGTCGGCAGAGGCCAGGCTGGCCTGCCCCAGAGCTCAGCCCGCCCCTCCCCCAGCAGTGCTCTGGAATTCAAGTTTCAGACCTTGACCAATGGCTGCAAACACCGCCCTTCGGGGACGATGGGGATGCAGCCCCTACTTGCACACCATTCCAGATTTCCCTCAGGACAGGATTGCTGGCAGGCTCTCGGCTGTGGGGGAACCCTGCGGCCCTAGCTCTTGCTGCTAACTCAGGCAGGATGTCTCGGTTTACATCACTGTTCCTCAGAACCTGAGGTTAGAATGGAGAGGACCGCTACCCCCCTCGAGCCCCCCCTCCCCTCCCGCCCAGGCCATGCCTGCCCTACCCAGCTGGGCTCCCAGCCGCTCAAAGGCCACAGTTATTGCAAATGAGTTATGTGCAGAAATCCGTTGCCTTGCCCTTGGATGAAAGAGGTCAGCGCGCTTGTAAGGAGATGGCCAGGTTTGGCAGCCTGTGTAAAATGTGCTGCCTCAGTCGGAGCAGAAAGGATCGCATCTAGAGCCAAATGGAATTCCACCTCAGCCATTGCTCTACCCCTGCAGACACGGGTGGAGTAGGGAGTCACGTGGCAGGGGCACAGCCAGCACCTGGGCCTTTCCAAGGGTGCCATGTCTGGACAGTTATCTGGGGGCTTGCCGCGGACCCTGGGAAACGGGTATGTGGGGAGCGAGCCACCCGGGTTTGCAGTGGGAGCGCATCAGCCCATCTACAATGAGCAGGAAGAGGCCTCTTACCAGGCAAGCGGGGAAGGTTGGCAAATCAAGTCTCTTTGCCTCTTTGGGAGGCAAACGCCATTCTGAGGCCCCCACCGAAATACCTTCTAGAAACTGAGCAAACACCATGGGCCAGCAAGCACAAGCTAAAAGCTAAACAAACAAACCTGAACAATGAACGAAGAGCGCATGCTGGAGGAGGACACCTGCTGCCCACCTCGGGGGCAGCCACTTTATTGCTTTGTCAGAAGCCTCCTAGGAGCACTGCACGCGCACTAGTCTACAGTTACTTTTCACTCTACAAAAGGAAACTTATCTATGTGCTCTGCCTCATCTTGGTTTTTTTCTTAAGAATAGGTGTTAAAGATTACACCAGATCCTCCTCAAATGCACATTGGGGTTGTGTACAGTCTGATTGACTTTTTTCTAACCAGACACAGTTCTGCCACTCTACTTATAAGTGAGTTGTACATGCATGTGTTTGCATACTTTCAGGATAAATTCCCCCAGAATTTAACTTCTGGGACAAAGACTGTGTGGCTTTAAAATGTTAATAGATGCTGAAATTGCCCTCCAAAAGATCATGTGATTACAAACACCACCAGTAGCCAATGAAAGGTGCCCTGACAGGTGAGACTGGGCAGGGTTTTGTGCCCCTAGAGGACAGTATATTTCTTTTTCAGGGAAAGCACCTCTTTATGGCCTTGGCCCGTGGCCTGTCAGGTTCCCGCCCCCATGGGAAATGCCCCCACAAGTTAATGACGTGTCCTCCCTCCCATGGGGAGCTGGCGGTAGAGCAGGGGCCCGGGTCCCACACATGCTGTGGAGTCACCTGGGTTGGCCCCGCCTCCAGCCCTCACTGGCTTTGGGGAGGTCCAAAATGCCTCTGAGTCTCGGTTTCCTCGTCTGTACATGGGAGTAATAACAGCCTCTTCACAGGAGTCACGTGGTGGGCCGGGAATAAAGCTTGGCTCCATGCCCGGGAGCAGCGGTATCTGTGGCTGTTGTTGGCTGACGTTATCAGGGCCAGCCCTGCCTGCAGGTGCTGGTAATCTCCGTCTGGCTGCGACGCTGCTGTTTTGTTTTTGATAATGTAACAACGACAACAGCAGCACCTACATGCCAAGTCCTGTGGCGGCCTGGCCTGGGTCACCCCCACAGCCTGGTCTCACCGGCCTGGCCTTTTCTTACCTGTTTCTCTCAAGGCTCAGGGGGAAGGGTTCCCAAGAACGGAGGCCTCAGCCAGGCTGGGGACACCAGAGCTACAGATGCCAACCCGAGGGGGGCATGTGGGGACACGTGGGCCTGCTGTCCCTGTCCCTGCTGCCCTCCCCCCTGCGAGCTGTGCCTGGGGCATCACTGCTTAGCTTTGCACCCAGGGAGACTCTGTGTGGCACAGGCACTCAGGGCCTGCCAGGCAGCCATGGCTCTTCATCCAGGCCTGTGGTCCAGCCTCGGCTCACCACTGCCCACCAGGCTCCCTGTCCTGTGGTCAGGCCTGATCCACACGGGGCCAGCTGCTCTCCGCCCTGCCTTGCACAGCCAGCTCAGGCTTCCCCGGAGCCTCCTCCATGGCCCTCCTCGTGTCTGGGCCACCTGCCTCCAGAGCTTCATCCTCACAACTGCCTGCTTCAGCCCCACCCGATTCTCTGGGCACCTCCCCCACCCCACCCGCACACACAGGCACCGCCTGCCTGGCCCGCAGCTGCTTGTCGCTTTAGGCCTGGTTAATGCACTCCCACCTCCCTTGCCCTCCCCACACCAGAAAATCCCCACCAGGGCCCTGGGGACACTTGTCAACCCCAACAGACCCCTGGGCCTGTCCGCCTCACAGAATTCTGACCTCCCCAGGGTCTCCATGACTCATCTGCCGCCGAGTGGGCCTGGCACAGGCTGGTGCTCAGAGAGTGACGTGGAAGTGAATGGAGTGTCCGTTCCACATGTCAAGGTGCCTTTTAGAAACCAGACACTTGATAGCTCCTAGTCCAGGACTCAGCATATCTAGGGAGTTAATGAAAAATAAATTGAGATGCACAGAAAGTCAAACCAGAACAGATTCTACAACATGCAGACGGGCCCCGGCGGGCCCCGCCTGAGCATTCAGTCACACTCAGCATTCAGTCACAAAGGGCCGCCCTCAGAGGGCCACACTCGCTAGGTTAATGCTCTGTTGTCACCGTCTTGAAATTCTTACGTTTGGAAAGGGGTCCCACGTTTTCATTTTGCACTGGGCCCCAGAAATTCTAGCTAGTCTTCCTCGGGTAAACGGATAATAACCATTTCTGCCTCAGGGTGTGCGCGAGGACTGAAGGGGCCGTCCTAGGTCAAGGCCCCAGCACAGTGCCTGATACCTTCCTCACTGGACTCACTGCGCCTCAAGGGCACCGGAATGAGTGCTGGCACCCTCCCACCGCCACTTCCTTGTTCCCAGGCCTTCCCTCTGGCAGCCCGTTTGAACCCAGAGAGTAGCACCCAGCCACAGGATGGCACAAGCTGCCCAGGCCCTGAGCCGGGGCCAGGCCTCGGCCCCGCAGGGCAGGCGCCCTGCAATGGCTGTGGGGAGCTGCTCCTCCCTGAGCCGTGAGAGCTGCCACCAACCCCCTGCCCCTCATGTTTCTATAAAAGCAGGGGTGCAGTGAGTGCAGAGCAGCCCAGAGAGCGCGCGAGGCCCAGCGCTCAGTCTCCTTTACGTGATACCAGGGCCGGGCCCTCCGTGCTCCCCACCTCACCTGAGCACCAGCCCCATCTAAAGGGGCCTCACTGTCTCATTCTCCACGGGAAGAGAAGACGCTTTAAAGACACTGAATGAATGAATGAATGAATGAATGAATGAATGAAAGTTCCAACCCATGTAGACAAAGCCTGATCCACACAGAGAGCCATGTGGGTCCTGGATTCACCTGAAGCCCCTCCTGATCAGGGAAGGACTCCGCCACTCAGTGGCTTGTGTGATGAGAGCTCCCTTGGTTCAGCCCAGGGCCTTTCCATCCAGGAGCCCTGTCCCTGCCCACGGGAGCCGCCCCATCCAGGAGCCCTGTCCCTGCACACGGGAGCCGCCCCGTCCAGGGGCCCTGTCCCTGCACACAGGAGCCGCCCCGTCCATGGGCCCTGTCCCTGCACACGGGAGCCGCCCCGTCCAGGGGCCCTGTCCCTGCACACGGGAGCCGCCCCGTCCAGGGGCCCTGTCCCTGCACACGGGAGCCGCCCCGTCCAGGGGCCCTGTCCCTGCACACGGGAGCCGCCCCATCCAGAGGCCCTATCCCTGCACACGGGAGCCGCCCCGTCCACCGCCCGCAGGCGCGCCACCTCCTGTCTCTCCCACAGTCGTGCTTTCCTTTCCCTTGGGGCTGCCATTGACAGTTCACAGTGGGACTCTCAGGGCCCTTCATCGCAGGCCCTCTCCCAGCAGAGCTTCCTCTCCCCTCCTAGCCACTCCTGCCTGAGCTCCTGTGGCGGCCGGGCTGCCTGTGACCGGGTCCTGGGACTGCCTGTCATTTGAATCGTCACCCTTTAAGTTCCCATTTTAGTGAATTAATTTTAGTTGTGGCTGGAAACCTGGAGTAGTCCATTTTTAATTTCACAATCTCTGTTCCCCCTTTTCTACAAATTCTGTAAATTATCTGACCCACTCTCCTCTGATGGTTACTCTCTGACTCAAAGCTTCATTTCGAGTAAGTTATCTCATTTCACCCTGAGCAGCCCCGCGGGAGGTATTCTTATCTCCATTTTGCACGTGATGACACTGGAACTGAAGCAACGGCAGGTGATGTGGTTGCTGGGAGCGAAGGCCGGTGACCCGGGAGCAGCTCATAGAGGCAGGTTTCCAGGGGAGGGCCCAGCCCGCTCCACCCGCACACCGGGCGCTTGCTTAGGGCCACACCGGGCGCTTGCTTAGGGCCACACCGGGCGCTTGCTTAGGGCCACACGGGGCACCTTGCTTAGGGCCACACCGGGCGCTTGCTTAGGGCCCACACCGGGCGCTTGCTTAGGGCCACACCGGGCGCCTTGCTTAGGGCCACACCGGGCGCCTTGCTTAAGGCCACACCGGGCGCCTTGCTTAGGGCCACACCGGGCGCCTTGCTTAGGGCCACACCGGGCGCTTGTTTAGGGCCACACCGGGCGCTTGCTTAGGGCCACACCGGGCGCTTGTTTAGGGCCACACGGGGCGCTTGCTTAGGGCCACACCGGGCGCCTTGCTTAGGGCCACACCGGGCACTTGCTTAGGGCCACACGGGGCGCTTGTTTAGGGCCACACCGGGCGCCTTGCTTAGGGCCACACCGGGCGCCTTGCTTAGGGCCACACCGGGCACTTGCTTAGGGCCACACCGGGCGCTTGCTTAGGGCCACACGGGGCGCCTTGCTTAGGGCCACACCGGGCGCTTGCTTAGGGCCACACCGGGCACCTTGCTTAGGGCTGATGTTGCTGTTGGAGACCCACAAAAATATGTGTTCCCTTTAAACTCAAATAGGAAAAAATGAACTTTTAGGACTAAGCGTTACAGTTTTTATACCAATGCCACTATAAAAATCAATTTTTAATAATTGGGGAGAGAAGGGACTGTGAAGGCAAAGCACCCAGGCTGACGAAGGTCACACCTGCAGCCCATCAAGGCCTAAGAGTGGATGCCTGTTGGTCCCCAGACTGTCGCTCTCCCACCGGACCCTGCCCTGCTCCCCGGGCTTGGGCTCCGCTGCCTTCACAGGGCTGCCCCTCCTCCAGCCCTCACGCTCCTTCCCTGGCAGTCCTGCCCAGTGCGGTGTGACCCCCGGGCTGACCACATGTGGTGGCTGCTCTTGCTCCTGCCTCTCTTGCCCTAGAAAGAGTCACGGAGTCAAAGTAAATGCTCGAGGACACCCAGGACTCTCTCTGCCTCTGCCTCTGCCTCTGCCTCTGCCTCTGTCCCTATCTCTACCTCCGTTTCTCCCTCTGTCTTTATCTCTCTTTCTTTCTCTTACTCTCTTGGCTTTTTAAGGTAGGAAATTGGGCTGCTCATCAATTAAAAGTTTAAAAACAAGCTTTCTTTGCCCGGTGTCATTACTGGGGAAGCCGCTCATGTCCCTGTAGAAGGATGCACATGAGACAGGGGGAAGGATGAAGGGAGGCTCTTTCCAGAGCAGGGTGATTTCAGGTACCCAGGGGACCCCCAGATGAGGGCGTGGGGACCATTCAGAGGGAGGCCTGGGCAGAGAGAGCGATGGGACCTTCTTGGAAAGAGGCCCCGCAGAGGGCGCCCAGGGAGCCGGGCAGAGCCTGCTGGAGCTGCGCTGGTCACCCTGGATTGGGGGCAGGGGCCGCAGTGTGGTCTTAGCCCAGGGCCAAGGGCAGGCTGGTGAGTAGCGTTGGGCTACTCCACACCCTCTGGGATACACATGCACAGGGATGCGATCCTGTTCATGCCAGTTGGCAATATTGACACCGACGTTCAACAAGGTTGTTTCCCCAGGGCCTTTCTGGGCATCCGGGCACTGCCCAGCCTTGAGCCAGGCATGTCCCTCCACCTCCGGGACACGGCAGCTCCATGACGGAGGGGCTTGCCATGACCCCGTCCCTCTGCCCAGCTCCCTGCAGCCCTGAGGTCACTCTCCTGGCCTCAGAAGAAACAACCTTCCTTTGTTCACCCGCCTTTGCCACTTGTGCTGGCTCTGCCCTCTGGCAGCCCCCACCTGTTGGCCTGGCAGCTGCTATTGAAATGCTCAGAGAGGCACCGGGGGCCGCTGTGCCTACAGGTCCTGCCAGCTGAGGCCACCCCCACGCAGGTCCTCTCCACTGGGCAGGCAGTGGGTAACTGCCCCAGGGTCACCACAGGGCCACCGGGAGAGAATAATGCCCCACAGTTCTGGGGCCGCCTCCACAGGCCACCCGGGCTGGAAGCTCTGTTGTAGAGCTCTCCCAGGCGGGGGCTGGGACTGCAGGCACGTTACACTTCGCTGGCACTGTCAAGTCGGTTTCCTGCCTTCATTCAAGAGCCGCCCCCCCTCTGACAGGGACATACAGTGAAGCTCAGAAAAGCAACTTGACATGTGAGACTCACACAGGCAAGGGGAAGGAGGTGGGCAAGACTGGGACGAGGTTTCTGGTAACCTTCGGTGCACTGTTGGTGCCGCAGAAACTTGGTCACCAGGCTTTTAGTGGGGCTCAGGAGAGAGTGATGCTGAGGATGCTGGGACTGCATGTCACTAAAGAGAAGAAACTATGACATTAACCCTATGTTACCCGTACCTCTCTGCCCTACACACACCCACACACGTGCACAGGCACTCACACATACAGGCACATATACAGGCATGGACACATACACACATGCACACAGGCACTCACACATCCACACATGTGCACACACATATAGGCATGGGCACATACAGGCACTCACACATACACACGTGCACACGCATACAGGCATGGGCACATGCAGGCACACATACACACATGTGCGCACACATACAGACATGGACACATACGTGAGCACAGGCATACGCACACATGCACACACGGGAACACACACCCATACGCCCCTTACCACTTCCTTGCATTTCTCAGTGACAGACTGTGAGCTGAGATTCAAGTAAGAGCAGCACTCTCTTGGAGTCTAGTTTGGTCTGGAGCACAGCAGGCAGGTCTATGGGGCCTACTGACCCCCCTCTATCCCCACCCCCAGAGGTAACGGAAGCAATGGAGGAACTGCTGCCTACAGCGTCATTGGCCTTAGGTATGCTTTTCAATTTTTCTCTCACCATCATTTCCCAGGCACCAGCCCACCTCTTCACCTCAGTCTGGGATGTCCGCAGTGTGCCCGGCTATCGGTGCTGAGTTCTCAAAGCCCCTCTGTCTGGTCTCACCTAAGCCAGACCCCTCAGCCGCGTGGCAGACAGGGGCATGCTCACAGGTTGGGGGGTTCAGTGAGCTAGTTTGGGTTATTTTAGGTGGGGCCCAGCATTGCCTCTCCCTTGCATTCCCTCCTTGAACCACCCCAAGTCTATTCACGAAGATGGCGATTTATTAATGAGGCTGTTAATAAGTTGGCCTTCTCTCTGGCAGGGAGCCTTGCAGCGCACTCAGGTTCCAGGAGTTAAATTCTGGGGCACTTTCCAGATTTGACCCTACACAGTCCTCTTCACTCCCAGCCTATCACATAACAGGGGTCCTTTCATAAGCCCCAAGTTTCCAGTGACCCCTTGGGTAGCAGGTGGCAGAAGCCAGGAGCCTGCAGCTCTCCGTCCACTTCTGGGGTACGCAGTGCAGAGGGCCGCCTTCGACCCCACATCCAGGCTGGTGCCCTTTGAGTGTAATCCAGTGAGCGCCTCCTGTGAGCAAGGGCTGCATAGGAGACCCCGGGGGACACAGACTGTGCCTTCACAGGGTCTCCAGCCTCCTGGGAGTGGGAGCAAAACCAAGAACATCAGAGGCAAAGTGGTGCAAACACCATTCTCAGCCACTTGGTCCTCCGGGCCATTGGCCACACCTGGCTCATTCGTCCCCTCAGGAATGAAGGCACCTCTAGAAGAACGGCTTCCCTCCTGGGGTCCCCACTCCACAAAAATGGTGTCACAGCTACAGATTTCGACTGCAGTTATTTTAATCAGAAATGACGTTTCTACAAAATAAATTCTTGGATAAAGTCTGAAAATATAGGCGACAGAAGCCTCTCTGACACGGTTGTGTGGGAGTGAGCTGCCTGGTGCCCGCAGTCACCTCTGGACACTGAGGGTTTCATGGCACCATGTTTGCAAGCTCCTGCCGGCACCTTCTGGAACAGTTGCCTGAGGGCCCATCGCTCTGTTCTGCTGCCCGAGATGGTGCTCTGGGGCTTGGATCTCAAGGACCCTTCGTACTGGACATTTCCATCCTGTGACGCCATCGAGCACTCTCATTGGGTGAAGTGTGTGCCGTAGCCAGATCACGATGCGCACCCCCACTGTCAACCTTTACCAGTTAATCCCATGAGAAAAACTCTTACCAAACTTCGGGAACCCTATGGCCCCAGGAAGACAAGCTGAAAAGTTGGAAAGGAAACTGGATGGAAGATTTTATTATGAAACCATCTCCCCACAAATGCTTACTATCCACCATATACCTCCCTGGTCCGTCAGTAGAAACACGGAGTGTTACAGCGTGTCCCCTGTCCTCTGTCTTGGGGGTGGGGGAGGAGACCTCGGACCACGGACCCTTGCCCTCGAAGCATTGCCAGGCTCTTGGGCACCGAGGCGCACACATGGCAGGGATCAAAAGCATCCAGTCCTCCTAGTGGGAAATTTCCTGTCGAATGATTTCAGCTTCCAGACTGAAATGCCTGAGTCTTGTGATTATTCACTGAAAGAGCTAGTGAGATCCCCGTGTTTAAAGAACAAGTTCAGATAATGTAGCCCCCAGCTGTAAGCCGAGACCTAATGCGGCTGACACTGATGGCTCATCTGAAGTGTGGTGGGTTTCTCCTCAGCCAGATGGAGTCTTATCTTGTTGAGCTGAGAGTCTGTGCTGAAGAAGCAGACAGTGACCAGGACTGCTGTGGAGAATGCCCTAACCCCAGGGAATGACTAAGTAGGGCAAGAGGCAAGGATGTAAAAATAGGACGAACTGTGGGCATGCACGGGCACCCGCTCTGGACTGGGCTGGGCTGCCTGTCACAGGTGCCAGGAAATGTGAGCTGGGCTGTCCCTGGCCGCCAGCCATCCCCGTCCCTGTCCCTGTCCCTGTGAGCTGGGTCTGCAGGCCATGCCTCTGCCTCAGGACTCAGGATTTGGTTGTGAATGGCAGGGCTGTGACTTGAGCCCAAGTGGTCCAACCCTTGGCCATCTCTTAGCCCCTGCCCACCCCCCTTTCACTTGGGCAGGAAATGGGGAGTTCAAAGTGGAGCAGTTTCCTTTCACAGGAGGAGTGAGAGAACATTGTCTCCATGGGCGTTTTAACTCCTTCTATTCACACCAGGCTTTGGTGATCACCCCCAGGCCATTGCCTATTAAGAATAGTGGAGGCAGCACCGGTTTGGCTCAGTGGATAGAGCGTCGGCCTGCAGACTGAGGGGTCCCAGGTTCGATTCCGGTCAGGGGCATATACCTTGGTTGCGGGCACATCCCCGGTGGGGGGCGTGCAGGAGGAAGCTGATCGATGTTTCTCTCTCATCGATGTTTCTAACTCTCTGTCCCTGTCCCTTCCTCTCTGTAAAAAATCAATAAAATATATTAAAAAAAAAAAAAAAAAGAATAGTGGAGCTTCTGAAAGACCTTCTAGAATAGTGGTTCTCAACCTTCCTAATGCCACGACTCTTTAATACAGTTCCTCATGTTGTGGTGACCCCCAACCATAAAATTATTTTCGTTGCTACTTCATAACTGTAATTTTGCTACTGTTATGAATCGTAATGTACATATCTGATATGCAGGATGTATTTTCATTGTTATAAATGGAACATAATGAAAGCATAGTGATTAATCACAAAAACAATATGTAATTATATATGTGTTTTCTGATGGCCTTAGGCGACCCCTGTGAAAGGGGCGTTCGACCCCCAAAGGGGTCGCGACCCACAGGTTGAGAACCGCTGTTCTAGAACATGTTATTTTAAAGCAACTCATTTGTGTGAAAAGGTGTTGGTCGCTCACTGAGAAAACAAACGATGCTGAGAAAGTCCGAGCCCGTCTTTAAGACATTGCGGTCCAAGGCAGATGAGATCCATGGTTTCCTTCGGAGTCCAGGGGCCCTTGAGGCTGCTCCCCGCTCAGGGCGCTCCTGGGCCACTTGTTTCCTCACCTCTTCACTGCCTCTCCCCACTGTTTCCAGGACGTTCCCTTCTGAGGTCCCACTGCCCCGAGCCATGGTTATCTGAGTTCCTTGGCCTTAGTTCGTGGTGTGTTTACTGAGCCAGCAGCCTCCAGCGGCCTCCGTACTGCTGCTAAACGCTGCCCAGATCCCCTCCAGCCTCCCTGAGCCAGACCCAGGCTATGGCCACTTGGATTGGCCACTTGTCCTCTTCTGGGACTTTACGACCTGGAGCTCGGGATTTCCTGGGCAGTCCCTCTGTGACAGGGCCACACCCATCCGTGGGGTTGCCTGGAGAAGTCCCAGGGGCTGGGGCTACAGCCCTCACCTGCAGAGATGGTCTGGACCCTGCACAGGCTTTAGGTCAGAGGCAGACTCACCCAGGCCGCCTTGCCAGCTGCTGTCAGCTCCAGCACTAACCAGTGAGAGTGGCCTCGGGATAGACTTCACCCCATTGGCCTCTGCGACCCTGGGGTCCTACAACCTCATGGGGGTTCAGGCTGCAGTGGGCCCAGGTGCAGCTGGACTCTAACCCGTAGCAGGTGGGCGCGGACCTGGACAGTGTCCTGTGTTCTAACGTCACGTGGGTTGAAAGTGCAGGTTTCGGGTATGACAGACCTGTATTCAAGGTGCACATAAGCCACTCAGTGGCCCCGAGCTTCCGGCCCTTAAAAGCAAAGGTAGGTTAAGGCCCAGGCCTCGCTGGGGAAGCACTCAGCAAATGTTAGCCTGGGAGGAAAGAGAGAGACCCAGGTACACAGAGACTTACATGGAGGCCTGCAACACAGGCCAAATTCAGCCTGCAACCTCCTTTTATAAATAAAGTTTTATTGGAACACAGTTGTTTATGTGTCTATGACTACTTTGGTGTAAGAAAGGCAGAGTTGTCACAAAGAACTTATGTCCCACAATGCCTAAACTATTTATTACGTGCCCTTTATGAAAAACGTTTGCTGACTCCCTAGCCAGTTTGGCTCAGTGGTTAGAGTGATGGCCCGCAGACTGTAGGGTTACAGGTTTGATTCCAGTCAAGGGCATGTACCTCAGTTGCAGGCTTAATTCCCAGTCCTAGGTTGGAGCACGCGCAGGAGGCAACCAATCGATGTGTCTCTCTCACATCAATGTTTCTTTCTGCCTCTCCCTCTCCCTTCCACTCTCCCTAAAAATCAATGGGAAGAATATCCTCCGGTGAGGATTGCCAACTTCTGACTTAAACCAACAGGAGAATTCTCATGGTTCCACTTCTAGGCCTGAGCCCACCTGCCCCATTGCACCTCTCTTTGGGGACACCATGGCTTCACCGATGGACAAGAAGCCATGGAAAAGGCCCGCAGCCAAGGTCAGGGACCCGGCAGCAGGCAGGGAGGCCCACTTGGGTCCGGCCAGGCCTGGGTGATGCGCCTTGGCTCCCGTGACTCGATCTTCCGAGGCGGCCAAAGGGGCGGGTCCTCCCTGTAGCCTCTCTCTTGCCCTCCTGTCACTCCCTCTGTAACACAGGCACGTGGGGCCACTGCTGACCAGCAGAGAGCCCTCACCTCAGCCAGCACTCACGGGACAGGCTCTCCCTGGCCTTCAGCTAGAGAGCCAGCCCGCTCGCCGAGCCTTCAAAGAGCCGGGCCTCTCACCCAGGGTCCAGGCAAGGGGATATCCCACCCCACGTGGCACTGTCAGGCCAGGGCACTGCACTAACCGCTGGGCCCTCCCCCCTCTTCTCGGGTTTGGAGATGGAGACTCACAGGGAGCAGTGTGGCCGATTTGACCAGTTACAAAATGGTGGGCCCTGAGTTCGACCCTGCATCTGTGCCCTGGCCTTGGCCTCTGCCCCTGACACCAGCAAGCTTGTGGGCCAGGGGTCACGGTCCATGCACACCTATTGAGCACCAACTGCGTGTCAGCCCTGGTTGAGGTCCCGAAGGGGAGCTCACATTCTGGTGGGATGGACAGGTGGACACGAGATACGTGGGTAGAAGGCGCAGCTGTCAGGTGGTGCTAATCAAGTGAGAGAGACAGAGAAGGCCACGGGGTACGAGGGGTCCCATTTACAGAGCACGGCCACAGAAGTCTCTGTTCGGGGAGGTGATGTTTTAGAAAAGCCTAAGGAAACACAGGGCTGTCTGAGAGAAGACAGGCGAGGCAGAGAGCACAGCAAGTGCCCAGGCCCTGAGCCAGGAAGAGGCCTGGCCGGATCGGGAACAGCCAAGAGGCCGTGCGGCTGGGGGAGAAGGGTGGGAAGTGGAAACTAGGAGGTGAAGTCAGACAAGTGAGGTGGCAGAGAGCCCGTTCACCTGTTGGAGCTGCTGGGATTCCATCCTCCTCCTGCGTGTGGGTCCTCCACGCCCCTGTTCATGACCTGTAGGAGGCTCTGACCCTGAGAGAGGAGCCCTCAGCATCTCAGCTAATCTCTAGCAAGGGGCTGCGAGCTGGGCCAGCATGCCTTGTGGTGGGAGCGGAGGGGGGAGGAAGGGATGGTGGAGGATTCCTGAGGAGCACCTGAGCGATGCCTTAGTTGTGGGTATGGACACACACACACACACACACACACACACACACACACACACGGAGGCGCCCCAATGTCCGTGCCCTTAGAGAGCCAGCCTTCAGTCTCAGCTCAGCTGTGCCCTTCAGGCCCACGTGGGGGGTCCCCACATGCTGGGGGTGGGGGATGCATGGGTGCCTGCCCTGAACCCTGGCTGAGGACAGCCCTTTGCCTCACAGGCAGCCGCCCGGCTTGACTGTGTCCGAGTGCAAGGGCGCTATATTTCTTCCCTCCCCTTCGTTCCGCAGATGGAAATGGCTTTCCCGCAGGCCTGCCTCTGATAAGGCCCAGGAGTGACGAGGGCAGAGCTAAACCTTTTATCAGGCAGCTGCAGGGGACTCGGGCCGCGCTGGCAGGTCGGGTGCTGATAAGGTGGCCCCGGGCCCGGCCACTCACAGCTGATTTCTGAGGCCGGCACCTGGAGCCCAACCCTCAGGGACCGCGAGGCAGGGAGCTTTCCTGCCTTGGACACCAAGGCAAGCTTCTGGTGGCCACAGGCAGTAGGACTGCGGGAGCCATTGGGGACAAGGGTTTGGCCAGGAAGTTGATGGGGCAGCGGTCTCTACAGGGGCCTTCGGGCGGGGAGCAGGCGGGGGAGCTGAGCCTCCCATGGTGCATCAGGACTTCGAGTGGGATCTGAACCCGCTCAGGTTCCCTGGGCGGCACCCGCTGCGTTCTATGGGCAGGACACTGCGACTAGGAAATGGAAGGGCTTCTGATGTGTGACCAGGTTTGAAGCCAGGTTTGCTGGCCCCTTGGCTGCCTTCCTCCCTCCTGGGAGCTCTGATTGGAAGGAGAGTAAAGAACTGGTCCCCCAACCTCCACCCCGCATGTCACGCACACCCTATTTAAAGGCAGAAATCCTACCTTCAAAAGTTAGCTCCTCGTCCTTTAGGCTTGGGTCCCTGTAAACTTCCTACCCTTAGGGTAGGACAGACTGGGTTAGCGGGTTGTCTTTGAGCCTAGTTATCCAATCTGTAAAATGGGCCTCTCTGACCTTAATTATCTAATCTGTAAAATGGGCTGTTCATCCCAGCTTCACAGAGCTGTGCTCAGTGCACCCCAGAAACCACAGATGGAAGGCACATCACCGCTGGCCACCAGGACACCATCACCAGCTCAGCCTCACCCTGGGTGGCAGGGCAGCGGGCCCTTGGGTTCAGGTGTGGGTTTGTCCTCACTCTGTCCTTGGCAAGGGATGCTGTCTCCAAGCCTGAATCTTCTCCTGCATAAAGAGGGGTGGACATACCTGCTGGCAGGGCTGCCTGGATTTCAGCTGAGGAGAGGCACCACACACTGTGTTGTCCCACGGGAGCAGGTTTTGTGAGAAGCATCATCAGTGTGATAAGGTGCAGGGACGCCCCAGCATGGAGCAGACCCATGAAAAGCAGCCAGCATGAGCCCAGCGACATCTGGCTGCCCTCCGCCCAGGCTCTTGTGCACACAGATGCATACAGAGGCCACGGGCCGCCAGCCACAACCTTCCCACAGGGCAGGGCGGGCAGGGCCGCAGGGCACCCTGCCAGTGGCTGGAACCTTTCCTGGAAGGTGCTGCCACCCAGAGGTGACCACAGGATGGTGCCAGGGAGGGCCCAGAACTTGCGGGAAAAGCTGGCGGCATGCCAGGGTGTATCTCCTACTCAAACCCCCAACAGCATCATGCAGGTGATCTGCCCTGAGATGGAGCCTGATCTCCAGGCCTGGGGTTGCAACTGAAATATCGAGAAATGTGACTCTCCCAGGCACCAAGGCTGGCAAATGCGGAAGCCAGAGAAAGGGCCGACTGAGGGCGGGCAAGGGACCAGCCAGGGGCTGCTCAGGTGAGCTGGTGCCTGGGGAAGGTAGAAGGGGCTTCTCACATCCCTTCCCTGAAATCAGTAAGTGCATCGCTGAGTCATTAGAGTCACGGGAGTAGCGCATGTAGCACACTCTGCAGTGTGGGAGGTAAGCACCAGAGGTGGTTTTGACCACCTAGCACAGCGATGGCGAGCCTCTGACACACGTGTCAGAGGTGACACGTGAACTCATTTTTTTGGTTGATTTTTCTTTGTTAAATGGCATTTAAATATATAAAATAAATATCAAAAATACAAGTCTTTGTTTTACTATGGTTGCAAATATCAAAAAATTTCTATATGTGACACGGCACCAGAGTTAAGTTAGGGTTTTTCAAAATGCTGACACACCGAGCTCAAAAGGTTCGCCGTCACTGCCCTAGCCCCTAGTAGGTGCTCAGGGGCCTTGGTCTAGCGATGACTGCAGGTGTCTGGGTGACTTCTCTGCTGCTTTTACTGAACTGAGGGAGCTTGCACTCCATAAGCTTTTCATGACTACCTACTATGTGCCGGCCACACTGCAAAATGCTGGGACGTCGGGAGAAAGACGCCCTGCCTTTCCCGCAATGACAGGAGTCCGCTCTGACATGTTTGATGAGTCTGTCCCAGTGACAGGAGGTCATTCCCCCTGGAAGGGCAGAACAAACACCCGCTGTGGGTGGAGCTGGGCCCGTGTGGGTTGATGTGTGTGCATCCACCATACAGGCCAGGAGTGGGCATTTCAGGCCAAGGGAACGGCATGAGCCAGCACCAGGGAATGGGGAACAGAGGGAGTCCATGTGACCTACATGGGTGTGACCCACAGGGGGCTCCTGTGGGGCAGGTGGGATGGGAACTTGTGAGATGACAGTGTGGGACTCAGGCTGGCTGTGCCTGTGGCTTTGGCTCATGACCGGGAGTGCCGTCCTCTGGGTGTGTCCCTGCCGGGAAACTCTCAGCCTATCTGGTGAGTTGACGAAAGGACTGAACAGTCTGTGGAGTTGGCATGTAATTTTTAGGACATATTTATACTAAAAAAAAAAAAAGTGTTGTTTATCTCAAACTCAGATATAACTGGGTTCCTGCACTTTATCTGGTAGCACTAGGAAGAGGGGCCCTGGGCATGGGTGTTTTCTAAAGGGTCCCAGGTGATGCGAATGTGCAGCCGGAGCTGAGAGCCATGAGCCAGAGGCTCCTGCTGCTGTGGCCGGCCCACCTCCCTGAGTCCCAGGCCAGGCCCCGCTGCACAAACTTCTGCGTAGATGGAGCATTGCTAGTCTCCAAAAGCGTGACTCCCTTCTCACTCATCCCTTCCACCCACCTCACAGATGTCTCCCACAATGGTTGAAAACCGCTTTTTACATAAATTTGAAAATCTGAAACATAGTAATTTTTAAATAATTTGAAAATTACTTTAAATAATGTGTGGAAGTGATTTAATAATTGAATATACTTAAATACAAAATAATAAATCATTGTTCATAACCCTTCTATCACTCCCAACACACTGATGTCTCTTTCATCAACTTGTAATTATACTCTTGCCAGAACCTCAAATTTCCTAAACCTCAAGACTCCCAGCCTTACCAAGTGTGCCTTCCTGGAGCCCCGACCTCACACCATACCTCCCTCTCCATGTCCACTATCCTCAGTTCTGTTGGTCTCTCATTCTTGGTAGCTCTCAAATGTTTTTTTAATCTTGGAAGAAAGAAGCCTTCCTTCCCTTCATCCCTGAATTACTTCAGAATTTCTAAAGAGTCCCTTTTATTCCCCTGTAATCTCTCACCTGCTCACTCCCCACAGAAGACCCAGCTTCTCTCACCTGGCCTTTAAAACTCTTCATAGCCCATTATTCACCAAGCAGATAAATAGTACAGTTTATTAATGATATTGAATGCAGTAGTGATGGTAGGAGAAGTAATAAGACAAGGAAAAAGAAGAGAGGGAATAAACTCAGTATAGCTACTGGATTTAGTTATTCTTGTTTTTTTCTTCCTTTTTTTCTTCCTAACTAAAACTGATGCTTTTATTTTTCCCAAAATACAATTCAAAATAGTTCTCTGAAAGGTGTAAAATTAAAAGAACACCTGCATTTGTTTTAATATAAAAGCATCCATACTAAAAATAATAAGCTTATTTGAAATCTGTTAGACTATCTGGTTTTTCTGGGAGACCTAATCCTGATACTCAAATGGACCCAACCCTACTGCTGGCAAATGTCTGTTTGTTTACTCTGTTTTCACTCTGTTGCTTGACCTGCTTAAGAAATTAGACACCCGTCTGACAGAATAGAAAACCGTGTTTGTACTTACCCTCCTGCCCCTAAAATTGTGTGTGAGATTTCAGACCTGCTCTTGAAGTGCTGAGATCACCGATGAGGAAGGTGGGCAAAGCCTCCTGGGTGTAGTGACTGCACCGAAACCTCAGGAGTGAGCCAGGTCACCACCCTGCTGGTCCCTAAACACCCACCAGCTGCCCAGCTTCAACCACACCCCTACAAAACTCTAAGGTGAAACAAGTCGGAGTTGGTGGCTTTTTCTGATTAGTCTCCAGGGCATTTGTCGCCTTCTATGAAAGAAACATTTACTTTAGATGGCAGTTGATTTGTATCAAGGGGTTTCAAACTGACAGAGGAAGAGTTACGAATGTGTTCGTGGTGCCTTTGCTTTTGCAATATTAATGTGGGGAAGTATCCCTCACAAGACCTGAACTGCAGCTGGGAGCTGGGGTTGGGGCTAGGGAGATGGAGCAGCAGTGTGCCTGGTGACGTTGGGACATCGGTGTCATAGAGAAGCCGCTGTCAGGAAAACAGGGAAGGGTGGGGTCAGGGGTGCTGGGGCAGAGAGTGAAGAGAAATGGCTTTTCCTCCCCATGCTCAGAGGCAGCACAGGGCCTGGCGCCAGGGTCAGGACACTTCCTGGCTCTGTTGTCTGATGCAAGATGAGGTGAATCCGTGATTTCCTGACGCTCCGTCCCTGTCCTGACACCCAGAGAACAGAGGAGGCTAACAGCACAGAGGGGTGCTCGGGAAGCCATGAGCAAGCACTTCCCGCTCCCCAAGTCCCAGGAACAGGCCTCAGACCTCTCCCCACCAGAGGCCCTGTGTGAGGAAAGGGGGTGGTGACAGTGGTGTGTGCAGTGTGTGTGTGTGGTGTGTGGTATGCGCTGTGTGGTGTGTGGCGTGTGGTGTGTGGTATGTATGGGTGTGGTATGTGGTGTGTGGTGATGGTGGTGTGTGCAGTGTATGTGTGTGGTATGTATGGGTGTGGTACGTGGTGTGTGGTGATGGTGGTGTGTGCAGTGTATGTGTGTGGTATGTATGGGTGTGGTACGTGGTGTGTGGTGATGGTGGTGTGTGCAGTGTATGTGTGTGGTATGTATGGGTGTGGTACGTGGTGTGTGGTGATGGTGGAGTGTGCAGTGTATGTGTGTGGTATGTATGGGTGTGGTACGTGGTGTGTGGTGATGGTGGTGTGTGCAGTGTATGTGTGTGGTATGTATGGGTGTGGTACGTGGTGTGTGGTGATGGTGGTGTGTGCAGTGTATGTGTGTGGTATGTATGGGTGTGGTACGTGGTGTGTGGTGATGGTGGTGTGTGCAGTGTATGTGTGTGGTATGTATGGGTGTGGTACGTGGTGTGTGGTGACGGTGGTGTGTGGCATGTGGTGTGTGGTATGTGGTGTGTGTAGTGACAGTAGTGTGTGCAGTGTATGTGTGTGGCGTGTGGTGTGTGGTATGTGGTGTGTGTAGTGACGGTAGTATGTGCTGTGTGGGGTGTGGGGTGTGGGGTGTGGTATGTGGTGTGTGTAGTGACGGTAGTATGTGCAGTGTATGTTTGTGGTATGTGTAGTGTATGAGTGTGGTGTAGGGCGTGGTGTATGGTGTGTGGTGTGGGGTGTGTGTGGGGTGCCAGGACTCACACTGTCTCTGTGTCACAGCCCAGGCTCCCTGAGCCGCACGGCAGGATGCCCCTGGAGCGTGTTAAGATGATTTCCGTAAAGAGCAGCTGGTTGATGTGCATTTGCCCTTCTTATCACCACCCCCCCAAGCAATATACCCCCAACATTTAAATCAAAATGCCCCCTCTCTTTGCTAGCACCCTTTTCAAACACGACTCCAACAGCAAAACCAAGTCATAGCCGCACCTCAGTGTCAGCACTCAAGTGTGCGTGTGAACTCCTGCTGCTCTGTCTCTGCATCCTCCCATGTCATCCTCACAGCCGCCCTGGGTGGGCCCCTCGGGTCCCTTGCACAGGGAGGAACAGTGAGGCTCAGCACCCCCGCCCATCCCTGTGGCCCCTCTCTGGCTCCCTGCTCCGGTGGCTCTCCTCCCTGCTAGGACCCTTCTGTGTCCTTCCTAAACTGGAGGTGCCATTGTCTTTGGGTCACGGCCTCCCCTGGGCATGCCCTGCGGGCACGCCCTGCTTCTGTGTCTTTAGGATGCGACACTCAGTGCCTCCCTGGGCTCCCCGGAGGCTCCGCACCCTCCGCTGCCCTCACCACCTCGCTGCTTCCCCGCAGGACACAGGGCTCTGCAGAGCCTGCCTGTCACACTCGGGAAGGAAGGAGAAAACACTTTCCGCCTCCTGTTTGCCAACTGATGAGCCTTCTGGAAATCCAATAACAGAGCGTGGCTAATTAAGTCATCATTATTTACACGTGCAGCCTGATCGAGGCCAGTTAGTCATGTAATTAGGTACCTAATGGTGCTGAAAATGCAATTATATGATTGTTTAAGTGAATTCCCTCCTCCAGAGAAGTGGTCAGGATTAACCCACATGGTCCCGCTGGAGAGCAGGGACCACAGAAGGCATGTCAGAGTGACCCTGGCTACACGGAGGTCGAGTGGTGTGCACTTGAATCACATGTATGAGCACACGTGCACACACATGCATAGGCTTGTATGCATGCACACATGCAACACACACATGATGTCAGCTTTACCTCTGTGTCCTCGGGACTCTAAGTAGACCTGCTATATATGGGGCTTGATGAGTGAGAGCCATTGATATCCGTGGGAGCTCGGTGTACATCTGCGGCGTGACCAGATGGATGACTTGAAAGTCATGGAGCGGTGATTTATTTAACTTGAGAGATGCAGGTGTCTAGAAAAGAATAATGATAAAAGAGTTAATTGGGACATGCCAGAGGCTTTTATTCCGCATCACTAGTTCACTCCCCTAGCATTGTGTCAGGTGTTGAGGCGTAAAACTCAGTCCTTGTCCTCTAGTAGCTCAGAAATTAGTGTGCAAAACGTTTTAATGGTGATTTGAACAAGTTGCTCAGCAACCTGTAGCCGCAGGCTGAATCTAGCCTTTGGCCTGTTTTGGTACAGTCAACTAGCTAAGAATGTTTTTTACATTTTTAAAGGGTTGTATAAAATAAACAGTTAAACGAAGAAGAATATACTAGTACAGCAGAGACCATATGTGGCCTGTAAGGCCTAAATTATTTGTGAAAAATCTTGCTGCTCCTGAAAGAATATTGGAAGAACCTTTGCACAAGTCAGGGAAGGCTTCTTGGAGGAGGTGATGGCTGATCAGGAGTTTGCAAAGGCCCAGAGTCCCTGTGGCAGGGCCTCCTCCATCTGCCCCTGCTTCCCAGGAGCGTCCTTCCGGCTGCCCCAACATGAGAAACAACACCAGACCAGCTTAGAGGAGGCCTGAAATGACAACTATGAGAGTGCTGAGGCTCTGGAACTTGGACTAGATCTTTAGCAGAAGGACCAACAGCCCTGCGGCCAGAAGTGGCTGCCCTACCCCTAAACACTGAGGCAGTGGGAAGGGACAGACAACTCACGTGTCAGGCGCCTGGAGGCCTCGATGTCAAGTGACTTTAGCCCTGGAATCAGCAGGTGGCTTGTTCTGTGAACTGAATGGGGTGGGAGAGAAGAGCACATGGACAGCTCCCAGGCCTCTGACTCACAGACTCCCGGACACCTGCCTATCGCACCTTCCAGTCACCCCCTGCCCAGGCCTCCCCCAAACAGCGCAACTCAGCCCCAGCCAACCCCGTCTCCCGGCTCCCTAAAACCTCCGCCCATTGGGACCCAATATCATGTCCCCAGCCCTGGAACACCCTCTGCTGGCAGGGGGAGCCTGGCTTCCTGAAGACATGCTGACTTCCTCTCCCAATTCCAGTGCCACTGGGCACAGAATAGACAGTGGCCACTTCCCAGGCTCTATTCCTCCCTCCTCCTAAAGGAGGCTTCCTTCAAACACTCATGTGTCCCCCTCCTCCTTCCATCATAATCTGCTCTGTCTCGAATCTACCTCCGTCACCATGCTGGGCTGTCAATACACAGGGGACTTCTCTCAGTTCCCCCCTCCTCATCGGCCACCAGCGCCTGCAGTCACACACTGGAATGGGGCATCACCTGTGCCTTCCAGCCTCCATCTCACCCGTCCTCCTCTCTGAGCACTTCCGGCATTTCTAGCCCACACCCCTGTGGATTCCACATCTCCACTCCTGCAGTTCCGCACCCTGGGTGCCTCAAGTCCAGTGACCTGGCCACTTCCACGGACCCGACCCTGCATGTCCTCACTTCCTCCCTCGCATCCCACAGTCCCTCGCCATGGTTCCTCATATGTCCTCAACTCTCAGCAATGCCTGGGAAATATATTCAAAACCCACCACTGTCTGGCCGGCTTGGCTCAGTGGTTGAGCGCTGGCCTGGAGGTCACGGTTCCATTCTCCATCAGGGCATGTGCCTGAGTTGCGGGCCAATCCCCAGTGTGGGGTGTGCAGGAGGCAGCCGATCAATGATTCTCTCTTATCATTGATATCTCTCTCTCTCTCTCTCTCTCTCTCTCTCTCTCTCTCTCTCTCTCTCTTCCTCCCCCACAGCCCCCCCTTTCCCCGTTTGAAAAAAAAAGCACCACTTCTCATCTCTTCCACTCTCTCCCTGGCTTTACCTGGACACCCCAGCCGATCCCCTTCGTCTGCACAGTGGCCAGAATGACTGTCACTATGTCAGCCAGCTCCTGCCCCTCCTCTGCTCAGAATCCTCCCGTGGCTGCCGTCTACCCAGAGCAGGGCTGAGCTGGAGCGGTGCACCAGGGCCCCGGGATGGCTCTGCCACCTCCCCTGTGCCTGCCACACTCACTGGCCCTGGCTGCCCCATAAAAACCCTGGCCCCCTCCAGGGCCTTTGCACTCGTGGCTCCCTTTTTCTGGAGCACTCTGCCCCAGACACCACGTTCTTCCCTCCATGGCCGCCTCCGGGTCTTGTCACACGCCACTTCTTCATGACTGCAGCACCCCCAGCCCCTGTGCTCTGTCTCAGCTCTGTCTACATGCCTCGCGGCTCACTGGTTGCTTCTTTTATAGTCTGTATCCCTTCCCTAGATTTCTCTTCTGCTATCTCCCCAGGGTGTGTGTGTGTGTGTGTGTGTGTGTGTGTGAGAGAGAGAGAGAGAGAGAGAGAGAGAGAGAGAGAGAGAGAGAGGTTGAACTCACTTAACCATTTCTCCTCTCCTCATGGCCCAGGCTTGGATAAGTAAACACATCTCTCTCTCCTGTGTACCGTCACTCAAACAGCTGACCGTGGCTGGAAACACACCCACTCACACTCGCGCGCACACTCACTGCGGGGCCCACCTCAGTGCCGTGGTCACACACCCAACACACCATCCAGCAAATCGCCATTTTCTCTGCTCAATGCTTCCCCACGCCCCTCTCTCCGAGCACCTGCATTCCGAGAAGGCATCCTCTCAGCTGATTTCACTGCAGAAGGAGCATTTGAAACAGTAGCAGGAGCAGGACTCCTCTGTGTTTGCTGTAACAGGGAGCAGAGCGAGGAGAGGGGCCAGGAGTTGGAGGGAGGCCAGGCGAGGGGGGAGGCCTTCCTTTCTTAAACTTGGGAGAACAGCTGTCAGGTCACCTGCCTGGGGGGTGGGGGTTGACGATGATGCAGGAGAGAGGGGCAGCCTCAGTGGCGAGGTTCATGCGCTAGAGAGAGGAAGGGGGAGCTGCGTGCACAGAGGTCCCAGCACAGGGCAGTGGGACAGTGAGAAGCTGTGCGGCCCCCAGTGCTGTGGCTGCTCAGGTCGGCCCTGACACGGCCTGTTTGGGTGTCTTCCTGAATCGCTGCCTCTTTCCCTGGTCCTTCCTCCGCTCCAGGCCCCGTGTGACAGCCCAGCTCGCAGCCTCCCTGCGCCTCTTCTCCACGCACAGTCGCCAGGGCCTTGTCCCGCCCGTGGCTGTGAGGTCCCTCAAGATGCTCAAGATGCTGGAGGCCCAGGCAGGCCTCCGCGCCGCGCCCCCCCCCCCCGCCCCCCCAAGGTGACATGTCCTGCACCAGCAGTGCCCCACCCGTGTCCCCAGCGGACCTCCTCCCCTCCCAGTGAACTGCAGCCCCATCCTTCCTGCTCAGGACAAACCTTGACGCTTCTCTGCGCACTTCACGTCTAATCCCCCGGCAACTCGTACTGGCCCCGCTTTCCAGATCACCCACACCTCAGCGCTCCTCACCGGCACCCCGCAGTCCCCGTCCGGCGCTGGCCTGGCCACGCCACAGTCTCTCCCATCCGCATCCCGACTGTCCTCTGCGCAGCAGCCGGAGGATGCGCCTCAGGCCCAGCTCGCGCTGCTGCAGCCGGACCCCTGGCCTCCAGCCCGCAGAGCATGAAGCGCTGACCCCCTCAATACGTCCTCCAGCCGCTGTGCCCTCAAGCCCCTCCTAGCACTTTGCCCCTCGCTGCTGTCGGCCACAGGGTCCTGGTTCGCCTAGAACCCAAGCCTGCCTACCCCCCACCCCCCACCTCCCAGCTGGCTGACGCCTTCCCAGAAGGCTCCTCTTCCCGAGGTCTGGGGCCCATTCTCTCCCTTAGCTCAGCCTGCATTCATCCTTTCGGCTGCGGTGACAAAATACTGTGGTCTGGGCGGCTTAAAGGACAGACATTTATTTCTCACAATTTTGGAGGCTGGGAAATCCCAAATCAGAGGCCAGCAGCGTCGGTGTCTGGGGAGGGCCTCCGGCCGGTGCACGGGGAGGAGGAAGGGGGATCTTCTCACAGGTCCTCGCTGGTGGAAGGGCTGGGGGGCTCCAGAGGCGCTTCTAGGCCAGTCCGTTCATGAGCACTCCACCCTCCTGGCCTAACCGCCTGCCGAGGGCCACCCAACTCCATCGCACTGTCCACTGTTATATCTACAGGCTCTAAAACACGGACACAGGAGGTCTCTGGTGAACTTTTGTTGAAGGGATGATTCCAGAATGAGCTTTGGAATCAGACAGACCCGATTCCAATCCCACCCACAACCTCTGTGTGACCGACCTATCTGGGCCTTAGCTTCCTCGACTGTAAAGTGACAGGCAGTTACAACATCCACTTCAGTGATTCTTCTGAGAAATTGGAATAATGCATGTAGTTATAAAGTGAGCCCCCAAATGCTAGCAGTTCCATCATTATCCACACGAGGAAAGGGGGGTTCAGTGGGAAGAGAGAGCCTCGGGCAATAAGGGTCAGTGGAGGCCAGAGAGCGGCCCAGACCTCAGGGTATTGTGAGCGGGAGAGCAGGGAAGGCCACCCCAACGGCCCAGCGGCTGGAGGGCCTGCTTCTATGGCAGGTAGAATGGGGCAGGTGACTTCTCTCTGGGTAAGCTTCAGCGCGGCCAGATGCCCAGGGTCACCCCAGGGAGAGGCATAACAACATTGACCTCTGTGCTAGGTGGAGAGATTGGCTCCTCCCACCCTGTGTGGGGAGAGCACTACAGCCCATCTCTGGGCCCAGTGCACTGTCTGGGCCTCCGCATCTCCCCGCGAGGCATAGCTGCTCCTTGCAGAAGTGTCTTCCCATCGCACCGGCCTTGCCTGTGCTGGGGCACAGTAGTCATGGACCCGCGGTGCTCAGTCTTACCAGGCATGCCAGGGCTGTGCCTTAGAGAAGCACCTGCCTCAGCCGGGCAGGTGTGGCCATGGCTGCAGGACATGGAAGGCCATGTGAGTTCATGGATGGATGTGTGTGCACATGTGTGCATGTGTGTGTGTGAACCAGATGGGGAATGAGCCCTAACCGGTTTGGCTCAATGGATAGAGCGTCGGCCTGCGGACTTAAGGGTCCCAGGTTCGATTCTGGTCAAGGGCGTGTACCTTGGTTGCAGGCACACCCAGTAGGGAGTGTGCAGGAGGCAGCTGATCGATGTTTCTCTCTCATCAATGTTTCTCTCTATCCCTCTCCCTTCCTCTCTGTAAGAAATCAATAAAAATATATTTTAAAAAAGATGGGGAATGAGCGGGTCTCCTCTGATCCAGAAAGTCACTGAGAGACTCAAAGCTGAGGAAAATGAGCAATAAGCACCCTCACATTTAAAACAGACACCAGGCACGTCCTCCGTGGCGTCCACAGTGGCCGGGGAGGCCACCTACCCGCGGGCGTCCCTGAGGTCGACTGGGGAGAAGACAGCGCTGCATTGCTCCTGCCTCCAGCGCTCTGGGCCTCGCTCCACCTCAGGCCAATGAGAGGGCCCGGGAGAGCCCGGGGCAGGCAGGGCTGGTGCGTGGAGCCGGGCTCCCCTCACAGAGCGCACTTGCTCCTGTCACCGCCGAGGAGAGCCCCGCTGGGCGGGAATCCCTGGGAGAAGGTGGCGAAGGTTCTCAGGACATGCGAGGAGACTGGTCATAGCCGCTGCTGCACACCCTACACAGTCCCTGCTGTGCAGGCCCAGGCCCAGAGGGGGGCTGGCATGAGCCACTTCAAAGCAGCCCCCCCCGACAGCCCATCCAGGCTGGGCAGGGTCCAGCGGCTAGAGGACACCTGGTCGGGGATGGTGCAGGTGGGTGGGCATTCCTTCCCTGAGGCTGCCCCTGGGCCTCAGAAAGAATTTGCACATGGGGGCATTCCCACCAAATGAGCAACCTGTCACCAGTTAAGTAGAAAGGAGGTTCCTCTCCCCTGGCTTCCCCTTCCCACTGCCGCTCAGGGGCCTGAGCTCGGAGCTGGTGAGGAGGCAAGAATGAGAGGAGAGCTGGCCGCCCCCTCCCCCTGCTGAACAGGCTGGGTACAAGGGGTGCTTTGGTTCTTTGGTTTTATTTCATTGTGATACGAACACTTAAGGTGAGATCCACCCTCCCAGTACCTGTTTCACTACACAGTCCACCATGTTTGACCATGGGCAGCGCTGTGCAGCAATCTGTAGAGCTTCCCCGGGCTTCCCGAACTCTGTGCCCCTCCACCAGCACCCTGTCCTCACACCTACGGCCCCTGACCTCCACCACCCTCTCTGCTTCCGTGGGTTTGACTACTTTAGGCTTCCCTCTGAGTGCAACCCTGCAGCATTGCCCTCTGTGACTCGCGTGTGTCACTTAGGAGCTAGAAAATGGACTGAGACCAAAGCTTTTATTTCGACTACACTTCCCTCTTTCTGGAAGGCACTGGAAGGTGACTGGAGGACAGACACACAGCGAGTGTTCTGACAGCGAGGAGGGGTGGAGAGCAGCTGTGCCCCCATTGCAGGGCCTCTTCCTCGGCTGCTGCTCTACCAGAGCCCTCCTCTCTGCACCTGCTCATCTGGGCACCACCCCTCTGCAGACATGACTGCAGGAGACTAGGATGGAAATGAAATTGTGGACCTATAATTGCTTTGCATAATCGTGCCCTTAACTTGGTAAGGGGATGTGTAAAATTAACTTGCTAACAAAGTTTTGCTATTGTCTATTTGTATCTTATTTCCCCAAAAAAACAACATGAAAAATAGTGGTGGCAGCCCCAGGCCAGTGCATGGAGCTCTGGTAGACAGATAATCTAACTAAGACAAGGGCCTGATGGAGGGCTGGGTCCTGGGGACACAGAGCCACCCAGCATGGTTGGAAAGAGCTAGAATTGGAGGCTGGTTTGATAATCCCTGGGAAGCTGTGGGCATGGTGTAGGGCTGTGGTCAGGAAGGCTGTAGAGCAATGGAAGGACCAGGCAAGGATGGCCAGCCTGAGTGTTCAAGGTCATTTCCAACCAAAGCTGCTATGATCCCAGCCACTGATAAACACAGGCTCACTACAATATTAGCAAGAGATGGTTTAAACTCCTCCAGCCCTTCTTTCCCAGGCATTTTGAAAGATGAGATGTTCTGTGACCTTAAGATACAAACCCAACTACCCTGAAGTTGCACTGATTGGCTTCCGGGGAGTAGAAGGACTTTCCAGCCTGACCCCTCTGACACCCACTCAGCTGAATGCGCTCTCTGCAAGGCAAACCGGACATCACTGCTCCAGGAGGCCAAACCCAGCCACTTCTCTATAAACATGGACATGGACACAGACTGCAAAGTGTAGGGCAAATCACTGGTAGGGAAGGAAGAAACTTTTCTCTGCACTCAAGGCCCCTTTGGACCTTCTAAAAATTAAGTCTAGCTGAGACAAATTAACAAAATAAAACAACCAAACTTAACTATGTATGCACACATATGGGAACCCCACCTACATGGGGGTTCAGAGACAGAAAGGGAAAGTTAGGTGCATATGGCAGTCTGAGCTAAGGGTGAGGTAAGGGACGTTGGGGCTTCAGAGAGGAGGCAGTCGTTGCAATTATTTAGCAGATATTCAGTGATGAGGACTTTGCCCTGATAACCTCTTATTATGGCAAGGCCCCTAATTTAAGATCTCCTAGGTGTTAAGAGGGGCAGAAGTTTCTCATGAGCCTGCAGGGTCTGGGTTGCCTTTGGCTCAGTAATAATCTGCATATCAAAAAGGCACATCTTGGAATACCTGGATCTGAACCCCTACCTGGATGAGATGAAGAGATTGAAGATGGTCACAGGGATTTAAAAAAGGGGGGGGGGGAGCCCAAGAGGAGAAAAATTGAGTCCGTGTATTTCCATTACAAGGTTCTTTCCCCTGAGAATGTAATCAGAACAACTGAGGCCTCCCCCCTCCCCCCAGAGAATTCTAGCCAGAGCGTGTCAACGGTCTGGGAAGTGTCTGTAGAAGATGCTCAATCCCGGGTCCTGAGAAGCCAGTGGAGAAAGAGGCAGTGGTGACCTCAAGGAGCTACAGAGAAGCCAACCTGTGGCCAACAGCCCTGGGATTTCTAATATGCACCTGGGAGCTGTCCCTGCTCCACCTGAGAAATGAGAATCCGGGTGAGGACTGCTGGAGTGAGGCCACCGCTCGGCCTCCTCACCCGCAGGTGAGCGCTCGGGCAGTGAGTGCTCCTGCGCTGTCCCCATGTGCGCTCTGTGGTTGGAACTGGAAACGTCTACTTGAGGCATCTCTTTACCAGGTCAGGCCTCGGGTGTGGGAACACAAGACTCAGGTCACTGAGAGGAGGCAGCCACAGTCCCACTGCCCAGTGGTGGCCCAGCATGGGTGGAAAGAGCTAGACTTGGGGGCTGGTTTGTGGAGGGTCACAAGACACCCAATGGGGCACGGGGTTGGGCCAACAGGTGCAGCAGGGAGGGACCTGCATGGACTTCTAGTCTGAGGTCAGTTCTGAGAGCCAGTTCCGAAGACCCACTCCCACTCCTTGTCCTTTAAAGTGACACGCGTTTATTGCAGATGGTTTGAAATGTACATACAGCTGTACCCTAGAAGAAAACAATGCCACCATAACCCCATCCACCATGCAGAAGCAACCACCTCAACATCTTAATGTGCTCCTTTCATTCCCTTTTCTAAGGCTTTTTAAGATAATTGACATAATTTGTATTTGCAAGCTCCTGTTTCCTTCCCTCGGGTTATACTGTAAGTACTTTCTCCTGTCACGGACTCCCATGCTATCTCTTCAGTAACTGCTTAATGTTCTACCGTATCGGTGTGCTGTGATTTCCATAACCAGTTCCCTAATGAGGGCCGTTTAGATCCTTCTCTTCCTTTTATTTTCTACTTCAAACCATCTTGCAACATACTTTCCTGAGCATGAACTTGTCTTCCCTTTCAGGTTATTTCTAGGATCAATTACTAGAAACAGAGCTTTTGGTTCTCAGGGTGACGCATTTGGCAAACAGTGTAAGGAGCAGGAAAGGTCCCCATTTTTGAGAATCCCACTTTGACAGAGGCCATGTCAACAGTAATAAGTAATATTCAGATAGTCGGCCTTCACGGGCACCGTGCCAGGCGCCCACACATACCCCCGGGGAGCCTACCCAGTAGGCATGCCACAAAGCTCAGGTTTGCAGGCCGAGGCATTCCGCGGGGCAATCCAGGGTGCTGCGGAGCTCGGTCGCTCTGCCCCTCGCTCCTTCTCCTGGGCACTCCATCCCTGGCCGCCAACAGCGCCCACATCCCTGACCCTGGCAGGGTGCCCTCACCGTCCCCTCATGTGCATGAGGTTGGTGGGGGTGGGGGGGAGAATAGGTGTGTCTATGGCCTTCTGTACTCCAGCCCCTTCTGGGGAGCCGGGAGCTGGGAACCAAGCAGACACTGTTTGGGATACACAGCCCCACTCTGGATCCTCAAAATGTCTCCAAACATCCATTTCCTGTGCCGCCTGGGGCCCCAGATGCCTTCCTGTGCAGAAGCACCTTCCTGCTGCGCCTCAGAGCCCAGGTGCACTTACATAAAGCAGCAGTGTGTCCTCCCGCCCCGTGTCACTGAGCTCAGTGCAGGCAGGGCATCCGGAGCCCCTCGGAACCCACTTCACGTTCCAAAGAGCCAGGCTCAGGGACCCAAATCCAGGTCTTCCTGCCCAGTGCCACTTGCGCCAATAACGGAAGATTGAGTTCGATAAAGGGGAGCGGAAACTTCACTCTTTAATCAAGGAGTGGAGAAGGGTGAGCTCATGCTCTCGTGGCACCTTCTCCACCGGGAAGAGGCTCTGTATTTATAGACGGTGGCCGGAGAGATTAAATTCCTTTAGCATTCTTCCGTTGCACTGGCTCTTCTGCATATCATTCTTTTTGCACGTGATGCCCATTGCCATCCTGGTTTTTGCACTCAGCATCTTGGTCTTTGTGGTGGGGAATTCTGTAAGTGAGCATAGCTCGTGACGTAGTTTAAGTCTTGGAAATATTAGGGTCTTTTAATCCTCACCCAAGGATATGGTTTTATATTGCTTTTTAGAGAGAGAGGAAGGGAGAGAGACTGAGAGAAGCACTGATGTGAGAGAGAAACATCGATCGGCTGCCTCCCATACATGCCCAGACTGGGGATCAAACCTGCAGACTTTTGGTGTACGGGACAACGTTCTAGCCAAGTGAGCCACCCGGCCAGGGCAGAAAACGTTAGGGCCTTTTAGAGCAGCGGTCACCAACCGGTGGTCCGAGAACCACTGGTGTCCGTGAGGTTTGAAAGGTTGGCGACCGCTGTTTTAGATGATAGGGCAGTGACAACTGCAGTCCCTGATTCGTCACAGGTCAGAGGGTGTGTGCACCTGTCAAACCCTGGCACAGGCCCTCGTCCCGTTGCCCAGCTCACCCTGGGGCGAGGCAGGGGAGTCTGCAGAGGTGACAAATGCTCTCCAACTACGTCAGCTGGCTCCTGGGGGAAGCATGCTGAGCTCAGAGTTGTGGTGGGGCAGCTGTGACTGTCACTTCTTAGTGGCACTGCTGAGGGTACCAGGACCCCAGTTCTTGCAAAGGACACTGGGTAACAGCAGTTGAACCAAGCCGGAAGGTCCATGGCCTCTCCCAGTCCCCAGCTCAGTGCTCTCTGAGGGGCTCCTGCACCAGCAGCATCCTCGGGAATGTGTCCGCCTGCTGACCGGAATCTGGGCGGCGGGGGCAGTGTCCAGGGACCTGCAGTGGCACGTCCCAGGCCAGTCTGCTGCCACCCAGGTGGAGCACAGCGCCTTCATGGCAAGCCCGCAGGCACCCTGCGAGGCTGGAGGTTCCTTTCTGTTTGCACAGGAGGAGAGGGGGCCCAGAGAGGAGGTGACTTGCCGAGAAGTTCCCCTGACACCAGAGGCGCAATCCGCCTCGGGCTGGGGACGGTGGAGCTCGTGCCACCTGAGGAGACTGCTCAGCGGCATTTAATTCGTGCTCCTTCGGCCTTGCGTCCTGTGCTCAGTGAAGGCTAATCCGTTCACCTGCCCTTCCTTCGCCTCAGTTCAGCACGTGCTTCCAGTGCCGCATGGCCCCGTTGTTTTATACTCTCGACGAGAATGGAGACGAAGTGTTCCTTCCACTTGCTTAGACCCTGGGCTCCACTGAGGCGGGCTGGTCCTTGAGTTTAAATAAGGGTCTTAAAAAAAAAAAAGGTTCAGGACAAAAGCAGGGAATGCAGGTGCAGAAAGCCTGGACCCCGACACTCGGGCTGTGACGCACACGTCCTCACCTTTCTCTCCAGTTCCCCTCCCCCGGCCCTCACCCCCAGCTGCAAACAGGGAAGAGGCTCCCTCGCTGGCACTGCCCACAGCCCGCGCCTCAGTGCCGAGTGTCTGCCCTCCCGCACTGCCCATGCGGGAATGCTCTCTGCCTAGAGCAGAGGCACGGCTCCCGGCCACCTGGCCTTGCGGGCCTCAGCGTTTTGACGTGGGGTGGGTGGTGGCCTGCCAGGCTTTGGTACCTGCCAGACATCGGTCCCTGCTCACACGGTAGCTGCAGGCATGGAGCGGCAGGGAAGCCGGGCACGGCCGGGGGCGAGCAGGGTGGTGGGGCACCGCACGGTGTCAGAGCAGCATCACGTTACACAGCACTCTGGCAGTCCGGGAACAGGAAGGTTGGTTACAGGGATGATGAGGGCCAGCATTTGACCTTGAGACTGGAAGGCACACTGTGCCCGAGGCGGTCAGATCCTCCTGGCCCTGTGAACTCAGCAAACCAGGTAAGTGGACACACGCTTCTGCAGATGGCAGGGGTGGCCGTGCGGGAGGACGCAGATAGCCTAAGCTCCCCAGCGCACAGCCAGCCCGGCCTGGAGCCCAGCCCCTGCAGAGATGACCAGGCACATGGCAGTGAGCCCAGAAGCCCTGCCGACCACTCCACCATGGACTCCTCCTCCGCGTCCTTCGCTTAACATGGTTCCCAGTTCTCCTGTTGGCATTGCTGACCCAGCTCTCAGCAGGCCAGCCTGGGACCTCCTCCTCCGAGAAGCCTTCCTTTCCTGAGAACATTGGAGAGCTCCCTCTGAGCTTACCCACGGATGTCTGGGTCTCTGTCCGCGTCACAGTAAGCTCCCGAAGGCAGGCCGTGGCCTGACCGTGGGCGCACATTGCTGGGCGGAGAAGGCGCTGGAGAAAGCTTCCGAACAGAGCGTGCACAATGAGGAGCCTCCCACTGTCGCAGAGCCCGGGCCTCCTGGAGCGAGGCTGATGGCTGAGACCCCCACAACACCTAGGTAGCTCTGTCCGCTCCTTTGGGCACCTTATCACGCAGAGAGGAGCGTGCCGGTAGCTCAGCCATTCACGGAGATACACACAGGGTGTCTCCTCCACGAGTCAGAGCTGCCTGAGGACGGGTCGTCCTCTCCGTGTCCCTGAGCCTGGGGCGGGCACATGTGCACCGCTCGCCTCCGCTGGTTGTGCCCACCGTTTGCTGCCCTCTGGCTTGCTGGAGAGGTGGCCGGATGGACAATAGCTATTTGCTTCTTTCTTTGGGACCATTATAGCCTGAGGCCTATTTTCCCAGCTGTAGCTTGAATGCTACATCTTTTCAGGGCATGATAACAACAAACCATGCAAGGAAAGAAAATGCATTTGACCTTTTTTTCTACCAAGAAGAAAAGGCAGTTAATAAACTTCAAATGTCAAGTGATTTCTACTTCACTTTCATAAGAACTTCAAGGCCAGAATCCAGAGCAGGAACAAGAAACTTAATGAGCGCTCAGGGGGACTTTCCCTCCCCTCTCCCCCATAGCTGTGCTCCCGAACACACAGACCCCATGGCATGGCCGCTGCAGGCAGCCTCTCTTCTCAGAGCCTCGAGACAGGTGGCTGCCGCTGCACAGCTCTGCTGGACACACGTCATGGCGGGCTCTCTCCAAGGATTCCACCACAACCCTGTGTTTCCCTTCATGTTTTAAGGCTAATAATCGTCTTCTCCCCGAACACCAGACCTCCTTGCCTGAGGCCCTCCTCACTCCCAACCCCCAGGAACTTGCTGCCCGGAGCCTGGAGCCCTGACTCAGGCTGGCCCAGTGGCTGGGAAACGGGGAATGGGCTCTTTCTCCACAGCCCCTGAGGCCCAAGGAAAGGCCATCTGAGGGGGGGAGGGGTGTGAGGATAGAAACACAAGGGAAGGGTCAGTCTGTGTTCTTGAGGCCAGGCCTGACCACTGCTCTCTGTCAGCATCTGAGAAACAGCGACCCCCTTAACCCCCAGGATCCAGCTGCAAAAGTGCATCCTGTCCACTGCGCCCAGGCCGCCCCCTGGAGTGGGGATGTCACCCGCATGGCGGGCAGCACCGTGTGCCTGCCACCGCCCAAGGACTGCTTGCCTCTGACCAGAGGACGGGCTGCCGCCGCCCTGTGGACGGGAGCACCAGCAGGGATGAGGCTACAGCCAAACTGCAGGCGGCACAGGGAGAGCGTTCCCAGCCCCGGCTGCGCTGCGGTGCTACTGTGCTGGGGAACCGGGGCTGGACCGCGGGCTCTGCCCCTTTTTGGCGGTGAGATTTCCGCAAGTTGCTTGAGCTCTTTGGGCAAGCGTTTCACTATCTGTAGATTAAAGAAAGGACTACCCTTCCTCTGCTGGCTTGCTGTAGGATTAAATGAGGAGCTTCAATGGCAGCCTCGCCCAGGGCCTTCACCCAGGAAATGCACAGAGAACCAACACAGTGCTCCTCCTCCTCCTCCTCCTCCTCCTCCTTTTCTTCCTCTTCCTCCTCCTCCTGCTCCTCTTCCTCCTCTTCCTCCAGGACCTGTCCCATCACTGCCATGGTTTAGGTGTGCTCTTCCCACACCTGGGATTTCCCGAGGCCTCCATGACCGCCCTGCCTCCGCTTTCCCCTGCGCCCTGTGGGAGGTGTGTGTGTAGGAGCAGGTCAGCCCTTCCCTTTCCCTCTCATCCACCAGCTCGTGGGAAGCTTCGGTGGTCCCTGCACTTGGCCGTGTGGCCCAGCCCTGGCCTTGTGGCGAGGCTGCGTTGGGCGTCCACCTCTGGGGTTCGGAAGCCAGAGTGTGGCACAACTCAGCCACTTGGCTGCGTCACCCACATCAGCTTTCCTCTGCTTTGTTCTCCACCTGCCTGCTCGTTGCTTGATCTCTTAGTTGAGTTTTCTTTTATGAAACACTGTGGGGCGAAGGATTTGATGTATTTCCTCTTACAGTGTGAATGTCCGAACATGATGGTGAGCATGACCCTGGAAACACCCTTCACATTGTGGTTCGGGTCCCTGTGTGTGTACAAGTAAGATCAAAGCTCTACCTAACAGTCCCCCGACCGCAGGGGAGGCCTCACGCCTCCTCAGCTATTTTCTCTCTGTGTGTCCCTGAGGTCAGAGGCTCGCTGCCCATTCCTTGGGACCTGCCCTGCTCCCTGCAGCCATGTGGGGACCCAGGGCCACCAGGCACCAGGTGCTGTCTCCCTGTCAGCGGGCAGTGCTGGGGCCTGACAGCGTCCATGCCCTGTGTGGCCTCACAGGCCTGTCAACTGGCTGCGTAGGTGACCAGCTTTGCAATGCAAACAGGAGTGTTCATAAGACTCAGAATCGCAGTGCCCACAGTGATAAGCCCCTGTTCTGAGCTGTGTGCATGTGGCTACCACTGTCTGCGTTACAGAGAAAGCATTGCTCATTTCCTGTCCCTAGGACAAGCAGGTACCACGACCCCTGTTTCACATGCACGGGAGCTAAAGGCGGTCGATAGTAAGCACTTTGCCGACTGCCCCACTGTTACATTGGCTGAGCCAGGATTTGAACCCGAGCTGCCATCATGGCGATGTGGCGCAATCTGACTCTCAGTTCTTGGAAAGGGCTAAGCTTTCAAGTGGCAGAAAACAGCTGCCGTCCGGTGAGCACCCGCGCAACACTGGGCGTGGGGTTGTGGCGAGGCTCCTGTGGTGTTGGGATTGGTGGAGCTCCTCTCTTGGGGGCGGGGAGAGATGTAGGGCTCAATGGGTCTCTGCAGAAGGTCAAGGTAAGGCCTCTCATGCCTGTCCAATCTCAGGGCTGGACGGTGTCTCAGTCTGATCCCAGATCCAGAGTTAGCCATAGATTACACCCTGCTCCACTGTAAACGCAACTCATACGGCTGCCCCTGGAGCCCACCCGAGTTCCTGAGCTCAGTACCACTCTAATCCCCAGCACACACTTACCTTCCACCCAGCAGGGGGTGGGTTTTCACTCCATGCTTTCAAGGGGTGTTCAGCTGAGCAAGGGTGCTTACCCCCCGATCTCAGAGGTGAGAGATCCAAACCCAGGCTCTGGAGCCTTCGTGTCACAGATCACGGACAGTGAGTGACATTTGGGGGGAAAGCTGAGAAGCAGGTAAAGGTGAGCACTGGTGTGAGCACTGAGCTCTCTGCCTGGCCCAGGGGTGGGCAAACTTTTTGACCCGAGGGCCACAATGGTTCTTAAACTGGACCGGAGGGCGGGAACAAAAGCATGGATGGAGTGTTTGTGTGAACTAATATAAATTCAAAGTAAACATCATTACATAAAAGGGTACAGTCTTTTTTTTTTTTAGTTTTATTCATTTCAAACGGGCCGGATCCGGCCCGCGGGCCGTAGTTTGCCCACGGCTGGGCCCTGGCCTGTTTATACTCTTGTCTGTGCAGCAAACTCCTATTCATCCTTCCAGGGCCAATCTGCTGACACTCCCTGGGAAGCCTTCTCTTCCACCAGCATGTCTCAGCCCTGTGCACATAGAAACACTCGAAGGCCTGTTCCCACAGAGGGCGGCCCAGCCCAGCACTTCTGATAGCGTAGAGTGGGGGTGGAGCCTGAAAGTTTGCATGTCTGCGGCTCCCAGGAAATGCTATTGTTCCAGTGACCGCACTTTAGGAACCCCTGTCTCGTACCATCCCCACCTTCCCAAACAGCAAGCTCCCTCCCCTGTGCCAGTTCCCGTCTCTGGCAGTTCTGGTCGTGCTGAAGGGTCCCTAGCCGGGGCTCAGTAACATGGCACAGCGGGAGCAAAGTCAGCTCTGCACAGCCGCAGGGGTGCGGGCACAGAGAGCGGCTCTGCCACCAGGCCTCTTGGTGGGCACGACCTTGCAGGAGCCCATGTTGGAGGCTCTCTTGGTGATCCCTCGGGTCCCAGGTCCCTCCAGCCCACAGCCTGGCTGGCCTGCTGGAGGGCTGGTGTTCCGGTTCATCGGTTTGAGTACTCAGTCCTTAAACAGAGCCAAGGAAAGTCCCCCACATGATTCAAGCCAAATGCCGCTGCTGCTCACCCAGCTCACCCAGGAGCACATTGACGAAACTGCATTAAAACTAAGAAATGAAGAGAGAGGACCCAAAAAACAAAATAAGAAATGAAAGAGATTATAAGGGATTATAATTACAAATGATTATAAGAAAATACTATGAACAATTATATGTCAACAAATCGGAAAACATGGGAAAAAAGGATGCGTTTTTAGAATATACAAGCTTCCAAGACTGAATGAGGAAGGAACAAAACGGAACAGAACCATAGCTGCTAATGAAATTGAGTCAGTAATCAAAGACCCCCCAGCAAACAAATGACCTCCTTGCACTAGAACTCAAATGATGCTCTGAGCGGAAATGACTGCCGTGAAGGAGCCTTCTCTGTTAGATATGTGTCATTGCTGTACTGGGATTTCCACGTGAACATGGATATTTCCACGCTCTGACGGATCCTTCCTCTCGCTCACGGCCCAGAAGAGGGAGGAGACACATGCAGGTTCCTCGCCCTCTGGCCAGACGCTGAGCTTCAGAGAAGCACACTTAGCAGCTAGGAGAGCGCCGCGGGGGCCCTTCCCTTGGGGGGTGCGCAGACCTGTAGAGGGGTCTCAGGGAGGGATCTCCTGATGGGAGCCCTCGGGGAAGGGCTTCAAGAGAGAGAAAGGGAGTGCACCCCAGAGGTGAGAGCCCGCAGTCCCAGCTGCCACTGGACGGGCTGTGCGAGCATGGGTAGGTCACTTTCTGAGCTTCGGTGTCCTTCCTGCGAAATGGGCTCATAACACCACATGCGCTAGGACTGCTGTGAAGAGCACGTCACATTACAGACAGAAAGCACTAAAGGGCACCAGCTCAGGTGAGCTGTCCGTGTGCGGACACGCCACAGGTGGTCTGGTTTGACCATCATTGTGAGAACAGCTGAGGTGGTGCCAGCACCAAGTGCAGCAGTGGGCAACCTCCGCGCCCTGCAGATGTGTGTGGAGCATCAGCAGGTGCAGGCACCCTTGCGGTCAGAGATGCTACCCTCACACTCCACACAGCCCCAGAGGTGCCCGCCCTGGGTCTGGCTCGGACGGTTCCTGCTGTGCTCTCCGGCACCGTCAGGGCTGAGCGGAGCCTGGCATGGCTCTGTGCGCCCCTGGCCAGAGGCCCGCGCAGCGTCATGTCTCTGGTCCGCTCGGCCATTCACAGAGCTGCTGCGTTGTGGGCAGAGGGTGCGGGCTGGGCTGAGACGCCGCTGGTGGCGGGGACCTTCCTCTCTCAACTTGGGCTCCTCTGTTCTGTTCACAGAGCCCGGCCCCGGGATGGCGTGGACCACCATGGACATAGCCATCATGGCAGGTGAGCTGGCCCAGGCCCGCCCAGTGGTCAGGAGGGTCGGAGGCGGCGTCTGCAGGAGAACCAGCTGAGGGTTCGGGCGGGCATGCTCTCCCTCTCCCAGGGGCTCTGCGTGGACACTGGAAGAGACTGGCCCATCTGCACTGGCCCATCAGAAAGTGTCCGGTGGTGAGGGAGAGATGAGGGCAGGAGGGCCCCATGGCAGGGTGCGCACAGGGCCCTGGAGTCACGGAGATCAGGGGTTGGACACAGCTACTCTGAGGGGGTGGGGGGTGCTGGATGGACAGGGCTCCCTGAACTCTTCTCTGTGTCCTCATCGCCCCCCAGTCCATGTCCTGGCCCCACACCCCATGCCTCCATCCTTAAAACATGTGACCCACTGGGCATGGTTGTGGCCCCTAACCGCTTCAGGAAGGACTGGGTTTGGGTGGTGCAGCCTGCTGTTTCCCCCTGAGACTCACACATCTCCCAGCTCCTGAACAGCTCGGGGACTTTGCATCCAAGTAGGAAGACATGAAGGCCGCCCTCAAACTGCTCTCAGTTCTACGTAACCTGCCCACTGACCCTGACCCTCCTCCTCCTTGGACAGTGCTGTTAGCGTTATGCACAGCAGTGCTGTCCCGCGGGCAGCAGGACCGTTAGGACACTGTTCCTCAGGGGACTTGGGGACAGTTTGCCCCTCCCCACATTCTCTAACATCCCCCGAGGGGCACGAATGAACCTGCCTCTAAGGCCAAGCAGAGGCTTGCTCTGTGGCCTCAAAACAAATGCCTGACTCATACACCCCCGGGCCCCATTAGCCCTGCTCACCTGTCACCCTGCGGCCCCTGTGACCTGGCTCTGCTGACCAGCCCTCAAACCTCATCTCTCCCCTCCTGACTCCAAATGAGTCCACACCCCGCGCTCGCACACCTGTCCCCCAAGATTCCGCCCCTTTAGGCTTTTGCTTGGCCAACCCCTGCTCCCTGCAGGCTCTTCCCAGATCCCAACTCCCAGGGGCTCAGGGGAAGTGGGCAGGGCCTGGAGCAATGAAACTACACTTCCCCAAGTGTCCCAGAGGCCCCAGCTCGCACAGTCCATCCCCTTGGCCTTACCCCCCCCACCCCCCCACCCCTCCCACCCCCATGGTGCACAGCAGGCAGCCAGCTCCACGGTGTCAGTACCTTCCTGCTTCCAGCACTTTAAGTCCCAGGCCCCAGGAATCCTGGTTTTAAAAAACCAGCAAGTTCTGATCCCCTGAACCGCTCCATTTCAGGCAAACCCACATAGTTGCTTTACACTAATTACAAACTATGCCCACAGGTCTGCAAAGTGCCCCGAGGGGACGGGTGGGGAGAGGCGAGAGAGAGCAACTCAGATGGGCACCGAGGAGGGGTGAGGGCACAGGGGCAGGGAGGAGAGTGGCGGGAATGGGCCAGGCTCTGTCCCGCCAGGACCCCTGTGGCAGGACCTCGTGCTCTGCCCTCAGACAGCTGTGGTGCCCTCCCCTCTGCAGGAGTGATCACCGCCGTGGCCTTCTTCCTGGTCGGCCTGCTCCTGCTCATACTGCACTACATGTACCGGCACAAGGGCACGTACCGCACGCATGAGGACAAGGGCACAGAGTTTGCCGAGAGCGCAGACGCGGCCCTGCAGGGCGACCCGTCGCTCCAGGATGCTGGGGACAGCAGCAGAAAGGAGTACTTTATCTGAGGGCACAGACCTCACCTCCCCCAGCGCCTCCTCCTACTCCAGGACTTCACGCCGCCACCGAGCAGACCTCCGGAGCACCCCCTCGGCCCAAGCCACACGCGTGGCCTGGAACCCCGGGCTGGGGTGCGGGAGGAGAGGAGGAGCCCAGATGCGGAGGCCCCTCCCAGGGACGGTGACCCCCAGGTGCCAGCCTTTGTCTGCAGGGGAAATTCGGGGTCCTCTGGGCAGTGCAGTTGTCATCGGGGCATGTGTGAGTCCCTGCTGGGTGTGAGTGGGGTGGGGGCTGGGGAAGCAAGAAATGAGTCAGGCTATGCTGACTGGGACGATGGCATCAAATGTCAGCCCTTGACATTTGGGGGAGCAGCAGGTGACGGAGCTGAAGTGCCTTTGTCTTCCATTGATCCACCTCTCAGTGATAGGAAATAAATCTGAAACGTAACTGAGCATCCAGAGTCAAACAGCATTAGCGTCACTGTCTGGGGAAGAGTAGATGCCACCCAGGGCGGGCTTTTCACCGTGTGCTGCGACCGTGTCCGTCAGAGCCTGCGTGCCGGTGCGGGTGCATGGGGCTGGGCCACCCACTTCCAGCGGCACTGCCAGCCCCAGCACTGACAGGCCCGGGGTCCTGGGCCCACAGAGTGGGAGGGACCAGTGACCAGCATTCCTTTTCCCAAGGGGCGCCAGCTTCAGAAACAAAGCCAAGAGTGGAATGGTGGCCCCAGCAGCCCTGGCTGACACCCTGTTCTCTGAAGAAGGTTATAGAAACACAGCCTTAGGCACCGAGTGAACCGTCCTCCCTGCAGCAGCCGCTGGAGCACAAGCTCCTGGGTTTGGGCCCTGGCTCCCCTTTCCTGGCCCAGGAACTTGGACGGCTTGCTTGACCTCTGGCCTCACCGTTCTTGTTCCTCTAGAGGACATCCCTCCATGGTACCAACTCTCGGGGCTGAGGGCCCTAACACACATGCCATGTGCTCGGTGCTGTGTCCTGGCCCATGCGTGGTACCAGGTGTCTGGTATGTACAGATAAGTTAACAAAAGTACCTCATTGCACCACTTCTAAATGCTTCCTGAATAATAATCATAACTTAAAATGAGTATCAGGAAAGAAAGATGAACTGCTGACCATCCTCTTTCACAGGAATCCCCCTGAGACCCCCAGCAGCTCGGCAGTCACCCCGAACCCAGCAGCTCCGAGTAAGACTGCTCCCTGGGTACTGGGAGCTCTGGGGCCCAGGTCCCCCAGGGCTGCACCAGTGCAACCGGGGGCCCCAGGCACTCTCCCCAGGCAGCTAATGGGTCTGAACACAGTGGGGAATGGCCACCACCACAGGAGCTGGAAGCCAGGGCTGTCAGGGAGAGACAGAGAAGAGAGGAACTGGCCCCCAAGTGCAACCGCTCCCGGGACAGCCCAGGCGCCTGGCCCTCCACCACCTCCTCTGTGAAACGAAGGGTTTGGCTCTGGCTCTATGTCCCAAACTGTGCCCAACAGAACACCACTGCCAGGTGCCACACAGCCACACGGAGGGTGCGCCCGTGCAGACAGGTTTGGGAAATGGCATATTGAGCGGAGGGAAGCAGTGCAGGCTGCCCACATGTTTAGGGCCCACATGTTCAGTGCCCCGTGTGTGCTGTGACCTGAGGTGTGAGGGCAGGGAAGGGAATGCAGTCTCCCCGGATGGATTTGGCCAGAGACCCCACTTCTTCCCAGAAGATCAACTATACATTTGTGTGCCAGCAGTTCCTCAGAACACTTTTGGGAAGCACTAAACGACTTCTAACATTGCTTCCTGCTGTGACATCGCTTTAGGATTTGAAGAACATATGGGCCTATGGCCTCGTCTTCAAGGGTGGTAAGCACAGTCACCATCTATTGCACCCGGAGCCCACACACAGGCGCGCCTTGCTTCACAGAGGCTCTAGGGAGAGGGGTGAGCCCAGGGCCCCTGGCAGGTGCCTTTGTGGGGGAGAGGAGCGATGGTCACTTTCCCCTCCCTTCTCTGCTGGTCAGCAGCCCTCTGCATGGCTGCTGGCTGAGACCCGGCCATGGGCGGTGGGCTCTGTGCCCTTACCTCCTTGCCCTCACCTGCCCTGGTCCTCACCCCCTTGCCTGCCCACTGTCCTGGAGGATGTATGGAAGAACAGCCTGCTCCAGCCCACTGGGTCCCCAGGCCCCATCATGTCAGATGCAGTGTGACATGGACACCGCAGGGTTGGGCTGTCCAAGGTGACCAGGCCAGATGCCATCAGAAGGGCGCTGGCACTGGCTGCTGCAGAGGCAAGGCCAGCACGCCAACCAGTAAAGCAACTTAGTGAGATGTGCACATTCATTCAGGAGCATGCATACACACACACACACACACACACACACACACACACACACACACGGGTATGCAATACACACTAGTGTGCAAATAAATGGTGTCCCTCCCCTCAGGCCAGGGAGCACACTTTCCTCATCTTGGGAATCTGCTGACAGTGCGCTGAAGTCTTCAAGCGGCATGCCTGCAATGGATGTTGGGGAGGGGGGTGGGCACCTAAGCATAACTATGCACAAACCACACCTCCAAGCTCCAAGGACTCTGGGGGAGAAAGGAGGGAAGTAGAGGAGAGGAAAGGAGGGGGAGAAGAAAGGGGAGAGGAGGGATGGAGGCTGGAAGGAGGAAAGGGAACTAGCGCACTCCGTGTGAAATCCCAGCTTCCCCGCACCTGGTCCCCTTTCACCCTCTCAGTCACCCTCACAGGGGAGGGCCTCGTCCTCCCGTTAGACCTGTAGAAACTGAGGCTCAGAGAGACTGCTGGGCTTTTGGAGGTCAAATAGTTTCTCAGGACCAAGAGACCAGTGGGAGGAGCCTGCTTCCTCCCCAGGCCCAGGTACCTCAGTGGGAGCTCTTCGTGGGAGCAGAGCAGGTGCCCCAGGACTCAGGGTGCCGGAACGACAGTGCTGGCTCAGCACCCCAGGTCCGGCCAGCGGTGACCTGACTCCCACGCCAACATCCCCGTTCCTGGTGAGGGCCGGCTGGGGCAGAGGCAGCTCTGAGCGGGCCCAAGCAGAGTCCTGGGCAGTTGGCCCTCGGTGGGATGGTTAGCAGTGTAAAATGCTTTCAGTTGGGTCACACCCCATCCACACTTCAAGCACCCAGGAAGCTGGCCGCCCGCTCACTCTCACCAAAGAGGAAATGATTGGCTAGCTGACATGCTGACCCTTCTTGAGTGATTTGTGCTTTAAAATTGCTCGACCCCAAATAAAAATGTTTAAGGACGAATTTTCAGATCCAGAGACAGATGTGTGTCTGATTATCCAGCTGTAGGCCACACACCGGGGTTAGGTACCTACCCAAGGGCGGGACAGCCTCACTGACCGGAACAGGCCCTGCCTCAAGGGGTCTGTGCCTGGTGGAAAAGGCAAACGTGCCACGTTCACGGCCCTAAGGGTGCAGGTGCAGTGAGGGAAGTGGCACAGAGCAGTGGGGAACACCAGGAGGGAAAGGCGTCCCACCTGGGGTGCGGTGGACTTAGGGTGAGGGAAGCCTGGTCATCCCGCAGGAGACTAGGGCATGACCGTCGAGGGTCTTGGGCCCCAGACTAAGAAATGGGACTTTGTCCAACGGGAGCCACCGGAGGAACAGGTCAATCTCTATCATAAAAGCACTCAACGGCCAAGTTAAAGAAGATAGGGACGGAAATGCATGTGGAGAGGTACCAGGGGCTTCTAAAGGCTTACTGTGGCGGGGCCCCTGCCAAGGGTTAGAGACATCCCTCACCCTGGGATTCGGGGACGCCCCTCCCTGCAGCTTCCTGCCCTTTAGTCTGATTTCCCAGGACCCGCCCTTCCTGCTGGCTGGGAGGAGAGCGCTCCTCTCCAGAAGGCAGGGCAGTAGGTCGGGCTCCCGCTGACCGCTCTGTGAGTGTTAGAGAACTTTTCCTTTGGTGGAAGGAACTGCTGATGAGTGTATCCTGTTTATGTTCCTTTGGAGGAGACACTGCTCAGCTGTTTTTCATTTTCTGCCTGAGATTTTTTTTATCATCATAGCAGCAGGGAAGATTTAGGGGCCAACAGGATTTTAACCGGCCCAGTTCCAAAAATAGAACTAACTACAGGAACTTTCAAGTGCCCATTAATAGGTGATCGGATAAAGATATGATGCATATACACGGTGGAATATTACTCTGCCATAAAAAAAAAATCCTACAATTTTCGATAGCATAGATGGACCTAGAGGGTATTATGCTACGTCAAATTAGTCAGATAAAGACAAATCACCTATGATTTTACTTATTTGTGGAAATAAGTGAACAAACAAAACAGAAACTGACTCATAGATACAGAGATCAGACTGATGGTTGCCAGATGGGACGGGGGTTGGAGAGCTGGGTAAAAAGGTAAAGGGATTAAGAAATACAAATACTATAGGTCGTTACAGAAAGTCATGGGGATGGAAAGTACAGCCTAGGGAATCTGGTCAGTAATATTGTATTAATTGTGTGTAGTGCCAGGTGGGTACTGGAAATATGGGGGGAACACTTTGTAAGTATATGATTGTCTGACCACTATGCTGTACACCTGGAACTAATCCAAATAATACTGAATGTGAACTGTAATGGAAAAATAACATTTAAGAAGGCTCTGTCGTGAGGGATATTAGCAGCACTCTGGAAGCCGGGCTTGCGGCCCAGACACGCTGGCCGCATTTAGAAAGCCAATGGCGAAGGCGGACTTAAATGTTCCACTTTTAACAGATACATAAGCTCCAATGACCAGAAACCAAAATGTAGGGCTAGGAGACAAGGGTGACCTGGCACGTACCACCACTCAAGTAAGTGCAAAAGAACCTGTGCCCTCTTTTAAAAAGAACTGTGGGCACTTTCGTGCTGGTGGTTGAACATGTCCACATTATCGAAAAGAATGGCCCTCGAGTCAGGCAGAGCTGAACAATCTCCCCTCTGGCACCAACTAGCTCTGGGACCCAGGGAGAGTGACTTAACTTCTCAGCGTCAGTTCGAATCAACACAATGGAGATAACATTATGAATTTTAGGGTGTTTTGAATATGAAATTCACTAAGGATACAAGCTTGCCAGGAACTGTGGGCCCCTGAGATATTTCCTCTGTAAGGTAAATGCCAGTTGTAACCCTGGGAGGGGGCTCCACCACTCATAGCACGGGGGTGGGGGGGGGGTGGCTCCACCACTCACAGTACGGGGGGAGCTCAGTGTCTCCATCTTTAAAATGGGAATAATGGGACCAACCCGAGGGGGTTAATGGTGTCAGCAGGACCACGGTGGCCAGAGGCACTGAGCACTCCGAGTGCTATCATCGCCATGGCTGGCACGGTGGTGGCACAAGGGTGCGGGGAGGGCAGATGAGGCAGAAACCCTGCCCGGCTCCTCCTCCTCTGGGCCACGCTGCCAGCCACTCTTCCCAGCAGTGCTGCCCACAGAGGGCTCCTGCCCCCAGGAATGCCTTAGAACTTTGGGTTTGAAAGGACTGGTGGCCCTTCTGCAGCACATGGGCAGGCCCCACCCCACTTCCGAACGTGCTGCTGGACATCCATATAGGTGACAGCCCTGTTTTTATTGGAACTTGGTGTCACTTTACATATGAAAACAAAGTACATCACCCAATGTCATATATACTGAAAGTTTAAGTGCAGAGTCCTGTGAATCAAAGGAAATTGCTCTTCTTTCAAAAAAATCCTGTCACAGTGGCAATGCCCCCAAGGTGTTCCAGTCATCTCCAGCACAGACATCTGGTTACATCTGCATTTGTGGCTGTCACGGCGACCCCGTGGATCAGTATGTTCCCTGAATAAGCATTCTATAGCCCTTACTTCAAAACATCAAACACTGAGAAAAATCTTTAACAAAAATCTTTCCTCTCCATCCATGTATATTCGTTTTAAGTAGGTGCAAACATCTGATAACTTCATTATATTTTCTAATAGAGTCGGGCTGACATTTACATATTCTAATGATAGCATCCTTTATAATAAAAACCCAGACCGAAGGGCAGAACGACCAGAACGACCAATCGACCAGAAGCTCAACACAGGAGCTGCCCCCTGGTGGTCAGTGCGTGGCCCTCCCACAGCGGTAGCAGCCGCTCAGAGGGCGGGTTCACAGCGCTGGGCTACCCGGATGAGCCCACAGCAGGCTGGTCCCCGCAGGCCGCCCCCCACCAGTGCCCGAATCACAGCACCAGAAGCTGACCGTTACTAAGCACCAGCTTCACTGGTAAGTGGTGGAGGGAAAACACACAACTGCTCCGTTGTCATTCTCTCCCTCCCACCTTCCTGCAGGAAAAGGAACACCTGGCTCCCACCCCCTGAGCGCTGTGCCGGGAGCTCACGGCCCTCCCTCCGAGTGAGTCTGCCTGCCCATGGCCTTTACACCCAGCGCCGCTGCCCGAGCACCTTACTGAACCCGTCTCACTGACTGAGCACCTGCCCTGTCCCAGGCAATGCCCGGTGCTCGCAGAGCAGCAGGGAGCCGGCTGCCCTGTCCTACTGAGCGTGCATTCTGCCAGGCGAGGACGGCGGTGCGGGGAGGAAAGCCTCGGACAGATGTGAGGTGCAGCCGTTAGAGGGACGGGCACCATGAAAACATGGGAATGAAGCCACATAGGGGCTCAGGAGGGAGGGGCAAAGGGAGGCTCGCTGAGGGAAAGTGGACGGATGGAGGAGAGCAGGCAGATGCCTGGAGAAGGGCATTGGGCAGAGGGGCAGCCCATGGAGGGGCAGCAGGACGAGCAAGAGGCCGAGTGGAAGGGGGTCGAGGCTGGGTCGGGGGCACATCCTGCAAGGATCGAGGGCCATGAGCACCTGGCGTCCCCTGAGTGCAGGGGGAGGCGCCGGGGCTGTAGGTGAGGGCCCGCTGGCTCCTGTGTCAGGAGCAGACTGAGGGGAAGAGGAAGCGGGGAGACAGCAGGAGGCGACAGCACCCTCCCTGAGGGCAGGGCGATGCCCAGACAGTGGAAACTGTGGCAGCCGTGGTGGCGGCTTTGGGGTGTACTGGAGGGAAGCCAGAGCATGAGGGAGGATGTGAGGCAAGGCGGGAGGAGGCCCCATGCTCTGCTCCACCCCTGGGAAGGCAGGGTCTCCAGCAGCTGCTGGCAGGAGGCTGTCTGTTTTGAGAGTCTGATGCGGGAAGCCAGTTCCACCATGTCAGCAGGGCTGAGTCATCTGGAATGGCTGAGGGCATTTCCCCAAACCTGAAAAGGATGCATAAAATGATTGCTTGCTGCCAGACAGCTGAGGGCATCTTAATCTACCTGTTATTGCCTCCTCCTGGCCAAACACCTGAACAGCCGTAGGCAGTTTTTCCCCAATCTGACAATGGACTCTGTGTACCAAACCCTACCTTTGATGTGTATATCTACCTCGCCTTAGGACAATTTGTGTTAATTAAAAGCAAGGGGTCCTGAGACAAGGAGAACTTAGTTCCTTTAGCTAAGTCTCTTCTGACTCCCCAAATGCCTCCCAAAATTATGTTTCGTCTCTGGACTCTTGATTAATTTACACACAGCGCTTCTCCAGATTCCTGACCCCTTCTAGATGCTGGATTAAGAACCACCGGCAGTCCGACTGTACAACCCAGGCCTTAGTTTGAGCTCCACACAAGGGACGTGGAATGTTCATCACCAGCCTCCCACCCTGAGGTCCAGCCGGCGGGTCATTCCTGTCTGGCTGCCCTCATCCTTCCATGCGCCCCCCAACCCCCTCCGCCACAAAGCTCTCTTCAGTGATGACAAGTACTTATTGGAAACAAGCAAATGGTTTTATTTTTGGTACAAAAAACAACAAAACAGAATGCACAGTATTATGGAAAGCAAACGTTGAAAACTAGGAAAATGAAGCCCCCTTGTGGACTCACAGATCAGCTGTGCCCAGAACCCAGGTCACGCGTGACGCAAAAGGGCTCAGGGTCCAATGCTAAGGGCTTGCCCAGGTGGTTCGACTCCAATCCCTGACTCCAGTGTTCAGGACTGAGAGGATCCCCCACCACAGAACAGAACGGCGGAGACCAGCCCCAAGTCGCGCAGACTAAGGCAATGCTTGCGGTGGCTTCCCTCCAGTACACCCCAAAGCCACCACTTCAGCTGCCACAGTTTCCACTGTCTCCGCATCGCCCTCAGGGAGGAGAAAGAAACGCTTCTGAGACACTGGGACCTGGCGGTCAGCATCCAGATCACTGCTTCTAACTCCCACCCGGGGTCTGTGGTGCTCCCAGCTCTACTCCTCCCTCCCCCTCCCACATCCCCTCCCAGGTGAACCCTGGATGGCCCTTCCCATCCTCCACTCTCCTCAGCTCCCATGGCAGGTAGGGCGGGTGGGGGTCATGCGGGGAATCTGAGGGCCTCGAGGAAATGCCGCTTGAAGAGCCAGAGACAATGTCTGTCCACCCGTCCCCCAGGATGAACCGATTAACACAGAGGCCTCATGAGTGCGTGTTTAGAACAGGTCCCTTCCCCCACACACACACACACTCCCGCCGGGGCACCCGGACAGCCTTCCTGTCAGCAGGGGCAGCTGGCCCGCCATCGCCCCAAAGCCCCGCTCCCGGGCCCCTTGCTCAGGATCTGCCAGGTAATTCCGAGGTGGGTGTGGGTGGGGACTAAGCTTTGGCACCTGGAGATGGCAGTGAGCAAAGCAAACGGGGTGCCTGCTTTCACGGAGTTCACGCCAGAGGGAGAGCAGGCGTGCGAGGGAGAAACTGTCGTATAAACAGTATGTGATCAAAACAGCATGATTACCATTAAGGACAGAATGGGGCTGGCGGCACCAAGAAAGGTTTCCATAGAAGTGATGCCTGAGCTAAGGGCTGCAGGTTAGATAGGAGTTGACTAAGAGAAGTGGAAGGGGAGCAGGTGGTGGAGAGTTCTCTAGACCAGTGGTCACCAACCTTTCAGACCTCACGGGCCACCAGTGGCCCATGGACCACCGGTTGGCGACCGCTGCTCTAGACGGAGGGCCAGCATGTACACAGTCCCTGTGTGAGACAGCACCAGACCAGCTGTCCCGCCGGCCAGCATGGAAGAATAAGGAACACGGCAGGAGGTGCAAGATGAGCAAGGGCAGGGAGCAAGGCTGCATGAGCCTGTAGTCAGGGCTGGAGTGACCAAAGCCATGCGAGGAGGCTGTGCAGGGGAAGGCAGAGGGACATGAGTAGTTTCACATTCAGGAGCAATCACAGCGCCTGCAGGCTGGAGAAAGATGGGTAAGGAGAGGGCCACTCAGAAGGCAGGAGACCAACCATCACCGCGGAGCTAGCACTCCACACAGAGTAGGAGAACGTGGAGATGAAAGGAGGATAGACGCAAGGGGTATTTAGGAGGGAAAGCCAGCAACACGTGCAGCCTGATAAGCGAATTCTCACAGAAATATAAAGGACTGGCACGCCCCCTCTCCAACCACGGGCTTCTGTGGATGCTGCTCCTTGTAGATCCCGCACACCTGGCCGGCCAGCCCCTGTGCAGGTAATCCCAGTGCGGGAAAGGTCACTGCTGGGGAAGTTCTACAGGTGGAGCATCTTCCTCGTGGCCAGCTGAGCTCCGCCCACCTCCTGGGCCTGATGCTGGGCTCAGCTGTGGCGGAGGATGCCTGTGCCTTCTCTCCACCCCTCCCAGCTCCCAAGCCCAGGTCTACATGTGGAAATGTTGCCGGTGGGAGTGGAGACCTAGTGGTGTGGCCAGGAAAGCATTCCCGGAGAGCCGCAAGGAAGGCTAAGAGCTGGTGATAAGGTTTAGTTGTGGCGCCAGATGCAAAGACAAAGGAGTTCGTTCCCCTGAGTCCCCAGTGTCCCAGTGCCAACCCCCCGCCATAGAAAAAGTCCCATCTTCTTCATCAGGCCCAGAAACAAGACCAGTGTCCAGACACTGCACCGGGTTCAGTCCATGCTCCTGTCCCCTCCGGCTGGCTTAGTCTGCTCCGGGCGGGCGCTGTCTCAGATCCCAGGTGCTGCTGGGGCCACATGGCTGCTACAGAGAGAACACCCGATGAGCGATGGACGGTGAACAGGGTCAGGCCTGTTACTCAGGGAGAGAAGGGAGCCCAAGGTTAAGCTGATTACGTCATCTCAGGCTTGAGTCCTGACAGGCACTTTTTCAAGCTTCCATGGGCTTCTGTCGGGTCCACCCCGCAACCAATCTATTTCCTAGACCTTCCGGGGTTGTGTCTCTTAGCCAATCGAATCCTTTTTCCAAGGCTAGACCAACTGGCCTCTGTGTCACCATCTTGGCTCCTACTGCGCATGTGCCTACCTGCCCCTTTATTGTTCTTTCCCTTCCCCGGGACCTGCAGGGAATGGGCCGATGGGTCCCTGGAGTGTGTCCCATGAGAGCTGCAGCTGCTGGGGAAGCAAGCAGGCTCATGCTCCCCACTTGATTCTGTTTAATAATGTCTGGATCCATTTGCTCCCCCTCTTTATTAATCACTAGCTAACTAGCTACACCCCACAGAAAGAGCATAGGCTTTGGGGTCCCCTTACTAATGGGTGGCTGTGGGCAGACCACTTAATTGCCCAAGCCTCCGTTTCCTCCTAGGGAAGACTGGAGGAGCAGGCAGCTTGACGTTCAACAAGGACTTGTTCCCCAACATTGCTCCCCTGCCTTGATTGCTGGACCCTGAGTGTCAGCCACCTCACCCTTAAGAAATACAGTGGAGCCTCATTTCTCGAATGTCTCCCATCTCGAACACTTCGCTTCTCAACCTGACAACCCTTTCATGTTGTATGATCAGTCACCATCTCTGTGACAAACAAAGGAGAGAATTCACAAAAATGAGGCAGTTCACCACTGTTACAATCTCAGGATACTGTGCTGTGAATATTTTCATGTTTTTTTGCTTTTGTTGCTGCTTAAAATTATTGTAAATTTTTCATTTTTTACTGTACATTTCCTTTCTTTTTTGTTAAATTTTCATTTACATTTCATGTCCTTTTTGTTTTTAAAGTGTTTATTTATAGATTAACAGCACAATAGACATGTCCTGTATGCAAGCAAGGTTAAAACAGGGAATCATTTGGGAGTCTGGAACAGATTAATTCAATTTACATTATTTCTAATGGGAATAAATGATTCGGTTTTCGAACAGCCTTCTGGAACAAATTAAGTTCAAGAAACGAGGTTCTACTGTATCTCCAGAGTCTCCAAGTAAATGGGCAATTTTCCTACTGGTTGGGGCACGTTCTTCCCTGGCCCTGCCCAGCATGAGCGGCTCTTAGAAGCAGGACCCAGGGGAAGTGCAGGGGAGTGGGAGGAGGGCAGCCTGCACGGGCAGGCCAGGCGCCCTGGTCCCGGTGGGCAGACCTCCCGCATGGCCCCATCCCCACAGGTGATGAGGAAGATGACTCCCAGGGAGCAGCACCTGCTCCCGGCCACACTGAAAGTAGAGGGGAGTTCCAGAGCTTTGCCGCCCCAAATGTGCCTTTTGGGATATTGATTAAGAAGCAAAAGGCTCAGAAAGGACCTTTGACACCCACCCCCCCTCCTCCACCACCACCCCCAAACCTCCCTCATTTGGGTTTGTCCAATGTTTCCTCGTAACTCAATTCCCATTAAACGTTTTTGGCAGGCATTCATGGAGGTGGCATGTTCTCATAATGTTGATTTGCTTCATTTCTGGTGAGGTTAACTGTGACCATTGGTCACGGCGGCATCTGCAGGTTTCTCCGGTGCAAAGTTGCTGTCTTTCCTTTGTAATTAATAAGTTATTTGTGGGAGACGTTTTGAAAGTATGTAAATGGCAGTTGTACCATCACTCCAGCTTCCACTGCTGCTTCTTACCTGCGTCGGGGGGCCTCCGGAGTGGGAGGGGTGGCCGGCCAACTCCATCACTCCTCCCTTTACGAGCTGATTTCTACTCTAGTTGATTTTCTCTTCTTCTCCCCTTTAATGACTTATTACCAGTAGGGACTCACAGATTCTTATTTTTTTCATGACGGATACTCCATTGCTACTGTTCTTTGTGTTGGTGCTGAAATTGCCGTAGATGTGACCAGTCGGCACCTGCTGGCTCTCTCCCTCGATGTGCCCCCATCGTTCTTCACACTCTCCCTCCCGCACACACATCCCAGGCTCATCTCGCATTTCCCTCGTCCCAGCCATCCCATATGACAGCCCATTTCTCCAAGGCTCCCTGGCTCCTCTCAGTGGACAGTGGCACTCAGAGACCAAGGTGAGAGGACAGGTGTAGTCATGTTACCGGGCAGAGTCCACGTGCCTGACGCTCCAAAAGGCCAACACGCAAATGACAGCATTTGGAGTGAGGAAAGGGTTATTGATCGAGAAAGCACCAGCCTACAAAATGGGAGTCCATCTCCCTAAAGTACAGAGTTCAGTCTTCTTTCATGTCAAGGGAAGGAGAAATGGGAGGGGCAAGGGGTGACCTCAGATGTCAGGGCACCAGCAGGGGTCGAGGAAGTCCGTGAAACCTCGTTGTTCCCAGTCCCTTGTCCCCAGTTGATTGGAGTCTGGTCCCCGGGCTCCTGTAAGTCTATGCTAAACAATTATTATTTTTGTACGTATTTCCCCCATCTCCTCTGGAGAGGTACCTTCCAGCACGGAGCTTTTCTGGAAAAGCTCAAGCCGCAGCAGAGTTCCTCTAATGCCCAGCCTGTCTGCATGCAAGAGCACAGCAGGCGTGAGCAAGATGGAGTCCGAGAGGCCCGGCGCTTCACTCCACCGTGCCACTGACACGGGGGGGGGGGGGGGGGGGGGGGGGGGCCGGTCCCGCGCTGGAGGCGGAGCTTCCAGCTGTGCATCCGCCCCCAGTGCTGTGCAGCTGCGCAGGCTCCTCTCTCAGGAGGACACCCAGACCGCAGGCAGCCACATCCGAGAAACCACCGCAGTGTGGCCATGGCCATGGCTTCCGCTCTGAGCCCTGCTCATGGCGAGCGTTTCCTGGCTCTCATCTCTCTTCTTTGCTCCTCTTTCAGTACAGGCTGTTCTGTTGTTTTAGCCAGCCCACCCTCCCATCCCAAAGGTAGCCAAAGCTATGCTCACAGCTCGTCTGGCCTTGCTGTGGCCAAGGAGAGGTCCTTAAGGGAGGTCGGGTCATAGGGAAACAGATTCCTGTTTCCTGGCAGACCTACTGTGCGCAGTGTGGAGGGAGAGGAGAGGATGAGTAGTTGAATGCTCAGCACCAACTCTAAGGTGGGCATAGCAGCTTCCCACCTTAGGGATATAGACTGGAATCTCCAAAAATCAACGCTTGTCCTAAAGTTGCCTTTGGGGTTTTTATTTTTAGCTGGTTATTGGAAAACGAAAGACTCAGAAAGAACCTTGACCTTCCTCCTTTCCTGCCTAAGAGATTCAGATGGAAAAACCTGCTTCAGGAAGGAGCCTCGGCATAATTGCCTCAGCATTGGACAGGGAGGCCCCGGCCTGCTGACCAGGTCTCTGGCGTCCCATTGTTTCTGGGTGGCCGAGCAAAAAATCCACCTGCCATGTGTATTCTGCTTTTCCTCAATTACTTTTAACCACTCGTTTTCACTTTTAAAATCCAAGACCCTGTTCTCCCCTTTTCTCCTTAGTCCAAAATGACATATATGCCCAATTTTGCTTCACTGTCTTTGGAATTTTCGTGCTTGTGTGAATTCCCTGTGCACATATAATAAACTTCGACTTTCTCCTATTAGCCTGTCTCTGTTAATTTGATTATTAGCCCAGCTAAAACAACTTAGAAGGTGGGAGGAAAAGTTTGTTTTTTTAATCCCCACAAGGGACGTGTGTGTGTGTGTGTGAGAGAGAGAGAGAGAGAGAGAGAGAGAGAGAGAGAGAGAGAGAGAGAGAGAGATATCCAGGAGTGAGGCACTTAGAAGACGATCTTCTGGGCAACCTTCATGGACTTGCAAATCTCTCCAGGACCAGCTCGCCAGAGCTCCAGCCCCATGGCCCCCACGGTATTACTCCTGACCTGCTCTGTCCAATACATGGCCACTAGCCCAGTGTGGCTGTTTACATTGTAATTCACTGAACTGAATTTGGATTGAAAATGTAGATGCTCCGTTGCACTAGGCACATTTCCAGCTCTACACAGACACAGAACCTCCTAGCAGCACAGATGGTCCAATCCGATGCTACTGCTCTAGACCGACTAACTCAGAGGGCTGGGAGGTCTGTGTCCAGAGCACCCCAGGTGGGCCCTGAGGGAGATTAAGCTCAGAATGTGTTTTCCTGATGGTGGGAGGAATGTGTGCACATTGAAGAAGGACACCTTCCTGTGACGACCATGGGCCTGAGGCCAAGGAAGCAGGAGCGTCAGGGACTGGGAAGTAGATAACCTGGCAAAGTAAAAGCCCTCCTCACCCTCTCTCTCAGGAAGGCTTTTCCTCACAAACAGGAAAGCGGCTGTTCACAGTGGGAGGAAGGGTCTGCAGCCCAAGTCTCTGGAATTGGAGCCAATTCATCTGCATGTCAAAGGGCCCGGGAGGAGGGGGCACTTCTTTCCACTCTGGACTCCAATGTCACCAAGAGGGGCCGCTCCCTGGCCACGGAGTGGACAAGAGCAGCCAGGCCTTCCTCACATCTTCAGTCCTCTTTCCTGCTGTTTTACTTCTTCACGCTGGTCACCCTCTTGCATTGTTGATTGTCTGTTCCTATGAAATGTTGGCACATGCGGGCAGGGGTTCTTACATGCTCTGCCCACTTCTGTACCCCTGCCCCTCACACAGTGCCTTGCACATGTCGCCATAGACCACTGTGCCCAGTGACGGAGTGCACTGTGGTTGACCCACGTCTGTAAGCCCCAGGCATGCTTTCCTTCCAGAGCCAATGGGCACAAGCAAGCAGGTGCTCTCTTATGGTAAAACATCACACAGATCACCCTCCAACGTGAAACTACTCCTAAGTCTGCGAAGGAGCCATGTTCTCTCCACCTCCTCTGCCTCATCATACACACATACACACAGGCATGCACGCACACACTCCTACGCACACATGTGCAAACACATGCACACACATACACAGTTTCTGACTCGCCCTGTGCTATTCTCTCTTCCCAGAAGTCCTTTTCCAGCAAACACTAGATTCTCAAGCAAACTCTTAAGTCCTCTCAGCTCAGATGGTGCCACCTCTGGGACGTCAGCATTGAGACCCACAGGCTGGGACACAGGGCCTCTTCTTAGAACCTCCTGTCTGACTACTTAGAACTTCCTGTCTACACATCTGTCTCCCCTCCTGACTGAGCTCCTGCCAACCAATGAGGTTTTCAATTCATAAAGTATTAAAATCTATTCTAATTCTGAATAACTTCTGCATTTCTCAGTAGCCTCCACCCAGGATCTTACAAACACTAATTGGTGTCCACAGTGTCAGTTCATGTTCAGTAGGGGCTGCGCCTATAAAACCTGAGCGGCTAGTGTACCTGCCGGAAGCTTTCATCAGTCCGACCTCACACCCCTCCGTTGGCACTAGCTTTGGGCAAAGCCAAACTGCTTATTCCCCACATCTCAATATAATGCTCTGCTTATACCTTCCCCTGGTGGCAGTGGCCTCTGTCAGGGGCTCTTCCCATATGACAGCAGTGTGGCTGTTCCTGACAAAAGCAATATCTATGCCTGGCTTGTGCCCGAGCTGTTAGATTAAAAATAAGTATGTAGCCATTTTTACAGCATATTAAGATCTGAGATTTCATTCATTCATTCACGCATCAAACATATATAAGCCACCTGGTTATTCGTAGTAGTGATAATCATATGAGTAATACAAGGACAAACCAATCATGAATTCTACAGTCAGATGGCTTGCAGTCTATCTAGAGCAGCGGTTCTCAACCTGTGGGTCGCGACCCCTTTGGGGGCCGAACGACCCTTTCACAGGGGTCGCCTAAGACCATCGGAAAACACATATATAATTACATATTGTTTACAGTAGCAAAATTACAGTTATGAAGTAGCAACGACAATAATTTTACGGTTGGGAGTCACCACAACATGAGGAAATATATTAAAGGGTCGCGGCATTAGGAAGGTTGAGAACCACTGATGTAGAGAAATAGAGCATATAAACAAAATGATGTGAATACAATGCAGAAGGAGATGCTGGTGTAAGACAGAAGTAGATAAGACCTTCTAAATGAGATGATCCGCTTGCTAAAGGGCCTTGGGAGGAGAGCCAGCAGCACGAACAGGAGTTTGAAGTTAACAGGAGGACTTAGATGTTTATTTTAATGATGGGGATTCAGAGAGAAGGATTTAAGGCAGCCAAAGCTGTCCCTGGGGCCACTGCCTCACTCAGTCACACCACCACTTCTGCCCTGAGTCTCCTGGGGGATGTGGCCAAGGGCAGGATGGGGGGCGGGGGCGGGATTTCAAAACAGACCCCACCATCAATATTCTAATATGTCTCTTTACTGAAATAATCCCAGCAACAAGTCCTCTGCCTTTTTAAAACTCAGAAATAAGGCTATTCCAATGCCCCCAAATATGATGTCTGAAACTTTGACATAATTTTTTAAATAAATATTAATAACTTTATTAAATTTTTTATTTTATAAGTTTAAATTCTGGGCAAACACAACATAAAATCACATTTTGTGAAGTGGCATCCAACATATAATCTTAAAAATAACAATAAATCACTAAATCTTTAAAAAACAAATAAATGTATGCAACATTACCTGCCCCTAATAAAAACGGATAGGTAAATAAATCAGTAGGCTAACAAAAGTAGTAGGAAAAACATACCCTGATTTTTTGCTTCTGGTTAGATACGGCTGGTTAAAAATAATTTGTATGGCCGCGCGTGCATGTGTGTGTGCATGTGTGTGTGTGTGTGTGTGTGTGTGTGTGTGTGTGTGTGTTGTGCTTTAAAAAAAATAATTTGTATGACCCTGGCCAGTGTGCTCAATGGTTAGAGCGTCAGCCCCGTGCACTGAAGAGTCCCGCTCCAGGACACATACGTGGGTTGTAGGTTTGATCTCCAGGCCTGGTCAGGGCTCATGTGGGGAGTCAACCAATCAATGTGTCTCACATCAACCTTTCTCCCTCTCCTCTCCTTCCTCTCTCTCTCTCTCTCTCTCTCTCTCTCTCTCTCTCTCTCTCTCTCTCTCTTTCTCTTCCTCCCTCCCTTCCACGCTCTCTAAAAAATGTCAATGGAAAAAATATCCTCGGGTGAGGACTAAAAAAATCAATTGCATTGTAAATATTCCTGTTTCTGCACTAAGTTTACTAGGATGCTGCTTGCCACTGTGGAGTCTCTGCTCACCTCTGCATCCTGGGAAAGGTGAACTCTGCCACCTCTGCCCACCTGCCTTGTCCTGTTGAATAGTTCCCTGCTCTATGCAGGAATTTCCAGGCATGTAGAGCAAAGCTGGGAGCTGGGGGAAGTGGTAAAACCCAGATGTACCAACTTTTTGCCTTTATCCGAGCTCCTGCCCAGTGCTGATCCCGTGCCCCAGCCAGGAAAGCGGCCCCTCCCCAACTCCCACATGAACACAAACAGCTTGTGAGCCTCTGAGCCGGCCGCCCCTCAGCCCCGTGCTCCTGCCAGCCTCCTGCCGTGTGAAATGCCTCCTAAATTAGAACAATTGATGGGGAATCGTGCTGACAGCTAGCAAAGGCTGAAAAAACAACAGAAATCATACAGGGTGTGCCACGCTCCAGCATCGCTGACTGGATGGGCAGAACAGAGCAGGGTTAGTGGGTTTAGGGACGTGCACCTTACCTCCCACATAAACCCGTGTGGTGCGCTGGGTGTCCGCATCGCTCACCTGGACGGCCAGTCAGAGAGGCGCACCTGCACCTTTCAGACCCGTTCAGCGCCAGAGGTCAAAGTCCCACTTCCAGTGAACGGTGGTCACCACGTTAGCGTGGCCCGCGAGTTACTGGTAAAGGAAGGGAGCAAAGGGAGTCAGGCATTACGCCTAATCAACCTACGGAGCGGGCCCGGACAGTAAGCCTGACTCACTTGGAAGGTGCAGCACTCACAGGCTCCAGGGGGCCGCCACATCCTCCGCCTGAGGGACTTGGTCACCAGCAATCCCTGCGCAGACAGGAGGGATGGGCTTTCCCATCTCCCCCGGGGCGCCAGCCAGCAGCAGAATCATAGGAAGGAGGAATAAAAAAGCATGGAAATTCCTTTGCCGGACGCGTGCACAGTAGAAACCAGAGGAGGAGGCAGCACTTGGAGGCTTGTGCAGTTCGAGCCAAAATAGTGGCATAAAGGGGTGGAGTCTAGCCCGAGAAAACCTGGAAAAACAACCGGATTGGATAAGGGCTCGGAACCCCAGAAGGTCCAAGAAAGGGATTGGATGGGAGGTGGGCCCAGCACAATCCCGGGAAAAACCAGCCAGTAGGTTGATACTTTGAAAGAAAACCTGCTCCTTCCAGAAAAACTAGAACATATGAAGGGTTACCAGGGATCGCGGAGCAGCTGCTGCTAGAACCTCCCACTCTACAGCCCAGAGAGCATATCATTTCTTTTCACCCCGTAAATCTGGCCGCTGTGCTTCAACTTCTCCCACGCATGTGCCCTTTGAGATTCCGTTCTCACAGCACCACAAGGACCCATTTTCACCCGCAACACAAGCAGCCGATTCTCAGACAAGCCGAGTGGCAGAGCCAGAGCCCTGAGTGAAGGGGAGGCTGAGTCCCCTTGAGGAAGAACGTCACTTTACTCCCCCAGATTTGTGCTATTAATTTTTCTCCGTGACCCTCAAAGAAGCCTGTGGCCATTTTCCAGGTTAACTGTGAACTGGGGAAAGTGGAATAATCAGACTTTGGGGGATTACTGGATACTGGCCCTGACCTGACACTAATTCCTGGAGGCCCAAAATGTCACTGTGGCTCATCAGTCAGAGTAGGGGCTTACGGGGATCAGGTGACTCATGGCATTTTAACTCAGGCCCATCTCACAGTGGGTCCCCTCGTCATCTCCCCAGTTCCACAATGCATACTTGGAAAAGGCGTATTCAGGAAGTGACAGCATCCCCATATTGGTGCTCTGACCTGTGGAGCGAGAGTTATTATGGTGGAAAAGGCCAAATGGAAGTCACTGGAACTGATTTTACCTGGGAAAAATGCCGCATTCCTGGAGGTATTGTGGAGGTTAGTGCCACCGCTGACTTGAAGGAGGCAGGCATAGTGATTCTCACCGTATCCCCGCGTAGCTCTCCTACGCAGCCTGTGCGGAAGACAGATGGGTCTTGGAGAACGGCAGCAGATTGTCACAAGCTAACCAAGTGATCATTGTCGTCTCTGTACCAGATGGGATTTCATTTCTTAGCAAATTAACACGCCCCGTGGTGCCTGATGTGCAGCTATTGATCTGGCCCAAGCCTTTTCTCCATCCCTGTTAACAAAGACCACCAGACACAGTTTGCTTTCAGCTGGCAAGTCCAACAAGGCAATGGCACTGTCCTATCGCAGGGGTATGTCAGCTCCCCAGTCCTATGCTCTTGTGCAGCCCACAGGGATCTTGATCACCTTCCTGTTCCATGGGATATCACACTGGCCCGTGACATTAATGACATGGACCCAGTGATCAAGAAGTAGCAATGACTCTAGACAGATTGGTAAAACATGTATGTGTTAGGGAGCAAGAAGTCCCACAAAAATTCAAAGTCCTACTTCAGTAACAGTTGGAGGGATCCAGTGACCTAGGGCGTGGTGAGCCAACCCTGCTAATGTGAGGGACACATTGCGGCCCTGGCGCTCCTGCTACCGAAGAGGAGGCGTCACGCCTCATGGGGCCACCTTCCATTTTGGAGACACCATACTCCTCATCAGGGTGTGTTAATCCAGTTCATTTACTGAGTGACCCCAAAACTGCTAGTTTTCGGTGGATCTCTGAACGAAGAAGGCTCTGCCACAAGTCCAGGCTGCTGTGCCAGCTGCTCTGCCACTTGGGCCTCATCACCCAGCAGGTCCAATGGTGCCTGGAGTATCAGTGACAGACGGGGATGCTGCTTGGAGCCTTTGGCAGGGCCCTATAGGTGAATTCCCAGTACAGATCCTTAAGATTTTGCAGCAAAGCCTTGCTGTCATCTACAGATAATTGCCCTGCTTTTGAGATACTGTTTGGCTTGCCCCTGGGTCTCAGTGGAAATGGAATGCTTAACCATGGGCTACCCAACTACCACACAGCCTCAGCCACACATCATGAACCAGGTGCTGTCTGACACACCAACCCATGAGGCTGGGTGTGCATAGCAGAACTCCATTATCAAATGGCAGTGGTTGGGAACCTCACCTGGCTTACCCTGATCCAGCCCTGTTCAGCCCCAAGCCTTGCCCAGCCTGAATGTAAAAGATCAGTTATTAAAACGCTTCCTGACATCCATGGCCACGGCCACAGGCATGTCAGTTCAGCCTGACTGTAACATTCCTACCCCAGGCAACCGCCCCTCCCTGAAACCAGATGGGGCTCACGGACTCGGAAGATTTAGCACTCATCTCGGAGGCTTTGAGGAGAGGATAGCTGTGCAGAAGCCAAGGGCACAGGGGGCTGGATTTATACTCAGCAAAGTACCCTTGGATGTGAGGGCCCCTTTAATGCCAGATTAATACAGTGAAGCTGAAATGCTTGAGTTCCAGGGGTTTGCCGAGTTCTGCGTGCACTCCCCACAAAGTGGATTAATGCTGTGGCTGGTGGCCCTCAGCATGATATATTAATTTATTGGCATTTAGATTTATGGGCTTCAAGACATGCTAACTGAATACAGTTAAAATTAGCCAGCCTGACCCTGCTGTCCTCAAGCCTGCGAGACAGTTGGGAGGATTTATGTTTCTCTGCAATCACAGGAGTGCTTTGGAATCAGCCCAGTGACGGGCTACCGCTCTGCTTCACTCAGTTGGGGTGGGGGTGGGGGAAGAACAGAAGAGCATGTATTGGCCACATTTTAAAGCCCTTATTCAAGTTCAGAGGCACTTTTCTGGCTTGCTCCATAGGTTTGATAATGTAATGGTCTTTTAAAGATGCTGGGAGGCTGTGACCAAAAAGGAGAAAGATTAATCAAAAGGCAGTTGAGTTTCCAGTTGATCTGGCTGATAGACTGCATCACAGAACTGCCCTGCCCAGGACCTACCCACAAAAGCAAAACCTAATGAAAGCATCAATTCAAGTCCCATGTTTTGCCAACAGCAGCCAAAGGCGGAGTGGGGCATAACCTACTGCACTGCATGCTTCAAATGGGAAACTGAGGCAAGTGGCAGAAGAGGTGTTGCCCCACCCCAAGAACACACCAGTGAGGCTGCAGGGCCCTGAGGCTTCTCGCCCACACCCTCCCACCCAGAGTGAAGTAAGCGGGGGCTGGGGCTGGGGCTAGGCCGTTTTCCCTGGCTGAGGAGAAGTGGAGGAGTTGCTGACGCTGAGGAGACATGGGTGAAGTGGGATGGACACACCCTGTGGGAAGAGACACCTGCTGGGGGGGAGGCAGATCTGGAGCCATCTCACAGGAATGCGCATTCGCTCCATAGCCAACACCTCGTCAGTCTGAGCAGAACCCTAGCCAGGTGTCCTCAGAGAGGCTGCACTCCGATCATGCCCCGGGCTACAAAAAACCAATAAAACTCCTAACACAGAGAAGCTCTGAGGGGCAGCACATGGACTGGAATAATGGAGAAAGGGCAGCACAATGCTGAACAGAGCTGGCTGGGGCCTTGGACACACTGCTCGGCAGAAGCCAAGGTGAAACGATTCCATCACACAAGCACGCAGCAGACATGTGCATTACACACACACACACCCTTCACAGGGAAAGGCGCATGCACACGAGAACAGGCATGAGTCCAGCTGGGAGAAAACATAAGGCAGTGACAGTGACGGCAAATGCCCCGCAATTGCTTTAAATTAAAGAGCAGCCTAAAAGGGCCTAAGTACATAACAAGAGAACTCAGACTGAATGATAAAACCAAGAAAATGGACAAAGAGACTAGAGGCATATGGAAGCAAATGAATAACAAAACAACAATATTACAGAACTAATAACACTTTGGAAACAGCAAGAAACAGAGTAAGAACCACTGAGAACAATTGCTTACCTGCAGGAAAGTCTGAGAAGGTATTTCTTTACCAACATGTACAGCACTTACTATATGTGCCAGCACTGTTCAAGCACTTCACCAATGCCAGCTGTTAATCCTCATAATAATCTTAGGAGGTCGGAATCATCATCTCCATCTTACAAAGGAGGAAAATGAGGCACAGAGAGGTTACCTATCTCGCCCAGCCTACACAGCTAATATGTGGCAGTCTGGATCTAGAATGCTTAAATTTAACCAATTCACTATAACTAATAGTAACAATAAAAATCCATAAAAATAACAATCACTACTGCCCATATGTTTATGGCTCCTCTGTGTTGAGTATTATTGTTTTTTCATTGATTTTAGAGAGGAAGGGAGAGAGAGAAATAGAAACATCAATAATGAGAGAGAATCATTGATCGGCTGAGTCCTGCATGCCCCCTACTGGGAATTGAGCCCGAAATCCAGGCATGTGCACTTAACTGGAATTGAACTGGGTACCCTTCAATCCATAGGCCAAAGCTCTATGCACTGAGCCTAACTGGCAAGGGCAGATGGGTAGTATTTTAAGAGCTTTACATATATTAACTCTGTTAACCCTGGAAACTGCCCTGTGAGATAGGCATGTCATTCTGACTTATTGTGAGGAAAGTAGGTTCAGTGAGATTGAGTGACTGGATAGTGAACACAGGTGAAAAAGAAAAAGATGGAAGAAGAAATAGTAAGGGAAAATGCACAAAGCAACTAAAATGTGGAACAGATAATAACTGAAAACATCTCTGAAACTGAGGAAGATATCTAAAGATTTTAAAAAGCATATTTCAGTTAAATACATCTTTATATAAAGCTGATAATGTTAAAAATGTTATTTTCTGGTTAATTATTACAGTTAAAGGATGAAGAAGAAATTCTTCAGAAATCCTGATAATCAATAACCTAGAAAGGTAAAAAAAAATCTATATCTATATTTATATCTATATCTATATCTATATCTATATCTATATCTATATCTATATCTATGTCTATGTCTATGTCTATGTCTATATCTATGTCTGTATCTATACTAGAGGCCCAATGCACAAAATTCGTGCAAGAGTAGGCCTTCCTTCCCCCGGCTGCTGGCACTGGCTTCACTCTGACGTCTGGGACCCAGGCTTCCCTCACAGCCCCAGCTTCATTCAGAAGGTCTTCTGGAAGGTTGTCTGGAAGGATGTCTGGTCTAATTAGCATATTATGCTTTTATTATTATAGATCTTTATATCTGGCTTCACATTTCTCCACAGCATCAGCAATGTCAAAACACAACAGAGCAGGGGTTCAAGATGATGGCATAAGTAAATGTGGAACTCCAATCCTCCCATAACCACATCAAAATTATAACTAAACTACAGAACAACCATCATTCAGAACCACCTGAAGTCTAGGTGAACAGGCTTCAGGTGGTTCTGAAATCCTATAAGTAAGGATTTACAGAAGAAGCCACATTGAGACTAGTAGGAGGGGCAGAGACACAGAATGGGCTGGTCCCACACCGGCATGTGTCAGATAAAAATCCAGAAGGATATTCTCTGCTGCAGAGTTTCCCCTGAGAAGCAAGGGGTCCCAGCCCCACACCAGGCCCCCAGCCCTGGGTTCCAGTGCCAGGAAGAGAAGTCCCCTTAGCTCTGGCTGTGGAAACCAGTGGGGAGAATGGATGAGTAACACAGAGACTTCTAGAGTCCCAGGCAGTTCTTCTTAAAGGGCACACACACAGACTTACTCAGCCTCATTCCCTGAGCTCCAGCATGGGGGCAGCAGAAACATACAGGAGGAACTGAGCAGTCTGGCATCAAGACAAGAGTGAGGGGCTGGGCAGCTTTCTCCCAGACAGAAGTGCTGTCAGAGGCCATTGTTCCTTTTCTGAACCCTCCCCCGACAGAGCTGGCAGACATGCATCATATCTGAGTCTCCATCACTCTGACAAACAATTTCATACCTTCCTGATGATTCCCTGAGACCACACCCCACCCAACTTGCTGGCCCAATCCAAGCCTTTTCCAGACAAACTATATGTCTTGGCTCATGCTTCAGACTTTCCTAAAATCTCTCAAACAAGCAGCATCTGGCCTTAGCATGCTCCATACCTCTCGATAAGTGGCCCTAGGCCTGGCACTAGAGGCAGATGGCCTTGGTTTATAGCTTGGCCTCTTCTGGGCAGCTCCAAGCCCAGCACAAGTAGCAGCAATCTGCAGATCACTTTATAGCTTATGCTGGGTTGTCCCAGGCAGAGCAAAGGTGGCAGTTGACCTTAACCTGCAAGTCCAGAAAGGCCTCAGAGACAGTGCGCCTAGTGGACAGTTTCAGATCACATTGGAGCACCACTCAACCTCCTCCACAGGGGACACACTCAAAAGCCAGACTCAGCAGGCCCCAGAGCCCTACTGAAGTAAGTCCTGCTCCATGAGGTAGGCTCCTGCACAGCTCATTCTCCACAGTGGTTACAGCCAGTCCACACAGCTCATGAGAGGGGTAGATCTCTCCCATTTAGGTACCAACAGAAATCAAGGCTCAACTATAAGAGGGTATACACATCCCACAAAAGGGGGGCCACACCTGGAGTGCCCAGCTCAGGTGATCAGAAAGGCTGTGCCAATGGGCTGTGCAGGACTCCTGCTACATACAGCCACTCTACCAACCCTGGAGACATAGCAGCTCTACCTAATACATAGAAACAAACACAGGGAGGTGGCCAAAATGAGGAGACAAAGAATCATGTCCCAAATGAAAGAACAGAACAAATATCCAGAAAAAGAACTAAACCAAATAGAGACAAGCAAGCTACTAAATGAAGAGTTCAAAACACTGGTTATAAGGATGCTCAATGCACTTAGTGAGAAGGTCAACAAAGAGATATAAAACATAAAAGTGGAGTTAGAAAACAAAAAAGAATCTGTGAGAAATGAAGAATACAATAACTGAAATGAAGAATACATTACAAGGAATCAACAGTCAAATAGATGAAGCAGAGGATCAAATCAGAGATTTGGAAGATAAGGAAGCAGAAAACACCCAATCAGAACAGGAAAAAAATATTTTTTTTTTCTTCAAAAAAATGAGGATACTATAAGGAGCCTCTGGGACAATTTCAAGCACAGCAACATTTGCATCATGGGGGTGTCATAAAGAGAAGAGAGCGTGCAAGGAATTGAAAACCTATGTGAAAAAAATAATGATGAGAAGCTTCTCTAACCTGGTGAAGGAAATAGATAACACAAAGAGTCCCAAATAAGATGAACCCAAAGAGGCCCACACCAAGACACATCATAATTAAAATGCCAAAGGTGAAAGACAAAGAGCAATTAGTTACCTACAAGGGCGCGCCCATAGACTATCAGCTGATTTATCAACAGAAACTTTGTAGGCCAGAGGGACTGGCAAGAATATTCAAAGTGATGAAAAGCAAGGATGTACAACCAAGACTACTTAACCCAACCAGGCAATCATTCAGAATTAAAGAACAGATAAAAAGCTTCCCAGACAAGAAAAAAGCTAAAGGCATTCACCACATTTCAGTGTTACAAGAAATGTAAAAGGGTCTTCTTTAAGAAGAAGAAAAAAACAAAAATATGCATAATAAAATGGCAATAAATACATAACTGTAAACAATTACTTTAAATGCCAATGAATTAAATGTTCCAATCAAGACATATAGATAACAAAACAAGACCCTTACATATGCTGTCTATAAGAGACTCACTTCAGATCAAAAGAAACACACAAAGTAAAGGGATGGAAAAAGATATGTCATGACAATGGAAACAAACAATAGCTGGGGGAGCAATATTTATACCAACAAAATAGACTTTAAAACAAAGGGTATATAACAAGAGTCAAAGAAGTATCTAGCAACTCCACTTTTGTGTATTTATCCAAAGAAATCCAAACAGTAAATCAAAAAGTAACAGTAAACATCCATAAGTTCATTGCAGCATTATTTACAATAGCCAAGTTCTGGAAGTAACGTAAGTGTCTATCAATAGATGAATGGATAAAGAAGTGGTGCATATATACAATGAAATATGATTCATCCATAAAAAAGAATGAAATCTTGTCATCTGCAAAAATATGGACAGACCTAGAGGGTATAGTGCTGAGTGAAATAAGTTAGAGAAAGACAAATGCCATATAATTTCACTTTTGTGTGAAACCTAAAAATAAATAAATGAATGAACAAACAGGCAGGACAGAAATGGGCTCAAAGATACAGAGAACATTTGACGATTGCCAGATGAGAGGAGGGTTAAGGGAATGAGTGAAAAAGGTGAAGGGATTAAGAAGCATAAATTGGTAGTATAGTACAGCATAAGGAATATAGTCAATAATATTGTAATAGCTAGATATGGTGTCACGTGAGTATTAGATTTAGTGGGGTAATCACTTAGTAAGTTATATAATGTCTAATCTCTGGGTTGTACTCATGAAATGTGTGTCAACTTTAATTTAAAATTTTTTTTAAAAATTTTTAAACTAAAAAGATAAAAAGACAACATGACAACTACAAGTCCTTGGAGAACAAATTAGAGTAAACTGCCAAAATATCTTTTAAGTAGAATAGCCCAGATAGCTTTTAAAATCACATAGGCAATAGGTAAACTTGTGCAAATGAAAAAAATTCAAAGATTACCAACATCATAAGTACCTCCTTAATTTTTTTAAATATAGACAATTCAGAGAGGGATTTTAAAAATAAAGAATGTGAACATAGGAGGTTAAAATGGTGATGGAGTAACTGGATGCTACACAGACACATTCCCAGGACCAAACTGGAATTACAACTAAAATAAAATTTTTTTAAAAATCCTGAATAATCAAATGAAGACTAGCTGGAGAGAACCCTGATAACCAAGGACAGAAAGTGGATACTGCATAGAAGCTGGCAGACCTTTGCTATCCAGGTGGTTTTTGCTTGGGGGGGGGAAACACAGTTGACCCACCCTATTAGAAAACCCCTTGCCCCACCCTGTGGAGTTTCTGAGGCCCATTAAGAGACTGAGAATAACAATTAGCCTCCAGGCAGAGAAATTGCCCCACCCTGTTGGAAAACATCTCACCCCACCTGTGGACAATTGCCTGAGGCTGCTCAAGACTAAATCCAATCAGCCTGAAGGCAGAGGTAGGTCTCTGGAGGTTTTGAGTCTTTGTCTGACCAAATTAGTCAGAAACAGTGTTTGGATCCCTGCTGCAGACACCACCCCTGATCATGCAGCAAGGAAAAAGCCAGCTGGACCCCAAGCACCTGCAGCTGGCACCTACAGGACAAGCTCAGCAGGGGAAGGGAGTAAAGCTCAGAACAGATACAATCAAGGCATGAGACTCAAGGTAGACACATCCTCTGAGATAAGGAGTCCCAAAACACTGGACTACTAGGGGCTTCAACCTCTAAGACCTCAATCAGGTTTCCCAAGGCCAGAAAGGGACAGTTACTCACATTCACCTGCACTAGAGAAGCTCCCAAGAGGCCCAAGATAGACATACCAAGGGACCAAATTCAACAATATCAAAGCAAAATCCAGTGAGCTCCACAAATAGCAAACCCAAAACACGTGTATAACAGCCAGCAGAATGACATTGGGATTGAACCTCACTGGCAGAAAGTTGGAGGGGAGATCCCTCTCACAAATGGGACATCAACAATCAAGTCCCAGTTACAATAGGAGAGCCCAAATAATGCACACAAGGTGCATTCCTAGAGCATCCAGCTCAGGTGAACAAAGACTGCACCACTGAACCCCTCAAGACATTTTCTACATAAGGCCACCCCATAAAGACTGGGAGGCATAGCATTTCTAATACATACATACAAATACAAAGATATAGCTAAAATGGGGAGACAAAGAAACAACCCCCAAATGAGAGAAAAGAAGGAATCTCCAGAAAAAGAACTAAATGAAATGGAAGCAAGCAACCTATCTGACATAGAGTTCAAAGCAATGGCATAAAGATGCTTAAGGAGGTTAGTACAAATTACGACAGCATGAAAAGGGAAATAGAGGCCATGAACAATAACCAGACAGAAATGAAAAATGATATATCTGAAGTCAAGAACACACTGGAAGGTATTAAAAGTAGATTGGATGAAGCAGAGGATCGAATGAGTGAATTGGAAGACAAAGTAGAAGTAAATACCCAATTAGAGCAGCAAATAGAAAAAAAGAATTAAAATGCAGGAAGATAGCTTAAGGGAGCTCTGGGACAACATGAAACAGAACAACATCTGCATTATAGGAATACCAGAAGGGAAGAGGGTGAGCAAAAAACAAAGAACCTATTTAAAGAAATAATGACAGAAACTCCCCTAGCCTGGTGAAGGAAAATGTCACACAAGTTCAGGAGGCACAGAGTCCCAATCAAGATGAACCCACACCTAGACACATTATAATTAAAAAGGTAAACATTAAATGCAAAGAAAGAATCTTAAAGGCAGCAAGAGACAGAAAATTACCTACAAAGGAGTTCCCATTAGAATGTCAGCTGACTTCTCAATAGAAACACTTCAGGCCAGAAGGGAGTGGCATGCAGTACTCAAAATAATGAAAAGCCAGGGCCTAAATCCAAGACTACTGTAGCCAGCAAGTCTATTATTTAAAATTGAAGGAGAAATAAAAAGCTCTTCAGACAAAAAAAAAGGTTAAAGGAGTACCTTACTACCAAACCAGCAATGCAAGAAATGTTAAAAGCACTGCTTTGAGAAGAAGAAAAAGAGAGAGAATCATAGGCATAAAGAAAATAAAAATGGCAATAAATAAATACCTATCAATAATAACCTTACATGTAAATGGATTAAATGCTCCAGTCAAAAGACATAGAGTGACTGAATGGGTGAGAAAATATGATCCATATATATGCTGTCTACAAGAGACCCACCTCAGAACAAAAGATACACACACATTGAGAGCACAAGGGATGAAAAAATATATTCCATGCAAATGAAAAGGGGGAAAAAATATGGGTAGCAATACTCATATCAGACAAAATAGACTTCAAAACAAAGGCCATAACAAGAGACAAAGAGCTTCCAAGATAGCAGCCAGGAGAATGGCAGTGAGGAAGAGAGTGTGAGTGAGTGAATGAGGGAGCGGAAGGAAAGTGTGTGGACATGGCACGGGTGTGTGTGTGTCTGAGTGAGGGACAGCTAGCTCTTGCAGGATCTTCAGGGGCTGGAAGACCGAACTCGCATAGCCGGCAGCCTCTGCTACCACAGTAATCTCTCCTGGAGCACCAGGTCAGCATGCCGCAGGGAGGACCTGAGGGGAGGGGAGCACCAGGTCAGCATGCCGCAGGGAGGACCTGAGGGGAGGGGGCACCAGGTCAGCATGCTGCAGGGAGGACCTGAGGGGAGGGGGCACCAGGTCAGCATGCCGCAGGGAGGACCTGAGGGGAGGGGGCACCAGGTCAGCATGCCGCAGGGAGGACCTGAGGGGAGGGGGCACCAGGTCAGCATGCCGCAGGGAGGACCTGAGGGGAGGGGGCACGAGCTCAGCATGCCGCAGGGAGGACGAGGCAGCTGTGTGATGAGCAAGCCTTAGAAGCAGGACCTTCCACACAGATGGAGTCAGCCGGACCCTGAAGACTAAAATCGCATTTGAGTCAAAAGGTCAATATGTAGGACATGTGACACGAAGGGGCAGTGGGCCCTGGAATCACGCCGCCGGCCTGGGGGTCTTGTTTTGAGTGGTTGCCCACCTTTCCCGGCATCATCTCTGTGTGGCTACTGACTGCTCTATGCAAAATCAAATGAAGACATTTCTCTGCACAGCAGTGGTCACTCTGGCGTTTCTCTCCCCATCGGATCTCACAGCAGTGCCTTCCTCTTCTAACCAGGGCGGCAGCAGGCCTGTGGCTGTGGGGCTCCTGCCTGGAAGCAGAACCCCCCTCCCCCCGGCTGTGGCTCCTGGAGGCCCCAACATGTTTCCTGGGACAGCAGCCCAAGGTAGCATCAGAGGGGCAAGTGCAAAGGCTTGGGGCCCACCAGCAATTGGCTGTCTCCACAGGGAGCTGTGCTTGGCGAAGCCTCTGCCTGCATTGACCATCCCCTCCTGGAAGGACCCCCAGGGTCAAAGGGCAGAGCGGCACAGTCCCCTGGCACCGCAGCTGACACGGGTCCTCGGGCCTTCCCTTCTCTCTCACCCAGACCTCTCGTTCTGCGAAGGGCACAGAGCGCCTGACTGGTGGTCTCTTTAGACACCCACCCCCAGCTCGGCACCCAAGACGCGGCATGTGGTCACCTTGACCCTCTGGGTGTCTCGTTCCAGCCCCTTCATTCCCTCCAGGCCTTCTGGGCCAGGAGAGTCCGGCTCAGCCCCACCCTCTGCACCTTCACTCTCCCAGACCTGGAAGGGGGGTGGGAGGTGGAGTTGAGAAGCATGATTATTTCTGGTCAAGTATTAATCTATGTTGAGAGCACAGATAAATTCAGAAAATTAAACACACTTTCCTAAAAAATTCCTCAACAGCTATTCCGGAGCTGGGGTCTCTGGCCTGTCATAGCAGGTGTCCATCAGGGAAGCGTGTCTGGAGGTGGGGGTGGGGCTCAGGGCTGAGCACCCGCCGGGTGAGCCTGCTGCCTCACCCCAGGACCAGGAGGCTCCCAGGGCAGGGTGCTCAGGGACTGACAGGGCTCATTTAACTTCACTTAATCCCACTCACATGTTTAAGATGGCAGCCCTGTCTTACCAATGGACACCTGGGGTCAGAGAGCAAAGGAACGTGCCCAAGGTCCCTGGGAGACCAAGCAAAAGAGGCAGGGCCAGGAGGCGGGGCACCTGTCCCAGAGCCCCTGAGCTCTGTGGGTGTCGCCATCCCCAGAAGACCTGTCACTTGCAGGAGACACATTCTCCTGAGATCAGTCGGGAAGGAAGAGGCTCCGGGCATGGAGATGAGTTTCACCAGCATCACCTTGAACTTCCTCACTGTACCTGTCTGTGGGGGGAAGGCACACCCAGGGCACGTCCTAGGAGACCGAGATACAGCTTAGTTAAGTGACAAAGTAGGAGGCGCTCGGGTGACCCTAGCCCAGGGCCTGGGAGAAGGTACAAGATGAAACAGAGGGCTGTCTAGCAGGTGGCCTGGCGCAGCTCACCTAGTGCCCTAGCCCTGGCCATGCTGCGGAGCACCTTCCCACACCTGCGCAGGAGGGCCCCTGCCTGCGCCAACACTCAGCCCCGTGTGCGCTGCGCTAGTGTGGGCAACAAGGAGGCACACACCTCCCCATCATGCCTCACCTCCCTCCTGCCCTCTGAGTCCTGCTCCATGAAACATGGTCAATCCTTACGAGCTCCCCACGACATCCTCATCTCCTGTTCCCCCTCAGACCACTGCAGTCTGCCCCTTACGCCCCTCTCCTCTCACAAGGTCCCACAGCCTCTTAGTGACCACGTGCTACACGGGCCTGAGGTCTTCTCACTGCCCCGAGCCATGCCCTCCGTTGCTACTAAAATCATCCACTCCAGCGACTTCGACAGCACAGAGGACCGGTGCTCTCCCATAGTAAGAAGGTCCCAGAGGGGCTGCCCAAAGCTGCCTGGTGGTCCGTCTACCTTTCTGCCCTGTGCTCCTTAGCACATGGCTCCTCCGGTAGCCAAATGGCCAAGATGCTGGCAGGAGCTCAGACATCAGATCCACGTTGCAGAGGGCAGCAGAGAGGAGGGAGAGGGAGAAGCAAACGCTTCCCCGGGAACACTATCTAATGACATCTGTGCAGATCCCACTCTACGTGCTGGGAAGCTGGAAGCGTGGTTTTCCTCTGTGGTTACCTGGTGGTTAGCTGCCGGACACCCTCATTCTCCGGGCACCTCTCTGCTTCAGCTGGGAGTCTGTGGACCTACCTTCCTGATCGTCCTTCCTAACACAGTCTCATCCATACTCGTTCCTAGCTCTCTTCTCTTCCGGGGCCCCCTAGAGCAATGGCTAGGAATCTCGGGCCCTTGGCCTCTGGGTGCCTCTAACTGCTGGCCCTGCAGGCTGTGCCCACCTGTCTGTGTCTTCACAAATGCCTCTAGCTCTGGTTTTCCTCCTGTCATCACCCTGGGACCATCGAGTCTTCCTGGCCAACAGAGCCGTTGAATGGACGATTTCCCAGCAAATCTGTGACAAATCTGTCACCTTCTGCTACCATCTTCTGCTCTGCCTGTCCTGCACCAGGGCGGGAGAATGCAAATTGAGAATGTGTCCCCTGCTGGGTGTACTGCTGGAATGCCGGCAGTGGTGCCGGCGGCAGTGGTGCCGGGTTGGAACCAGCACTGCCAGCCGTCCTCCCGGACCTGGCACGGGCCACCTGAGGCCATGGACTGTGAATGGCCTGTGCCACCTGTGCCTCTTTCCAGCAGTGCCTGGCTGTGCAGGGGCCGTGAGGGGAAAGCAGAGAGAAGGGAGGGCTCACCCAGGAGTGGGCTTTATCTTGGAAAGGTGGGGAAGCTCCGGGACAGGGAAGTGGGCACTGAAGGACACACCGGGGACTTTAAGCTGGGTCAGGAAGGAGAAGGCAGAAAGGGCCGCTGCCCGGAGGACTTGGAAAGGAACTGGATGTCTCAAAGTGGCAACGGGTGGGCAGAGATGAGGGCGGGCCTGTGAGGAGGAAGGTTTTCAGGAGTGGCCAGGTTCTGCGTGGGAGACGAAGGCATGACTGCCCTGGCCTCCAGAGAGCCCCAGAGAGGAGGAGAGGCCCCAGGCCGGCTGGACCAGGCAGGTCATCAGCGTGAAAGGCGACACCACAGACATGGAGGGTAGATCTGCAGGCAGGTGCAGGCCTCAGGTGTCCAGAAGCAGCAGGGCCTGGGCAACTGGAGGGCAGTGGTGGTGGGCACGCCCTCGGGGGCCGAGCGCAGGCAGGAGGGCACCATGGCCAGCAGTCAGAGTCCAGGTTTCCTTCTGATGAACAATGGCTTCGAGCGGGAACCAAACACTCCTTAGCGAAGACAGGGGCACTGGCCGGGTCGGCAGGCTGGACGTTAATATCTGAAGAACCAGAGGAGCTGATCGAGTGGAAGAGGAGCCAAGAGGGTCCCTGGGCAGGGGAGGCAAAGGCGAAAGCAGTCGTGCGGGGTCTGGCTCTGAAAGGCAATAAAAACTGTAAGGTCCTTGAGCTCATCCCCGAAAACAAGACAAACTGGCTAATAGCAAAATGCGGCACAGGATTCTGTGCTCAGAGCCTGGTGGTCCAGGCAGAACCAAGAGCTCTACATCCAGGACCACTAGGTCCCAGTCGAAGGGAAGGGGTGGTCAGTAACCCCAGCCCGCGGGTGTCCCAGGCCTGAAGGGGGCGCTGTTTGTAAACACCTGGTCCCGCCGGCGCAGGAGGGGACGCAGCTTCCCTGACCTGTGGTACCCACACCGAGGCAGCAGGTGTGAGGGGCCGGCCTGGAGGAGGACAAAGCACAGATGTCCAGGGAGGCAGGAGCAGGGCAGTGTGCGGTGGAGAGGAGACCCGATGGGGCAGAGGACGGGGCGCAGGTCTCACAAAGAAGGTGAAGCCTGGAGAAGGCGGGGGTGGGGGATAGATGGTGGCTGGGTCCCCGGAACTCAATAGCACCCCCAGGAGCGCGGGACCCCGACCCGAGCCACAGGGCCCAGAGGCATCGCAACCCGATTTGAGTCTCCCAGAGACAAGCCCAGTGGTGTGCAGCGCCTAACCCTCAAGTCCAGTCACCCCTGTTCGCACTGGCCTCTGGACAGAGCAGGGGAAGGGGGCCAAAGCCTTTGCCAGCCCCACCCCACATGCCCCAGGCCGTCCCCCAAGCAGGCAGCCCGCGGGGAGACTCAGTCCTCACTGCTCCGGAACCTGGCCCTGGCCCTGGCCCAGGGAGCAGTGGTTGGACCGGCGGCCCCCCAGGACTCCGCTCCGCCTCCACCAGCTCCGGCTGAGTTCTGCCGCCTGGACCCTGCCCAGGGGAGCGGTGGCCTGGGCGGTGACCCTTCGGGACCAGCGCGCTCTCCAGCCTCCCCGCCCAGTTCTGCCCACGTGGCCCAGTAGGTGGGGCCACTTGCTGCTCCCTTGCGGGGCGGACTCGGGGGAATCACCGACTTCTCTGGTTCCCAGCCCCTCCGGCCCGGAGTGTGGAGCGCCCTGGGGAGGAAGCGCCCCGGCTCTCCGCTCTGTGCGCGCGGTGGGGAGTGCCGGGCCGGGCGAGGCCGTCACCGCACCCAGGGCGCCCCCGCGCCGCCAGTCCCAGGGTCTGCGGGGGGGGGGGGGGGGGGCGGGGGGGGGCGGGGGAACGGGCCGAGAGAGACCCTGACTCCTGACCCTTCCCAGAGGCTCCGCTGGAGCAGCCACGCGGACTCGGGTCTGGCTGGCGGCGCCCTGGGCGCCCCGGACACCCGGCCACACCCGCTCCGGTGGTCCACATCCTGAGGTGCTGTCCCCTCGCCCCCACCTCCTTCCTCCTCTCGCTAGGTGACCCTGAGCCAGCCAGCCCATTCTCCAGGCCTCAGTTTCCCCATCCGTGCTGCAGGAGGGGGAGAACTAAAATCTGGACCCGCCGGGTTTTCTGTCCAGCCCGGCCGCCAGAGCCAGAGCGCCACTGATGCGCGTGCCGCGCGCGCCCTCTGGTGTCCAGTCCGCCGCTGCGCCGTTCTCAGGGCGAAGCCAGCCCGTTGTATGAACTGGTTAATAAAAGGCAACAGAGAAGGAAACGGGATCGATCAGCCTCAGGAGGCATAAATAACAGGTGAGTGATGGTGAGCGAGTGGACAATTGAATGGACGGACAGTAAAATGAATGCATGCACGAAGTGGGTAAATGAGCAGTGAAACAGTCAATTGATGGCCTTTGGTGACTATTTTCAAACATGTCATTTAGAATAAACTATCAGGCTGATCCTCCTGCCCACAGGCCTTGCGCAGCGCGTGCAGCCTGCCCACGCTCACCCTCACCTTCTCGTCTCCATCACCCCCGTCCTCCTCCTCGACCTTCTGTGCCTGCCTGTTCCTCTGGGGGAACCTCGCCTGGGGCTCTCCCGGGGCTGCACCCCTCCTCCTTGGGGGTCCAGCTGCTTCGGTTCTTCCTGGATCTCACTGCTGGGGAGCTAGCTTCCCCTCAGCAGGGTCCCCTCCAGTATCTGCCTCTCCTTCCAGGCCTTACACAGTGACCACCAGACACGCCTGTGGGCGGGCATGTCCCCAGCGTCTGCAGGGTGCCCCATGCACCGTAGGTGCTCAGGACAAACGAAGGAAGAGGGCAGCTTGCTGGTGACCTGACACACAGAAGCTCCCAGGTGCGAGGCCCCCTCCAACCCCACCCACGTGGCCTGGAGCTGACAGGACGAGGAGGGGGGAGTAGAGGAAGCCAGGGCCTGGATCCACACCTGCCAGTCCTGCCTGGGGCTCCTGAGCTGCCAGCTTTGCCCACCTCTGTCCTGGGAGCTGGGGAGGGGAGCGAGGGGAGGCAGTGGGCTACCACCAGCCATTCCCCTGCCGGCCTCGCGCCTCCAGGCTGGGCTCTCCTGAGCCAGTTGTTCGGGGAGCTGTGTGCATGGACTTTGATGCTAATCAGCAAGCAGCCTCACAGGGTGGCTTCGTCAGCCTCCAGCGGGAACAGCACCACCTGCTGCCTCCCAGCCCTCAGCCTATTGATTCCAGGCAGCCTGCCGGTTTCCCTGCCGCCAATTAAAGGGGCTCCAACAGACAGGACCACGTCTGACTCCAGAAGAGTCCTTCCCTGCGAGCTCTGGAGCGTCTCTGCTGGCCACGCGGGCAGGAGGCTGGAGCTCCTTTTCTTTTCCCGCCTGTGCCGTCGCCTGTGCCGTCGGACCGCTTCACCTCTGCTGAGCGGCAGCCCTGCTGCTGCCCTAATTTTCCGGTTAATTTGCTCTCCCTGAACTTGCGAACAAGCAGGAAAGGGCACGCTGCACCTGCTCGGCTCCTCTAACCAAGGGAGGCGGTGCCAGGGGCGCCCCCAGGACCATGGTCTGAGGTGAACCACACAGGCTGGCTGAAAGGTGGGAGGCCTGGGTGCCCCCCAGGTCAGGTGCTCAGAATGGGACCCCACCAATCCCAGGGCGGTCCCAGGAGTGGATTCCCACCATCAAGGCAGGCCCCGGAGTGCCCACAGGGGAGGGCCACGCAGGAGGCAGAGCAGCACTAGCAGCGCCAGCGGCATTGCTTCCTCACACCGCAGCTGCCCCTCCATCAGGCCTCACTGAGCTCCTCACACGTCCAGGTCTGGGAAATCAGAGTCCTGAGATGGGAAAGTTCTTTATAAGGATGAGGCCTCTGCGACGGGACTGGGCCCACCTGCCCCTAGCATTTCTGTTTGCTCCTGTCCCCACACTGCCTACAAGGGTCCCCCTAAAATGTCACTGGAATCCCTCCGGTGACATGGGTGGGGGTGGGGAGGCAGTGGCTTCCAATGATGGTTTAATGGACAAAGGCTTATGTGGAGCTGAGAACTGTCTGCTATAGATCAGCTCAGAGAGCCCGTGTGCCCCTGAGGCCACAGGCATGAGCTCCCAGTGCACACACTGACCTGAGAGCAGTGATGGCCACTCCATCTCCCCTTCCTGCCCCCTGCCTCGCATGCCCTCCCTGGCTCCTCTGTGAAGTTTCCCCTCCTCTGCACCCACTTTCTCCCTGGTACTGACTTTCCCAGCAGGCATGCTGTGTGGGTGGCACACACTGAGAACGCCATCTCCCTGTGGGGGTGACCATGAACTGCTGTCCAGCTCCTTTAGCTTCGCTGGACTCGGCGCCTGGTCTGGGATCAGCAGGGATGTGGGCAGTTCACCCACGACATGTGAACCCTCTCAGCCTCTCTCCTCCGAGATGTCCCCCCTCACTTCCCTCCATCTGTGGGAGCCCCAAGCCTGCCTGCTCGTTCTCCAAGCTGGTGGGACTCTGGGTTTCTGTCCCCACTTGCTGCCCAGCTCCAGCTGGCACAGGGACAGCAGAGCCTCACTGGGCCTCGGGCCTCCCACAGTCCCCGCCCAGCGTCCTCCTGCTTCGGGCCCCTCCCCTGTGGGCACTCTGGTGCCCTCCTAGGTGGCTCAATGCTGTGTCCAGAGCTTGCAGCTGTGGCCTATGGCAGGTAACTCAACAGCAGCTCCCCTCACCATCCGGGGCTACCCCCGCCTCCGGGGGCCTTCTTACAAGCGGGCTTTGGGTCTGACCCCTCGACTGGTCAGCACACAGGTCACATCACCCTCTAGGCCAGTGGTGGCGAACCTATGACACCTCTGACACGCGAACTCATTTTTTTGGTTGATTTTTCTTTGTTAAATGGCATTTAAATATATAAAATAAATATCAAAAATGTAAGTCTTTGTTTTACTATGGTTGCAAATATCAAAAAATTTCTATATGTGACACGGCACCAGAGTTAAGTTAGGGTTTTTCAAAATGCTGACACGCCGAGCTCAAAGGTTCGCCATCACTGCTCTAGGACAGTGGTTCTCAACCTTGGCTGCACATTAGAGTCACCTGGGAATCTTTTGAAAATCCTGATTTCTGGGCTTCATCCTCCGGAAATTCTGTTCCTTTGTTATGGGGTGGGGCCACAACATTAGTCACAAAGAAACAATTTCTGGAGGATGAGGCCCAGAAATCAGGATTTTAAACAGATTCCCAGGTGATTCTAATGTGCAGCCAAGTTGAGAACCACTGATCTAAAATAAGAACCAAGCTCTTTCCCTATCATTTTATTTTAAAAGTTAATTAATGGAAACTCCACAGTAACTCCTATGCCAGGCAAAGCGTCCCAACCTGGGAGCTCCCAGGGACCTCGTCTTCCCTGGCCCCAGGGAACTCTGGGCAGCCTGCTTTCCTGCCCAGCCCCACGGCTAGCGCCCTGCTGCGGGCCTGGGGCTGGGAGGCTGGCAAGACTCCTTCCCCATGACTGTCCCTCTGCAGCTGAAACCCCACCGCGGAGGCCTCTGGGCAGCGAGGCTTCAGGGCCTGTGCTCCTGTAGCCTCCCCTCCACAAGCCCCTCTTCTTCAGGGGCCCAGGAAGGGGGCATAGTAGTGGGGGTATGGGGGAACCCCCTTTTTTTTTTTTACCAGCAAAGCTCCCTTCTTGCTGTGGCAGACACCAAGATGCACGACCCACAGCCCCGTCAGAGAAAGGACTCGGCGCCGGGGGCGGGCTCGCTGGCTGCCCTGACATTTTTGCTCACTCTGCTGCCCCAGCCAATCACTGAACCTGGTCATTTCCCCAAATCAGGACCCCAAGCAGCCAGAGTCCCCAGACAGACAGACAGACAGCGCTCTCTGGAACCCCACCCCCTCCCATGGGCCAGCAGAAATGTGGTCAGATCTTACCGTGGTCTGGAGGCCCCTGCCCAGGCCCACTCTGTTCTTTCCCTCCGGATGCTCCCCCCTGATAAACCTGCTCCCCCCTGCCCTCCCCTGATAACCCTGCTCCCCCATCCATCCAGCAGTCCTCTCCCTGATAACCCCGCTCCTCCCTGTCCGTCCAGCAGTCCTCCCCAGATCCCAGGCCCTCCCTGCCTGCGCCAGTCCTCCTCCCCAGCCTGTCACCAGCCCCAGCCTTCCCCCCGCTGGGATCTCCAGGAGGATAGCACCCTGCCCTGTCTTCTCAGGTGTCTGCTATCACCTGTGAGAGGCCCACTGAGCTCTGCCTTCCGTGGCTCTATCTCCAGGCCCTGGAATGATGTCAGATGCGGGCTTGTCCTCTCACAAACACTTGCTGAATAAACGACGAACAAATGCCAGGAGAGCCCACCCGCAACCTCACACTGACCCACACGGAGGCCTCTGGGGTGGAGCTGCATGGGGAGAGCGCCGTGGATGCTGGCGAAGTGACAGGTATTAATTTGCCATGGTCCCCACCCCGATGTCCCGCCCCCGGTCCACTGACAGGCTCCCCACCCAAGGAGAACATAGAAACAAGAGCCGGTGGAGGGTGTGGGGAGGCCTGGATGACAGGGGCCGAAGGAACTCAGACAGACGCACGCCTTTCTTAGCGACAATGGCTGCCACGCTTTAGGGTGCTGGACTCCACTCCACCAGGACTGCCCTGCACCTCGCTGCTCAGGGAGGAGGGTCTGATTGTGTCCATTTTCAGGTGGGAAAACTCAAGGTGGGAGGAAGGTGCATAGCCTGCAGGAAGCCATGCAGCTAGCGCATGCTGGAGGCAGGGCCCACGCCAGGGCTGGCTCCTGTTTGCTCAGGCCCTGGTCCCCAGCCCCTTCCCCTGCTGGAGCCGCCTGCTGTCCTGCTTCAGGGCTGTGGCCGGAGCGGTGGGGAGGGCAGAACTCAATTAGACAAATCTGGGAGCACGGCTCTGCATGCTGCTCCTCCACCGCCACCCGGTGGCACATGGGGGCTGGCCCTGCAGAGTGGGGATAAGGAGCGCTCTGAGGAGTGTGAGGGAAGGCAGGGCTCCCTCAAGGAATGTCCGCAAAGGCTGGTTCTACAGAAGGGGCAGTGTCTTGCCATGTACAGGAGGGTTGGCCCTCCCGCACAGGCAGATAGGTGATAGATAGATAGATAGATAGATAGATGATAGATAGATCTGACAGACAGATGATATATGATAGATATAGATGACAGAGATAGAGAGATGGTAAATATATGATAGGTAGATAGATAATAGATACATAATTTAGTTGGATATGATAGATCTGATTGATAGATATGATAGACATAGATCATAGAGAGAGATGATAGATAGATATATGATAGATAGATAATAGATACATAATTTAGTTGGATATGATGATAGATAGATCTGATAGACAGATGATAGATGATATAGATGAGAGAGAGATGATAGATATGTGATAGATAGATAATAGATACATAGTTGGATATGATGGTAGATAGATAGATAGATAGATAGATAGATAGATAGATAGATAGATGATAGATACATAGTTGGATAGGATGATAGATGATAGATAGATGATAGAGATGATAGATAGATGATAGATAAATAGACAGAGATGATAGATGATAGTAGGATGACAGATGGATGATAAATTAAATAGATAAATGATAGATTGATAGGTAGATGGGTGGATGATAAGTAGAGGATGGATGGAGGATTTCCTATAAGAATTCACTCACAGGATTATGGAGGCTGAGAAGCCCCAAGATCTGCAGCCGGGAGGCCTGAGACCTGGAGAGCAGACAGTGAGTCGTCCTCTGAGTCCAAGGCTGCAGCCTGAGGACATGCAAAGGTGTGGGTCCCTCTCTCAGCCTCTGGTTCAAGCCTTCCAACCTCCGCATGCCAGGGAGGGCGGTCTACTCTACTCAGCCTTCGGACTCCAAGGTTAGTCCAGTCTCATTCAGAAGCACGTTCACAGGCACTCAAAATGGTGCTTAATCCTGGCACGCCTGCCCGACAAGGTAAAACCAGCCCTCACACTCCCTGATGCGTGCTCCCACTGCACCACCGCAGGGAGGCACACAGAGGCGGGGCCTCTCTGCTCCCAGAACCCGCCTGAGACAGCAGACACTCCCTCCCTCCTGCTGCCTGCGGGGCCAGGCGGTGGCACACAGCCGAGCTGGGAGAGGCGTGGGCAGTGCGTCCGTGGGTGAAGGGGCTGCGTGTTGGGACCCTGGGTGCTTTTTAAAAATATTCTTTGTAGTATTTTCTGTATTTTACAAAATGTTTAAAGTAGATTGTGTCTTACCTATAAAATAGAAGAATGTTAATAAATGGTACAATTTTAATGTTTAAAATGCCAATTTGTGAGACTCTGAGTTCCTTTTCTGCCAAGCTTTTTCCAGCCTGGGACCAACAAAGGCATCTTTCTTCGCCAACTGACCACTTTTCTGAATAGCTAAGGCTCATTGTTCAGAGGAAAATAAACAGTCTGTTTTCTAAGAACCAAACACTGTGGCACCTTTTCTCTCTCTGAACTTCGCAATGACCCCTACGCAAGGCAGCTGAACACACTTCGCAGAAGGGAACCGGCTGGGAGCACTTCCGGCCCCTGTCTGCACCGTGAGCTGGGATTCCAGACCCAGAGGGTGTGAATGTCTCTAGTCCTGCTTTCTGCCCAAATGCCTTTTACCATTCTCCCTCTCACGCCTGTGTGCCCGGGAGTGGATGTGAGTGAGCACATTTTCGTGTGCCCAGCTGACACCGTGCACCCATAGACATGCACATGCAGCACCGTGTTGCGTCCTCATGTGCATTGTGTGTGGCTTGTGTGTGTTTATCTGGTGGGTGGCTCTGTGTGTGTGTGTGTGTGTGTGTATGTGCACGCACACGAGTGCACATATGTGCGTGTTCTGTCTTCTGTGTCTGTGTGTGCCCGTGTTTCATACTTGGGGGAGGGCACAGGAGAAAGTACATGGCACCTGCTCTCGGGAACCTTCCAGTATAATGCGAGAGACCAGCCAAGCCGGCCGCGGCATGCTGGCAGAGTTGGTCCTTAGAGTGAAGTCCTGTGACTCAGCTGGGACCAGACAGGCCACGGGTTCCTCCACATCATCACTTATGGCTGGGGTCCCACCCAGCGGACTGGACCGGAGTGACGGTCTCTGCTGTGGGCGAACCGTGGGCTCCAATAAGGAGCAGCGTTAGGAGTTGGCAGAGGAGGTGGCTGTGAGCTGGGGCATCCGGGAACGCCTCCTGGGACAGGCAGGAGGGGGCTGGGCCTGGGAATCCAGTGAGAGCAGGGCATGCCCATGAGGAGAAATGCCCACGAGATTATTTCTGCATCAAACCAAGCCCCACTGTTTCAAACCCAGTGAGGCGCGCCCTTTCCAAATAGCAGGGAGCCCCTGCAGAGCCCCCAGAACCTCGCCCCAGCCCAACACACAGCCCGGCTGCTCCCAGCGGACGCTCAGCCACTCTGCCCAGCACGTGGCGGGCCCCTGATCTGCCCACTCCACCGTGTTCACACTTCCATCACGATGAGCCCGCTCCCCCAGGCTGCAGGGCAGGACGGAGGGCGCCGGGACACCGACCTCTCTCAACGAGGAGGAAATAAATGTCGCAGTAAAAAGGAGAAGAGCCGCGCTCTCATTTGTCTGTGAAGTCTTGTGAACAGAGAGTGTTATCAGCCATGAAATTGGCCCTGCATGCTCTCCTACGCCAGCAGCCTACGGGGGGGGGGGGGGGGGGGGGGCGGCGCACGCCTCAGCACCCCCATGGCCTCGGGGACCGCTCCCCAGCCCAGCCCTCCCTCTGCCAGTGGGTGATGTAAAATGCAGTCTGTTCTATGGCAGCCACAACTGTGGGCCAGTTCACAGCCCCAGGGCACACAGGGGAGCAGCGGCCCTGGCCGGCCAGGGGGCGAGGAACCAACCTGTGCAGAGACCCTCGCCCTGCCTCCGAGGGCTCCAGGTCACAGACAGACGGAGGCAGGAAACACACCAGCTTCACAGGACGCTCTGGGCTCCAGGCCTGGCTGCCCACCGCATAGGCACAGCCCCGGAGAAGTGCGTTTACCTCTGCCTGGGCTTCTTCCTCTCACAAGTGGGGATCCCCAGGCCAGCTCTGCAGGGGTGGAAGGGGTGGGGCAGCGGGTGCAGGGCATGGACAGTCTGTCTGGGTGTGGGGAGGGCAGGGCCGGAGCCAGGGCTGTGGCTGCTGGAGGGACTCGTACGCACAACCCGTGCACACACATGCACGCACACGCTTCGGGGCCCTGGCCTGTGAGTGTACAATTCCCAGGGCTCCCCTCGGCTGGAATGTTCTCGGTTTCCAAGATGAATTCTGGCAGCATGCACAGAGCCAGCTGCCTGACCCAGGTGTTTCAGGATGAAGGAGCATCAGAAACATTTTCCTCCACTCCTGCCCTCGCCCGGCCCAAGTGATTGCCTCTTTAAGGGAAGAAAGATTCATTTTCATTCTCCTGGTTTTCTCTCACCTTCTCTCCCTCCTTCCCTCTCTGGAGAGTCTTGGGCCGGAGATGGAGGTGGGGCGGCCAGGCAGCCCCATGAACAGGGACTTCTCTGTTGTAGCCAGAGACACGGCAACACAGGAGCTGGCCCTCCCAGTGGGGGGCTGGGTCTACCACCCCTCAGTGCCCGAAGCTTCTTGGATCAGCATGTTCCCAGGTTCACAGGATGTGCATCCAGCCGCCCTGAGCCCACCTGCTTGCTTCTGCAGAGCCAAAGCCTGTCTCCACTGAGTGGCAACGGCTGCACGCAGGTTTTAGCCTCAGACTCGCAGGTACCCTGGGTCGCCTGGCCCACAGTCTGATCTCAGCACGGTGGGTGGGTCTCTGGGCTCTCTCCGTGCCTCTCAGAAACCAGGAGCATGCCTTTGGCCATCTGCCTCTGCCTTCCTGGCTGTCCCTGAGATGATGCCAGGTCACCAGGGCCTTCCTCTAACCCATGTTCTTTGGACCCCCCAGGCCTGACCCCCCCACACACACCTTCCATCAGCAGATGCCATTGCCCTGTGGGTGGGGTCTGCAGCCTGCCCTTCCCTGGGGTTGAGCACAAGTTAGCGAAGCTGCCTCAGACCCCTGCCCAGACCCCCACCTCCTGCTAATGCTCATCCACACCTGCTTCCGATGCCCAATGCCCAAGGCCAGGTGCACACCCCCTGCTCTGGGGTGCCCCAAGCTTATCTGGCTCCTACCCACCCTACTCTCCTGAGTTTTCAGCCGACCGCCTTTCACCTTCGTACTGAGAAAGGGCCTTCTATGCCATTCTGCATTCTTCCCACCTTTCCACCTTCTCCTCCCTTAGACTGTCACTGGCTTTTAGATTTTAGAATCTAAAAGCCAGGAGCTGCACAAATCTTACCTCCGTCACAATGCCAGGCGGTTGTACAACCCAAGCACTTTGTCCAGAAAGAGGATTGCTTTTATGAAAGTAAAAACTTTTTTTTTATTGGGCGTATATGGGAAGCCAGATTGCCAATTTTCAAATGCCAGCTCCTCCACCTAAGTGCTGTGCGACCTCAGGCAGTTGGTGAACCTCTCTGTGCCTTGGTGTGCACATTTATAAAATGATAACAATAATAATGTGGTAAAACAGTGAGGAGCTAAAAATTATCAGCCACCGAAGAATTACCCAAAAAATATAGATGGTGCCCAGCTGGTGTTACTCAGTGGTTGAGCATCAGCCTATAAACCAGGAGGTCACAGTTCAATTCCCAGTCAGGGCACCTGCCTGGGTTGCGGGCTTGATCCCCAGTTGAAGGCTTGCGTGAGACAACTGATGGATGATTCTCTTTCATCGATGTCTATCTATCCCTCTCCATTCCTCTCTGAAATCAATAAAAAGATATATTTTAAAATAAAAATATATATGTAAATAGCTATTGATACTTAGAAATGCAAGTTACTTATCTATCTATCTATATACATTATCCCAGTATATTTTATATTTATACCAAGTTAAAATAATATTTGTGATATGTTGGGCTTAACAAAACAAGGATTTGTTATTGTAATATGTTTGTAATATGTTATTACATATTTGTAATATGTTATTACAAGGATTTCACCTGCTCTTTTTATTTTTTGTAACATGGCTCTGAGAGACTTGTCCTTACATCTGTGGCTGGCATTCTATTTCCACTGGCACGGAATCCCTTGGCACAGGCAGCAGGGCCTGACCCTGGATGAGCCCACAGCCATGTCCCTCCAGTAACAAGGGCACCTCCCGAAAGTCCAGGACCTACCACGGCCCCTCTCTCCTGTGTAACTGCTGGAGAGCGCTGTGCCCTAGGACCCCGGGGGGTGGGGGGTCTCCGGATGTGACAGGCCGTCTGGCAGGCTCATAGCTCCATCATTCTGAGCATCGCTTCTCTAGGAGGGGGTGACTAAAAGTACACAGCCCAGCGCTCACCTCTAGGCAGGTACATAGGGAAGCCTAGGGGATAGGGTGAGGGAGATGAGATTTGGGAGAAGATTTCTCTAAGAAAAACTTTTTGAAATGCTATTACATTTTTTTTCTACCTTCATCTTAAGCCAAGTGAAAGGAGCTCCATGAGAACCCCTTAGAGCAGTGGTTCTCAACCTTCTCAACCCTTTAATACAGTTCCTCATGTTGTGGTGACCCCAATTTCATTGTTACAAATTGAACATAATTAAAGCATAGTGATTAATCACAAAAACAATATGTAATTATATATGTGTTTTCCGATGGTCTTAGGAGACCCCTGTGAAAGGGTTGTTCGACCCCCAAAGTGGTCGCGACCCACAGGTTGAGAACCGCTGCCTTAGAGAGCTTAGTATGTGTCCCCCCAGGGGACAGAGGACCAGACCTGACTCCCATCCAGCACAAATACCTAAAGACCCAAGGCCTTCACTGTGGGCCAATTGGGGTCTTGGGGTGGGAGCCAGAGCAGGGCCACCAGGAAACGTGTCTACCCAGAGAGCCCAGAGACCAGCTGAAGGCAAGGAGCCATGCTCAGTGGACACATGGGTGGGTCAAGGGACATCAGTACAGGAATGGCAGTAAGAGGTCCCCAGTCCTGCTGCTTGATGCACAGGGTACAGGCGCTCAAAGAGCCACTTGGACAGGGCTCCTCAGCCACCCCGAGAGCTGGCCCAGCCCCCAGATAATGTTATGTCCTCTCAGGGCGGCGGTGCCACGGTGGAGTCCAGGCAGCACACTGACACACACACGTGTCTGGTTTTAGACGCTCCAGAAAGTGGATTCAAAATCAAGTGGCCGGTCAAGACACAATGGCAGAGTGCTTGCTGGTACTGGTGGTGAGGAGGAAGAAAAGGAGAGAGAGTTGACAAATACTAAGAAAGTGCTAGAAGGGGGGTTGTTTATTGGTCAGCCCTGGAGGCTAAAGGAGGAGGTGGGGCCACGTGCCAGACCCAGGCTCTGGCTTTGGGAGCCTGGTGTTCGATGGATCCATTGACAGAGAGAAAATGCTGAAGAAGGATGCGTGGGGGGGAGAGATGAGCTCAGTGGTGATGGGTTCAGGTCAGAATCCAGGTATGTCCAGTAGATATTTGCACGGTTAAATATGAAGTTTAGGAGGGAGCAGTCAATGATCATAATAAACAGCACTTAATGAGTGCTTACGAAATGCCAGGTAGCACGGTAAGGACTTTCATCTACTCTAGTACTACCCCCTAGACTTTTAACATCTATAATAGCTATAATAGACCACTGGCATGAAATAGAATGTTAATAGCTATTAACATCTTTTTTTACAGATGAAAAAACTGAGGCACAGAGAGGTTGTGACCCCAGTTTGTAACCACTATGCTATGCTCCCCTCTAAGAGGGACAAAGGCCACGGCAGCGTAGGTGGAGGGACGAGAGTGGCCTGTTCCACAAGCAGGAGGCCACTGGAGCCTGTGGCCAGAGATGTTTTAGTGGGAGATGTCAAGTGTCACCTGCAATGTGTGTAGGAAATGATGGGAGAAGAGAAACCCCACAGCTGTGAAATGGAGACCAGACACAGGGCATTAGCTGGTGAAAGTTGAGTCAGAATGGAGTTTTCTTAATATTATTGGATGAGTGGATTTAAATGTGGTTGAGAAGGGACCAACACAAAGAGGTCAGAGAATACAGGAGAAGTTATGGAGTCAATGGAGTCAAATCCCCCAGAAGGCAGGAAGGGCTGGAATTTAGAACAAGGTGGAGGGATTGGCCCTGAGCAATAATAGGTGGTCCCTGCTGAGGGACAAAGGAGGGAGGGAGGGAGATGGGAAGGGTAGGGACCAAAGCAGGATACAGGTCAATTTGTTAACTTGCCAGGGAGGAGCAGGAAATTCCATCTGATAAAGTCTTCCAGTTACTTCAGCAGCTGAGATGAGGGAGTAGCATGAAGAACAGAGAGGTGCATTACTACAAAGATGTTAAATGGTCACGATGGTAATGTAATTGCACAGAAATTCAATTTATGGAACATGACCCTTTCTGCTTTCTGTCCATCCACTTCCTTCCTTAATCATTAAGCCCTTAGGACATCAGATTCTGGTCAGAATCAAACAACGCCCTAGGTCTGTCAACAACAGAAACAGAGTTTTGGTCAAGCTAAAGGTAACATCTTGACTGAGAGTAGGGTGTTCCTACAGACCACAGCCTCGCGAGATGGGACAAAACAACGACATGGCTGATACCAAGATCTAACACAATGAGCACTACTCCCTATCCTGATCCCAACCAATCAGTAGAACTCACAACTCACTCCTTTAGCCATGTTTTTACAATTAATGATCTTCCCCCTTTATAACCCATCCTCTGGGAGCCATCGGACAGCCAGGTCTTTGAGCACTAACTCACCTGTGCCATTCTCTCAGACTCCTGTTTTCATTTGACTGGCTTTGATGCACACAGGCAAATGGACCCCTTTAGTCTGGTAACAGTAACGGGCGGGGGAGAGTTTGCTGGCCAGAGACTTGCCCTACTTCTCTTCAGTGGAAGACTTTGGGGCCTGGGGAGGTAGGGGTGTGGTGGAAGCCAGCGAAGAAAGCCTTTTCTTTCCTGCTCTTAGCAAGGCGAGGTCCATGTGGGAGGGCGGCTGTGGGTCAGGGATGTACCATCTGATCAGGAGGCCAAGTGCTGAGATGCCTCCTGATATGGACACAAAAGTTAGGTTTTTTTTCATAGCTGAAAACTAATAATTAGAGTATGTAACAAAAATCACAAATAATTGTAATATGGCAGGAAATACGATCCTATATTGGCCTCCCTCTGCCTGACCACTCATCTGTCTGCTGGGGAAGAGAAGGGATGAGCAGAGAGAGGAAAGGATGAGAACCCCTAGACTGTCACCTGGGTCCTCCTCTGAGAGCAGCCACCTCAGGCCAGTGTCCACCTCTGCAAGGTGGCCGTGTGGGCGCCTGCACAGCCCTGCCCATCCGGGAGGTAGCCCTCGGGGACAGCTCCACAGGGCTAATTGCCAGGCCTGAGCGGCGATATCCCATAATCAAATTAATTCAATAGAGTCCATGAATTAGACTAGGACAGCCACTCATCGAGCTCCCACACAGGGTCTGATCACTTCACTTCATATTCATTCATTCCAAGTCGCCGGCACTTGCCAGCAATAGGAACTATTAGTTACTATAATTTAGGTCTCTTTTCCCTCCTTCCTAGAAAAATAAATTACCTAAACAAATTGAATAGAATAAACAGCTTGACTTGCAAATTATAAAGTTGCCTAGTCCAGCAGTAGAGGAGGCTGTTATTCACAATATGTCACTTTTAGATAAGTTAATAAAGAAATATAGATGAGATCCCATTTTTGGTCATCATTACCATATGCAGTACAAAGAGCTACAGGGTATTCAATTAGTTCTAGACCATAATTATGGAGCAGAAGTCTCGCATATAAATCAACTTTTATTTTATTTATTTATTTATTTTTGCCTTTCATGTAGTAAGAAATGCCATGTCCAACCCGAGTGCAGCAGAGTAACTGGCTACTGCCCAGCCACGGGGCTCAGAGGCTCCGCGAACTATGTGGGGGTTCCAACCCTGGAGGCATTTCATAAACTCCTCACATCCGGAAAACCATAATTACCGTCTCTGCAATCATTTCCCATTGCTTTTCAGCTGCCATCTGTCAAGATGTACTGGCCACCTAAACCTCGCGTGGCTCCTGCAGTCGCTAATTAATCCCAGAGGACAGCGCGGGCTCAGTGGAAACGCATTATTTTAGGAAGACGGGAGGAAGCCCCAGTCCTGTGTCACCGTGGAAGAGCGAAGCGGTGGAGGACGTGGTCTGCGAAGTGCAAGCGGGGCCCTCGCATGGAGGCCTGGCTCCTGCAGGTCAGAGTGCAGGGCTTAACTGCGGCTCGGGCCTGCTGCATTCTGGGAAACCTCAGGGTGGCAGGGGCTGGTTTTACTCAGAGCTCACTTCTGGGTGTTTTTAGAAAACTGCATTTGCTGTCTCTCAGCTCAGATTCTTCCTCTCCTATCTCCAGCTCTAGGCCCCTCCCCTCCGAAAGCTGCTCGGTAAGGACACCTCTACTGACCAAGCTTTTCCGTGTCCTTTGCATGTTTCTCAGGCCTTGAACTTATGGGAATGCCCCCCCCCCCTCCAGGCACTTGTCCCCTTCACTCTGGGACAGGACTGTGGTGATGGGGTTTCAGGGTGTGGGGCCCACCTGCCATTTGTTCTCCTGACAGCACTTCCGCTCCTGGCATCAGAGTACTGCTCCTTCCCCACTGCCTTCCCCACTGCTGTGCAGCAGACACAACCTAGGCTGGCCAATCAGAGGGACTGCCCTGGGGCAGGGCTGACATGTGGCCAATAAGAATATTCTGAGAGGGTCTCTATGGATGATAGGGCAAGAAGGCCCAGGTGCTAAGAACCCATTGGAGTGGGTCTGTGGGCCCATCTGTGCCACCTGCCTGAGGACAGTGTATGCAGAGCAAGGTGAAGCCACCAAGGGTGACACCTCTGAGAGCCACCTGTGACATCTCTGAGCCTCTGACCTCGCCATGCCTAAGCCACCTTGCCCTGGACGGCCACGTTTAGAATCCTGTACATGTCTTGCTGCAAAGACCACTCGAGTGGGTTTCTGTCCACTTCAAATTAAAAGTCAGCCCTGGACAGACAGTTGCCTGAGCTCTCCTCTGGACTTCTGGGCTGCCACTGCCCTCTCCCTCCAGGGAACAGCTGGGGCCTGGCAGGAATGTGGGCCTTTGAGGAAAGCCAGGGCCCCGCCCCCAGGTGGGGCCTCTGCTCCTGGGAGGGCCAGGGCTGAAGTGGAGTGGCTCCTAAGAGTGGGGTCTGTCTCACACCCCCACCACAGCCTCACTTCGAGTCTGGAAAACACCAGGCCTCCCACTTATTTATCCAACAGACATTGTTGATCTGCTGGGCACAGAGGACCTGTCCAAAAACAAGACAGATGCAGCCCTGTCCACCAGCCCCAGACTCTGCCCAGTGCTGGAGACTGCATCCTTGCCAGTTCTTCCTGCTCCCACCCAAGACCCCACTTTCACACATATGTGCTCACACACATGCACATGCATACCCACAGACTCACCTCATCCATGTACACACATGTACACACAGATGCACCCACACTCAGCAGCTCCATGTTCTGGTGCGACTCCATTCCTGTCAAATGGCTCCTCTTCACCGCTTCTCTTCCTCCCTGACCAGCCCCTGCTAATCCTTCTGGAATCTTTATGAGCCAAGCTCAGCTGTCGGCTATCCAGGATGCCTGTGTGCAGATTCCCGCCTTCCCTAACCTGGTGAAGGAAATAGACATACAAGTCCAGGAAGCACTGAGAGTCCCAAACAAGAGGCACCCAAAGAGGCCCACACCAGGAACATCATAATTAAAATTCCAAATATTAAAGACAAAGAAATCACCTTAAAAACAGCAAGAGAATGGCAGTTAGTTACCTACAAAGGGGGCGCCCATGCCACTGTCAGCTGATTTCTCAACAGAAATTTTGTAGGCCAGCAGGGAGTGGCAAGAAATATTCAAAGTGATGAAAAGCAAGGACCTACAACCAAGATTATTCTTATCAGCAAAGCTATTATTTAGAATCAAAAGAAAGATGAAGACCTTCACAGACAAGAAAAAGCTGAAGTAGTTTACCACCATCAAACCGTATTATAAGAAATTTTAAATGGTCTTTTTAAGAAGAGGAAGAAAAAAACAGATTGATAATATTAATAATAAAATGCCAATAAATACATATCTATAAACAATTACTTTACATGCAAATGGTATCAATGCTCCAATCAAAAGACATATGGCTGCTGAATGGGTAACAAAACAAGACCTTTTCCTATGCTGTCTACAAGACTCCTTTCAGATCCAAAAACACACACAAAATGAAAGTAAAGGGATAAAAAAAATATTTCATGAAAATGGAAACAAAAAAAATAGCTGGAGTCTCAGTACTACCCCAGACAAAACAGACTTTAAAACCATAACTACAACTAGAGACAACAAAAGACCCAGCAATTCCACTTCTGGGTGTTTATTCAAAGAAACCCAAACACTAAATTGAAAAGATAGGCACCCCTATGTCCATTGCAGCATTATTTACAACGGCCAAAATATGGAAGCAACCCAAGTTTCACTGAATGGATAAACAAAAAGTGGTGCATATATGGAATATGACTCAGCCATAAAAATAAATAAATAAATAAATGAAACCTTGCCCCCTGCAATAACGTGATGGACCTAAAGGGCACTGAGTGACATAGTCAGACAAAGACAAAAGCCAAAGGATTCCACTTCTATGTGGAATCCGATATAATAATAGACAAACATGGTAATTAACCGTAGCTCCAACATGCTTCCCATTGGCTAATCAGGGCGATATGCAAATTAACTGCCAACCAAGATGGCGGCCCGCAGCCAGGCAGCTGAAGTGAACAGGAGGCTTGCTTGCTCCAGTGAAGGAGGAAGCCAAGGTTCCCCACCTTCCGCTGCCGGCCTCTGAGCTTGCACTCTAAGAAACGATTTTGTAATTATAGAAGTTAAACAAAACCCAGAAACCTGTTTTCGGCCAGGCGGGCTTCAGCCAGCAGGATCACAACAGTGTTACAATTATAGAACCCAAACAAACCCAGATCTCTGCTTTCAGCAGCCGAGGTCTCAGAGCTGCAGCTGGGCCTCAGAGCTAAAGCCGGCTCTCAGCTCCAGTGATAGCCATAGAAGGTAAATAAATCCCAGAATAAAAAAACAAGAAAAAAAGGAGAAGTTGGGAGCTTCAGTCGCCCGCCAGCCTGAAAACGGCCCTCAGCCCCTCACCCAGACTGGCCAGGCACCCCAGTGGGGACCCCTATCCTGAAGGGGGTGTGACCAGCTGCAAACAGCCATCATCCCCTCATCCAGGCTGGCCAGGCACCCCAGTGGAGACCCCCACCCTGAAGCAACAAGATGGCAGCTAATTTGCATATTGAAGGCTGGTGGCAGCGGGCAAGGCTGTCTGCGGTCCGGGACCAGATCTGTGACCCTGCCGGGCGGGGGGCAGTGCTTGAGGCTGTCTGTGGTCTGGGACCCAGATCCGTGACCTGGCAGGTAGGGGGCAGTGCTTGAGGCTGTCCGCGGTCCAGACCCGGATTCGTGACCTGGTGGGTGGGGGGCACCGCGGGAGGCTGTCCATTGTCTTGAACCCGAATCTGTGACCAGGCGGGTGGGGGGCAGTGCTTGAGGCTGTCCATGGGACCAAGACATGGATCTGTGACCCTGCCAGGCTGGGGGCAGCGCTTGAGGCTGCCCACTATCCTGGACCTGGATCCGTGACCCTTCCCGGCGGGGCGGCAGCTCGCACAGGGGCGGATCGGCCGGGGTTGGGCAGGGCAGGACGCCTGGCTTCTGCCCAGCCCCAGTCACTCTGGGCAGGTGAGCAGAGCAAAGAGCTTCTGGACAGGGGAGGCAGGTCGGCGGAGGGCGGCCTGTACTACCCACATGGCAGTGGTGACAGCTGTGAGCACGCCAAGTGGAGCCTGCAGGCTGAGCTGAAGTAGCGCCTGCAGGCCATCAGCGCCCAGGAGTGGCTACGCAAGATCTGCCTCCTGGTGCAGAAGGTGCAGGATCGCAGGGACAGCCACAGTGGCGGGCCAAACTGATGTCCTCCTGGCCGCACCACAGGGGTTTGCGGATCTGCAAAGCCAGAGGCCTCCGGTGTGCACATCCCCCCCTGGCGTGCGAACATCCCCCAGCACACTGTCACCTTCCCACGCCTACAACAGTTGCAAACCAAGGCATGCACAAGTTCCCCCTGCCTCTCCACCGCACTTCCATCAACCCGGCATGCCTAACACCCCCACAGGATGTGCACACATCCCCTCTGATGTGCTCACGTCCTTTGGAGAGTGTCTGGGTGCTGAGGGTGGGCGTCTGTGAGATGACAGTGAGAGGGCGGAGTGGTGATGTCCTGTTTCCACGGAGGACAGTGAAGCTACGAGATCACCTCTGGGGGGTTAATGCAGGTGTTGAGGCAGGAGCAGGTGCAGACAGACACACCTGGTGGGCACGGATGGCCCTCGCTGAGGTGCCTTCGGTCAGTGATCAAGATCAAGAACCCAGAGGCGGAGAGGAATTCCGTCCTCTCAGTGAAACAGTGGGATAGTCGGGGCAACTGTAGAGGAGGAATGTACACTTTGGGTGCCAGCACCCATGAGAGAAGGCTGCCCTGACTGAGCCTCGCTTGCTTGGGGCCTAGCGCACTCCTGCTGGGCAGCGAGTGACAGGACGTGCTTTTCTGAATTAATGAGAGAAAACGCTGATTCTCCTGCTGCCCACAAAGGTGGAAAGTGAAGTGGGGAGACATGTGGGAAGTGAGCAAGGTTCCCTGTCTGGGGGTTCCAAATCTGCTGTTGGTTTCTTTCACTGTTGCCTAGAGATATACAGTGTGTCCCCCCAAAATATATACACACTTTGAATACCTACAATTCCAATGGTTTTAAGCATAAGAAAGACACAACATGGAGCTGTTATCTGTTAAAAGTGTGGGCACAAACAGGTAGTTGGACATTCCCTGAGGGGTCTCAGATTGGAGAGGGTAAAGGCCAGACTGAGGAGCCCCTCCACCCCCCCACCCCAGTGCACAAATTTCATGCACCGGGCTACTAGTCTATACTAATAATAGACAAATATGTAAATTGGCCATCCCTCCATGACACCCTCAGCCAATCAGGATTGAGTATGCAAATTAACCTGACAAAGATGGTGGGCCTCTGGGCAGCATGCAAAGGCAGAAGGCGGCTCCAGGCTGGAGCAAAGGGGGTGCCAGCAGCCAGGGGAAGGAAGGCCTATTCTTGCATGAATCTTCGTGCTTCGGGGCTCTAGTCTGTAAGATAATGTAAATGAACAAGCAGACCATTCATACAAAACACTTGAAAGTTGCCAGATAAGAGGGACCTGGAGGAATGGGTGAAAAAGGTGGAGGGATTAAGAAGTACAAATTGGCAGTTACAAAATAGTCATGGGGATGTAAAGTACAGCCTAGGGAATATAATGAAAATATTGTAATAACTATGTCAGATGGGTACTATATTTATTGGGGTGAAAATCCTGTAAATTGTGTTAATGTCTAATTACTGGTTGTACACCTAAAACTAATATACTATTGCACATCAACTGTAATTGAAAAATAAAAAATTATTTTGGCTGAAACCAGACTTTTGATGTGTCCTCTTCACTCATTCATGCTGTCACCACTGCAGAGAAGGATACACGGTCTGCTTTAGAGAATGGGAGATGGCGGTCCAGGCCGTGTGCTGGTGAAATATTTGGTAACAGCATCTGCTGTGATAATTACCCAAGTGATTACTAGTAAACACTCCAAGTTTAAAGGGAAGAACCTGTAAAGCAGAATGTTAATAATGTAAGTTGATTTCTGTTGGCTGAAATAAAAGAGAATAGAGTCAAGAAATCTGGGAATTTGTGCAGTTGGACCAAGCAACTGCTTCTCAATATTAAATAGTAAAAATCAACATTGAGACATTTATGCTTGAGGAAAAAGGCAGTTAAAACTCAGGCTTGTAGCAAGAACAAAAATAAGTGTTTGCTCATCACATCCATTGTTTAAAACATTTGAATAGATTAAGATGATAACCCAGTAAAATTTTTTGTTGGGTAAAACAGGCCATGGAAAAGAGACTATCTAGAAACCTGAAATTAAGGAGAGAGAGGGAGTGGGAGAAAGGGAGAGAGGGAGAGAGAAAGAGAGAGAGAGAGAGAGAGAGAGAGAGAGAGAGAGAGAGAGAGAGAGATTTCACTGTTTCTCTGTCTCTGGTGTCTGGTGTGTGTGGTGTGACAATGGCACATAGAGTTGATTAGAATTAAATTGGCAAGAAACTGACTAGGTTTTTGAGAGAGATCTACTGCCAAAGAAACCCAAATTCTGAACCAAATGGTTTGCAACTCACACTTGAAATGATCCTTGGTCTTCCAAGCTTCTACAGGAAGGAGTTAGAATGAGATCCCCAACCCTGGAACAAGGCCACATCCTCTAAAGCCCTCGTTAGATGTGACCAGTGAGAACTACAACAAATGTGGGTGGTCCCCAAAGGGCATAGCCAAGGGCCCCCGGAAGCCCATCTGTGAAGACCCACCTCTGGGACAGATTAAGACCTAATTAAGGAAGAGTCCTCTCCCTGGGTTCCCCTTAGTATACCCAGCACCATCTCAGAATCCCAGGGGGCCAGTGTGGCTGTGTGAATCCCTTCTCCAGTTTCCTCCTCATGCACCCCTGCTCCTCTACTGTGTGAACAGTGGGGAAGGGAGGACAGCTTTTGTTTGGAGGTCAAGGGTCTCAGACCAAGAGCAGCTACACCTGGACTCAATGCACTGAGGGCCCTGCAGGATCACCTGGTGTGGAGGCCCCTGCAGGAGCCTGTGCTTTGAGCCTGACACTCCTACTTAAAGGGGCTCCTGGGTGGTCTCAGATATTTGAAGCATGTGGCCTATACATGACCCTCGAATAAATTAATGAAGGGCCCCAGTGAATTAATGATTGGACGTATCGATGCCTTCTCCAAGGCCCTGGAAACACAAAGATGACTGAGGGGGTTGGGGCGCCATGGCAGGGCTCCCAGGAGAACTCCCACCAGCGGAGGGATGTGGGTGAACAAACGCAGAGATGGAGATGCCGGGTGCGAGGGAGGTTGGAGGGCGGGTGCCAGTTTGCATCGTCCAGACGAGGAAGCCCAGGGGTCAGCGTGGGCAGCTCACCACTGTCTTCGGTCCAAACACGGCTGTCAGGCTCAAACCTTTTCTTCTCGGCGAGACCAGGGTCTTCCAAAGGCCCCGGTGGCTCCCGCAGGGACAGGCAGCTTCCCAGTCACAGCCTTGTGGCTGGCAGCGGAGGAAGGGGCTGAGGGCTGATGCTCCTTAGGGACCCCCCTCTGACTTGTGTGTGACAGCCGCCTGTCCCATGGGAGGACGCAGGGCAGGGGGGTGCATCCTGGGTGACTCCCACACGGTGACTCCCACCAGGTAAGTCACACTGACCCACACCCCCGGTGACTCCCGTACACACCAGGATGACTCCCACGGGGTGACCACACACTCCCCCCCTCCCCCCCGGGACTCAGCAGGCTCTCTGCACAGACGTTTTGATGTGGTGGAGGTGCTGTCCTTTCTGGGTTCAGCTCAGTGACGGACATGGAGACGCCACACCGGTTACCAGCTCTCCCTCAGCTGCCGCAGCCCGGGGGCTGGACCACCACACATCCTCCTCACTTGGTCCTGGCAGCAGCTGGGAAAAGCACTGTATGAGCCCGAACTACCAGCCCCAAATAAACACGCAGGTAAGGGAAGAAATCCAGGCCAGTGGTCCAAAGCCACAGGCCTTCCAGTCAGGTAGGAAGTGTTTGAAAAGTCCTGGGAGACTCTGTGAGGCTGATGGCAATTGTCCTGGGAGCATTCTGGCAACCAGATCCCACAGGAAGCTGGCGGATGGAGAGTTGTGTCAGTGCCACCCGGGCCCTGGAGCCACAGCCTCTTCCCTCCCTGGACTCATCTCCCTTCCCCGGGACCCCAGCTGTTTCATCCGGTGGGACTTGCCCAGTGGATGTCGGCTCCAGCGAGTCTTCATTCTCAGGAAATCCCCGAATCAGTAGCGCGGGGCGGAGCCATGGCTCTGAGTTCCCCTCCTCCAGCTGAGCCCCTCTCACCCTCACTTTCCCGTCTGTACAGGACAAGGGTGTGGGAGGATTGCGAGTGAGGTGCTGGACAGAGCAGATCCCAGGGACAGAGGACTGTGGGGCATGAAAGGCCCTGGTCTAGGGGAAGTGGCCCTGAGCCCCTGCTGTCATCAATGCCTGGGACATCCGGCCCAGCGCATCTACAAGCGGGTGTTGCTATAGCCCCAGGGGTGTTGCTATAGCCCCAGGGGTGTTGCTATAGCCCCGGAGACAGATGCAGTCTGACCCTTTGTGTTTTGGGGTTACTGTCCCCAAGCCACATCCCATGGCCTCCAGCCCAGGTCTCCAAGCTCTGAAGAGGACCCTGAAGGGCAGAGGGCATCAGGACTGCCTCCTCTGGGCTCCCTCGGAAGGTGGTCCTGGCCCCTTCCTCTGTCCTCAGGGCCGGCAGAGGCCCTGGCCCCGCAGGCTTGGTGAATGCTCACTGCTGAGTGGATGGCGTTGGTCTCGTGGTTATAGACATGCACCCAAATGCCTGAGAACGTCCTAGGAATCACTGAGAATGTGTCACCCAAGAGGGCTCTATAGACATCCATCCGGGCGAGGGCCTTGCTATGAGGCCTGTCCGCAGCCTCAGAGGTGACTGTGGGATGGGGACACGCTGAGTGTTCTGTTACTCTTATGCAGCCCTCTCCATAGCTTGCCCCACCCTTCAACCTCGAGCACCACTGCCTTCAGGAGAAACTGTGGTGGCCCTCGGGCATCCCGGAGGGGACCAAAGCTTGTGAACTACTGTCCCCAAGATGACCTAAGTCCTTTTCAAGTTTACCAAGCTCTGGCTGCATAACTATGAGTTACATTCGCCATGCTACTTTTGGTACAGACACTGAAATATTAAAGAAGCCAATAATTAAATCTAACTGTGAACCCACCACAGCTCCAGCAGTAATGAGCTGAGCCATGTGATTGCTTCTGAAACATCCACACCGTGCGGGAATGCCCTCACCGGTTCTCCCAGGCCCAGCAGGTGGGCTCTGTGAAGACAGCCTTCCTGTGTCACCTTACTACACCTGCAGGGACACTTCCAGCAGCTCACAGAGGTTTCCTCAACACTCTCCCCTCTTCCAGGCTCAGGTAAACACTCATTTTAAAGAGGTTGGTGTCTGTTTCATTTACGTATAGATATGAATAAGTACATCATCCATGCACACCAGCAGCTTAACAAGACGGCATTAAATATTGCATCGCTCGGGTAAACGCATTTGACTCCTGAGTCCCAGGTTGAGTTATTTATTGTGCATTTTTTCCCCAAAAGTCCATTTTAAATCTGGGCATTCAAACCATGTTCAGAGAACAGACCCTGACCCAGAACAGCTGGGGTTCAGTCCTAGTCCTGGCTGATCAAAGGGGACCTGCAAGCGCCATAACATTGGGAAGAAAAATGAGGCGCCACTTTCATTGTCTGTTGCTAACAGAGAGCTACTTCATGGGTCACGGAGGACTGGAAGGGACCGTTTCCCAGGACAGGCTTCTGAGCTAAAAGTGCAATCCCTAGGTGAAGGGTGGCTATTGGAAAAGTCACACAAAGATTGTGGGGAATGCATTTTCTGGACAGACGCCTGCGGTGGAGCTGCAGGCTTCCAGGAGACACGCTGCTGGTGCACGTTCTGGGCGGGAAGCGGGACTTGTCCAGCGAGAAACCGCCTCGCGCGGTCCCAGGCAGACAGTACTGGCACCGGGAGCAGCCCTGAGACCCAGGGATGCCCGAGGAACCGGCTCTTCGCCTAAGTAACAGCACAGGGGTAACCCAAGCACCTTTCAGTCCTTTGTTCATTTTGACTTTTCTTAAAATTCTCTTTCTTCACTTCCTTGACACCTTTCCACATCGGCTGTGGGTGAGGTCTGCTGTCCCTCCGGCCTCTTCAACCTGTTCTTCTCATTAGTGATTGAGGAGGAGCGTCCAAGGCAGCTTTTCCCCAGGAGCTCAGGGGCTTCCTCGGAGCAGAGGCCCAGGCTCCACTCATCCGCAGAATTCCCGAGAGTCAGACTCTAAGAAATGCCGCCTCAGGCCGGGGCCGACGGGAAGGGACGGCAAGGCCCACACTGGCATCTCTGAGTCTGCGTGCTGGAGCCGAAGAGCAGCGTGCCCGTGGGGGCAGCTGAGACCGGGCGCCCTGGTCCTGGCAAGGCCGTGGTGCCTGCAGGAGTCTCGGCCAGAAGCAGGAGGCTCCAGGCATGACTGAGGGCACTCGTCTCCACAACCTGGTTCAGTTCCCTTTAGAAAAATAAAGTAAAAAGATGGGCTTCCTGCTTTAAAGTCTAGAGCAAGTGCCTCCGTGCCACGTGCCTGGGACTGGACACTTTGGTGTGTTTCTGGCTGGTGCCTGAGAAAACCGGCCCTGGGAACCTTAGCTGCAGGCGAGAAATAGACACCTGAGGCCTGAAAGTCACCGGGGACAGTGGCACTCCCACAGCTGTCCTACTGTGCTCCGCAGAACGTCCTCAAACCCCGGCTAAGCTGAGAGGAGCGGCATCCGGCCCTCCACACACCGGGTTCTCCTCAACGCAACCAGAGCAAATCTGCTTTTGTTTCATTTAATGCAGGTCCGGGTGATCCCATTCTCCCAGGACGGTGTGGCTTTAGCACGGAGGGGAAACACCAGCCCTGGCTCCGGCCTCACTGAGGCCCAGATGGAAAGGTTGTTCCCTGCCCCCAGGAAATACCACAAATACTTGAGCTCAGGACTCCTGACCCCATCCTCCCACCTTTGCTATTATTCCCATAAGGAATAGAAGATATGGGAGCACGTGTTCGCGCAATGGGGCCACCTTCCCTGATTCTGCGGCTGCCATTTCACTCAGCATATCTCTCCAGGCTCAGTAGCAAGCACCAAGTCCGTGGCAAAGGGAAATGCATTTCGGGAGATTTCCACAAGCAGCATTTATGTCAAAGGGAAGTGGAGCTCTGTGTTAGTGACGGCGTCCCCAGAGGACACACCGCCCCTTCACAAATGCCCACGCCCAGGGCCACGGTCTCATGCACACGGGCAAAAGCAGCCTCCTCCAGTGGTGCGTGAGACGCCAACAGTGGACCCACTGCCTGGCCCTCCACCTGCTTCTGCCCCTCCTAGCCCACCTCGGCTGGGGAACAGAACACCTCCTCCCAGGCAGCTAGCAGCTGGCGTCCAGAGCGCACGTGCTGCCATAGACTGTGGTCTGCAACTGGAGCCTGCGAGCGGAGAGGCAAAGCCTGAGGCATCCGTTTGGCTGGGGTTCTAGAGCCAGCAGCTGTCCCGGCAGCTTCTTCCTTCATAAGTGGCTTCCTGATTCGGCAATTTCTGCAGCGACAGAGGCGAGGTTCCACGTCATTCTGTGGCACTACCCACCCTGGCAGAGCGATTCTGGGGTTGGGCATTTTTCCTGGGAAACTGACTTTGATTCTTCTCCTACAGATCTCTGAACTATTTTGTAAGCATCTAATTCCTTGTATGAAAACCATTTCTGCTTAACCCAGCTAGGTGGATTCTGTTGGTATCTTTGTCAATCTGATAAGAGAAAACAATAGTATTCATTATAGCTTTAATTTAACCTTCTCTTTTTCTCATTTTTATTTACTTTTTATTGATAGTATTACAAATGTCTCCCATCCCCCCCCTTTACTTCCCTCCTCCCAGCCCCTTCCCACCCCACCCCCTCTAGGTCTTCACCACCCTACTGCCCATGTCCATGGGCTATGCGTATCTATACTAATAATAGCCTAGGTGGTCATCACACCCTCACGCATCACGCCCTAATGTCACAAGATGGCCACATGCACAGTGGAGGCAGGGCCTGGTGGAGAAGGCAGGTCACAGCAGGGGAGGGCAGTTGTGGGTGATCAGGTTGGCAGGAGAGGGCAGTTGGGGCGATCAGGCCGTCAGGGAAACAGGCATAAATCAGGCCTGCAGAGGAGTCATTAAGGGGGCGATCGAGCTGGCAGGCAGAGCGGTTAGTGGCAATCAGGCAGGCAGGCAGGTGAGCAGTTAGGAGCCAGCAGTCAGACATCCCCCGAGGGGTCCCAGATTGGAGAGGGTGCAGGCTGGGCTGGGGGCCACACCCCCATGCACGAATTTTGTGCACCAGGCCTCTAGTAAATATATAAGTTCTTTGGTTTATCACTTCTCAACCCCACCACCAACCCCACATCAAGGTATGTCAGTCTGTTCCATGCCTCCATGCTTCAAGTCTTATTTTGTTGGTCAATTCATTTTGTTCATTCAATTCCACAATCATGTGATATTTGTCTTTCTCAGATTGGCTTATTTCATTTAGCATAATGGTCTCCAGGTCCATCCATGCTGTCCCAAAGGGTAAGAGATCACTCTTTTTTAAAGCTTCATAATATTTCATAGTGTAAATGTCCCAAAGCTTTTTTATCCATTCACCTATGGATAGGCACTTGGGCTATTTCCAAATCTTAGCTATTGTAAATAACGCTGCTATGAACATAGGGGTGCCTTTTTTCCACATTCTCGCCAGCATTTGTTGTTTGTTGACTTTTTTATGATAGCCATCCTGACAGGTGTAAGGTGATACTGTGGTTTTAGTTTGCATTTCTCTAATGGCTAGTGACTTTGAGCATTTTTTCATATGTCTCTTGGCCATTTGTATGTCCTCTTTGAAGAAATGTCTATTCAGATCTTCTGCCCATTTTTTCATTGGATTGTTTGTCTTTCTTTTGTTGAGTTGTATGAGTACTTTATATATTTTGGATATTAACCCCTTATCAGATGTATCATTGCCAAATATGTTCTCCAATACAGTGGGCTCCCTTTTTGTTTTGTTGATGGTTTTCTTTGCTGTGCAGAAGCTTTTTATTTTGATGTAGTCTCATTTGTTTATTTTCTTCTTAGTTTCCTTTGCCCTTAGAGATGTATCCATAAACATATTGCTACCTGAGACATCTAAATTTTACTGCCTAATTTCTCCTTAAGATTTTTATGGTTTCATAACTTACATTTAAGTCTTATATCCATCTTGAGTTTATTCTTATGTATGGTGTAAATTGGTGGTCTAATTTCATCTTTTTGCATGTGTCTGTCCAGTTTTCCCGGCACCATTTGTTGAAGAGACTGTCTTTACTCTATTGTATATTCTTGCCTCCTTTGTCAAATATTAATTGGCCATAATGGTGTGGATCAATTTTGGGGGTCTCTGTTCTAATCCATTGGTCTACATGCCTGTTCTTGTGCCAGTACCAGACTGTTTTGATTATAATGGCTTTGTAGTATAGTTTGATATCTGGTATTGTGATCCCACCCAGTTCGTTCTTCTTTCTCAAGATTGCTGCAGTTATTCGGGGGTTTTTATGGTTCCATATAAATTTTTGGAGTATTTTTCTAGCTCTGTGAAGTATGCCACCAGTATTTTAGCTACATTTGTTTTGAATTTATAGACTGCTTTGGGTAGTATAGGCATTTTAATAATATTAATTCTTCCAATCCATGAACATAGTATACACTTCCATTTGTTTGTGTCTTCCTCTAGTTCTCTTTTCAATGTCCTATAGTTTTCCAAGTACAGGTCTTTTACCCACCAGGTTAAGTTTATTCCTAGGTATCTTATTTTTCTGTTGTTGCAGTTGTAAATGGGATTGCTTTTTTGGTTTCTTTTTCTTAGAGTTCGTTATTGGTGTATAAAAATGCCATTGATTTCTGGATGTTGACTTTGTATCCTATTACCTTGCTGAATTCACTTATTAAGTCTAGTAGTTTCCTGATGGGTTTTCTATGTACAATATCATGTCATCTGCAAATGATAGTTTTACTGTCTCTTTTCCAATTTGGATGCCTTTTATCTCTTCTTATTGTTTGTGCACTTGGGGGTAGGGGGTCCCTTAGCCCAGCCTGTGCCCTTTCACAGTCTGGGACCCCTCGGAGGATGACCACTTGCTGGCTTAGGCCTGCTCCCCGGGGATTGGGCCTAAGATGGCAATCAGACATCCCTCTGGCAGCCCGGCAGCCTTTGGGGGATGCCCACTTGCCGGCGGGGAGCAGACCTAAGCTGCAGTCAGACATCCTTAGCGCTGCTGAGGAGGCAGGAGAGGCTCCCACCACCACCGCTATACTGGCAGCCATCAACCTGGCTTGTGGCTGAGCAGAGCTCCCCCCTATGAGAGCGCACTGACCATTAGAGGGCAGCTCCTGCCCCCTGGTGGTCAGTGTGTGTCATAGTGACCAGTCATTCCCAGTCTTTTTGCTGTTAGGGTCAGTTTGCATATTACTCCTTTACTATATAGGATAGAGGCCTGGTTCACAGGAGGGGACCGGCTGGTTTGCTCTGAAGCGTGTCCCGGATCAGGGTGGGGGTCCCGCTTGGATGCCTGGCCAGCCTGGGTGAGGGGCTGATGGCTGTTTGCAACTGGTCACACCCCCTTCAGGGTGGGGGTCCCCACTGGGGTGCCTGGCCAGTCTGGGTGAGAGGCTGAGGGCCGTTTTCATGCTGGTGGGAGACTGAAGCTCCCAGCCTCTTTTTTTTTTTCTTTTTTTTAATTCTGGGATTTATTTACCTTCTATAGCTGTTACTGGAGCTGAGAGCCGGCTCCAGCTCTGAGGCCGTGACTGGCTGAAAGCAGGGATCTGGGGTTTGTTTAGCTTCTATAGTTGCAACATTGTTGCATCCGGAGCTCAGAGCTGGGCCGCAGCAGTCGGGGAACCTTGGCTTCCTCCATCACTGGAGCAAGCAAGCCTCATGTTCGCTTCAGCTGCGTGGCTTCCGGCCACCATCTTTGTTAGCAGTTAATTTGCATATTCTGCTGATTAGCCAATGGGAAGTGTAGCAGAAGTATGGTTAATTACCATGTTTGTCTATTATTAGATAGGATTGCTGTGTCTAGGTCTTCCAGTACTATATGGAACAGGAGTGGTGAAAGTGGATATCCTTGTCTTATTCCTGTCTTATTCCTTATTCCTGTTAAGGGAAACACTTTTAGTTTTTGCCCACTGAGTATTATGTTGGGTATAGGTTTGTCACATATGGACTTTATTATGTTGAGGTATGATCCCCCTATTCCCACTTTGCTAAGAGTTTTTATCAAAAAAAGGATGCTGGATTTTGTTGAATGCTTTTTCTGCATCTATTGATATGATCATGTGGTTTTTATCTTTTAACTAGAGGCCTGGTGCACAAAATTCATGCAAGGGGCTTGGTCCTCACAGCCACAGTGGCTTGCCTCAGCCCTCGCAGCTTTGGCTCCATCCAGAAGGTCGTCTGGAAGGACATCCAGAAGGTCGTTTGGCTGTCCAGTCTAATTAGCATATTGTGCTTTTATTATTATAGATTTGTTTATGTGATATATCACATTTATTGATTTGTGAATATTGTACCAGTCTTGCATCCCAAGGATAAATATCACTAAATCATGGTGTATGATCTTTTTAATATATTGCTGGAGCTGATTTGCTAATATTTTGTTGAGGATTTTAGCATCTGTGTTCTTCAGGGATGTTGGCCTGTAATTTTCTTTCCCTGCAGAGACAAAAAAACATGTCACAAATGAAAGAAATGGAAGAAAGCTAACTACTTGGTGTAGAGTTCAAAACCACAGTTATAAAGTTACTCAAGAATCTTCTAGAAACCTCCAAGGAATGCCAAAAAAATGGAGGATGCCAAAAAAAATGCCAAAAAAATGCCAAAAAAATGGAAAAGGACCAGTCAAAAATTAAGCATACACTGACTGAAATAAATAGTAATATACAGGGATTCACCAGTAGATTAGAGGATCCTGAGAATCAAATCAATGATTTGAAATACGAGGAAGCAAAAAACACCCAACCGGAAGAGCAAAAAGAAAAAAGAATCCAAAAAATATGAAGATAGTGTAAGGAGCCTCTGGGACATGTTCATCAAATTACCCATTCAGGTAAATAGAGCGCCTTATATTCACACACTGGAACATGCACAGCAGCAAGAATGAACAAACTATGACTGCATCGAACAGCACAGGTGAACCTGATGCACCCCAGGCTGAGGAAGAAGCCAGTCACAGAGAGGGCTCCACAGTATGACTTCACTTATTTAAAGCGCAGACAGACAAACTAATGTATGAATCCAACTTTATGTTCTCACACAGCTACTCTGCTGTCCCAACACCATTATTAAATGCTATCTTTGCTGATGTGAAGTCAGGGTAGTGGTTGCCCTTCTCAGGGGTGATAGTCACTGACAAGAAAGAAGTATAGGGATGATATTTAGGGCTATGGGTACTGCTTGTATGGATGATTTCAGTCCATGAAAATTAATTGATTTATACACTTATTATTTGTATGCATTTCTGTAACTATACTATTCATTAATACATTTTAATTAGAAAATAATGAGGGATTGAACTTTATTAAATTATCTCGCATATAATGATATAATTACATTCAGAGATTTTTTTAATGTTGAACCATCTCTACACTCTTGAATAAACCTTTCTTTTAGCATGTTGAATGAACGTGTTAATACATGCTGAATTTGGTAGAGATTTCTGTCTATTCTAAATAGGGAAATGAGTCTACAATTTTCTTGTTCTGTTCTTATACAATTTTGGAATTGCAGTTAAACCATGAGCTGGGCAATGTGATATCCTCTTATGCTTCTTGGTTATAACTGAAATAATATAACAAACATCTCTCCATTCATAGTTTAGTAGAATCTACAAGTTTTCTGAATTTAGATTTTTATTGGAGGAGGGAGTGTAACTATTCTTTCTATTTATTGAGTGTCTATTGAAGTTGGAGTTTTTCATTCCCCCCTCAATTATAGCATTTTATAAATTTCAAAAAATGTGTCAATTTTTTTAGGGTGTTTAACTGCATTAGCATAGTTTCTTCCTGTAATTTTATTTCATGTTTTCTGTTTGAAACTCTTTCCCATCTGGAATTTATTTTGAGTTAAAGTGAGATTGTGGTTTTTGTTTTTTATTTTCCCACATGGCTACCCAGTTGTCCCCACATAACTTATTCAATAATACATCTTTTCCTCAGGGAAGCTGACTGATGTCAAAGAGGAAGCTGAGAGTGGCAGCTTCATTGTTTACTGGTAACATCAATGGATTAAGAGGTACAGGGATAGGCAGTGAAGATGTGAGCCCCCTTGCCATGTCTTCCACTGTGAAGATAGAACAAAAGAATAAAAACCCAGGTAAGCATGCCCACACAGACCCCTGTGGCCTGGCTCTGATGGAAGGGAGGCCCTGGGGAACTAGCCAGGGGTGTCAATCACACAGCAGGGAGCTCAACCCCAGCACATATTGTGGTACTTAGGAAATGAGGCTGTTAGAACAGCAGAGCCTGTGTCCCTCCGTTTCCTCCCTCTGTGTTTTATTCTGCAATGTCATAACAAATGAGCAGCCAATCCCAAAGTCAGAAAGTGCCTGTGACTTACTTTCCAAAGATGTTGGAGTGAACCCCCAAGGCTCCAGAGAGGGGGGACTAGCCTTCCACGGCAGCAGAGAAATGACAGGTTCCATCTCAGGGGCTCCCTGATCCAAACAAGCCTCAGCTATACTTCCCCCAGCTTGGGCTGATAGAACAGTGAACCCTGCATGATGCAAATCCAAAACATGAATGACCTGGATTGTTTTCAGAGTATTCACAGTGCGGTGTGGAGGAACAAACAGGAAAGACTAGTCACTCTTCCAAAGACCACTTCCCCCCCACCCCACATTGTCTCCATTAGGAAGCATTCAGCTAGGAAACATACCCCTCCAGCGTTCCACAGAAGGACAGGAGAGGGAAAGTAACCCTTCACACTGGAAGGACTATCCTTTTCCCTTCAGGCTTATTGGGCCATTTAGATACAGTGACCACTCCTGAAAAATATTGCACTGTATGTATATATCACATTTAGCTTATCCATTCATTTGTTGATGAACACTTAGGTTGTTTCCACATTTTGGATAATGTGAATAATGCTGCAATGAATATTGACATGCAAATATCTCTATGAGTCCCTGTTTTTAATTCTCTGGGGAGAATTTCAATACCTGGGAGTAGAATTGTTGAGTCATAGAGTACCAATCTATAATAATGAAAGCGTAATATGCTAATTAGACCAGACGTCCTTCTGGATGACCTGGATGAAGCCGGGGCTGCGAGGGAAGCCCAGGTCCCGGGTGCCAGGGAGAAGCTGATGCTGGCAGCCAGGGGAAGAAAGGCCTACTCTTGCATGAATTTTGTGCATCGGGCCTCTAGGACTTCCATGTTTAGCTTCTTGGGGAACTGCCACAATATTTTCCACAAGGGCGACCTCTTGCATGCCTACCAGCAACGAACAGGGGTTCCAGTTTCTCCACAACCTCACCAACACTTGTTACTTTCCTTTTTAAAAAATCATAGTCATCCTCGTGAGTGTAAAGTGGTACTTTATTGTGGTTTTCTTTCGCATTCTCCTAGTGACTAATGGTGTTCAGCACCTTTTCATGTATTTACTGACCATTTGTATATCTTCTTTGGAGAAATATTTACCCAAGTTCTTCACCCATTTTTGCCAATTGCTTTTCCAAACAACGAAGGTTGTTTGCCTTGTTGTTGAGTAGTTGAAGTTCTTTATGAAGTATGGGTAAACTCTTACCAGATAGAAGATTTGAAAATATTTTTCTCACTCTGTAGCTTTTTGTTTGTTTGTTTGTTTCACTTTCTTGATAATATACTTTGATGCACAAAAGTTTTTATCTATATTTTTCATAATTTTGGTGTCATTCCTAAAAATGATAATTTAGTTCTTAAATTTAGAACACTGATCTATTTTTATTTAATAGTTGTATAAAAGTGTAAGGGAGGAGTCCAACTTCATTTTTAAATTTTTGCATTTGAAATAAAGATATCTCACATTTATTTGTTAAAGAAATGATATTTTCCTATTGAATGGACTTACCACTCTTGTCCAAACTGAATTGCCTATAGATGTATGGGTTTATTTCTGAATTCTCAATTATATTCCACTTGTCCATATAAAGCTTTATACTGGTCTTACTTATTTTAAATACTGTAGGGTCTTTATAGTAAGTTTTGAAACTTGGAAGAGTGAGAATTCTAACTTTGTCAAGAAAATTTGGGCAAGAAAGTATTTTCAAACTTTGTTGGTTGAATTTATATATTCCTACACATTTTATTCTTTTAAATACTCTTTTATATGAAATTACTTTATAATTTCCTTTGTGAATTTTTCACTGCTGGTGTACAAAAATACAACTATTTTTGTGTTAAACTTGTACCTGCAAACTTGCTGAATTACTTTATTAGCTCTAATAGTTTTTGAAAGTTAATAATTAACTCTTGGAAAAGTTAAATATTGCACAAAAATGAAATACAATCATAGAGCATAAGTAGAATTAGCTACAAAAATATTTACATAAAAAATGCAATGTAAACATTGAATATTGGGAAGAACCAAGATGGCAGCAAAGGTAAATGCCTGTACTCGCTGCTTCCCACAACCACATCAAAATTACAACTAAAAGACAGAACAAGCATCATCCAGAACTACCTGAAATCTGGCTGAATGGAAGTCCTACAAATAGAGAAGTAAAGAAGAAAGCACACCAAGACTGGTATGAGACTTAGGGGAGGGGTGCTACAGGTTATAATGATTTTTCTTTCCTAATGTTAGTCCAGAGTTTTGTTTTGTTTTTAAGCAGGTGCTCTTTTTTAAAAATAAATTTGAAGGGTGTGGCATCATGCTATAACAGTGGTTCTCAACCTTCCTAATACCTCACCCTTTAATACAGTTCCTCATGTTGTGGTGACCCCCAACCATAAAATTATTTTCATTGCTACTTCATAACTGTAATTTTGCTACTGTTATGAATCATAATGTAAATATCTGATATGCAGGATGTATTTTCATTGTTACAAATTGAACATAATTAAAGCATAGTGATTAATCACAAAAACAATATGTAATTATATATGTGTTTTCCGATGGTCTTAGGCGACCCCTGTGAAAGGGTCGTTTGACCCCCAAAGGGGTCGCGACCCACAGGTTGAGAACCGCTGTGCTATAAGGATGACTTAGTACATGGTAACTAAATCTATGGACACCTACTATATGCTAGTTACTATAACATGCATTCTCTTACTTACAATATCTTAGTAATCACAATAGCAGTATGAGCATATTCATTTATTATATGAAAACTGAGGTCTGAGCATTTAATGAACTTTCCCAAGGTCCAATCACGTAGAACAATGTCCTGCCGTGGCATAGCCACACTTGGTCCACAATAGCACCGAGCACAGAGCAGCCACAGTGTGAGGGCTGTCCCACGGCCGCAGGTGGAACTTGGCTTCCCTTCAGAGTCCCAGTGCGAACCGGCCCTGGCAGATTCCCTCACTCATCTCCCCAGCCTGAATGAGCAGTTTCTGCCTCATACTTCTGTACCACCAGGCCTTCTCCATGCTCACCAAATCCAGGACATCTTCTACTGGAATGGGAGCCCAGGAGGTAGTTACCAATGCAGCCACAGCCCAGTCCTGCCCATGGGAGGTGCTCGGTGTGCATTTGATGAATGGAAGGAAGATCAGTGTGGGCAGAACCCCACTCAGCCCTTCAGTCTAGACCAGTGATGGCGAACTTTTTGAGCTCGGCTTGTCAGCATTTTGAAAAACCCTAACTTAACTCTGGTGCCGTGTCACATATAGAAATTTTTTGATATTTGCAACCATAGTAAAGCAAAGATTTATATTTTTGATATTTATTTTATATATTTAAATGCCATTTAACAAAGAAAAATCAACCAAAAAAATGAGTTCGTGTGTCACCTCTGACACGCGTGTCATAGGTTCGCCATCACTCGTCTAGACTTTGAGACATTAGATTTCCTAGAAAGGTAGACCAGTTCACCAAATTTTAGTTCCATAATTTCTCTCTTGGAATGTATGAGGAAAGCCACCTAGGAACCTGGTTTTTAAAGCATTCTTTCCCAGCAAAAGTGAGTTCATAGGAACTTCTTACCCAGGAAGGTGGAAGGCTGAGCTGTCAGCAAACTTGGAAAGGTCATGGCCAACTGATGAGGGGTCAAGCCAGATGGTTGTTAATGGGATCCAGAGAGTGTCAGGTTGGTGGCCCAGTTCTTCCAACAGTGTGTTGTGTGATCTTTGTCAAGGCACCTATACTGACTAGGAGGTTTTCGGTTATAAATAACAGAAACTCAAATTGGCCTACTTAAAGGAATTTGCAGCTCATGTACCTGAAGAGGTCATTTGAGCTGGTTGATCAGGAATATAGCTACTCTCTTCTGTGATTATCTGGGTCAACTCTACCCCCAGGGTCCTTTGAAGCAGAGTGGCTGTGGAGATCCCAGGCCTCACCTCTGCCTGCAACACACTCCTAGGAAAGTTATGCATTTGGTGCCCTGCAGCCCTTTCCAATCTGAGGAGCCTTGGGGAGGCTGCAGGGAGCCTATTCAATGATCATGGGCAGAGCGAGCCCAGCAGGCCCAGCTCCCCCACAGACCCCAGCCCAGGGAGGAGGCTGCCTGAATCTAATCTAACAAAAGAGAAACATGCAAATTGACCGCACCTCCACTACACCCCAAGCCACACCCACCAGCCAATCAGAGCGACTCTATGCAAATTAACCCAACCAAGATGGCGGCCGGCAGCCACGGAGCTGGAGCAAGCAGGAGGCTTGGTTGCCCTGGCGATGGAGGAAGCCAAGCTTCCCGCCTGCCCTGGCCAGCTGTGGCCTCCGCTCAAGGCAACAAAGTTTCAATTATAGAAGATAAATAAATCCCAGATACCTGCTTCCAGCCAGCCTCCACTGGGAGCTTGGGTGACTGGGGGCTGTGGCCATCCTTCAAACAGCCATCAGCCCCTCACGCAGACTGGCCAGGCACCCCAGTGGGGACCCCCCACCCTGAAGGGGGTGTGTCCAGCCTGAAAACAGCTATCATCCCCTCACCCAGGCTGGCCACACCCTCATGGGGTGAGGGTCACCGCTGGGGGGCTTGGCCAGCCTGAAAACAGCCATCAGCCACTCACCCAGACTGGCCAGGCACCCCAGCAGGACCCCTCCCTGAAGGGGGTGTGGCCAGCCTGCAAACTACCCTCAGCCCTTCACCCAGGCTGGCCAGGCACTCCAATGGGGACCCCCACCCTGAAGGGGGTGTGGCCAGTCTGAAAACGGCCCTCAGCCCCACACCAAGGCTGGCCAGGCACCCCAGCAGGACCCCCACCCTGATCCAGGACACCCTTCAGGGCAAACCAGCCAGCCCCCACCCATGTACCAGGCCTCTATCCTGTATAATAAAAGGGTAATATGCAAATTGACCCTAACAGCAGAATGACTGGGAATGACTGTTCACTATGACACCCACTGACTACGAGGGGCAGACGCTCAATGCAGGAGCTGCCCCATGCTGGTCAGTGTGCTCCCACAGGGGGAGCTCTGCTCAGCCACAAGCCAGGCTGATGGCTGCCAGTACAGCGGTGGTGGTGGGAGCCTCTCCCGCCTCATCAGCAGCACTAAGGATATCCGACTGCAGCGTAGGCCTGCTCCCCGCTGGCAAGTAGGCATCCCCCAAGGGCTCCCATGCTGCCAGAGGGATGTCTGACTGCCAGCTTAGGCCCAATCCCCCAGGGAGCAGGCCTAAGCCAGCAGGTGGTCATCCCCCGAGGGGTCCCAGACTGCTAGAGGGCACAGGTCGGGCTGAGGGAACCACCCCGAGTGTGCAAATTTTTGTGCACCAGGCCTCTAGTTTGTTAATAAGGACAGAATCTCAAACCCAGCAGGAGCCAAGCTGGCAGAGACCAACTCTGTAGCATATTGCACAAAATGTCCCTTTCCCTGGAAATTGCATTAGCATCTTACTTGTTTCTTACTACTACCCCACCACCCCTCAACTCTGCTTTTCCACCCAAACCAGCAAGCACATTTGCTGATTCATAACTGGCTTCTAGGTTTTATTCTGAAAAGATCTGTCTACACTAAGTTCATAAATATACCCATCAAAAAGGAAATGGAAGCTAACTTCAGGGGCTCACACTAGCCAAAGACAGGGCAATGAAAGCATCAAAAAAGGAAAAACTCTATAACTAACTAAAATACATTTATATGTAAAATCCAGAAGTTTAAAATATCCATGACTGAATGTGGGATTTATGGGAACCTTGTCCTATCTTTACAACTTTTCTGTAAATCTAAGACTATTGTATAATTAAAAGTTTATTTTAAAACTCAGGCATGAAAGGCTACAGACTGTATGGTTCTATGCATATGACATGTCCAGAAGAGGCAAATCACAGTCAGAGAACAGGGGAGTGGCTGCCCAGGCTGGCAGCCAGGGCAGGGGGTCGGCTGTTTGATGACAGCAGTTTCCATGAGGATAATGGAAATGGTCTGGATCTAAATAGTAGTGATGGCTTCACAGTCTTGTGAATGTACTAAATGTCACTGAATTGTACACTTTACAATGATTAAAGTTGTAAATTTTATCTTATGTATGTTTAGTACAATAAAAAAGGAACAAAATAGAATGGATACATATACAGCAAAATATAAAACTACTAGAGGCCCAGTGCATGGATTCGTGCACCAGTGGGGTCCCTCAGCCTGGCCTGTGCCCTCTTGCAATCCGAGACCACTCAGGGGGTGTCAGAGAGCCGGTTTTGGTCTGATCTGTGAAAAGAAAACAAACTAACCTTCTGTTTTATCGGTAAAATTATGATATGTGTCCCTGAGCCAAAATGGCCATCTCTTACCAAATGTGCCTTTTCATGGCTAGGGCTGTGTATGTGTGCATCCATTGAAGGCACTGCGATAAGTCACCTATAAGGCGGCCTTATTTAACCAGCATCCCTCTCCACAGATGTGTCACAAAGGCTGTCAGGGATCTTGTGACTTGGCCAATGTCACCCCGCTAACAAGTGGTGAAGCTTGAATTTGAACTGAGTGAATCTGATGTACAGCTTCCATGGATGCTGTGGAAAGGACGGTGTTGACAGTAGTGCCCTAGCTTGTCCCTTCTCAGGAACATGAGGGCGCCCTGCCTTTCTCTAAGTCTCCTGCACACACTTGAGCAGGATCCCCGGCAGAGGTGGGAGGAAGTCCTAGATAAGAATGTTGGGGCAGGTATATTTGATCTGTCTTGGTGGCTTACCACACAAAAACCTGGGGCTATGGCTTTAAGGGGCACAGTGGCTGAAGAGTGAGATGTGGTCATACAGGCTCTCAACCTAAGTAAATAATGAAGCACAAACACTAAGAAGCCCAAACCTAAGTGGCTTCCTTTGCACTGACTGAACTGCACGCATCATTAGCGCTCATCTGTTACTCTGAAACATGTCCCAGATCAGAGTAAGACCCTTTGTTTTAAGCTGCATTTTATAACTCAGATCCCTGGGGGAGACGGATGCTGTAATGCCCAGTCTGCACCCACGGGCTCCTTGTAGCCTCCCCTGAGAATCAGTACATTCTGGTGTCATTAAATCTGAGTTTATAAGGACATTTATAAAACAAAACAAACAAACATACAACACCTCATTGATCCCTGTAGGTGGTTGCTAGGGAATCTATACATTTTTCTAAAAATTTATAAAGGGCAAAAATCAAGCATTTTTTGTCCTTCCTGCAGAAACTGCAGTTTAGAATAACTAAGGGAAATCTCTCTTTATTAAAGAACTCCATCTATTAAATGCAAAATGAGTTAGAGAATATAAAAAGCACCATTTTCCAACTCCTTATGAAATCAGGAATCTAGGTAACGACTAAAGATGGGTGCTGAGATGATAGGTGAAGAGTCAGTAAGGTGGTTTAAAAGATGGTTCAGGCTGAAAACAGGACCTACCCACAGGGACAGGCAGGGCCACAGGATACCACGTGCCACCTGATGTGGCACAATAGAGTCCCCAGCACCCCTTACCACCCTGCAAAGAGAGCAAGCCTAGCCCACTCAAGCCTGTAGACCTGACTGCGAGTTTATAAGAAACAAGGGAGATGGGGTAGCATCTCAGAGGACACCAGGATGCAGCAATGAGCCCAATCCTGAGCATGGAAATCCTGCAAGACATATCCCTGGATTTCTTAAACAAAAAGGAGGGAATAAAGAAAAGAGCAGGGAGACTAGAAAATACATAAGAGATAAATCCAACAGATGCAGCAGATGGACCCTGTTTGGATTCTGATTCAAATTTGTCAGAGACAAAAAGGCATGTTTGAGACAATCAGGGAAATTTAAAAGCACTCTGATATTAAAGAATAAATATTTATTTTGATAGGTTCCTTTTCATATTGAGGCTATGCTTAAAATATAGGCTATAAACACACATGGAAGCAGTTATTCATGAAATAATATGACATATAGAATTTGTATTAAAATACTCCAGAAGAGGATGGATAAAATGAGATTTATCACATGTAATGAGTACATGAGGATAAGTGTTCTCTCTATTCTTGGTATGTTTCAAAATTTTCCGTAATAACAGATTAAAGTCAATTTTAAAATGCAGAAAAGTGAGTGAAAGAACAAAATATGCTAATGATTGTCCTGTGCAGCCTCGGACAGCCTGGGGGCTCTCATCTCGCCTGGGAGCACTGGCCCATACAGCGGAGCTCCCACAATTGGCTCCAGTCTCTGTAAGGCCCAGTGGCCACATGGGCTGGTCACCCCGGGGTAGCTCCCCCTTGATAGCGCATGGTGGGCTTCTCTTGTATTTCCGCGGCGTTCACCACCTTGTGGGGCCTCAGCAGGGGAACTGCAGTGATGCACTGGGTCCCATGAACAGTATGAGAGCTTGGGTAGTTTGTAACAAATCAAAGAATGGCCTGATGTGGAATGGGATGAGTGAGATTAGAAGTTTGAGATGGATGGAAGGGGGTGTTTTAATTTAGGCTGTATGGAATAACATGAGTGGAATGAGATGATTTGGATTCGAGGAAATAATTTAGGTTTTGCTTATGAAAGTGGCAAAAAAGATAGAATGGCAATAATAGAAATCTCAAAAGACTCAAATACTTACAGGAGTGATTGACTCAAAAGAGATTAAGAAGTAACTCATATTGATTTGATTAAAATCAAATCATCCTTATGTTTTTGTAGGTGATTCCAAAATATCAATTACAACTTCTTAACAACCATAATGAGAACTTTATTTATACACTAGAGGCCCGGTGCACACAATTCGTGCACTTGAGGGGGGGGGTCCTCAACCTGGACTGCAAGAGGGCGCAGGCCAGGCCAAGGGATCCCACCGGTGCATGATCGGGGCAGGGAGGGACACAGGAGGTTGGCCAGCTGAGGAGGTCCACAGGAGGGCTCCAGGGGGTGTCCAAGCCCATCTTGCTCAGTCCTGATAGGCCAGACCCCAGCAGCAAGCTAACCTACCGGTTGGAGCATCTGCCCCCTTGTGGTCAGTGCACATCATAGCGACTGATTGACTGACCCCTGGTGTTTATTGCACATCATAGCAAGCAGTTGAGTGGCCTTAGCATATCATTAGCATATTACGCTTTGATTGGTTGAATAGCAGATGGAACAACCAGACACTTAACATATTAGGCTTTTATTATATAGGATTCTCCCCACTCCCCACTAACTAAAAGCAGATTTCTGTGGGTTCACATGAGAAAGCAGTTTTGATTATCTTATTCCTCACTCTTAATAAAGAACACGCTCTCACACAGGTGCAAGGACAAGAGTAGCTTCTGTCATGAGTCAAGTGCACACAGGAGAAGCAAGACCCAGAGAGGATGGAGATCCGAAGATGGCCACAAATTCTTCAACACTCCTTCTGTGGGGAGAGGCAGTGTGTGTTTGCCCCCTGGAATCGGATAGGTTCTTTATCTGCTTTCATCAATTGAATGTGTCAGGAGTGATGTGGTGCCAATGTCCAGGCTCAGGTTTGAGATTGGCAACCTCAACATCTAGTGTCAGAGAATAGTCCCTTTTGGAACCCTGGGCTGCCAGGTGAGAACTCCTGCTGCCTGGATAGGAGGGCACCTGGACAGGCCCCAGGACCCCACCGAGAGGAGGCAGGAGAGGAGTGGAGAGCCCAGCTGAGCCAGCCTGCACCTCAGCAAGCTCCCCACTCGGGCACCAGGTGTGAAGTGAAGCCTTCCTCTAGAACCTCCAGCTGCCAATTGAATACCACCAGCCATTGCCACCTGGAGCAGAAGAATCTCGTGGCCAAGCCGTGTCCAGATTTCTGACCCTCAGGTCATGAGCACAATAAAACTAGTGCAACTTTAAACCACCAAGTTGGGGCAATTTCTATGGCAACAATAGATCATTGGAACAAATAATGTTCTCCAAGCACATGACTTAGAGATGGTCCATAGGCAGTGGGTACTGTGCACAGAGTCACGCTTATTTCCTGCCTGGCTCCACCCTATGACCAGGTAGCTGGGCCAGGGGAGAAGGAGTCAGGGTCAGGAAGTAGGGCAAGAGCAAGGTGCCCACCTGGCCGCTGACCCACAGTCCTGACCCCCATGTGAGAAGTCAGCGGGTCTGTCATTTGCCTGTTTGCCAAGAGACTGAGAGACAAGGAAAACCTCAAAGAAATAAAAACAGAGAGAGGAAAGGACACTGGGCTTGGAGACCGAGCGTGCTGGGTGGCCTTGAGCAAATGCGTGATTCTCTGAGCAGGCGCCCTGCTTCCAGACAGCAGCAGTGGCTGCCATTGCTGAGCTCCCCTGCTCAGCACAGGCACTGACGGAGCCACGCCCCTCACTGCCCCAGAGGTGCGGACTCCTTCCCCACTTTGGGGCGGGCTCCTGCTGCAAAGCAGCGAGCAGTGCAGCACAGGGGATGAAACCCGCGGCACAGGTGTGAGAGCCTGCTCGACTATTTCCTGCCTCTGAGCCTTGCTTTGCTCATTGGCAAGACAGGGACAAAAAGACCGCCTGACCCCATAGGCCCAACATAAGGATGGCATGTCCTGGTGCACGTTAAACGGCCAGACACCATGTGGGCTCTCAATATATGTTAGTCCCTTTTCTTAACCACGCAGACAAAATCTCCCAGCACTTCCAGGTTGGGTTTTATAAATTAGAAAGAAGCAAAATGCTCCATGTGGTGTTTTAATTTTGTTTCAGATCCAGGAAATCCTAAAGGGGTCACTAAAACGCTGATTGCTCTCAGCAACCCCGATCCTGGTGCCCGTGCAAGGTCAGGCTGCGTGTCTGTGGGAGTGAAAGCCAGTAGAGCTCCTGACTCGGAGACAGCTGTTTTGGGTGCCTGGCTCTCCCACTGTTTAACTCTGAGACTAAAACAATCCCCTGCACCTCTCTGCGCCTCAGTTTTCCCACCTGTAAAGTACTGATTGCGAGGGCCTCTCTTGCAAAGCTGTTGTGAGGATTAAATGAAATCAACTGCTAGGATGCAGCAGGTGACAGGTAAGTGGCAGCAGCAGCACAATCAGCGTCATCATCACATCTTCTGCAAAGAGGCACACCAGCCTTCGGCGATGCAAGGAGAAATGTCTGAGATCTCTATGGAGGCAAAGTAAATGAGAACTGGCAACCCTTTGCCTCTTGGCTCCAGAAACAGCCACCCTGCAGGGCTGATTCAGCAGGAAGGAAATGAGGGGTGGATGCAATTCTGTGCTTGCTGGAGCAGCCCAGCTCGGGCACACAGGCTCATGGGAGGAGCAGTGTGTGTCTTAATGAATGAACTGGAAATGGGCCACAGCAGTGAAACTGAACACCCCAGCGGGGTCCTGATAGAGAGGGTGCTGGGGCCAACCCACCATCCCAGGCCCATGTAATTAATGGCCTCTACCCCCTCTGACTCTCTCCCTACAACACAGTTCCTGGGGGAAAGAGGCCTGACGGAGGTGGTCCTAGGAGCTAGCTGGCTCAGGGAGGCCTGAGAGGTGGAGGCAGCACCGAGGAGGGGGACGGAAACAAGCCAGGGAAAGAATTCTTTCCTCTAAGGGAGAGGTCCCAGTTCAACTCCCACTCTGAGTATAATCAATAGGGGGAAATACCTTCTGCTATTTATAACCCTGGCTTCCTTCTGTAGGGAGTGTTCCATGGATGGGCCATGATGAGTTGAGGATGTGGGAAGCCAGGGAGCTGGTGGCCTGTGTAATAAAGGGAGGGCCTGTGAGTTAGATGGGATGAGAAGAGCAGGAGGGAGAGGGTGAGGCCATAGTCTTCCAAGAAAAGTGCCCCTGGGAGATGCCCTCATGCTGAGAGATGCACTGGACAATCAAAAGAGTGCTGAGAAGCAGGGATGACCAGTAAGGCGTCCCAGTTAGGCAATTCACTGAGGGCTGAGACGATGCGCTCTCCTGCATCCTCTGTGCCAACCTTCCATGAAGTCTGCTTTGCTCCGAACTGCAATGGTGGCAGTGCATCCTTCTGTGGGACTCGGGAAGGGGCAGCCTTTCTTATCTGGCCATGGCAGTGCCATGCAGAGGCAACATATAAAACCAGGGCCCAAGTCAGGGGTACCAGGAGAGAGCAAAACCCAGATTACTTATAGAAGGCCTGGGAGTCACCCCAGGTCATGGGGTGGGGGGTTGAGGCAATCCTACCTGATCTCAAGACAGAGAGAGCCCAGCTGACATCAAGGTAGGACAAGCCTTATACCATGTTCTCCTCCCATGTAGGGAAACATGGGAGGTAAAAAACAAAATTGGACCTTGGCCTCCAACAGAAATGTATTCACATCCTGAGATGGTCTCTTATGGGAGTGAGAGCAGCCGAGGTCACTAGACTATGACTGCCAAACACCTGGCCTCAGGGCCCAGGGCCTCCTGTCAGTGATGGTGTCACCTCTCAACTGGAGGCCACTGTCGCTGCCCAGACTCCCACACTCAGGAAGAAGGAAAAGAGCCCTGGGACTTTGGGGGGAGTGTGGGTGGGACACACACAGCCTCATCCTTGTGACATCATGTGAACTATTATTCTCTCCATTTTACAAAGGAGAGACAGGGTCAGAGGCACTAAGTAATTCGCGGAAACCAGTATTGGAACACAGGCTTCTGAGTCTAAAGCTCCTGCTCTTCCGACTATATTCTCCTGTTTCAGAAGCCCAACACCTATCACTGCATGACTGCCACTATCATCGTCATCACCGCCAATAGCAGCAGCAGCAATATCACCACCATTCCCAGCAACACTCCTCAGAATCACCAACAGTAATACCAGCACCAGCATATCCATCACCCTCACCACAACCACCACCAACATCACCACCATTACTATCACCACCATCACTGTTGTAACTATCCCCCCACAACCACCAACAGTAATAACGCCACTAACAATATCACCATCACCACCACCACCACTGTCATGATCTCTACTAATAAAAACATCGCCACTATTACCTCCACCATCACCAGCAACACTAAGCCAACACACACACAACTGACCCTAAAACCACCAACACCTGCACCAACATCAACACCAGACACGGCTACCCTTTTCACTGCCACTACCAACAATAACACAAAAAACCAGCATGAGTATTATTATTATCATCAAAAAGACCAAGGTTTACCTCAAACGGCAGTACCACTTTTTTAAAAGGGGTGATAAAGGAGCCTAAGGGTCTCAGTGGATAGAGCATCGGCCTGCTGACTGAAGGGTCTCGGGTTCGATTCTGGTCAGGGGCATGTGCCTTGGTTGCGGGCACGTCCCCGGTGGGGGGTGTGCAGGAGGCGGCTGGTCGCTGTTTCTCTCTCATCGATGTTTCTAACTCTCTGTCCCTCTCCCTTCCTCTCTGTAAAAAATCAATAAAATATATTAAAAAAAAAAAAAAGGAGCCTAAGATAAAATTGCCAAGTAAGAGGAGAATGGGTAATCAAGACATAGAGAGGAGGATGGTAATAAAACGCCAGGTGTGAACTGATGCCTCCGCATCAGGAGTGTTCACAGTTAGTCTAAGCCCTAGCAGCGGTCAGGCTCGGAATGTAACTCCCGGACCCAGGAGGTCCCAGGTAGCCCTGGAGGAGCATGTAGGGAGCCCTGTGCTTACTTTCTCCTCCACCCACTCCCACCAACGCGACTCTCTTCTTGCTCTGCTAGCCCCCTTCCCTGTCTGCCCTCCCGGGCCTGAACCCACCCACCCTGGGCCTGGCTTAGCCCAGCCAGTTCAAAACCAAGTTGGGTTGGTGGGGCCCCGCACCTGTCTTGGGTCACACAGTCTCAGGTGGAGACTCAGAGAGCCGGGTTCTAGCCACATGGCTCTGCCACAGACCCAGCCTTGGTTCAACACTGACCCCAGGTGAGACAGGGGAAGTGCCCCACACACAGAGCTGGGGATGCCTGAGGAGGGACTAGAAAGTGAGGTCCAAGGGACAGTAAGTGCCTCTAGTACCAGCTAAAGACGACCCACTGAACTAATGGTGGCGTGCCAGGAGGAGGTTGGCCAGGAAAGTACAGATGAGCTTGGAAAGACTGAAACCACTTCCTTCACTGGCTCCCCAGGAATTAGCTGTGCGTGCTCAGGCGCCACCGAAGCCCGATAAGCCTCGCTCGGCTTCTTCATCTGCGAGATGGAGGGGGCTGTCGCGGCCGGTGGCCCTGGGCTCCCCGCAGCCTGCCTGCAGAACCCATGGGCCAGGCCGGGGGCCAGGCCGGAGGCCAGGCTTATGTCTGGAGCCACCCAGAGGATTCTCCTATCGATGGGAGCTTCTATTCACTTCAGCCAGACACTGCCTTAAATTTCTGCTGCCAGACTTCATTAGGGCCTAGGTTTGCCAGAGCCATATAGGGGTGGGGGGGTGGAGGGAGCTTTGGAAATGGGGTGTGAAATAAGGTAAAGAAAACATTTAATGGAACTAGAATCAAGTCAGCTAAGTACCTTATTAATAGTTTTCATTCCTCGTCATGCTGCTATTAAATGCCTCCCGATTCTGCTGCCTTTGGGGTCCTGCCTGCAGCCCAGCAGCTCCCACCCTGCCGTGGGCACACTGTTGGCCGATTGGTGCTGATTCTGGGCCCGCTCATGGAACTGCTTCTTTGATCTGGGGGCTCTGGTTCACCAAGAAAAGTGAGGGTGGTGAGCTCCTAACCAACCAGGTCGTCGCCACAGCTGGTGGCACAGGGCCCCACTGAGCAGGACCTTGTTCTGTGGGAAAAGGAGAAGCTCAAACAGCTGCCATGTCCCCCAGGCCGCCAACCCTGGAGGGAGGTTACGGGTGGTAAAGCGAGCTGTCATTCAGGTCAGGCAGAGGCACCAGGGTCCTGAAGGCACCTGTGAACGAGAGTGTGAGAAGGAGATGCCTGGTCTACCTCCAGGAGCGGCCTGGTGCCAGGCACATGTCACATGTCCTCTCGCCGGCCTGCCAGGTCTGTCCTGGCGTGGGGGGGGGGGGGGGGAGAATGGGGGATGTGGTGGGCAGGTGAAGCAGATCAACACCCCACGGCCAGATGCACTGCTAGCAAGCCCACCCCACATCCCCGCATCCAGCAAAGGCTTACTGAACCCTGATGTTCGGTCTGTGCTGGATTCAGACCCTCCCTACCAAGTGGCTGTTCACGAAGACCCTCCCTTCTCCCCTGTGTATGATGCCCACATGAGCTCAGTTCTGCAGTGAGAAGTTGGCCACCCAACTGCTGCTGTTAACCTTGGAAGTTTGGTGAGTGGGGGCGGCCTGCATGAGTGTGGCACCGTGGCCATTCTCTGTGAGCAGAGCTAAGCAGAGGCCTGCAGGGTGAGGACAAGATGGGGCACTGCTCTGGGCTCTGTCCGCAGAGACAGTAGCTGGTGGTGGCAGCAGTCCTGCTGGCTCTAGGCTGCTCAGAGATGTCGTGAGCCAACTAAGCGTCCAAAAAGTAGGCAACAAGTACCATGAGATGCAGAAGGAAAGAGCATGGGGGCTAGAGAGCAGGCATCGCAGACGGGTGACAGATGGGCAGGAACAATCCAAAGTCTCCTGGGCTGAGAGCAGCGCAGAGCTACACAGACCTCTTGCCACCAGAGCTGCCGGGGGCCCAGCTCAGCCACGGAGCTGCCTGAGCCCGGCATTGTCCTGCCCTGCCCCGAGCTTGCCTGTGTGTGCCAGGACGGGGCAGCAGCAGCACTGGGAACGGGAGCGTGTTGGTGAGACAGGCTAGCCTGGAGGGAGGACAGCGGCTGCAGACCTGCGGGCCAGCCCTGGCTTATCACTCAGCCAGTCGTCTCAGCCACTGAGGGCTTTTCGACCTTCTGATGCCCACACTGACGTGCAGGTACAAAGGCGTCAGGCCCTATTGCAGAATGGTGGCCTGAAAGACTCCTTAAAAGACCCAGGGCCAGGAATGCTATTCTAGAAACCTCCCGCCATAGCAGTAATGACACTGAGCACCAGCTATTGCTTCCCATGTCGCCTGTGTTTTACATACTTTACCCCATGAAGGAGGTTGTCTTGTTGAGCCCACATTACCCATGAGGAAACTGAGCACAGATTCATAAAATAACTCGCCCAGTATCACACAGCGATGAAGTGGCCGAGCTGGGATTTGAACTCCGGTGGAATGGCTAAGTGCACTCCCAAGCCTGGGCCACACCACTCCTCCCACTCTGGCTGACAACTGGCTACCTGAGAGCACTGCAGAACTGCCTGGGGAGCGGAGTTGTGATGCATCAGCTATGGAGTGTGGGCTATGCAGACACCCAAGACAAATGTCTTTGAGGCCCCTGCCCGCCGGTGGCTGTGGTTAGCCCCTCAGCTCAAAGACTTAATGTGGACACTTCTCTGCTGGGGGCACAATAACTATCACTGCCCCCCGCGCTCCCCACCCCCGACCCCCACATCTCTACCCCTCAGCCACAGCCTGGCCGGTGACCTCCCAGCTGCTAAAGAATTCATCCTAAAACCTCAGGGAGACTTAAAATTGCTGCCAGCAGACTTCCGTTTCTATCCTAGTGATCCCTTGTTAACTATGTCACGTCACACAACAGCTACTGTCATGGATCTCACCCCTGCAGTGAGGGGTGTGAGGGGCTGCTCTAAGGGCTTTACACACAGCCCTTTGCTCTTCCATCTGCACAGACACTGTGACTCGGCCTCACTTCATGCCAGGCCTGGAAACATGAACAAGCCTGGGACTGGAATTGAGGTCAGCGTGACTCCAAAGCCTGGGCCCTCTCAGCCCACAAAGCTGTGTGCATGCTGTGTCACAGTCCCTATTGTATTCTGCTTAATAATTCCAACCTTCCAGAACATTCTCACAGTCATATCCTACATGGCTCTGCCACTTGCACTGAGTCACTTGCCTTCTCAAATCACAGTTCTCTCAATTAGAACACAATGAAATCCAATATTAACATCCCTTCACGTACCATCTTCTCATTATTGTAACAACCAGAGAGGGAGGCAAGCCATGATTGATTCTCCATTTTATAAAAGAAGGAGCTAAAGTGTGGAGAGTTCCTTCTTTCAATCAACCAACCTGTTGAATAGTGACTATGGTGACTATAGTTGGAACATGGTGACTATGAGGAACAGACGACAACAGCAAACATAACAAAAAAGCAACAGTTTGAAATCCTGAAGCATTACCGTGTGCCAAGCACTACATTATATTTTATCTCATTTAATCTAATCCTCACACACAGCAGCTCTGTAAGGCAACTATTACTACTGCCCTCCAGTCAGGACTTACACCGAATCACTGTATAAGGGTGTCTCGTTCTGTTACTTTGGCTCTGTGTTGCATTCATTCACTCATTTGTTCATTCCTCATTTCTTTGAGAGCCTGCTGTATGTCAGGCACAGCATTCAGACCTGGGAACACAGTGGAAACAAGAAAGACAAGGACCTGCCCCAAGGTAGCTTACAGACCCCAGTGACACACCAGGTACAGTCCCCAAATCCTGCAAACCCCAGGTCAGGGTAGCCTGGGATGGGTGGAGATCCGGTACACTAGTGCCTGGCTTTCTCCTGGTCTCCAGCAGGATGCTGTTTAGCAAGGCTCACTAAAAATCTGCCTGACTTCATAGCACGAACTTCTTGTTTCCTTGACTGGGTCTTTTTTTTTTCATACACAACCAGCCTTATTTTAATATACATCCAAAGACAGAGTAAAAATGGCACACTTTATTTTATCTTTACTATTGAGAGTATTACAGATGTCCCTGTTTCCCTCCCCCGTTACCACCCTCCCCCCAGTTTCAGCCCCACACTAGGCCTTCACCACCCTATTGTCTGTGTTCATAGGTGATGCATATCCTCTATAATAATAAAAGCATAATATGCTAATTAGACCAGATGTTCTTCCGGACGACCTTCCTGACAAAGCCACGGGGGCCAAGGCAGAGGTGGCTGCTGTGGCTGGCAGGGGCTGAAGCAGAGGCCCCCGACCGCTGCAGGAAACGAGGCAGCCACCGTGCTGGCAGGGGCCAAGCCCCTTCCACGATTTTCATGCATCAGGCCTCTAGTATATAACAAAAGCCTAATATGCTAAGTATCCAGTCGCCTGGTCATACATTCAACCAATCAAAGCATAATATGCTAATGATATCCTAAGGCCACTCAACCGCTCACTATGACGTGCACTGACCACCAGGGGGCAGATGCTCAATGCAGGAGCTGCCCCCTGGTGGTCAGTGCACTCCCACAGGGGGACCACCACTCAGCCAGAAGCCGGGCTCATGGCTGGCGAGCACAGCAGCAGTGATGGGAGCCTCTCCCACCTCCACAGCAGTGCTAAAAGTGTCACAGGGAGCAGGCCTAAGCCATCAGTCAGACATCCCCCAAGGGCTCCCGGACTGCGAGAGGGCACAGGCCAGGCTGAGGAACCCCACCGAGTGCACAAATTTTGTACACCAGGACTCTACTATACATATAAAATCTTTGGTTAATCTCTTCCAGGCCCTCCAACCCCCTTCTCTCTGAGATTCTTCAGTCTGTTCCATGTTTCCATGCCTCTAATTCTATTTTCTCATCAGTTTATTTTGTTCATTAGATTTCTTATTTATTTATTTTGATTTTTAGATTCAATTATTGATAGATATGTATTTGTTGCCTTCTTCTTCTTCTTCTTCTTCTTCTTCTTCTTCTTCTTCTCCTCCTCCTCCTCCTCCTCCTCCTTCTTCTCCTCCTCCTCCTCCTTTTTCTTCCTCCTCTTCTTAAAGAATACCCTTCAACATTTCATGTAATACTGGTTTGGTGGTGATGAACTCCTTTAGCTTTTTCTTGTCTGGGAAGCTCTTTATCTGATCTTCAATTCTAAATGATAGCTTTGCTGGTTAGAGTAATCTTGGGTGTAGGTCCTTGCTATTCATCAATTCAAGTATTTCCTGCCACTCCCTTCTGGCCTGCAAAGTTTCTATTGAAAAATCAGCTCACGGTCATATGGCTACTCCTTGTAGGTAACTAAGTGCTTTTCTCTTGCTGCTTTTAAGATTCTCTCTTTGTCTTTAAAGACAAAGGCATTTTAGTTATAATGTATCTTGGGGTGGGCTTCTTTGGGTTCCTCTTGTATGGAATTCTCTATGCTTCATGGATTTGTAAGTCTATTTCTTCTATCAGGTAGGGGAAGTTTTCTGTCATTATTTCTTCAAATACATTTTCATTCTCTCTCTCTCTCTCTCTCTCTCTCTCTCTCTCTCTCTTCTATTTCTGGCGAATGTTGGTACACTTAAAGTTGTCCCAGAGGCTCCTTACACTATCTTCATATTCTATCTTCATATTTTTTGTATTTTTTTTTTTTTTTTGCTCTTCTGATTTGGTGGTTTTTGATTCCTCATTTCCAAATCATTGATTTGATTCTTGGAATCCTCTCCTCTACTGTGGAATAATAAAGAAATTATTCTTTATTTCAGTTAGTGCATGCTTAGTTTCTGACTGGTCCTTTCTCATGTCTTTGACATTCTCATTAGGATCTTTGAAAGTCTCACCAAGATGGTGGCATAGGTAGATGCTGGTACTCGCTGCCTCCCACAACCACATCAAAATCACAGCTAAAATACAGAACAACCATTCAGAACTGCCTAAAATCTGGCTAAATGGAAGTCCTACAACTAGATAAGTAAAGAAGAAAGCACATTGAGACTGGTAGGAGGTGCAGAGGCATTCAACAACCATATGTGCCATTTTTTTTTATCATGAGGGAGATCATTTGTGTGGAGGCAGCCGGTGAGAAGCAGGGGATCCCAACCCCACACTAGACCCTCAGCCCAGGGTTCCAGGGCTTTAACTTCAGGCTGTAAAAACCAGTGGGGATTGTGGCTGAGTGACATGGAGGCTGCTAGGCTCCCAGGTGTTCCTCTTAAAGTGCCCAAGCACACACTTACATGGTACCACTTCCTCTGAGCTCTAGCACCGGGTAGCAGCTTTGGGGGAATCCAGAGACATACTGGGAGGAACTGGACTATCTGTCATCAGGGCAGGAACTTGGGGATAGCTTTCTCCCAGACAGGTGTGTGTGCAGGGGTCATTGTTCCTGTTTTGAGACTTCCACCATTGCAGAGCTGACTGGCAACTATATCTGAGTTTCCATCAGCCTGGCCCTCACTGTTCACTCAGTCTTGGTGATTCCATGAGACTCCTCCTCCCCATCCAATTTGCAGCCCCACCCAAGCTGTTTGCAGCTGCTTTTCCATACGAATGGCCAATCCTGGCTCAGACTTCAGACCTTGCTAAAATCTCTCAAGCAAGCTGTAGCTGGCATCATCATGCCCCATACCTATCAACAAAAGGCCCAAGACCCTGCATTAGCACCAGCCTGCCTTGCTTCACAGCTGGGCCTCACCTGAGCACTTCTTAACCCAATACAAGTAGCAGCCATCTGCAGCTTGCTCTGTAGTTCCTGCTGGGTAGCCCCAGGAAATGGCTGGCTTTGCACCTCCCAGGAGACCCTAGAGCCAGTGCACCTGGTGGTGGACAGCTTTAGACAATACCAGATTATAGCTCTACACATATACAAGCGACACACTCAAGGGGCAGACTCAGTGGGCCAAAACGTCACTAAAACAAGTCCTGTTCCATAGGAGTGACTCCTGCACAGCAGTTCTTCCGCTGTAGTTGCAGCTGGTCCTTACAGCCATTTGGCCTGGAGGTCAACTCTTCCCAGTGACACCAACAGCAATCAAGGCTTAACTACAACAAGACTGTGCACACAATCCACCCAGGGTCTCAGCACACCTAGAGTGCCCAGCTCAGGTGACTGGGGAGACTGAGCCACTGGGCCCTACAAGACACCTAATATACAAGGCCACTCTACCAATTCCAGGAGACATAGCAGCTCTACCTAATACATAGAAACATACACACAGAAGCAGCCAAAATGCAGAGACAAAGAAACATGTTACAAATGAAAGAAATGGAAGCAAGCAAACTACTGGATACAGAGTTCAAAAGAAAAATGGCACACTTTTAATGAAGAAGAAAAAGATGAGGACAAAAACATGCAAAGTAGCTTACTAAATTTCAGGCTGGCATTTAAACCTACTCATGTGATTCAAGCTTATTTACTTCTCTTGAAGTTGGGTGACAAGAACATATATTTCCTTGGAAATGTAGCACACTAAAGCCATTACAAGTAAGGACCTGAAAAATCACACTCTTATCTTGTGATGATTTATGAGATTCCTCATTTTCTCCAGATGACTGAATCCCAGATTTGAGACAGGGCTGGCCATGTTGACATCCCAAACTCTAACTGTGTGATGTAAGTTATAAAATTCTTATCTCTGAAATCCAGCCCATGAATCCACCTGCCCTCCTGGGCTCCCTAAACTGTCTGGGCTTCTGCATCCAGTTCAACATCATTCTTATTCCTGTTGGATCTCCATTCTTGGTACTAACAACCACAGAGGCCCAGGATTCACCTGAGCATCTTGTTCGCACATGCCCTAACCTCACCTGTCAGTCATCTGATCCTTAAATTACACTTGCTCATATTTCCTCAAATGCTTTTTTTTTTCCCTCCAGCCCAGGACCAGAGTCCCTCCGGCATCCTGCTCACTTATCTCCCTGTTTCCAGCTGCCCCACCAATTCTTTCTATTGTGTCCACAGTAATTTTTAAGCCATAATATGATTGTAAAGGTCAGTTTCTCAGTCCACTTCTTAGTCTCAAATGTCTCTGCATTCTCCATTCACATTGGTGCACAGCCATCAAACTCCCCTCTCCTCTTGCTTCTTTGTGATGCATGTACTGCTCTATCTTTGAAGAACATACTATCCCCATCTTTTTTACCTAATTATACATTACTAGTGGCCCATTGCACGAAGATTCACTCAATAGGCCTTACTTCCCTTGGCTGCCTGCACCGGTTTTTCTCTGGCACCCGGGACCCAGGCCTTTGGTCCTGCCATAGCAGCAAGGCTTGGCTTATCCGCTCTGGCTGCTCCCAGCCCCTCCTTTTTATTTTTTTCCCCCCAGCTCCTTGAGCGAAGCCCAGGCCCCCAGCCCCTCCTTGAGCAGAGTTCAGGGCCGGCGGGAAGCTTGGCTTCCTCCATCGTCAGGAGCAACCCAAGCCTCCTGCTCACTCCAGCCCCATGACTGCTGCCATCTTCAGTCTTCGCTCCAAGCCTGTGTATGCAAATTAACTGCCATCTTTGTTGGGTTAAATTGCATAGTCGCTCTGATTGACTGGTGGGTGTAGCGGAGTGGTGGAGTGACAGTGATGGTTAATTTGCATGTTTCTCTTTTATTATATAGGATACCTTTTTATGGACTGAATGTTCATGCAACATAGCTTACTAAAAATTCATATGTTGAAACATTAATTCCTAGTGGATGGTATTAGGTTTAGATGAAGTCTTGAGGGTAGAGCCCCTATGATGGGGTGCATGCCCTTATAAAAATAGATCTCACCATCTCTGACATGAAAAAAAAGAAAAAAGCCCTCTCCAGACATCAAATATACTGGCATCCTGACCTCAGACTTCCCAGACTCTAGAACTGTGAGACATACATTTCTGTTATTTAAGCTATTTGGTCTCTCATATATTCTTATAGCAGCCCAAAATGACTAAGACGTCTACACCTATTTAACTTTCAAGACTTAGTGTAGGTATCACCTCTTCCTAGAAGTTTTCCAAGACTCCTATCAATCCTGAATTTGCACTTTTAAATTGCAACTACAATGTGACTACCATAGAATTCATCACACTGTAATGCTAATATCTGTCTACTTGGCTGTCTGCATCTGAACTCTGAATTTCCTGACAGAAGGAGCCATTTTATTCTTTTTTTGTACCCTTAAAGGCTAACACTGTGATTGATCAATGATAGGGTTCAATAAATGCATATCAAATAGATCAATAGATGGATGAATGAGGAAATGCATAAATAGCTTGCTTATGCCCATCCTCTCTACAATCCTCCCATCTGTTCCAGAGCTCTCCCCTGGATTACAATATGAGTAGACTTTAGTCCCCTCTCATCTTAGTTTGCTCCTGATCATCCCATGACCTGGAAAAGCCTCCTAGTTCTACAACATGGTATAGTGTTTTTCAGACTTTTATCAGCCGACCTAAAAAACACTTTTTAAGTCATAGTCCAAAGCACACACACACACACACACACACACACGAAAAAAATAAATAAAAGTATCACAAAACAATATTTATCCTTAGAGCATACAATGCATGTAGTATTTTTTGTTGCTTTCCATTATATCCTATTCTATATCACCTTTTTATATGCTGGTCACAGTCCACTAAATTGATTTTACTGCCCACTGTTTATGAACCACAGTTTGTAAAACATTGCTGAAGAGTCAAGTTCTAATGATATTGACCTCAAACTTCTTTGAAGTAAAGATTAAGATCATCCATTCAAGCTTTGGTAACATTTCAAGTAAAGTCACCAAATGTGTGAATTTAAGCAGCACCACTTTTTAATGAATTTCAAGGAACAAATTAGTTGCAGAATGTACCATAAATAATTAAATAAGTTTTTCCACTCAGTAAAGTAGCTAGATATAAGCTAATTACAATTCAGAGGGCAGCTACCAAAAATGATTATTGTGGGCATCAATCTCTTATACTCTTACTTCACAAAGATTTTATTTCCTATTGTTTGCCTGATATTCCTTCTCATACTTTAGGTCTTAGGTTAAATATCAATGCATAAAAAGCCTTGCCTATGCATATTATTTTTACTCCTAATTCCTTAGTCCTACATCCCTTTAGAGTAATACCGTGGACTAATCTACATCACTGTACACTCTTTGGGGAAGAATGCATTCAAAATTACTAAACACATAAGAAAACGTAAAAAAGCTAAACCATAATCAAGGAAAATAACTCAACAGAAAAAAAAATCCCTAAATGACCCCAATGATAGGCTTAGCAGTCTGACTCTAAGTTGTTTTAGAGTCTAAAACAACCAACTTATCTTAAGAACACAAAAGATATGCTCACAATGATCCCCAAAGACTGAGACTAAGGTAATCATATGCCTGGCAGGTTTGCAAAAGCCAAACCCTCCACCCTTAAGCTAATGTCAAAAACTCCAAAGGTAGGAGCTAGAAAAGATCTGGGGACAAGGCTGGCTGAGCCAAGGAGAAGCCCAAGAACTGGGATAAAGCTGACTTCCAGGTCCCTGCGCCACTTGCAGCCTCCTACAACCTCCCGCTCCACCTCCCCCAACTCCATGGTAGAGAGCCAGCCAGTGGGTAAGCCTCGGATCCAGAAATGGCCTTTTTTGGAGAAAAAGGCCAAAGAGAAGCAGTAGTTTGGGGACCAAGGGGCTGGACACAGCTCCACTGTGTGTCCCTAAGAGACAACAGAGCTTGCACAGAAATCAGAGCCACAGGCACTAGAGGCCTGTAATAGGCACAGATTCTTAAATAAATCATTTATTAAAATAAATTTTTAAGTGCAGACTGGGCTGCATCTGCAGGAGTGTCTCTGGGTGATCTTTTCACAGCTCTTAAATTCCAAAGGTGGGAATGACAACACAAGTTCTGAAGGAATGAGGGAGAATCTAATGTCACATGCATATGAGAGAGGAGCAGAGGAGCTCTGACCAGAAACCAGCACTTTACTAAGGAAAGAAAACAGATGGGACAGTTTGGAAGTGGTGGGAGGGGACAAGAAAGAAACCATCTTTGCCCTGGCAGGGTGGCTCAGTTGGTTAGAACATTGTCCCAATACAACAAGGCTGCAGGCTCAATCCCCAGTCAGGGCACATACAAGAAGCAACCAATGAATGCATAAATAAGTGGAACAACAAATTGATGTTTTTTTATCGCTCTCTCTCTCCCTTTCTCTCTCTCTCTCTTTCTCTCTCTCTCTCTTTCTCTCTCTCTCTCTCTCTCTCATCAATAAATAATTTTTTAAAAGAAAGAAACCATCTTTGTTTTAGCTAAACCACATGGTAGCTCTGGGAAGGTACTCTTAATAAAGAGAAAGCAAATCTGGGTGGGGCTGTTACATGAGCACCAGGTCGGAGAGGCTCTGGGCATACATCAGAGTCACTTGAAGGGCTTTGAAAACTTCAGATTGCTGAGCCCCACCCATAGTGAGTCTGGGATGCATTTTTAACAGGTTCCCAGGGCATGACAAGGCTGTTGTCCACACTTCAAGAATCACTGCCCTGGATTCTCCTAGTTTTTCAACCAGCAACACAGGCACCTGTTAAGTGCCAGTTCTGTGAAAACAGAATCAAAATCAGAGAACCTATTCTGAGACCTAAGTGTGGCTCCTGGACTCCAGTTTTCTCATCTGTAAAATGGGAATGTTATGCCCAGATTTCAAGATCCCCAAGAGCCCACCAGGGAGCCAGCGAGTCTGATGCAAAAGCAGAGAGTCTTTTATTTAAACTAGTTCGGCTCCCCGACCACACTCACCGATGCAACAGTAAGCCCAGTGGCAAAGAGAGACTGCCCGTGGGAAAAAATGGGGTTTTAATAGGGGGGTGGAGGGAGGGGAGGGGAGATGACTGTGGGCCCTGCCGATTGGCTAGGTGCAAGTCGGGTCTTGTTACACAGGATGTGGTCATCTCCATGGCGCGCACGTCCCCTGATTGTCATTGGTTAGTTTAAAAAGATTCCGGGGGTGGCCAGCAGAGGCCTGGGCTTCTGGGAAGAAGGTACTTTCCTGAGCACATGGCTGCTGCCCCAACATGGAGGATACGGGGCAAGATGGAGGGCATAGCCCTCGCCATTTCAGGGAACATATCAGGCTTTTATGAGAAAAATCTCTGAAGAGACAAAGCATCAGGCAAGGGTTGTACCTAGCTTTGTGTTACCTTTTTATTGCTTTTCCTGCAATGGACCCTCCAGGACTGACATTAAGAGGATGCATGAGAAAGACAGAGAATGAGAAGTGGGAACCAAGATGGTAGCATACATAAACACCGTTACACACCGCCTCCAACAACCACATCAAAAATTACAACTAAAATACAGAACAACCATCATTCAGAACCACCTGAAATGGAAGTCCTACAACTAGAGAAGTAAAGAATAAAGCACATCAAGACTGGTAGGAGAGGCAAAGTGGCAGAACAGGCTGGTCCAACAACCACGTGTGCTTTTTTTTTAATCAGGCAGGAGCTTATCTCTGTAGAGGCCGCCTGTGAGAAGCAGGGGGTCCCACCCACATACTGGACCTGAGTCCAGGGTTCCAGGGCTGGGAAGAGAAGTCCTCATAACTTCTGGCTGTACAAACCAATGTGGATTATGGCTGAGTGACACAACGGCTCCTGGAGTCCCAGGTGTTCCTCTTAAAGGGTCTGCACACAAATTTACATGGTCTCACTTCCTCTGAGCTCCAGTGCCAGGTAGCAGCTTTGAGGGAATCCAGGGACAAGTGGAGAGGAACTGGACTCTCTGACATTGGAGCAGGAACTCAGGGGTGACTTTTTCCCAGACAAGGATGCTCACAGAGGTCATTATTCCTGTGCTGGGACCTCCCCCATCACAGAGTTGACTGACAACCATATCTTATTTTCCATCATCATGGGCCACACTGTTCCCTCAGCTCTAGTGATTCCCTGAGACCCCACCCCATCCAATTTGCAGCCCCACCCAACCTGTTTTCAGCAGCTTTTCCATATGAATGGCTTGCCCTGGCTCAGACTGCAGACTTTTCTAAAATCTCTCAAACAAGCTGTAGCTGGCATCAGCATGCCCCAAAATTATCAATAAAAGGCCCAAGAACCTGCACTTAGCACCAGCCTGCCATAGCTTGGCCTTGCCTGAGCACTTCCTAACCCAATACAAATAACAGCCATCTGTAGATCTCTCTGTAGATCCTGCCAGGTAGCCCCAGGCAGTTGCTGACTTTGCACCTTCTGGAAGGCCCCAGAGCCAGTGCACCTGGTGGACAGCTTCAGACCAATGTCAGATTACAACTCTACACATCCACAAGTGACACACTCAAGGGGCAGACTCAGTGAGCACCAAAGCCTCACTGAAGCAAGTCCTGCTCCATAGGGGTGTCTCCTGCACAGCAGCTCTTCCGCTGTAGTTGCAGCTGTTCCTTACAGCCAATTGTCCTGGAGACCAATTCCTCCCAGTGAGGCCAACAGCAATCAAGGCTCAACTACAACAAAACTGTGCACACAGCCCACACAGGAACTCAGTGCACCTAGAGTGCTCAGCTCAGGTAAGTGGGGAGGCTGAGCCCTAGACCCTATGGGACACCTAATATATAAGGCCACTCTACTGATTCCAGGAGACATAACAGCTCCACTTAATACATAAAAACAAACCCAGGGAAGAAGCCAAAATGAGACACAAAGAAACAAGTTACAAATGAAAAAAATGGAAGCAAGCAAACTATTGGGTACAGAGTTCAAAACAATGATTAGAAGATTACTCAAGGATCTTAAGAATCCTTTAAGGATCTTAGTGAGAATGTCAAGGGCATAAAAAAGGACCAGTCAAAAATTAAGTATACACTAACTGAAATAAAGAATAATTTACAGGGATTCAACAGGAGAGAAAAGGATTCCAAGAATCAAATCAACGATCTGGAATATGAGGACGCAAAAAAATACCCAATCAGAAGAGCAAAAAGAAAAAAGAATTAAAAAATATAAAGATAGTGTAAGGAGCCTCTGGGACAACTTCAAGCATACCAATTTGCATCATGGGGATATCAGAAGGAGAAAAGAGAGAGAAAGATATTGAAAATGTATTTGAAGAAATAATGACAGAAAACTTCCACTACCTGGTGAAAGAAATAGATTTACATGTCCAGGAAGTGCAGAGTCCCAAACAAAAGGAATCCAAAGAGGACCACACCAAAGCACATCATAATTAAAAAGCCAAGGGCAAAAGTCAAAGAGAGAATCTTAAAAGCATCAAGAGAAAAGCAGTTAGTTACCTACAATGGAGTTCCCATACGACTGTCAGCTGATTTCTCAACAGAAACTTTGCAGGCCAGAAGGGAGTGGCAAGAAATATTCAAAGTGGTGAATAGCAAGAACCTACACCCAAGATTACTCTACCCAGCAAAGCTATCATTTAGTATTGAAGATCTGAAAAAGAGCTTCCCAGACAAGATAAAGCTAAAGGAGTTCATCACCACCAAACCAGTATTACATGAAATGTTCCTTTAAGAAGAGGAAGATCAAAAATATGAACAATAAAATGGCAACAAATACATATCTATCAACAATTGCACCTAAAAATTAAAATAAACAAGCAAGAAATCTAATGAACAATATAAACTGGTAAATAAAATAGAATCAGAGACATAGGAACATGGAACAGACTGACGACTCTCAGAGGGAAGGGCAGATAGGCGGCGAGAGGAGCTTAACCAAAGATCTTACCTACGGAGACAGACAGTAGGGTGGTGAAGACCTGGGGTGGGTAGGGCAGGAACCAGGTTTGGGGAGAAAAAGGAGACATCTGTAATACTCTCAACAAATAAAGGTTTAAAAAATAAATTTTTAAAAATGACTGACAGAATGAACACCTCTCCTCCCTGTTCCGGGGATTTCATGTCCAGGTCCCAGCACACCAGGCACTTTACTCCATCCTACTTCATTGTCCAACAATCTGTGAGAGCTCGCTGTGACGCTGCCTAACAGACAGGGAAACTGAGGCTTAGAGCTGTTACTTTTCTTGCTTCCTAGCTAGGAAATTACAAACCTGGGGTTCTACCAGGCCTGTTGGGCTCCAAACACCAAGTTCTTTCTGCTTCTCTGTGCTCCATTTTGTCTGTAAAATGTGGAAACGGTTGTTATCAAAGTTAAATAAAACGAAATGCAAACTGCTGGGGCTCTGTGGGCTTCCTGCTGGTCCTCCCAACCCCATCTCCCTCTCTCCACCACGCCCTGATGCTGCCATGTGGTTTCAGGGCACAGGCTGGCAGAGGCCCACCTGCTCAGCGGAAGCAGCTCTGGAGCGGGAGGCCAAGCCCAGGGGGCACACAGTGCTCTTAATTGTGGGAACTGAAGGTTTGCTAGCCTGTGTTTGTGTTTAGTGCCTTTTTGTCACCTTGAATGAATAAATCGTATAATACTGTTTAATAATAACAATGATATAATCTTTTGGTAAAATAAGTTTGGCAATCTTCCCAGAGTTTGAATTTTAAGAAGTTTTTTTTGCATAGAAGTGGCTTTAGGTCATTCCAGTAGGTCCTGGGATGCCTCAAGGATTTCTTTTCTCTCTTTATAAAGGAAAAATTTCTGCTTAAGTTACATGGGAAGCTTTGTCAAATAAAAAAAAATAACTATATTCTATTTACCTATGCATATTAAATAGATCCTGATATGCTTTCATTTATGACTCTAATTGTTATTCTGGAATATTGTGTTTCGCAGAAAGAACAAGATTCCATGTCCTTTGCATTATAATCAAATCCATAACCGTGTTATTTTAAATTTCTTCTTGTCATTAAGAGATAGTCACTGTTTTGTTATAATGCATTTGGAAAAATGTTACATCTTCTGAGGGATCCATGGAAAGGACTCTGACATTTTCATATCATCCCCTTCAAACTGGATGAAGATTAGAACTCTCTGGATTTATAGAAGTACTAGCAGGAAAAATAAGAAGAAACAAAAATTATGGGACTGAATGAACTAAACATAATTATATAGCTTTTGTAACTTTTGTTGAAAGTAATGCTGATTCTTAACCTTTTTATTTTTCAACTGTAAGTAAGCATTTTTAAAGCAATTTGGTAAATTATGTATTTTTCTCCCTACCTGATCCCTCCAAAATTCTTAATGAGTGAGTCATGGCAATACATTGCTTTGCATGAACTCAATAAGAACAGCTTCCAATGGTGTTTTTGTTTAACCAAGACTTTGACTGGAGTGTCATGTCTGAAAGAGACATGCCTGGACTCTGGATGTCACCAGAAAGCTTTAAGGAATGAAGCCAATAAGAGCCTCTTGCTTGGTCACGTGGCTCATGGCTATCTTTCTAGGAAAAGAACAAGGGTTACTTTCCTGAGAGATGGCAAAGAAGGAACCTTAAGACATCATCGGGGACCTCAACTTGAGGAATTCACCCAAGTCTGCAGCATTACAGGCAAACCTGGTGGCAACTACGTGGCTCAGCTTCTTTGCCCTGTGTGGCTAATTAAAGCTTGATCATGAGATTCCAGCAAAGCATTCTTTTTAAATCTATATGACCAATTGTTATTCTTACTGTGTTCATGCAAACTATCAGGCCAAACTATAACTAGACTTAATACAGTAAATAAATTGGTCTTGACTTGGCTCTTTAATAAAAATAAGGGTGATTTTAGGGGAGGGAGGATGGGGAGATTGTGTTTCAACAGGGAATTCGTAGGACTGAAATTTTTTTTTCTTCCACTAGGCCATTTGTCATAATTCTTGCTGTTCTAATTATAGCACAGTTTGTCTCTACCAGGTTACAAAGCCCTACTCGCACTTAGGGAATACCACTTCTAGACACCTTCGGTGCCCAGGCCTCATCGTCCCTCTGACAGAGAGCAAGGATCTCTTGGCTCTGAAAGAAAACTTCATCCTTCCTCAGCATGAAGTAGTTTCAGAAGAGACCTTACGCCCCTTTTCCACGAAAGAATTCAGAGCCAAGGTCCTTGAGGGGGTGTGGTGGGCAGTTAGACAGACATGAGCAGAGCAAGGACGATGGGCCACCCGGAGGAGAAATGGACGGGGCCCTGAGACATGCATCTCACCATTCCAACTGCTCTGAAGCTGGCAATGGAGGAACCTATGCAGAACGGACCTTCGCGTTTTGCCTGGTAGGAATTGGGACACCCATTGCTTATAGATAGAAGTATTCTATTCATTTCGAGAACAGAGTCCGAGATGGGGACTTTATACAATGGGACCCACTGTCTGGGAAAAGGATACAGGGATGTTTTCTCTAAGAGTTGCTACAGAGGCTTCCTGTGTTGAATGTCTGACTTTTGCCCAGTTACTATCTTTAATTATCTAATAACTACAATATGAATTGTTCTGATAATTGTCCCTCTCTTATAGTAATGGCTGATGTGTGGGATAACTGTTTATTCATATATCCCTGCCAACAGCACTGGTGAGGAGGGGGAGGGGGCTTGTTCCTTAGGACAACTGACAGTCTTTATGCCTCAGTAACATCACAAGGCCCAAACCAAAAAAGACAGTCTCAGTCGTGGCACCTGATTGCAGCAGTGATCTCCGCCTGTGGAGCCCTGATGAATATATTGCTGTAACCATTTTGTTATGTCAGTAATGGCAGGCTCCCTTAATGTAGAAGTGACACAGCTGGCTTGTGGCCTGGTAAAAGCCCTGAATGCCACCTCCAGGCTATACAGGGGATAAATCAAGAGCTGAGCCAGGTCAGGGAGGTAGTTCTAGAGAATTGGGCAGCAATAGCTTATTTGCTGTTGCAGCATAACCAACTTCGGGAGGAATGTAAAGGAATGTGCTGCTTTAATCTTTCTGACAAATCTCAATTGATAGAAAACAACATTCAATAAATTAGGGAAACGATCTCCAAGGTAAAACAACAAGAAGGGTTTTTGGATTTGCCTTATCCAACCTAACTTCCTGGCTACCCAACCTGTCTGGGTTGCAGGAATTCTTTTTAATTTTTCTTGTTTATTTTTGGCAGTGTGATAGCTCGCGGCTGTATTCAATGTCTTCCTCTTTTTAGATCCTGCACTCGCTATATTCCATCCCCAGGAACTGCGTTCAAGGCAGAAGCAAGTGCAATACTGCAGAATGAGCTTTTTCATCTAAAACTAATCTCATGGATATGAGACAATAAAAATAGCAGTGGGGAAAGGATAGGGGCAGAAATAGAATGTTGGGGACCAGCTAGAATTGTAAGAAATATTAATCCTGCTCTGTTAGTTGTGATTGTTTTGTTTTGTTCTGATTGAAGAAGGCACATTCTAACCTGACGGAGTTACACACCAGACCTGGGAGCTCACCTGGAAATGCAGCCCATCCTCCCCATCAGGGAGCTGCCTATTATCATGGAAAGGTTAACAACCTTGTTGCTGAAACCAGAACCACAAGCCCTTTGAGGACTCCCAGCCCTTTGCATATCTCCAGCCCTCTGAAGACCCCCAGCCTTTGCATACCTGCAGGCCTTTGCAAATCTCCAGCCCCCATTACCTGTTGCCTGCCCATTTGGCATACCCTATGGCTACTTCCCCATGTAATTAATCTTTGTCCTTCTACCCAATATAAGCAGCTGGCTTATGAGAAGGGACAGAGCTGTTGTTTGTGGATGGCCTGCTGCTCTCCCCTGCTGCCGGCATCGTATATGATTCAACCCTGTCTCTGCTGAATTGACTCAAGTAGTGACAGGCAGCACAGACCCACTGATTGTCTGGTTACTATTCCACAAAGACCAAGGTGCAGGTCTCTGCCTGCTCCTGGGCTTCCTCCTGCATTTGCCTTAGGTGCTGGCGAGAGTATCACCTCTCCACCAGACAGTGCTCCGCCACACCTGCTCCAGGTTGGAGCCTCCGCCCTCTCCTTCATAGACAAGCCCTGAGGTCCTCATTTATAGGTCACTGATGTCTTGCTGGACAACTACCATGACCCCTTCCAAGTATATGTCACAGCACCTGTTCTAATTACTTCTATGGAATTTGCTAGCCTATAATTATTATGTGTTAAAGACAGGGCCTTGGTGATCCCTGGGGCTAGGTGGTGGACATGACCTCCACTCTCCTGTAATCCAGTTTCTAAGCATCAGTCTTGGTTGTAAATGGGCCTTTCCCATCATTCCTGCTAGCTCTCAAGCACGCTGGCCCCCATGGCCATTCTCTTAGAGAGGAGCCCTCCACTGGCAGCTCATTGTTTCACCGCAGGACCCTCTCACCCTTCCCAGGCACTTCATTCCTTCATCTACCCTGATCTGCTCAACCCATCAGGTCACTGGGCTTAAATCAACCAGACCATCCAGCTTTGAGCCCTTAACTAGCAAAAAAACCCCCATGCTATGAAGCAGCACCCAGAAAGAAGAGCCAGCTGCCCACTTCCATTCAGCCCCAATCCTGACATACCCTGAATCTCTTCATGGCCTTCATTTTGTTTTCTTTCCAAAGGTCTGATTATTACAAGCTCGAGTCTCTGGATTCAATTCCAGGCTATGGCCTGACACTCGAGGTTTATCACCTGGCCCTGCCTCTTGCACATGGACATCACTCAGCATTTAGGTGCCCAGCCCAGACTTCTTCCATGGCTAGTGTCCCCATCACATCAGATCTCAGGCACTGTGCCTTTGCTTGCAACCACCCTCACCATCCACTCACCACCTCCACCCCAATTCTGGGACCCCCTTCTCAAGCTTCCATCAGCCCTCCCTCTTTCTCACTAATCATCCCAGAACAGACTTGGAAACCAGATGGCAGGAGACAGATGAGTGTCATGGCAGCATCCCACATTAACTGTCCGGAGCACACTAAACCAATTCACTGGGTAAGGAGAACTGAATTAGGCAAACCCAGCCATGCCTGGGTGGGGTGTTCACAGCACAGAGTGTCTCCATACTCTGGGACAGCAGTGGTGGTTAACATTTACTGAGCATGACTGAGCACGAGTTCTATGCCAGAACACTGCAATATGCTTCATACACAACATTCTGTTCCATATTTGTGACCATCCTGTGAGGTTAATTTCCTATGAACCTCATAGAAAACGGAAGCTTACAGCAAGTGAATGGCCTGCTGGCATCACAGACCCAGAGCTCATTTCCAGCCCGGCTGTGTCCAAGCTAAGGCCTGGGGTCTTAACCACAATATAGGGTCTCATTTGATATTCGTAGCATACCCCTTAACAGTAGATTTATTCTGCCTTGTGAAGCTGGAGGGGAGGGCTGATGGAAGCTTGAGAAGGGGGCTCTGGAATGGGGGTAGAGGTGGTAAGTGAATAATGGGGGCAGTTGCAAGCAAAGCGAGGGCCTACCCTTGCATGAATTTCGTGCATCAGGCCTCTAGTACTTGTATGACAAAATAAACTTTAAAACCAAGTCTACAGTAAGACACAAAGAAGGTCACTACATAATGATAAAGGGAGCAATCCAACAAGAGGATACAACCCTTGTAAACATTTGTGTACCCAACATAGAAACACCTAAATATGTAAAACAAATCTTGATGGACATAAAGGGAGAGAGTGACAGTAATACAGTAATAGTAGGGGACTTTAACATCCTATTGACATCAATGGATAGATCTTTCAGACAGAAAAGCAAGAAGGAAATGGAAATCTTAAATGACTCACTAGATCAAATGAATTTAATTGACATCTTCAGAGCATTTCACCCTACAGCAGCATAATATACATTTTTTTTCAAGTGCACATGGTAAGTTTTCTAGGATAGATCATAAATTAGGACACAAAGCTAGTCTTGATAAATTTAAGAAGATTGAAATCATATCAAGCATCTTTTCTAGCCATAATGCTATGAAACTAGAAATCAATCACAAGAAAAATACCTGAATAACACACAAGACATGGAGGATAAATTAGATGTTACTAAACAATTAATGGGTTAACAATGAGATCAAGGAAAATATCAAAAGATACCTTAAAACAAGTGAAAATTAGATACCTTAAAACACAGGGAAAGCAGTTCTAAGAGGGAAATTCATAGCATTACAGGCCAATCTCAAGAAACAATAAAAAGCTCAAATAAACAATCTAACTTTACACTTAAAGGAACTTGAAAAAGAACAAGAAACAAAGTCCAAAGTGAGAAGGAAAGAAATAAAAATCAAAGAAATAAATGAAATAGAGTCTAAAAAAATAATACAAAAGATCAATGAAATCAAGGGTTAGTTCTTGAAAAAAATAAAAAAAGAGTAGCAAACTTTTAACCAGATTCATAATATATATATATATATATATATATATATATATAGAGAGAGAGAGAGAGAGAGAGAGAGAGAGAGAGAGAGAGAGAGAGAGAACCCAAGTAAATAAAATCTGAAATGAGAGAGGAGAAGTAACAACTGACATCAAAGAAATACAAAGGATTATAAGGAAAAACAAACAAGTGGGACTACATCAAACTAAAGAGTTTTTGCACAGCTAAGGAAACCATCAACAAAATGAAAAGACAGCCCACTGTGTTATGCCTAGATTTCAAAATCCCCCAAAACAGACCACTAGGGAGCCGAGTCCGATGCAAAAGCATAGAGTCTTTTATTCAAGCCCGGGCTTGGTCCCCCTCTGCCTCCATTACTGGATGCGAAAGAGAGGCCCGAGTCCCAAGAGAACAAAGGTTATATAGGGCTAGTCATTTGGGCAGGCTTAGGTAAGTGACGTGAGGTACAGAGATTGGTCACTCTGATCAGGGTTTTTCAGCACAAAGGTCAGGAAGTGACCAACACATTCTGAGGTTTGAGCCGTCCCCCACTATAGCCTTATTAGGACCTTAGCTGCGTTCCTGGAGCTTCATTGGCCCACTCAGGTGGTGACTGGGGGAGATAGGATATTACTGGCATTCCTGTGGTCACTCTCAGAAAGGGGAGGGGGTTTAGGCTGAGGGTCCAGCCCTACAAGATAAAGTGGAGGAGAGTTCATTTCTGCTTTGTCCTTTCAACTGAATGAGAGAATGTGTTTGCCAATGATACATCTGCTAAGGGGTTAATATCCAAAATTTATAAAGAACTTATACAACTCAACATACACACACACAAAACACAATCCAATTTTTAAAAATGGGCAAAAGATCTGAATAGACACTTCTACAAAGAGGGCATATAGATGGCCAATAGACATATGAAAAGATGTTCAACATCACTAATCATCAGATAAATGCTAATTAAAGCCACTATGCATATCCCCTCACACCTGTCAGAATGGCTATCATCAATGAATCAACAAACAATAAGTGTTGGCAAGGGTGTGGAGAAAAGGGAACCCTTGTGCACTGTTGGTAGGAAAGCAGACTAGTGCAGCCACTAAGGAAAGCAGTATGGAATTACCTTAAAAAATTAAAAATGGCTCCCGGAAGCCAATTCCAGCATGACAGCAGGGCTGAATCATCTGGAGTAGCTGAGGGCATTTCCCAAACCTGAAAAGGATGCATTAAATTGATTGTTTGCTGCCAGACAGCTCAGGGCATCTTAATCTACATGTTATTGCCTCCTATTGGCCAAACACCTGAACAGCTGTAGGCAAATTCTTCCATTCTGACAATGGACTGTGTATACAAAACCCTACCCTTTGAAGCGTATATCTCCACCTTGCCTCAGGACAATTTGTGTTAATAAAAATCATGGGGTCCTGAGAGGAGGAGATTTTAGCTCCTTTTAGCTAGGCTCCTCTGACCCCTAAATGCCTCTCAAAATTATGCTTCATCTCTGGACTCTTATTAAGTTACACACAGCCCCTTCTCCAGATTGCTGAACCCTTCTTAATGCAGGAACAAGAATCTTGGCAAATGGCCCTGACTGGTTTGGCTCAGTGGATAGAGTGTCAGCCTGTGGACTGAAAGGTCCCAGGTTCGATTCTGGTCAAGGGCATGTACCTTGGTTGCGGGCACATCCCCAGTAGGAGGTGTGCAGGAGGCAGGAGATCAATTTTCTCTCTCATTGATGTTTCTAACTCTCTATCCCTCTCCCTCTCTGTAAAAAATCAATAAAGTATATTTTTAAAAAATTAAAAATGGAACTGCCTTATGACCCAGCAACTCTATTTCTGGGACTATATCCAAAGAAACCTGAAACACTAATTTGAAAGAATATATGCACCTCTATGTTCGTTGCTGCATTATTTACAATAGCCAAGAATTGGAAGCAACCCGAGTGTCCATTAGTAGATGAGTGGACAAAACAATCCTGGTACATTTATACCTAATACTATTTGGCCATAAAATAAAGAAAATTTTACCCTTTGCAATAGCATGGATGGACCTGGAGAGCATTTTGCTAGTGAAATAAGCCAGTCAGAGAAAGACAAGTACCATATGACTTTGCTCATATGTGGAATCTAATGAACCAGCTGAACTAATAAGCAAAATACAGACAGACTCATAGACAGTTCTTGGTAGGGGTAGGGAGTGCGGAGGGGCTGGGCAAGTGAAGGGACTGAGCAAAAAAGAAAAAAAAAAGAGAAAGAACTCATGGACAGGGGCAACAGAGTGGTCATTTTGGGGGATGGAGATGGAAGAATGTATAGGGGTGATAAGTGGTGATGGGGGGGAAATAAAATAAAGGGAAAAAATAAAATTCCAGATTCCAAAACACACTTGGTACCAAGTTTAAGGTGAGGAAATGTAAGCCTGAGTGTGGGGGGAAATATTTTAAGTCTAGAGCTCAAAGGACTGAAAATACGAACTTGGGGACCATTAGCACATAGGTGGCATGATTAGAGCTGTGAGACCAGATTTCACCTTGGAGGAGCCCATAGTCAGGAAAAGGCAGGGAATGAGTCCTGGGATGCACCGACATTTAGAGGTCATGCGGAAGAGGCACAGGCTTTGCCCTGACCGGTTTGGCCCAGTGGATGGAGCGTCGGCCTGGTCTGGGGCATGTGCCTTGGTTGCCGGCGCATCCCCGGTAGGGAGTGTTCGGGGGGGGGGGCGGCTGACCAGTGTTTCTCTCTCATCAATGTTTCTGGCTCTCTGTCCCTCTCCCTTCCTCTCTGTGGAAAAATCAATAAAATATATTTTTTAAAAAAAGAGGCACAGGCTTTTATCTTAACTCGACAGAAGTGAACACAGCGGCTCGCTGAGGAGTTGTTTGCAGGAGGCTGCATAGCTGGGAAGCCACCCCACTCATGAGCAGGCTCCACGTTTGGGCCCTGCCCCTGGATTGTGCGATGTTGAGAGGTTGGCACTGGGATATGGATCATGCACTGAGACTCCCTCTTTTGGACGTCCGTCCTGCATCACAGGGAGTTGTAATTAGCTACGTATGGCTTATTACTCCCACCAGTTGTAGTTCTGAGCATTTCTTCATGCCAGGCTCATAGTAGGAACTCAGTCAATACGTGTTGAAGCCGAAACCGGTTTGGCTCAGTGGATAGAGCGTCAGCCTGCGGACTGAAGGGTCCCAGGTTCTATTCCGGTCAAGGGCATGTACCTGGGTTGCGGGCATATCCCCAGTGGGAGATGTGCAGGAGGCAGCTGATCGATGTTTCTCTCTCATCGATGTTTCTAACTCTCTATCTCTCTCCCTTCCTCTCTGTAAAAAATCAATAAAATATATTTTTAAAAAAATACGTGTTGAAGTGTCCTGAACCCCATCAGGTGTTCAAATACATAGGGATTCCCCGAGCCACCATAGAGACGTCTGAGGCATAAGCAGGACAGGCACACAGAATGCTGACCCCGCGGAGATGGTGTCTGTGTCTTGACCCCTGTGCTGTTTTGTCTTCACAGAGGGATGAGACTTATCTGCTGAAAATCCCACCAGAGCCAAACTCAAATTTTGATAGATCCAATTGTTTTAAACATAGTCCAAGTAAGCAGATTTTTAGCCATTTAGCATCTGCCTGCTTGGCACACTCTGCAATACTGCACTCAACTGCTAGGCACAGATAAGATGCACCCCAGCCCTGTAAGAGCCCGAGCCACTGCTGCCCTTTGGAGCACTCTGACCTACCCCACTGAGGAGTGACATCGCCTAGACATATAGCCCCTGGCCCATCTGCCCTCCAGGAGTCCTGGTCATTTTCCTCTCCTGGGAGGCGGCCATCCCCAGAGGGCCTCTAGCTGATAGGGTGTGAGACCTCCTGGAATGCAAATCTAAGTTTATCCCAAAGCAAGCTTGCATGTCTACTGCCACCTTGTGGTCATTTCCTTTTCCTTAATCAGCCCTGAAATCCCTCAATCCCCCTCCCCTAAGGCTGTGCCCCCACCCTTCCCTTCACAGAGCTGCAGACCAGGAGCTCAGCTGGAGGCAGAGGCTGACTGCAGCGAAGGGAAGCTCTGCCACTTGAAGGAAAGTGCATATTTTCCAAGAGCTTCTCATGACTTCCCCACACCCTGGGGATGATTACATTCACTCTGGAGATGAGTACCTTATGCTTCTGGCCAACTCATATGCCTGAATACCTACTAAGGTCTCAACTAAGGATGTCAAAGGCCCCAGACAAATGTTTGACTGGCATTTAAACAAATTCTTTCAATGTGTGATGCTCAGATCTTAGTGAAATATTCAGGGCACGGGGTGTCTGAATACAGTTTTGGAGTAGGAATAAGCATGTGACAAGCAGACATGGGAGGGGAAGGCAGTCCAGTGTGCGCCCAGGGACAGCCTGGCAAGTTTGGGAAGCTCTGGACACTGCATGGGAGCATGTGGAGGTGAGAATGCCATACACCCAAGTCATGGAGTGTGTCATGGACCAGAGCAGAACTGTAGCCTCTGAAGGCTTTCGGCGAGAAAAATGATGATTTGGTGTCTGGGGAGTGGGCAATTGGTCAGTGCTTCAGAAGACTGGTTCTGGGGCTCAGTTTGCACAGAGATGTCATGTCCACCATCTCTCCAAAGCCTGCGGCCTCTGTGACTTGCCCTGGGGCCTGAAGAGGGTCAGGTCCGGTCACTGCAGCTCTAGGACACTCGGCATTGCCCACCCCTAACTCCTGCTCAGCACATAACGACCTTACAGGATGGCCAAATTAGTCCAGCCTTGGACACCATGACTGCTTCTGAGGGGAGGGGCCAGGCCAGAGTAGATGAGCTTGGGGACCCCCAGTCCCAGCTGTCAAGTGTGACCCAGTTTTTCAAGGCAGGTAATTTTCATGAAAGGTGGCTTCCTGCTCTTCAGGGACCATTGTTTGACCTACTTCTCCTCAACCCCTCCCACAAAATGGGGATGTTTTAATAGGGAGAGTTTCTCTTCTTCCATGATTTTTTTTTCTTCCATGATTTTATTAAAACAATTGGTTGCACACCAGCCACTGGTCTGTCTCCACAGGTCCCTGGCCTTTAGGCCACTCCTGTCCCCTGTCCTGGTTGAATTAAAAGCTAGGTCACTCAATAGGCATGGGTCACTTTCGTGGAGGGGCCAGTCCACAGCTAACAGATACCCCACCCCAGTCTGTGTGAGGAGGTGACTGGCGGGAAAGAAGAAGGAAATAGAGTATCATTGTCGTAATCAAGAACAGATGTCATGGAGGGACATTGAGATCACAGCTACTGTCGCCTCCCCAGCAAAGCAAGGGAACACAGACTAGGGACACTCCCTAGAGAGAGAGCCTGGCACCGCCTGCCTGGCTAGAGGCTGCATGAGATAGAACAGCGGTTCTCAACCTGTGGGTCGCGATCCCTCTGGCGGTTGAACGACCCTTTCACAGGGGTCGCCTAAGACCATCCTGCATATCAGATATTTACATTACGATTCATAACAGTAGCAACATTACAGTTATGAAGTAGCAACGAAAATAATTTTATGGTTGGGTCAGAACATGAGGAACTGCATTTAAAGGGCCAGAAGGTTGAGAACCACTGAGATAGAAGCTTCGGGGCCCCTCTTGAGTTAGCACGGAAAAGACAGGGTCACAGGGACCCAGTCCTGGGAGAGTTTGGCGAGTACTCACAGAGCTAGCTTGCTTGGTAACAAGGCTTCCTTTCCTTCCTGATCTTACTCTCCCATTTCCTACAGTGTCACTTGGGTCACCCCCTAAAGAATCCAATCTTCATCTCTGCTTCTGCGGAACCAAAGGCAAGTTGCCCTCCTGCTCCAGCCCGGACAGAGGTCTCAGCCCCCTCTAAGGCCTCTTCCTCATCTCCTTCTGCTTCGTGGAGAGCTTCCTCTGGCGGCCACACTCCCCTCCCCTTACCTTCCAGCCTCTGTGGGACCAATGAGGAAGCCGAAGCACAGAAAAACGAAATGGCCCCATGAGTCAGAACCAGCTCTGTGCGTCAGCCATTCCCACTGCACCCCATGAAAAGAGATTACTGGGGATTCCTGGGACCTGAATGCATTTTTATTTCCTTAGACAAGCACCTCTCCACAAGCATCTTTTAATTCCTAGATTAAGTAGAAACATTTCTCCCTCCTTCTCTCCCTGCCTCTTTCTTCCACCGAGGCTCACGGCCATGCCTTGGGGTCTCCAGGTACCATCTCTGAGCAGCACCGTGCCACAAAGCACACCTGGGCTAGGGTGATGTCTGTCCTTCGTCCACAATGCCAGTCCGCAATTATGCCTGGCTGGCTTCTATGGGCACAAATCAAGACTAAGGTAGAAATTTTTCCTCTTCCATCACCCCTGGCACCTTATAAATCTCTCATTTAATTTGTTTTCAAGGTTGAATTTCCCTTTATTGTTTTCAGCCTATTTTCATAACCTCTGAGAATTCACTGAATTCTTTGCTTTATTCTCTCTGGTTTTTATATGCTCTCCCAATGTAATATTCTCTCTGAATTTAATTAGCATGCTATTTCCAAATCATTAGGAAGGCTGACAGCGAGCGCTCATGTGAAGGCCTGTTGCTAACCCTCCCCGCCCAGCAGTGCACACACCAGCTTCCTTACCCCGCATCGCCAACCCCCTCACCCGCATCCTCTCCAGACTACTCCCGGGCAGTGAGGCTGCAGGAGCTCCACAGCCCAGGCCATCAGATTGTCCGCATTGCATTCCTGCTCCACCGCTGCACACATGGCTCAACCTCTCTGAACCTCCAGCTGTTCACTGGTGCAGGTGCAATAAGAACAATGGTAGCTCTGTGTGTGCGAGGAAGGGGGTAGGGGGGTAGGAGTGGGATGAAAAAGAAAGAAGCCTGGCGCCTGGCACAGAGTAGATACTCAACAAAAGTTTACTCTTTCTCCCGTTTCTCTAAATCAGACAAAGGAGCACCGTGGGCTTGGGCGGTCTTCTCACATTTGCTACAGCAAATGTGATGGTGAAGGAGAGCTCATCCCTTCCAGCACTGTGGCCTGGTGATTGTCTGCTTCAGACTGACCAAGCCTCCACACGGGACATGCAGTTCTTGGGGTAATTTCTAAAATGGAAGGTTCAGGGGGTTCTCCACAGAAGGGCTTCTCTGGCTTTGCTCAGTCGAGTGTGCCCAGCAGCTGCGCAATGCCTGGCGCCTACAGTGAAGCAATATGCACAGCTCCCTTCTTTCCGAGGAGAGCCCCTGAATTTCACCTGGGCCTGGTTCCCTTGTAACCAAGTTCAATGTAACAATGCAGCTTCAGATTATGTCTTAAAAGGAAGACTACGCCCTCCCCTCCTTCCTTCCCTTGTCCCGCTGGCCAAGATATGGACCTGGGGAAAGGGCTGGACTGGTCACCTTAGACTGTGTAATGGAAGCTGCATGCTGATGATATCAGAGCAGAAAGAGAGGAGTCTGGGTCCCAACCTTGTCATGTGCCCCAACCAGAGGCAATCAATCAATGTGTCTCTCTCACATCTCTCTCTCTCTCTCTCTCTCTCTCTCTCTCTCTCTCTCTCTCTCTCTCTCTTTCTTTCTCTCTCCCTCCCTTCCACTCTGCCGGGGTCCTGCCCCAGCAGGTCCAGGGATCCCCAAAGGCGTAGACGGAGTCGGCGAAGAAGGAGACAGTGTTCAGTTGATCAGCAGCCTAGCCAGGATCTCTAGCCAGGATCTCCAGCCAAGTTCTGGTCTGGATCTCCAGCCAGGTTCTGTGTCCATGTTCTCTTGCTAGGTTCTCCAGCCAGGTTCTGTAGCCATGTTCCCTCACTAGGTTCTCCAGCCAGGTTCTGTGTCCATGTTCTCTTGCTAGGTTCAGTCACCAGGTTCTAGTCAGGTTCTCTTGCCAATTTCTGTAGTCAGGTTCAGTCCAGGATCTTTTGCCATGTTCTCTCCAGCGAAGTTCTTCTGTCTCTAGGTTCTGTGTAGGTTCTGTCTTCCTTGGTTCTGTCTTCTGAGTTCTGTGTTCTAAGTTCTGTGTTTTGCTGTCTTGTTACATCTGTATTTATACCAGTTGATTCAATCCTATCAATCTCTATTACAAAGGTTAGGGCGTTTCTTATCTCCATTCCAGGGAGTAAAGATTATGTAGCTTAAGCATGATTGTTCGTAGTTAAAGTGATTAATTACCCGCCTGGCACTTAGTTGAGGGGTTTTATTCCCTCCCTAACTTCAGGGGAAAATCCCTACCTGGGGAAACAACCTTTCTCAGAGAGGAGACCTTGGTTAAAACACATAGTGCCAAGAAGGTGAGCAAACATATTAAGAACAGTATGCCATATATGCCAGGTCCTTTGAAACAGCAAGGATGGACTGGCTCCCAGCACCACTCTTTAAAAATCAATGGAAAAAATATATCCTTTGGTGATGATTAACAAAAATAATCATAATAACTTACATGTATATTAATTAAATAATCCAATTAAAGGCAGTTTGCTAGAGCTACCATAGCAAAATACCACAGACTATGTGGCTTAAACATTTATTTTCTCATAAATATTCTGGAGATTGAAAGTCCATGATCAAGGTCCTGTCAAATTTAATTTAGTTTAGTGAGGATTCCCTTCTTGCTGTGCTCTCACATGGCCTCTTCTCTGAGAGGAAAGAGAGAGAGAGAGAGAGAGAGAGAGAGAGAGAGAGAGAGAGAGAGAAATATCTGGTATCTCTTACTCCTTTTATGAGGACACCAATGCTATTAGATTTAGGGCCCCACTTGTGTGAGATTATTCAGTCTTAACTAACTCCTTAAAGGCCAATCTCCAATACAGTCTATTGGAGGCTAGGGCTTCAACACATGAATATGAGGGGGGCATAATTCAGTCCATTAAAAAGCAGGTATTGTCATATTCACTAAAAATAAAAAATAAAAACAGTTCAGCCTGGCCAGCATGGCTGAGTGGTTGAGCATCAACCTATGAACCAGAAGGTCACCATCAGGGCACATGCCCAGGTTTCAGGCTCAATCTCCAGTGTGGGGCATGCAGGAAGCAGCCAGTCAGTGATTCTCTCTCATCATTGATGTTTCTATCTCTCTCTATCTCCCTTCCCCTCTGAAATTAATAAAAATACATTTTTTAAAAAGTTCCAACTATATGCTTTCTAGAGGAGACACACTTTAGATTTAAAGACACAAATAAGGAAACCAAGATGGCGGCATAGGTAAACACTGGAGTTTGCTGCCTCGAACAACCACTTCAAAAATACAACTAAAAGATGGAACGGACATCGCCCAGAACCACAGGAAGGCTGGCTGAGGGGAAATTCTTCAACTAGAAGGAAAGAGAACAGCATACCGAGGCTCAGAGGAGGCGCATATACTAGGTGCGGAGGTGCGCGCGGAGGGGGCTGGTGGCTGAGGGCGCGGTTGTCGTTTTTAATCGGGAGGGAGGCTCAGGCTCTGAGCTCCAGTTCTGGGCGAGTCTCTAGGGTCCCAGACTCAAACAGGAGAAGCGGGACTGTCTGGCATCGGTCGGAACGCGAGGGCAGCTTTCTCTCCGAGGTTTGCAGCGGTTGCTGGGACTCTGAGGGGTAGAGCCTCTGGGGACAGGACTGAGAGCAGCCATAACTGCTCCCTCCACCGGCTCTGTTGATCCCGTGGGACCCGCCCCGCCCAAGCCCTGCACAGAGCCATTTGCCAGATAGCCTCAGGCAAAGGCTAGATTAGCACCTCCCCAGAGGACAGAAGTTTTCCCACTGCAGACACAGCTGATTCTCACAGCCAGTTGGCCTGGAGGTCAAATCCCCCTAGTATTAACTACAACAATCAAGGCTTAACTACAACAAGACTGCTCACAAAGACCACTAGGGGGTGCACCAAGAAAGCATAAAAAATGCGGAGACAAAGAAACAGGACAAAGCTGTCAATGGAGGATATTGAGTTCAGAACCACACTTTTAAGGTCTCTCAAGAACTGTCTAGAAGCCGCTGATAAACTTATTGAGATCTACAAGAAATCTAATGAGACCCTCGATGTTGTGATAAAGAACCAACTAGAAATTAAGCATACATGGACTGAAATAAAGAATATTATACAGACTCCCAACAGCAGACCAGAGGAGCACAAGAATCAAGGCAAAGATTTGAAATGTGAAGAAGCAAAAAACACCCAACCAGAAAAGCAAAATGAAAAAAGAATCCAAAAATACAAAGATAGTGTAAGGAGCCTCTGGGACAGCTTCAAGTGTACCAACATCAGAATTATAGGGGTGCCAGAAGATGAGAGAGAGCAAGATATTGAAAACCTATTTGAAGAAATAATGACAGAAAACTTCCCCTTCCTGGTGAAAGAAATAGACTTACAACTACAGGAAGCGCAGAGAACCCCAAACAAAAGGAATCCAAAGAGGACCCCACCAAGACACAACATAATTAAAATGCCAAGAGCAAAAGACAAAGAGAGAATCTTAAAAGCAGCAAGAGAAAGAAACTCAGTTACCTACATGGGAATACCCATACAACTGTCAGCTGATTTCTCAACAGAAACTTTGCAGGCCAGAAGGGAGTGGCAAGAAATATTCAAAGTGATGAATGCCAAGAACCTACAACCAAGATTACTTTATCCAGCAAAGCTATCATTCAGAATTGAAGGTCAGATAAAGAGCTTCACAGATAAGGAAAAGCTAAAGGAGTTCATCACCACCAAACCAGTATTAGATGAAATGCTGAAAGGTATCCTTTAAGAAGAGGAAGAAGAAGAAAAAGGTAAAGATACAAATTATGAACAACAAATATGCATCTATCAACAAGTGAATCTAAGAATCAAGTGAATGAATAATCTGATGAACAGAATGAACTGTTGATTATAATAGAATCAGGGAAATAGAAAGGGAATGGACTGACTATTCTTGGGGGGGAAAAGGGTGTGGGATATGCGGGGAGAGACTGGACAAAAATCGTGCACCTATGGATGAGGACAGTGGGGGGGTAAGGGCAGAGGGTGGGGTGGGAACTGGGTGGAGGGGAGCTATGGGGAAAAAAAAGAGGAACAAATGTAATAATCTGAACAATAAAGATTTAATAAAATAAAATAAAAATAAAAATAAAAAAATAATAATAATAAAAATAAAGACACAAATAAGTTAAAGGATGGAAAGAGATATAAGATGCAACAGTAAATATAAGAGAGTTGTAGTGGCAGTATCAAAAATAACAGATTTTGGAATAAAAATATGTTAGAGATAAAGAGATACATTTCATAATGATAAAAGTATCAATACTTGAGGAAGAAATACCAATTATATACATACGTATATGCACCTAACAACAGAACCCTAAAACACATGAAGGAAAACTGACAGAATAAAGGGGAAAAAGACAATTTAACAATAATAAATGGAGATATCAATACTCCACTCTCAATGAAACATAGAACTACCCATAAGATCAACAAAGAAATAGAATACTTGAAAACACTATAAGCCATCCAGAGCTACCAAACATCTGTAAGACGCTCCACCAACAAAATCAGAATATTTCAGAGCTATAAATAATTTCATTTCTAAAAATCTGATCAATAACCTCATCTACTTAAGACACAAAATACAGTAAACTAAATCTCAAGCAAGCAGGTAATAACAGGTAAAGTGGAAATCAACAAAATAGAGAATATAAACAAAATAGAGAGATAATTAACAGAACTAAAAGTGGTTCTTTAAAAGGACCAAAAAAATTAGCAAACCGTTGTCTGCACCAACAAAGAAAAAAAAGAGATTATTCAAACAGCTAAAATCAGGAATGAAAATATATGTTACTGTAGACTTTATAGAAATAAAAAGGATTATAAGAGAACACTATGAACAATTGTATGCCATTAAGTTAGACAACCTAGATGAAATAGACAAATGCCTAGAAACATACAAATTACCAAAACTGATTCAAGAAGAAATAAAAAAATCTCAATAAACCTTTAACATATAAAGAGATTAAATCAGTAACCAAAAAACTCCTCCCCCCACAAATTGAAAAGTGTAAAACCAGATGACTTCAGTGGTGAATTTTACTAAACATTAAAAATATTAACCCAAATTCTTCTCAAACTCTTTCAAAACATAGAAAAGAAAAGAACACTTCCAACTTATCCTATAAGACCAGTATTACTAAAACAAGGCAAAGCTATCACAAGAAAAGGAAACTAAAGTCTAATATACCTTACTGATATAGATGCAAAAATCCCCAGGAAAATAATAGCAAACTGAACTGAGCAACATACTAAAAGGATTAGAAATGATAACCAAGTGGATCTTATCCCAGGGATACAAGATTGGTTTGACACGTTAGAATCAATCAATGTAATACACTATGGTAACAGAATAAGGGACAAAAACCACATGATCCTTTTAATGGGCATAGAAAATACATTTGACAAAAACCCAACACTCTTTCACCATTAAAAACGCTCAACAAATAGGAGTAGAAAGAACTTCCTCATTCTGATAAGGGGCTTTTATAAAAAATACACACACACAGCTGATATCAGGAATTTCCCCTAAAAGGAGAAATAAGACAAGGATGTCTGCTTTCAAGACTTCTATTCAACACTGTGCTGAAGGTTCTGCCCAGGGAAAATAGGCAACAAAATGAAGTAAAAGATATCCAGATTGCAAAAGAAAAAGTAAATCCATCTCTGCACATCATAATCTCTCATACAAAAGAAGTCATAAGGATCCACTAAACAACTATTAGAACTAATAAAAGAGTTCATCAAGGTTTCAGAACACAAGATCAATATACAAAAAACAAATGTATGTCTATACACTAGTAATGAGCAACCCAAAAATGAATTTTTTTAAAATTCCATTTACAGTAGCATCAAATAACATAAAATAACTATAAATAAAGTTAACAAAAGAAGTGCAAAACATATACTCTGAAAACTACAAAAAAAATTGTAAGAAGCTAAAGATATAAATAATAAAAAGACATTCCATGTGCCTGGATTGAAAAGTTTAAATTGCTAAGAGAGCAATACTTTTTAAATTTACTTATAGATTCATTGTGATCCTTATCAAATCTCAGCTCGTTTTTTTGCAAAAATTCACAAGTTGATTATAATGTTTGTATTAACTAGCTAGTGCTGCCATAACAAAATGCCACAGATTGGGTGGCTCAAACAAGAGAAATTTTATTTTCTCAAAATTCTGGAAGTTGGAAATCTAAGACCAAAAGGTAGGCAGATTTGATTTCCTCTGAGGCCTCTCTCCTTGGCTTATAGACAGTTGTCTTTCTAATTGTGTCCTCACGTGGCCTTTCTTCTATGTACATGCACCCCTGGATTCTCTCCTACACTAGGACCTATAAGGACACCAATCACATTGCATTAGGGCCCCACCTTTACGACCTCATTAACCTTAATCACCTCCTTAAAGGCCCTATCTCCACATGGAGTTACATTGGAGTTGAGGCTTCAACAGATAAATTTGGGGGATGGGATACACTCGGTCTATAACAATATTCATATGAAAATGCAAAGTATTCAGATTAGTCAAAACAATCTTTAAAAAAAAATAAAGTTGAAGGACTCACACTTTCTAATTTCAAAACTTACTACAAAGCTACAATAATCAAGACAATGTGTTTATTAGGCATAAGAATAGGTTCTGGCATATAGATAAATGGAATAGAATGGAGAGTCCATAAATAAACTCTCACATTGATTGTGAATTGATTTTCAACAGGATGTCAAGACAGTTCAATTAGAAAAGTATGACCTTCAATAAATGGTGCTAGGAGAACTGGATTTCCACATGCCAAGGAGTAAATTCAAACCCCTTTTATCATCCACAAAAACCAAATCAAAATCTATCATGAATCAAAGTGCTGAAGGTTCTGCCCAGGGAAAATAGGCAATAAAATGAAATAAAAGATATCCAGATTGAAAAAGTAAATCCATAGTTAAAACTATAAAACCCTTAAAAGAAAACATAGATGTAAGTCTTCACAATTTTGGGTTAAACCATGGGTTTTTTTAGATATTGCACAAAAACATAAGCAACATAAAAAAAAATTGATAAATTAGAGTACATCAAAATTAAAAGTGTTGCCCTGGCTTGGTATACAGAGTGTCGACCTGCAGACTCAAGGATCCTGGGTTCAATTCTGGTCAAGGGCACATGCCCAGGTTGTGAGCTCAGTCCCCAGTAGGGGGCATGCAGGAGGCAGCCAATCAATGATTCTCTGTCATCATTGATGTTTCTCTCTCTCTTCCTCTCTGAAATCAATAAAAATATATTTTTTTAAAAAATTAAAAGTGTGTGCTATAAATGATACCATCAAGGGAAAAAAAAACACAGCATGGGAGAAAATATTTGCAAATCAAATATATCTGATAAGGGACCAATATTTAGGATTTATAAAGGACTTTTACAACTGGAATAACAAAAGACAATAATACGAATTTAAAATAGACAAAAATCTGAATAGACAAGTCTCCAAAGAAGATACACAAATGGTCAATAAACACATCAACAGACAGTCAACATCATTCGTTACTAGGAAAATGCAGATCAAACCCATAGTGAGGCATGCCTTCCGACCCCTTAGCATGGTTCTGCTCAAGAGGGAACGGCAAGTGCCCTGCAGAAATGACCAAGGGAAGATGGCATCCTCAGGCATTGCTGGTGGGAATGCCATGGTGCAGCTGCTGGGAAACAGCTTGGCAGTTCTTCGAACAGTTAAACTGAGAGTTATTCCTCCCTTAGTGAAGAGGAATGAAAGCACACACCGCACAGAAACTGTGGCATAAACGCCCATAACAACCAAAGTGGGAACAACTCCAATGCACATGGCCGGCTGGGCGGGTTTTTAAAATGTGAGGTATCTGCCCCGGCCGCAGTCTCAGTGTGACAGTGTGGGCCCTCGAGCCAAAGGGTCGTGGGCTTGATTCCCGGTCAAGGGCATGTACCTGAGCTGCAGGTTCGATCCCAGACCCTGGTTGGGGGGATGGGGGAGGCAATCAATAGATGTGTCTCTCTCACATGGATGTTTCTCTCTCTCTCCCTCTGTGTGTCTCTCTCTTTTTCTCTCTCTCTCCAAATCAATGGAAAAATATCTTCTGATGAGGATTAACAAAAAAAAGTGATATATCATTGGAATGTTATTTGGCAATAATAAAGGAATAATACAGGCAACAACGTATATGAACCTTAAAAACAGGGGTCCTCAAACTACGGCCCGCGGGCCACATGCAAATACAAATATTGTATTTGTTCCCATTTTGGTTTTTTTTTTACTTCAAAATAAGATATGTGCAGTGCGCATAGGAATTTGTTCATAGTTTTTTTTTAAACTATAGTCCGGCCCTCCAACGGTCTGAGGGGCAGTGAACTGGCCCCCTGTTTAAAAAGTTTGAGGACCCCTGCTTAAAAACATTATGCTAGAACAGTGATTTTCCTTTTTTTAAGTTGGGGAATTTATTAGGGAAAATCAGAGGCAAACACCTCAAGTGACAGAAAGAAAAATCTGAAAATGTCTCTTCAAGCCAAGTGGGGGCCTGGCCTTGACCTCCCAGAAGTACAAAAACCTGGTGGGTTAGCAACAACGTTCTCTGGCAGCCACCTCGCCAGCCCATGAGTCTCCCAGCCAGGACTGTCTGCTACCTCTCAACACAGGCAGGGAGGAGAAACATCTGTTTATAGAATCAGTGCAGAGGCTATGAGAACTACAAGGAAAATGAGAGAGAGAGAGAGAGAGAGAGAGAGAGAGAGAGAGAGAGTGAGAGAGGGAGAGAGAGAACATTAATCAAGAGTCCCAGGCTTTTGGCTCTGAGCACCTCAAATACATTGACAAGTAGTTCTACAAAATGTTACTGGAAAGGTAAAATGCCTAATGTTTTCAAGAGTTGCCCTGGACTTCTCCCCACCTGCCACATCACACTGCCAGATGGACATGGCAGAGCCTAAGGCCACATTTTTGAAGAAAGAAAAACAAGAATCAGCCCTGTTGCTCTTTAAGGAGAGAGGGATGGAAGGCTGCTGGGACCTTTCCCATGTGTTCTGTGAAGCAGCTTCCCAGCAGCAGTCTGCACAGTCCTAGGTGAGGGTCTCACCTTTTGTCACCCGCGCTTCAACGTACTCTATTCTCCGTTCCAGGGCTGTGCCAGAGCCTCAGTCCTCAGCCGGTGGTCAGAGGAAGGTGCCTTCTTTGGGACACGGGACTGCATCTCCACGCAGATCAGTGGGGCCCAGGCCTTGTGTGCTCTCCATGTCCCCCCGTCACAGGTGAGAAAAACCAAGGCCCTGAGAGTGAGGTCACATTCCCAGGACCACAGATCCAGCAAGGGGAGGGCCAGGCGGGAACACAGACTCCTGCTTTCAGCCTCCAGCCCACACTCCCCGCACCCCCGCCACAGTGTGGCCCTCCACGGGCTCCTCCGTGGTCAGCCTCCAGGCCTGCACACTGCCTGACACCACCTGTGCCCCGGTCACCAACTGCCAGATTCGCCAGCATCTGCCTGCAGATTTGGGCTTGATGGACAATCCGCCTTGATGAGGGTGGAGAGCAGCCAGGGAAGGGTTCTGGAAGGCAAGTGCCCTCCCATTGGACCAAGGTGCCAGTGCTGGAATGAGAACTACTGGGTCTGAGTAGCTACAGGGGCGCTGAGGGTGAAGGGTTCCCCAAACTCTCCAGCTGCACTAGCTGTCTGCAGGGCCAGGGCTCCTGGCCCATCCCCGGGCTCCATAAACGCTCAGTGAACCTTCAGTGAATGAAGTAGGATGATTCCCGTTGCAGAGGCTGTCCTGCGCGCGGGAGGGTGCGGTCTCTGTGCATCAGATGCCGGCAGCACCTTCCCGTGTGACAACCAAACTGGCTGAGACATTGCCGGAGTGTCCGGAGAGCAAGCCAGCCTGCGGCCGCTGTGCCGATGAATCCGAGGATGTGGGAGGAACAGCGAAGGAACTGGACAGCGACTGGCGGCCGGAAAGGAGGAGTGGGCCCGTGTGACGCTGAGCCCATCCAGATGAGACCTGGCTGGCAGGCAGAGCCCCGAACATCTTTGTTTGGAGCTGAGATGAGGAGCTGTGACTGCTCTTTCCCACTTGTCAAATGGCCTGTCTGCAGCAAATATGCAACGTGTGACACTTTCAGCAGCAACAAATGACGGATCAGGGACCCAGCCCAGGGCTGCTAGTTCCGACACTGCTCCAGGGGCCTTCCTGACTGACGCCCAGGCCAGAAACAATTCACAACTTCTCCTTAAAAGAGCAATTTCCCCTCAGAGTGATGGAGGGCCTGCCACTCACCCGCCACAAACCAACTCTATTTCTCACCCTGCACGCAGCTGCAGCACTCCATGGTTCACCGTAAATTCATCAGCGTGGAGAGCAGGTTGTGGGCGGGGAGCACATCGGAATCAGAGAGAGGCCGACCAGGCATGCCCTTTGCTCAGCAAAGGCCAGATGACCAAACTGTTCTCCGTCACCCAGTCACCAGGGAGCACCCCCAGGGGCCACGCACACCTGAGTCTAAAGAAAAGTGGGGAGCAGGCCACCTGAGCCACTCTGCTCCCTCTGAACCTCCTTCACCCTTCAGGGAGCACTGATGTCCTAAAAGTAAAAGGCCAAGGGAGAGGCAACAGTATTTATTTCAGAAAAAAAAATATCTAGCTTTTTGGAAGCAGTGATTCAAGCAGAAGCCCAAACAGTGTTCTGATTAGCACACAAATGCAAGGGGTTCTCATGAGAAGGGGCAGGGGGACAATGACGTTAAGAGAAGGAAGGCGTTCCTGTTGGCACGGACAAGCTCACACAGGGACACTAATTCTAAAGAATGTTTTTAATTTTCAGTCCTATGGCCATCGGTCCATTAATCATAATATCTGCTTTGCAAACAGTTGTTTTAGACACAATATGACTTTAGCCCCAGTCCAGGGGTTCTTTTTCTGTTTGATTTTCCTTTTATTGACTTTATTGGGATGATACTGGTTAAAACATGATACAGGTTTCAGGTGCATAATTTTACAACATGTCATCTGTACACAGTATTGTGTGTTCACCACCCCAAATCAAGTCTTCACCCATCACAATTGATCGCCCCCATACCCTCCTCCACCTCCCTCAGCCCCACCTCCCCAGCAATCACCACATTGCTGTCCGTGTCAATGAGTTTTTTCTCTTTTTCTTCTTAATCCCTCCTCCCCCTCGAATATGCTAATGAGACACATGAAGAAGCCTGTAGTCACACTACACAGGTTCCAAGAAACTTCTGCTTCTACATGCTTAACCGTCACTTTTCTCGCCTAAGCCTCCTTCCAAATTTCCCCAGCCTCTGTTCCGGAAGCAGTGCGTATCTGTCCCTTTGCGATGCTGGCTTCCTTGTGCACAAGCGAAATGAATCTTCTTGCCTGTGTCACTTTCTGGTGATCTCTCTTGGTTTCTGTTCTGGGAGGCTGCAAGAACCCAGGGCTTGGGTAACAGTCCCAGCCGTGGAGGGACTGGGCCGTGCAGCGGGGCAGGAGGCGGGCAAGACGCACTGACATTTCAGAGCTAACACATAGGAGAGTGGCCTCCTCACTGCTCTGCTTCCGAAGTACTCCCTCTCTGACCTCCCTCATCCTTGGAAGGAGACCAATATTTTTTCTAGCCCTATTTTGTGACTCAGCAACCTGGGCCCAAAGTGGTCTCAGGGCACATCCCAGAGGGCAGCAAAGTGGGAGGAGCCTGCAGCCCCACCGCGGCGCCCAGCTGGCTGCCGCGGGAACAGGGTGATAGCATTACTCTTCGGGGCAGCGCACGTTATGAAGGTGACTGAGCACCCAGAAGCCAAACAGGTAGATTAACAAGAAGGTCCATTTCATGGCCGGCTCTGTCTCAGCACCCCGATGCTACACGCCGCCACCCCAGCTCAGAGCCTCCACGTCCACCCACTGCTCCTGCATGTACAGCAAACACGGAAGCTTCAAGGGAAAAACAGGCATCTACGTTTGCATTCACGCTCCCAGGGTGCATCAGTAGGGATCAAGGCCACGATGAGCTACAGCTACCAAAGGATAGCAGGCATGGTCATTCTCTGTTGTTTGTGGGAGTGGAGTTCTTACAATATCTGGAGAAAAGGCATTTTCTGAGACTCACATGGGAGGATGAGTGGTTTTCATTTGCATGGAATTGCACCCCTGGGTTTGCAAAGTCCCATCTCCCTTAATCCAGTCCTGAGGGAGGTGCAGCTGGGGCTTCAGCAGAGCTGGAAGCAAAGCCAGCGTCCAGAGTTTCCGCCCCGTGGGGGAGCCGGTCACACACAGCATCAGGCTAGTCGCAGTCCATCAGTCCATTGTGTGGGGGCCACATGACTATGGGCCACGTGGGTGAGTGCAGGGGAGCAGGAGCATGAAAGCCCACAAGCCAGGAGCACGAGAACACAAGAGTCAAGGCCACAGGAGAATGATCGTCCTTATTTAAATATTCCGGTGCTTGCAGTGGCCACCGCTACCCTGGCCAGTGACCTGTTTCCAGGTGTGACTGACACACAAGTACCTTCCCTATTTCATCCAGACTTTACTGGGCACGCTCATAATACCTGGCCTTCCCTTTGCTCCTTTCCCTTTATGCATAACTACGTTAAGTTACAACGGTATCAATACCACCTCACACCCGCTAGGATAGTAGGATGGCTTCTGTGTCACACCCACACACACCAGAGAAGAACATGTTGGTGAGGATGTGGAGAAATTGGAATCCTTGTGCACTATTAGTGGAAATATAAAATGGTGTACCTACAGTGGAAAGCAGTAAGGAAGTTCCTCAAAAAATTAAAAAATAGAATTACTATATCATTCAGCAATTCCATTTTCTGGGTATAGAGCAAAATAATTGAAAGCAGAGTCTTGAAGAGATACTCACACACCCATGCTCACAGCAGCATTATTCACAATAGCCACAGGGAAGCAAGTGTCCATCGACAGGTGTGCGGAAAACAAAATGTGCTACATGCACACACGGAATACCATTCAGCCATAACAATGAAGGAAACTCCGACACATGACCAACATGGGAGAACATTACGCTATGTGAAATAAGTCAGTGACAAAAGAACAAACACTAGAGTAGTCACATCCTTATAGTTGGAAATCGGAATTGTGGCTGGAGGAGCTGGGGCTGGAAGGGTGGGGAGGGCAGGCGGTGGGGGGAGTTGTCATTTAATGGGAGTTCCAGTTTGTGAAGATGAAAAAGTTCTGGAGATGGGTGGTGGTGATGGTTGCATGACAATGTGAATGTACTTAATGCCACTGAACTCTACACTTGAAAATGGTTAAGATGACAAATTTTATGTTGTATATTTTACCACAATTTTTTAAATCTAATTTTTTAAAAATCTAGATCTGCTACTTCCTAGCTTTATGGATTTGGGGGATTCATTTAATCTCTCCAGTTCCTCATTTTAATATGCAAAATATGCATAAACTGCCCTGCACATTGCATGCACAGAGGAGGTATTTACTAACAATTAGTACAACGAATTGCCTCCTTCATGCCCCTTGTGTGTGCGGGGTACTGAGGTCACAGCAGGAAGAAGGGGTCCTTGCCTCATCCTCAAGGGCACTGTCTGGAATCCAGCTCAGAGTTGCCCAGCAAGGAGCCTAGGTCTGCCAGCAGCCGCTCCAGAAAGAGGAATGCCCCAGCAGACCCTCCTGCCTCCACATCTCCCTACCTGCCATACAGCGCCATGACCTGTGTGTCCTGTAACATGGAAACACTTGGGAAATAGAGGTCTAACTCACCGGAAATGACTTGCATTGAGAAAATGGTAGTAAATAGCTCTTCCTGGCAATCCACTCTGTGTTAGAATTGTTTCCTGTAAAATATGTCATCAGTCCTTAGTAGAAATCTCCTAGATACATGTTGCCATTTCCATTTTACAGATCAGAAAACTGAGGCCCTGAGAGGTTAAGTGATATGCCCGAGGTCACACTCAGGCATTGCAGAGGTGGGCTATAAGCCAGGTGTGTCTGACCACAAAGCCTCTATTCTTTCCCACGTGCCCCAAGACTCCACATCTGGCCATTGCTGGAGTGGATGGTGCCCTCCTTACGTAGCTTTTCACAAAATCCACCCAACTCAGCCTTGTCCCCCTCACATCATCAGAATGAGTGACCCTAGATGGCTGAGTCACTTGGCCTTTGACAGTGGGGAGGGGACCAAACATACTTCATGATTGATTGATTGCTTGATTGTAGTCAGCTCAGTACCTAAGCACAGAAAGCCCCCACTTGAGCCCTGAAAGATTGAATTACTTCTTCCTCTGTTCAATCCTGGCCTCTTGGACTCAAGGTAGCCCTTTGGTGCTCACCTGTGCTGGGAACCCATCAACAATTCAAATGCCAGAATGACCTGGGGCCACACATCATCCGGGGAAGTGTGAGGCAGGCGCGCTGTGTGGAAACACGGGCCACTGCAGAGGACTCTGACCAATGAACAGGGACACTTAGGGTGATAGAGGGGTGTGTAGGCGCCTAAATCTGAGAAACAGAGCTCGTCCGGGGTCACTTGCGCCACCTCAGACCCTCCAAAGAGGGGAGCCCACAGAGGCTCTCAGTTCCCAGGGAGGCCCCTCTGGACACAAAAGGTTGAGAGTCTGGAAAGCTGGAGCTGGAAGGAAGGCAGACCTGGGGAGCCCCAAACCTGAGCAGGCTTCCCGCTTCTGGTCTCCTGAGGTTCAGGAAGCCCTCCCTAGCCGGAAACCCAGACTACAAATACACTGCCTCCTTGAGTGTATTCCCCTGAGTCTCCAGCTTCCTCCACTGACTTTGCAGATCTTTCCCTGGGACAACACTACACTCACTGGGACCCTCAGACCCACGCTCTGTGCTGCCCTGGCCCTGCGCTGGCGCCTAAAGGCAGAGTGTGGGGCTTGCACTTTATCGTAGGTAAACGGAGCACCACAGTATGGAAGGGATTTTGCCCACATTTCTCAGCATCCCACTCCCCATATAATCAGGGGCCTTCTGACCTCAACCTTTAAAGATAGAGAGCAAAGTGATCCCAGTGCCTGACAAGCTCTAGAGAAGGGAAAGCCTCCACCCTGCAGAGCCCCTTCACTCATACTGACAAGGCTGCCCTCCAACCCCCCACCCACCTACCCACCCACCACTCAGCCACCTGCCCACCCACACATCTGTTCACTCATCCATACATCCATTCACCCACCTGTCTATGCATCCATCCATTTATCCATCCACCCATCCATCCACCCACACACCCATCCATCCATCCATTCACTCAACAAATGTTCTTTCTCATCTACCCTATGCCAGGCCCTGTGCTGGTCGCTGGAGGTCCAGAGAGAAAACACGGTCAACAGGTGTGACGGGGACTATATTGGAGGTAAGCAAACAGCACAGGATGGCCCTGGTGGCTGTGCTTCAGAGCCTCTCAGGAAGCTGGCCTCTGGCTACCTGCGGTGGGAATTCTTCTCTATGCACATGGCCTTGGCTAGAATTACCTCCTGTGCACATGCCTGGACTTCCAAAGAGGACCCTTGGGGAAAACTGTGGCTTTTATAAGCTTGTGTCCAACCTGATGAGAACACTGCAGCCTGAAAAAATGGCTGTGTGGACCTGGAGCCCCCACCCCGGGTGGTGGTGTCCGCACAATCACTGGGCCCTGGGACTCTGACTCCCCGTGTCGTTCCTCTTGATGGTGCAGGTGAGTGTGAGTAAGGGATGCAAATGAAATCTGCTCCCGATTTCTTTTGCTAATTTGACATCTATTCCCCTCTGACAACTTCATGGATTTGCTTTTTAAATCACTTTAAATCTTGACACATAATTAAGAAGAGGCCTGGTGTCCTCTCACTTGACTTGGGTTTTAGGAAAGCAGCAGGACAGAGGGTCCTATGGTAACCCCCTCCCTGACCAGCTCAGTGCACATCTTCAGTCCTGCAGACACCGCTGCGGGGGGTGGGGGATGGTGGGGATGTGCAGTGATCATGACCTAACAGTGGTCGGCAAACTGCGGCTCAGAAAACTGTGGCTCACGAGCCACATGCGGCTCTTTGGCCCCTTGAGTGTGGCTCTTCCACAAAATACCAGCTCTTCCACAAAATACCGACTTCTGCGCATGGGCCACGAAGTTTCAGTCACACTGTACGTGCGCACCCGCACGTGGTATTTTGTGGAAGAGCCACACTCAAGGGGCCAAAGAGCCGCATGTGGCTCACGAGCCGTGGTTTGCCAACCACGGACCTAGGAGAAGGCAAGTGCTTCAGAACATCAAGACACTGCTGTGTGGGGCCTTCTGGGAGTGATGGTGGAGACTGACCCATGTGAGTCTGACAAGAAGATATCCTGGGCTGAGCATGTCAAGGGGTCATAGGTGTTATTGAGCCATTAACTTCTCTTATGCTCACAACACACCCTTTACTGATTAGGAAACCGAGGCTCAGAGACACCTGGCGGTCCATCCTACCTCCTCCGATGAATGGCATGGGTGTCTGTGGTTCCCAGATCCTCACATGGGAACTGGGAACATAAATCTCGAGTTGGCATGGCCAAGTGCCAGGGGCCTGAGGGCCCTCAGCAAACAATGGCTCAGGCTCTGAAGCACACGCTGGTCCCGGGGCTGAGTTCTGGGCCGCGGCTGCTGCCTGCTCCTGGGGAGGGCACGGTGCCTTCCAGGGGCGACTGTGAGCTCCAGGCCCCTCCTGGGCTCTCAGGCCTGGAGCTTTCATCCCCAGCCCTGATGCTGAGAGTGGGGTGGCGGGTTCAGGGCCCCTTCTAAGCCTGGCTCCTTCCCCGTATCCCTCACCATCAGACTGGGCCATGGGCCTCACATGGTTTTTCTACTCAGAAACCTTTCAGTGGGGGCGGCTCCTCCTGTGCTGAGTCAGCAGAAAGGCGCTGCCTGGCTCCGAGTGGAAGCCATTCTTCACCCACTGTTCCTGATGCTCTTCCAAGGGTGGCTCCATGGGCGGGGGGCTCTGCAGGGCCCCGAAACTGCTCCTCCCGGCTCGGTGTGTCTATGCTGGAAAGTGCTTCCCGAGTCTTGCAGTCCATGCATTGAACTGAGGAGCAAGGCCACGGCCAGAGAGGCTGAGTGATGTCTGTATCCCAGAGTAGCCTGGCCTGGCCTCAGCTGAGAGCCCAGACTGCCCTGCCCCCAGCCCAGCTCAAGTGAGTGAGCAGCAGCCAAGGGCCTGCACCCATGCGTGCTGGGCATGGCCAGGTTCCACAGGACTGGTCCCGCCACAAGTCACCCACTCACCCCAGCCCAGGTCCACTGCTTGGGCCTTCCAGGTTCATCACCCAGAGGCCTTCCTAGCCCCTCTCAACCCCTCACCCCAGTGGTGGTGACCTGGGTTCATCCCCATAGCTCCCCTGCCCATCTGGGCTTCAGTTCCACCATCTGCCCTCACCTAGACCACAGGGTCCAGGAGTCTCCTGTTGGCCGTCATAGAGGGACTGGGCCCTGCCATGTTGCTCCCCTGAGCTCTCCTTGTGGGGAGCCTCCCATCACCAGCAGCAAATAGTCCTGAGCTTCAATAGATGACCCCTGCCAGCCCCCCTCTCACCGCCTCCACGCCGCCCCTTACCCGAAGATCCCCAATGCCGGCTGTCCCCTGCCAGCCTCCCCCTCACCACCTCCACTCCGCCCCTTACCCAAAAAACCCCAATGCCGGCTGTCCCTTGCCAGCCTCCCCCTCACCACCTCCACTCCGCCCCTTACCCAAAAAACCCCAATGCCGGCTGTCCCCTGCCAGCCTCCCCCTCACCACCTCCACTCCGCCCCTTACCCAAAAAACCCCAATGCCGGCTGTCCCTTGCCAGCCTCCCCCTCACCACCTCCACTCCGCCCCTTACCCAAAAACCCCCAATGCCGGCTGTCCCCTGCCAGCCCCCACTCTCACCACCTCCACGCCATCCCTTACCTGAAGAACCCCAGTGCCCGCTGATTTCTGCAGACAGGCCCGGGGTCTTACCATTCCTCCTTCTCTGAACCTCCTCCTCCATCCACACCCTGCTTTTCCTTCCTGTGTCCTCCCTGCTCAGAGGCAAGGCTCAGCTCCCCTTGGGCAGAGTGCACAAGGCTGTGGCCATGGGTGGCAGACACTAAGTCTATTGTTTTATGACTCCAAGTAGTTGGCCCTCGGCTTCTACTTTAAGTTCCCAGTCATCTCAAAATCTGTAGGAGGAGCCCCCTCAGGCCCAAGTCCCCAGTAGCCATGCACTAGGCCAGTGGTCGGCAAACTCATTAGTCAACAGAGCCAAATATCAACAGTACTTCTTCAAAATAGACTCGCCCAGGCCGGAAACCGACTTCTGCGCACGGGCCACAAAGTTTTAATCGCACTGTACGTGCGCCTGCACATGGCATTTTGTGGAAGAGCCACACTCAAGGGGCCAAAGAACCGCATGTGGCTCCCGAGCCGCAGTTTGCCGACCACGGCACTAGGCCCCAGATGTCAGGCCCACACATGAGCCATCCAGGGACCTCCTTCAGTTTCTATCTCACAGACAGTCAGACTTTCTGAGACTGACTCCAAAGCACGGTTCCTTCCCAAGCAACTCACAGTCCAACTGTTACTTCTCTGGTGCACAGGCGTGGGGACCAGCTTCATCCTGCATGATGGCACTCGAATGAAGAGACCCGGTCTGTACTAGATGGGGAGGGCCTTGGAGTGGGAGACAGTGTGTGAATGTGCATATGTGTGTATCCGGTGTGTGTATGCATGTGCTTGTGCATGTGTGGTGTGTGCGTAGGGGTTTGGTGTTTGTGCACATGTACATGGTGTGTGTGTGGTAGTGCTGGTGTGTGTGATGTGTGTGCATGCACACATATGCACATGGTATGTGTGGTGTGTGTGCATATGTATATATGGGTGTAACATATGTGCATACACACATGCACACTATTTTCACTGTTTTCAAGAGAAGGGCTGCCTTAAATGAGGATGTGTTTTCTTCTCATTAATGCTGCCTGGAAACCACAGAATTGACACTGGGACTGTGGGGTTGGGGGCAGAGGGAGGCATTTTCCAACACCCCAGAGGAAAGCAGAAGAGCCTTTCTTCTTGGAGCCACCTAGTGTCAGCTGGGCAATTGCTTAGCCTCTCTGAGTCTCTGTTTTCTCATCTGTAAATGGTGATAAGCAAACAGACCTCACAGGGTCATGCTGAGGGTCAAATAAGATGCAAGTGTGACAAATCTAGGCAGTGCAAGGCACCAGGAGGACCCTGAGCCCAGAGCCTATAGGAAAGGGGTTAGACCAGCGGTTCTCAACCTGTGGGTCGCGACCCCTTTGGGGCGAAAGACCCTTTCACAGGAGTCGCCTAAGACCATCGGAAAACACATATATAATTACATATTGTTTTTGTGATTAATCACTATGCTTTAATTATGTTCAATTTATAACAATGAAAATACATCCTGCATATCAGATATTTACATTATGATTCATAACAGTAGCAAAATTACAGTTATGAAGTAGCAATGAAAATAATTTTGTGGTTGGGGGTCACCACAACATGAGGAACTGTATTAAAGGGTCGCGGCATTAAGGAGGTTGAGAACCACTGGGTTAGACAAACACCCAGCATCATCCCACCCAGGGCAGGAGAACAAGGAAATGTGGTGTGAGCGTGGGAAAGCCCTGCCGGGCTGGGGAAGTGATGCAGCTTTATTATGTAAAGTGCACAAGTGGTTCTCAGTGTAATTGAGACGGATGGCTCTGATAGCCCTGCAGGGCCCACGTCCACCACAGGGCAGGCATTTACTCTGCTCTGTGTGCAGGGGGCTTCAGTGGGACCAGGCCCATTAGAGGAAGGCGTGGAACACAGTCCTCAGGCCGCTGCCCTGGACTGAGGCCAGCAGAGGGGCCGTGGGCCAAGCCCAGGGGAGCCTCCAGAGAGCCGCCTGTCCCCCAACGTGGTCCTGACCCCTTACTCTGCAGACAAGCTCAGTGCTTCATCACCACACAGCTCCTTTTTGGATTAAGATGTCATCCTGCTGCCATGGCAAGAGAGCAGAGCATACAAAAGCAACAACAACAACAATAACAACAACAATAATAAGACCCCAAGAGGTCATGGATCCTGATGTGTCCAAGATCACATCACAGACAGGCTCCGTCAGACGAAGGGACCTGCACGCAGAGGTGCGGTCTCGCTGCACTGCAGAGGCCTCTCCTCTAGCACCCGGGCGCCCGCGCAATCTCAGCTGGAAGGGGTGGGGGGGGGCACAAGCAGTTCACTGAGCCCCATTTCACTGAGATGATGATAATGCCGGCAGCTGACATTATTATTACTATGACTATTATTGGCAGAGCTTACAGTGTGCCAGTCTGTTTAAATTGCTATTTTAAATAATTCCCACTATAACACTATGAGATTGGCATTATTATTATCCCTAGAGGGTAGCTGACATGGGTCACGTGGCTGGTCAGGAGCTGTGCTGAGTCTCTGCCTGCATTTCTCTGACCCTGGAGTCTGCACAGAGCAGGGGACTCCAGGTGTCAGGAAGTTGTTCCTTGCAAACTGAACTAACAAGCAAAATAGAGACAGAGTCATAGATAGGGAGTAGCAGACAGCTCTGGCATGGGTGTTGGCGGGGGGGATGGGGGGAGGTGAGCAAAAAGAAAAAAAGAGAAAGGTCTCATGGGTATGAACAACAGTGTGGTAATTGCGGGAGAGACCGGGGGTGGAGATGGAAGAGGGGATAAGGGGGATAAATGGTGATGGGAAAAATAAATTAAGAAGGAAAAAAAAGAAAGTTGTCTCTTATAAAATACTAGCGGCCTGGTGCACGAAATTCGTGCACAGGCAGGGTCCCTAGGCCTGGCCGATCAGGTTCCCCACCTCCCCGCTTCCCCCCCTCCTCCTTCCCTCGCCACCCACATCCACCACCACCCACCTCCAGTTCCCCATCCCAGCCCGGGGCCCAGCCCTAATCGGTGATCGGCGCCTGACAGCTAGGGGGAGGGACTGGGAGGTTGGCCAGCAGGCCCTGATCGGGCCAGGGCCTGTGGGGCGAGGGCAGCTCCTGAACTGAGCATCTGCCCCCTGGTGGTCAGTGCGCATCATAGCAACCAGTCATTCTGGTCGCTCAGGCTTTTATATATATAGATGAGTGATCCAAAATATACCTATCAGAGAACCATGTTCCCTCAAGCCTGGAAGCATCCCCTCTCCTCCCCTATAGCAATTCTCCCCCCAGGTCCACTTTGGGGTCCTCCCACCTCACCCCAGGGCCTAGCCCCACTTCCCCCAAAAGGCAGGCTCTGGATCACCCACCACCTGTGAATGCCTTGGTTCCTTGCTGGGCCTCGCTCTCCTCACAGCTGCATCAGCAAGATGGCCATCCAGGAACTGGGCAGGACTCTGCCCCGTACCCGACACAGCCCACCCCTCTAGGCCTTCCCACTCAGTGCTGGGTGTGCAGGCAGCACTGGCCTCAAGGTCAGAGACAGTCTTGCTCTGCCCTTCCTAACAGGGCAACCTTGGGCAAGCCACTGTAATCTCCCAACCCATGGTTTCTCCATCTGTAAAATGGACACGGAAGTCAGAGAAGGGCTGCCACAGTGGTGATTGGAAAGACCAGGAGCTGCTATGTGCACACAGCGTGATCTTCTCCATTGCCAACCTCCCTCACCGCGAAAGGTGCTGCCAAGGGCTGAGGCAGGGCAGGAGGCAGGGGGATGGGCCTCACCCCAGGGAGTTGGCTCTTGGTCCCTACAAAGCATACCTGGGGCTGAAAACTAGATTAAAATGCCAGGGATGGGAGAAAACAGAGGAAGAAGAATTTAAGCTGCAGGTGTTTGGTTCTTTGGCGTCTGGTTAGGTTGTCTGCCTTCTTGCTGCAGGAGCTTTCCAGTATGGCTGCCCAGGCCCAGTGGGGCCTGCAGTTCTGAACCCCCAGCTCCACCTGCATAACCCATGGGGGTGGAACTTAAAGGAGCCAGGCTGCCATGGCACCCTGCCCCCCCTCTCTGGGCAGAGACCCCCAGTGCCTTAGGGAACGTAAAGTCTTCCTCCTGGTCCTGGCATCTGCCTCCTTAGGCCCAGGAGGCACACCAAGCCCCAGGACAGCTGACCTTAAGAGTGCCAGGCACAGCCGGTAGTCCCCACTGGGCACTGAGTGCCTCCTAGGGCTTTGTGACCTGGCATCTTTCCAATCGGGGTCACCTGCTCAGTAAGTGGGGCATCTCAAAGGGCCGTATGGGGCAGTGTCAGAGCAGGGCTCAGGATGGGGCCTAAATGGCCTCACCTCACTGTGTGGCCCCAGCAAGTCTCTAACCCTCTCTGAGCCCTGTTTTTTGCATGTATGAAATCAGAATAGTAATGCCCCCTCCCATGAGCTCACTGAGGCAATGAGCTCCAATTGCAGAGTGCACACCAGACCCTCTTTTCCTGTCCAGCAGCCCTCCGAGGGCTACAGAGCTATGCAGGAAGGACACAGGGACAGGACAGGGACCAATGTCATTGATGCTCCCAAACGTTTCTTCTTTGGGTATCCTGAGGACATGACAATTTGCTAAGCTGGAGTATTGTGTTAGTGAAAAACCCTTTTAAAATTCTATAAATGACATTTATAATAATAGAAGCATAATATGCAAATTAGACTGGCTGTCCTTCCGGACAAACTCCTGGACAAAGCCAGGATGTGAGGGAAGCCCGGGTTGCGGGTGCCAAAAGGAAGCCAGTATCAGCATTCTGGGGAAGGAAGGCCTACTCTTGCATGAATTTTGTGCATTGGGCCTCTAGCTTGATTATAAAGATTAACCACCTGGAAAGGTGAAACTATTCACTCAGAGCTGGGGTCTTGGAGTCAGAGAGACCTGGGTTTCATCTGCTGTTTCGCCATCTGCAGCAGGAGACTCAGCAAGCGCCACCACGGGGCACACCCTCGCCTCATCACAGGACAGCGAGCATTGCCACCTCTCCTCTTGGGGGGTGGGCCCTAGCAGAAGTGCTCTTTCCGGACCCTTTATAAGGTGGCATCTTTGAAAGATGACAAATGTGTAGGGTTACCACACCTGTGTAAGGTGACCACACCTTTGTAAGGTGACCACATCATTATGACCACACCTTTGTGATCACATCTTTATGAGTTAGCCACATCTGTGTAAAGTGATGAGGTCACCACATCTTTGTGAGGAGACCACATCTTTGTGACAAAATCTTTGTGAGGTGACCACATCTTTGTGAGGTGACCACATCTTTGTGAGGAGACCAAATCCTTGCGAGGTGACCATATCTTTGTGAGGAGATACATCTTTGTGAGGTGACCACATCTTTGTGAAGTGACCACATTTTGGGGAGGAGACCACATCTTTGTGAGGAGACCACATCTTTGTGAGGAGATACATCTTTGTGAGGAGACCACATCCTTGTGAGGTGACCATATCTTTGTGAGGTGACCACATCTTTGCAAGGTGACCACATCTTTGTGAGGAGACTCATCTTTGTGAGGAGACCACATGTTTGTGAGGTGACCACATCTTTGTGAGGTGACAATATCTTTGTGAGGTGACCACATCTTTGTGAGAAGACCACATCTTTGTGAGGAGACCATATCTTTGTGAGGTGATACATCTTTGTGAGGTGACCACATCTTTGTTAGGTGACCACATTTTTGGGAGGAGACCACATCTTTGAGAGGAGACCACATCTGTGTGAGGAGAGCACATCCTTGTGAGGTAACCACATCTTTGTGACCACACCTCTCTGAGGTGACCACATATTTGTGAGATGACCACAACTTTATGAGTTGACCACATCCTTGTGAGGTGACTTCATCTGTGTGAGGTGACCACATCTTTGGGAGGAGACCACATCTTTGTGAGCAGACCACACGTTTATGAGGTGACCACATCTTTATGAAGTGACCACATCTTTGTGAGGAGATACATCTTTGTGAGGTGACCATATCTTTGTGAGGTGACCACATCTTTGTGAGGTGACCACATTTTGTGAGGTGACCATATCTTTGTGAGGTGGCCACATCTTGTGAAGTGACCACATCTTTGTGAGGGGAAAACATCGTTGTGAGGTAACCACATCTTTATAAAGTGACCACATCTTTGTGAGGAAACCACATCCTTGTGAGGTGACCACATCTTTGTGACCACATCTGTGTGAGGTGACCACATCTTTGGGAGGAGACCACATCTTTGTGAGGAGACCACACCTTTATGAGGTGACCACATCTTTATGAAGTGACCACATCTTTGTGAGGAGACCACATCTTTGTGAGGTTACCATATCTCTGTGAGGTGACCACATCTTTGTGAGGTGACCACATCTTTGTGAGGTGACCATATCATTGTGAGGAGACCACGTCTTTGTGAGGGGAACACATCCTCGTGAGGTAACCACATCTTTGTGACCACATCTTTGTGAGGTGACCACATCTTTGTGAGGTGACCATATCATTGTGAGGAGACCACGTCTTTGTGAGGGGAACACATCCTCGTGAGGTAACCCTTTACATCTTTGTGAGGTGACCACATCTTTGTGAGGTGACCATATCATTGTGAGGAGACCACGTCTTTGTGAGGGGAACACATCCTCGTGAGGTAACCACATCTTTGTGACCACATCTTTGTGAGGTGACCACATGTTTGTGAGGAGACTCATCTTTGTGAGGTGACCATATCTTTGTGAGGAGATACATCTTTGTGAGGTGACCACATCTTTGTGAAGTGACCATATCTTTGCAAGGAGACCACATCCTTGTGAGGTGACCATATCTTTGTGAGGTGACCACATCTTTGTGAGGTGACCACATCTTTGTGACCACATCTTTGTGAGGTGACCACATCTTTGTGAGGTGACCATATCTTTGTGAGGTGACCACATCTTTATGAGGTGACCATATCTTTGTGAGGAGACCACATCTTTGTGAAGAGACCACATCTTTGTGAGGCGACCACATCCTTGTGAGGTGACCACATCTTTGTGTCTTGGCCACATCCTTGTGAGGTGACCACATCTTTGTGAGGTGACCACAACTTTGTGAGGTGACCACATCTTTGTGTCTTTGCCACATCTTTGTGAGGTGACCACATCTTTGTGTCTTGGCCACATCTTTGTGAGGTGACCACATCTTTGTGTCTTGGCCACATCTTTGTGAGGTGACCACATCTTTGTGAGGTGACCACGTCTTTGTGAGGTGACCACATCTTTGTGTCTTGGCCACATCTTTGTGCGGTGACCACATCTTTGTGAGGAGACATCTTTGTAAGGAGACCACATCCTTGTGAGGTGACCATATCTTTGTGAGGTGACCATATCTTTGTGAGGTGACCATATCTTTGTTAGGTGACCACATCTTTGTGAGGTGACCACATCTTTGTGAGGAGACCACATCTTTGTGAGGCGACACATCTTTGTGAAGAGACCACATCTTTGTGAGGTGACCACATCTTTGTGAGGAGACCACATCCTTGTGTGGTGACCATATCTTTGTCAAGTAACCATATCTTTCTGAGGTGACCATATTGTTGAGTGTTTCCTTCCCACATCCCACATGGGTCAGGGTTCAGGAACTGGAAGCAGAGCCACACACAAATGAAAATGAAAAGACAAGAGATAATTTGGAAATATTGGGGGACCAGGTGAGCAAGTCCAACTCAAGGGGAAGGACTTCCACCAGTGCTCAGGCCTCATCAAGCTTTTATTGATTCTGGGATGCACCCATAGCATAGCCCTTAGGCAGGTGACCCCCTGCAATAGGCAGACTAGCCCATCAACAAGGATTTACATAATAATAAATGGAGGAGTAGTTTCAGCTACCACTGTCTGGACAAACAGAGGTGGCGCCCAGCTCCAAACTTTGATAGGGCTTCAAAGGCCCCCAGCCTTCGGGGGGTTCTCTGTCTATGTTTATCAGATAGTAAAGACAATAAACTGTTTCCCACACCATATCTTTGTGAGGTGACCAAATCTTTGTAAGGTGACCACATCTTTGTGAGGAGACCACATCCTTGTGAGGTGACCATATCTTTGTCAGGTGACCATATCTTTGTGAGGTGACCATATCTTTGTGAGGTGACCACATCTTTGTGAGGAGACTCATCATTTTGAGGAGACCACATCTTTGTGAGGTGACCACATCTTTGTGAAGAGACCACATCTTTTTGAGGTGGCCACATCTTTGTGAGGTGACCACATCTTTGTGAGGTGACCATATCTTTGTGAGGTGACCACATCTTTATGAGGTGACCATATCTTTGTGAGGAGACCACATCTTTGTGAAGAGACCACATCTTTGTGAGGCGACCACATCCTTGTGAGGTGACCACATCTTTGTGTCTTGGCCACATCCTTGTGAGGTGACCATATCTTTGTGAGGTGACCATATCTTTGTGAGGTGACCATATCTTTGTGAGGTGACCACATCTTTGTGAGGTGACCACATCTTTGTGAGGAGACCACATCTTTGTGAGGAGACCACATCTTTGTGAAGAGACCACATATTTTTTTAGGTGACCACATATTTGTGACCACATCTTTGTGAAGAGACCACATCTTTGTGAGGTGACCACAGAATTGATGGTAGAGGACAGATGGCTAGATGTGCCCATGGCTTAGGAGTGGAAGGGTTTTCTACTGCCTGCTGACTAGAGCTCTTAAGTGCCCACGTTAGACCCTCGGCAAACCCCTTGCAGACTGTCAGACTGGCTGCTGAGCCAACGATGCTGACCGAACCACAACAGTCGGTCCCACTAAGCAGACACTCAATCCTGGAGCCTGAACTCCAGGGCTCACATCCACTGCTTTCTACCGTTTACCTCCCCAGCACAGTAAGAAGCCCTGAGGGAACGATGGCCCACCTCCTCCCAAGCCTGGTGGAAGCTTCTTCACCCATCACCTCTGCAGGGCTCTAGCACGGCCCTTGGCAGGCGCAGGCAGGCAGACAATGAATGATGTTTCATAGACATGTGAGAAGGCCCAGTTTGCACAGGACACAGGAGGAGGCTGAGAACGCCCACTAAGCAAACAGGTGCTTGGGCTTCTCCTCTGTGATGAGGCCTCCCCTTAGTCACCAGAGAAGTCCTTGCCAGCACCCCACCCACAGCAGCCCCACCATCCACAGCCTTTAGGGCTAAACAAATGGCCATTGGCTCTGGTCCAGGGGAGCTGATTTCTGGCGTCCTGCTGGCTCGTGGGCCTAGATGACTGTTTCCCAGATGCAGATGCCACTAACAGTCAGCTATTAGGTAAGCAGCACACCCTAGCCCCTGCTGTGTGTACACATATGTGTGTGTATGTCTGTGTGTTCCCAGGTGCCAGCACAGCTCCCAGCAGGAGGAAGTCCAAAAGCACCATGTCTGATGCCTCATATTTTCTGATATGGCGAAGAGGCTCACTTAGGAGCCATAGCCTGGTCCCCCAGCAGCAAGAACCTCATTGACTGTGTCTGTCTGAAGGTGCCCATACTCTGTAGGCACCTCAAAATGTTTGGCAATCATTATTTAGCAACTGGATTCGTGCTTCCAGGTCCTTCCAAACTGAAGGAAAAGGAATTAAGAAGACTTGATAAGAACTTGACACACATTTTCACAAAACCCCCAGGAATCAGAACTCTATTCCTGTTTTAAAGATGGGACCCTGAAGTTCAGAGACATGAAGAAACTGGCCTGAGATCGCACAGCAAAGAAATGTCAGAGCAAGATCTCGAACCCACAGCCAGCTCAGCGAGGACTGCATGCACACTTGTTCCACACAGCCTCACTTCCATGAGGAGTGTCCGAGTGAATCCAGTCTGCCTGGTTGCCCCGTGTCCATTGCTTCTTGAATGATGGAGTTGGATGGCAGCCACTGCAGCGTCCACTCACCTGGGGGCCTAGGACTGTGAACCTCTGTGCGGTTGATGGGGTTTGAGTAGTCAGAGTCCACTCAGAGACCCAAAACCGCCCCTCACTCCAGTTCCCAGGAGTGAGGACTCACCAGGAGGAGCAGGCGGCCACCACTTGGCTTCCTGCCCTGACTGAGCCCTCCAATTCCAATTACCAAAGCCCTCAACTGCATGCACCGCTGGGCCACAGGGCTGAGCCCTTCCCTGTTGGTGATCAAGTCTGTGTGTTGTCGTCTCCGCAGACCTGTGTTCCCAGCACCTCGTGCTGCATGAAAGGGCACAGGCCAGGGGGTGGCTTTCTCTGCTGCAGGAGCCTTAATGGGAACACTCAAGCGGCCAGTCATCGAGACTTTCTCACTTGAATGTTGGCATCTGGGCTGAGACAACTGTAAGTGTGAACTCTCCTGGGACTTCCCACTAAAGTGCCCACGTGGCGTGGGACCTCCCAGCACAAAGGCTGCATTTCCAGAAGCGGCTCAAGAGAGAGACTGAGCTTCTCAACAGAACCAGGGCTGCATGGCCATTTCTGCAACTAGCCCTGGAAGTCACAGAGACTCAGCAATCATGGCCAGCAGGTCACCAAGGCCAGCTCAGATCAAAGAGGGGGATTAGGCCCCCCTCATGGGGCAGTGGTCGGTTCCCATTGACCAAGAGTATGTGGATGGAGATAAGGCCCTGCTTTCTTTTTCTTTAATTTATCTTTATTGTTGAAAGTACTACATATGTCCTTTCCCCCCCGCCCCCATTGACCCCTTCTAGCCCACACCTGCCCCACCCCAGGCCTTCATCACACTATTTCCTGCATCTATGGGTTATGCATATCTATATCTATATATATAAGCCTAAGTGACCGAACAACCAAACGACCAGTCACTATGGCATGCACTGACCACCAGGGGACAGACTCTCAATGCACAGGATCGGGCTCCCTCCTGTCTGTATTGGGCCTGTGGGGATCGGGCCGAAACTGGCTATCTGATATCCCCTGAGGGGGTCCTAGATTGCAAGAGGGTGCAGGCCAGGCAGAGGGACCCCACCGGTGCACAAACCAGTGCACCCGGCGTCTAGTATGCATCTATGTTCTTTGGTTAATCTCTTCCCAGCCAACCTCCCCCACATTCCCTCTGAGATTCCTGTCTGTTCCATAATTCTGTCTCTGGATCTATTTTGTTTATCAGTTTTTGTTCTTTAGATTCCACATATGAGTGAGATGCTTGACTTTCTCTGACTGCCTTATTTTGCTTGCCTTCTTTGGGAAAATTCCCTGTAAAGGAAGAAGTGTGACTAATAGGATTTAGAGACTGAAGCCACTGTCATGCCCATGACAATGATCTGGACAGCTGTGGTACCCTCACCCATCCAGAGAGCACCACACAGAGCCTGGCCTACCCGACAGAGTGGCGGGCACAGCTGGACCAGGAGGCCCCCAACCCTCCGTGGTGTCACCAGAAATGGGTGTTGAGGGGCTGGAACCTGATTCTTCACAAACAAGGGGAACACATTCTGACAAAGGATGTCAGTGAGTCTGGGCAGAGAGCCCCTTAGTCTTTCAAAGGTGCCCTGAGTTCCTGGCAACGGCGCATGCTCCTGACTTCAGGTGAAAGATGCTCTAAGCCTCGCCATAGTCAGGGGCCCTGGTCTGCCCCAAGCAAACACCCAGGCCCTCCCATGGAAGGGTGGGAGCATCCCGTGCCTAGGGGTCCTTTGTCTTTCCTCTTGCTTCTTCCAGGAAAACAAAACCCATTTAGGAACTTTTGCCTTGTCCCACCACGACCACCTTTGACCAGTACAAAGGCAGCCATTGTCTCTACCTGTCACATTTACCTCAGAGTTCAGACCTGTTTTCAAGACTTCGGAAAAGGCCTCATCCTCTTGTGCAAGGAGCCTCAGGAGATGAAGAGGGGAGATGAGCAAGCTGGCTGCAAGGGCTGCTGCACATCTCCCTCAGAAGAGAGCAAGTGACATCGACGTCACCCAGAGCCTCAGACCACAGGCTTTCTGCTCTGGACTTGTGGCTGAATGGGAGGACCATCCCCCTTCTTCTCAGGGCACCGATGGTGTCCAGGGTCTCACTGGGGCAATCAGGAGAGTCCTGGGCTCTCAGCAGGGAGCCAAACCCTCTCATCCAAGAAGCTGAGAGTGCTCTGCAGGATGGGGTGATGCAGGGGCTCACCGCAGAGAGGAGCAGACACCCCAAGGCAGCTGCAGCGGGGACGTGCCCTGAGGGCTGCCCAGACTGCTGGTGGCAGGAGGGAGAGCTGAGGCCGTGGAAAGAAGAGAAGACTTGAAGAAATGTTATGTGACTGTGACCCTATACCTAAAGCAGGCTGGGAAGTCTGAAGGAAGCACAGCTTACACTGGAGTTTAATGACATTTTAAATCAACAGCAGTAAATGTGCACTAAATCAGCATGTGACTAATGAAAAACATAGACATGGCCATCACAGAAATCAGAGGATGTGGGAATCACTGTGGGGTAGAGAAACCGGTGTAGGTTTTATAGGTGCAGAAGCTGAGCTCAGTGACCATAAAATAGAAAGAGAAAAAAATAAAGTAACTGTGTAGGGGTTGTGAGATGTGGAGTGGTGAGCACTGGTCTGGAAGGCACAGGTCTGAACCGGAACCCTCATTGGGTCCCCCTCTGGGCCTCAGCTCCCGCCTGAGAGAAGCGTGAGGGCCGCGAATTCTGTGGGTGGTGCTCCTCTGCAGACCAGCAGACTCTCCAAGCACCGCAGGCCCACAGCCAAGGAGCTCCTTGTTTGCAGACTCGCCGACCACGCCCCCTGGTTGTGGGGAGAATGCCTCTGCCCAGCTATGGGGCAAACAGGAGCATGTCCTGTGGCCACTTGACCTGGCCTCCTTGAATACCAAAGGATCCTGGCCTCAACTTTCCCCAGAAGAAGCATCGCACTTTAAATTCCTTCTAATTCCAGTCCAAGTTTTCCTGAATGTTATTAAAATTACAAAAGTGGCTGCATGCAATTTTAATGTTCTCTACCAACAAATTCTGCAGGAGAAATCCCCTGGGCACCCCATTGATCATTTAAGTAGATACAACAAAGCATTTCAAGACATGAGTTTTAACCAGAAAGATAATGAAATGAATATTTTATTTATGATGGGTCATCTGGTGATGAATTTTTTCTAATTTTTTTATTAAAAAATCAAACAACTAAATCTTACCTCTTGTAAAGGCATTGATTAAGTAGATACCAGCCTCTTGGATTTATCAAGTACTCTCTCCACCAAGGTTCCTTGTAACAATGGGAGAGAATTTACAGGTCAATAACCTCTAAGAGAGTGTGCCAACCGAGTTAATTTGGTCCTGCACTTTGCGAAGATAGATGCCCTTGTAATGTTTTACTTGTCCCTAATCTCCCACTGCTACTACCCTAATATCCCACAACTCGGCACCTGTGAATCAAAAGCTTGTGCCTGAAACTTAAAAACCCCTTAGAAGATTCCAAGAGACCCCAGAAGCAGCACCGCGCCTGGATCCCTGTGAATGCTCATGAGTAATAATGACTTCCTGTGCTGTCGGCCTTCATCTCTGGCTCCAGACTTCATTTCTGAATCTTTGGGATTTCTGAGCGGTAGGTTGTCTTTGCTACGTATGGTGGACTTATTGCTGGCTTTATGCTAAGGCGATGACTCCGAATGGGGGCTGGCCAAGCTAGAAAGACCAACCAGGTGATTAGAGGTTGGGACTTTGAGCCAAGTGATATCAGCCAAACCTACAGAGAAGGGAGATGGAGACTAAGTTCAATCACATAGCCAATGAATTAAGCAGTCACACCTATATAATGAAACCAAATAAAAATTATGGACTGAGGCTCACGTGAGCTTCCTGGTTGTTGATACACATCAGTGTACCAAGAGGATGGCGTATCCCGAAAGCACAGAAGCTTCACATTTGGGACCTCCGGACTTGCCCCTGTGTCTCTTCATTTGGGCTGCTTGTGATGTGTATCCTTACTAGTAAAACTGTAATCATGAGTACCGTACTCTCCTGAGTTTCATGAATCTTTCTAGTGAATTACCGAAGCTCAGGGGCCAGTGAGAACCCACAAATGTGTAGTCAGTGGGTCAGAAGCAAAGGTGGCCTGGGAGCCCAGAGCTTGTAGCTGGTGTCTGCCGTGAGGCAATCGTATGCGTATGCACTCACCCCTGGTAGTTAGTGTCAGCATGGCATCGCAGCTATGCCTCCAACTAACTTATTTGCAAACGGAGGAGCCACAATTTTCTAACCCAAATTGATGACTAGTTGTGTGGGGAGGGGAGCTGGTGGCACCATTAAAGGTCCAAAAGATAGACATTTGGGGCTTGGGGTGTGAGGAAAAATTCGGAGATAGTCCCCAGCATGGCTGTCCTCTGGTGTCCACACTCAGTACACGCTTCTCCCCCTGAGCATGAGGCCCACTGTGAGCATGAGGCCCACTGTGAGCATGAGGAGCTTCACCCCTGTGATCAGGTTATGATACACAACAACACAGTTCAGCTGGTGAGACCCTGAGCAGAGAGCAAGCCAAGGCCAAGCTCCAGGAGGTGACAGGTGGGTATGCTTCAGGCCACTAAGTTTGTGATCATTAGTTATGCAGCACCAGGAAGCTAGTACACATGGAAACCTGTACTGGTTGAGGAAGCAGGAGGACGTAACACCAGCTCTGCCCGGCCGACAGGGGTGGTTTGAGAGAAGAGCGATCAGAAGGCAGGAGAGGAGAACAACCAGAATTTTTCATGACATGAAACCAGATTCTCAGGTGGGAACCTAAAGGAACGCTTGGGTTGGAGAGATGATGTTTGGCCCCAAAAGAAGCAGCTTGATTTCTGTCTTCAAACGGGAAGGGCTGTTTTATGTCAGAGGTATTAAACATGCCCAAGTGGCATAATAAGATGGAAGCACAATAAGATGGATATGCTCTCAAATTGATGCATATTATCTCAACAAAAGGCCTAGAAGATAGGAAAGGCTGCCTTTGTGACTGGCACTCCTAATTCATTCCAAATTCCTAATGAGTTCCAAGCGCACAAATGTAATTCACTTACATCAGAAATAAGAGAAGAAATCGGGACAAGCAAATGGAGACGAGACAATGAGTAGGTGAAGAGCTGCCAACCACAGGCATTGGGCTGGATTAAAATCTCCCCAGCCCACAGCTACTGTAACTCTATGTGTAAATGTCACCTCAAAGAGCCAGGGCCACACTATCCAACTGATGCTAGGAGGTGGGGTTGAATTGAGATGGAATTGGGTCACAAACAAAGTGACACCCGAATTCTGCCCTCCTCTCGAGTTTCTCAAAGGAAAACAATAAACTGAGGGAAAAGGGACTCGGGCTGTACCCCAAACCTCAGGATCAAATACTTTCTTTACTTAAGTGGAGTTTTCTGATGCCAACGCACTCTAAAGACCCACTCTGATCATTTCACCCCCAAACCAAAGCCCAAGTAAGGAGCCCAAAGCCATGAGGGAGCTGACCTAGGCCACCCACTCCAGGCCTTTCGCACCCAGGGAGAGCCAACAGCTTCGACCGCCTCCTGAGGGGAGCCTTGACTGTCACCGCAGTTCTCTTCGCCCCTCCGCAGGATTAGCCTCCGTTTCCTGACTTCCACGGCATCATCTTTCTTGCATGATTTGCTTCTTTAGTTGGAGCACATCCTTTCATCACTTTCTGAGAAAAGGCAACAGAAGTCTATTGAAGCATCCATCTTACATAAAAACTGCTGTTTGAAATTTTAGCCCTGCTATTTTGGCTTCTGTAAGCATTTGCTTGCTTAAATAATAGGGAAAATAAGACTATTCCCATTCCAGAAAGGCCATAAACTATGCCCCAGACAGAGTTGTCAGTGCTGGTGCCAGGCCAGGCCTTGAGTTATGGTGTCATGGCCCCTCCCAGCACGCAGGCCTTCTTTCTCAGAAGGCCCGGAAGTCTCATTCCAAATTTGGGAGACAAAGGGCTGGAAAAAGTATAAATAGAGAAGTTTCCTCCATGTTGGGGGGGCCCAGAATTTGAAAGACACATTTTTCTCTGGGCCTGCGCATAATTAAAGTGGAACTCCCTTTCTCTAAGCATGGCTTGGTTTCTTCTCCCGTCTTCTGTAACACAGTTTAAAGCTTGCCTGGCTGAAATAGCCTGTCTTTCTTCTTCCTTGACTGACGTTTTATTGAGTACAGAATCCTAAGATGGGACATTTTCCCAGAATGTGACAGCATTGTCTAATGCTTTCCTATCCTGCTCCTGAGAAGCCTGAAGGCGTCTGGTTACTGGGCCACTGTACATGGTCTGTTTTCCCTCTGCGCTTTAGTGTGGGGTTTCTTATTCCTGGCCCTCGGTGGCTTCTCAGCAGGCCCTTTCAGTTCTAAAACCTTTCTTATATCATTTCTGTTAGTTCCGTTTTCTCCTCCCCCACACACGGGCTGGGTGGGGCCACCTCAGAGGCGATGGCAAATACAGTGAGCAGCAGGCCTTCGTGCCTGTGCACTGAGCCCTACCCAGGGCATCATGGGAGGGAGCACTGCTTTCCCAGCTGTGGTTCAGGGAGTCAGGGCCTCCATTTCCAGCACTGCCTGCGTAGAATAAAGCAGGCCAACCCCTTACCCCAAACCACCCAAAGCCGGTGGGAAAGCAACAGCTCTGCAGTACTCAGAACTGTCCCCCCACCTCAGAGCCCAGCTGGCCATGCAGCCAGAACTTACCGACTCCACTGCTCCTCTGTTCCGATCTGACTATTGAGCCTATCCGCTGCACCCCTCCCTGTAAACTAGACTGTACCCCTGTGTATACTTCTCACCCAACGTCTTTCTAAATGATCCCCTCTCCTCTGTGTTCTCTGTTCTTTCCTTCTGAAACGTGTTTGCTGGACATGGGACTGCATGGGTTGATTATCTAATTTCACCTTTTTCCTGTTTCTCATCTCTGTGCTGTTTTATTTTTATACTTCTGTCTGGGGGATTTCTGAAACTTTATCTCCCAGTACTTCTGTGGAATTTTTTAAATCCCTGCAATCACACTTTTTAAAATATATTTTTAGTGATTTCACAGAGGAAAAAAGAAAGAGACAGAAACATCAAGGATGAGAGAGAATCATTGATCGACTGCCTCCTGCATGCCCCACACTGGGGATCTAGCCCGTACCAGGGCATGTGCCCTGACCAGGAATCGAACCGTGAGCTCCCGGTTCATAGGTCAATGCTCAACCACTGAACCACCCCAGCTGGGTCCTGCAGTCATATTATTAATCCGTGCCTTTTCTTTTACATAGCAGCCTCCTCTTGTCTGGGAAAAGCAATCTTTATCTAATTGTTGTGGTGTTTGGAGTAGTCTTCTGCTATCCACGTGTATTTTTGCACCCTTCACTTTTCCTGTGGTTTTCGTTTGCTCTTGTTTGGAAATTTTGCTATAGTTTTTGTCTCTTGTTCACATGAGCAGTATTCCTCAAACACCTGGTAGCTTTCAGCTGCCCATAATCCAGCCCCAGGTGCTCACAAGCTCGGTGGAAGCCTGGCATGGAAGGGCAAAGTTGGCCAGCTGGGCAGTGACAGGATCCCACCAGCTTTCTCTTCACTGAAGAGGAAGGTGTTGGCTTTTCTTCAATGCATATGGCACATCAGAACTGCTACCCCAAAGACGCTGCTCACTGCACTTCCCACCCTGGCTGAGTGTCTGGCTGCCTCCACTGTGCTGGGGGAGCTGCTGGGCCCCTCTCTCTGGGCCACTGCAAGGCTGCTGCCAGTGCACACGCATCATGACAAAGGTGCCTGCCCCCAGGCTTCCCCGTGGCTGAGCTCTCCGTCGTGGAAAAGGGACTCGGATTCCTGCACACCTCGCCCTCTCTCCGTGCTGCTCTCTCTGACTCTCCCATTCCAGGCTGGGAGGCCATCTCACGCGTGGCAAACGCCACCCGGAGAGCTGAGCAGCCTGGAGCAGCACAGAAACCTCCAGATGGGCATCCTCAGAGGCCCCTGTCTGGCAGCAAAGCCTGGTGCTGGCCGCGGCTGCCCTCGCCTTACCATCGGAATTTACCTTTGTTCGCAAAGAGGACGCGGTTTCCAGGGAGACCGGGCGCCGGTGTTCCCTGTGGAACTGGGGGCGGCGGAAAGCAGAGGGAGGACCCCGAGATGCTGCTGGTCCTGCTGGGCTGCCTTCTGCCCGCCGCGGGCGCGGAGAGCTGCCTCCGCTGCTGGCCGGAGCTGCCCCTGCTCCTGGACTATGACCTGCGGGTGCTGTGGGGCCCCGGGCCGCCCCGGGAGCTCTCCCGCAGCCTCCGCTCCCTGCTGCTGCAGGCGCCCGTCCCGGAGCCCGGGTACCTGGGTGAGGCGCGCCGCATGGCGGAGACCGGGTCAAGGCTGGCCCTGCGCCTGGGCCGAGCGCTCACGCCCTGACTTCCTTCCTGGCGTGTCCCATCCAGGGCGGGAGCAGCTGGAGCGGGAAGCGGCCGCGCTCTTCGCTCACATCGACACAGCCATTGGGAAGTTCCGCGCCGGTGAGGAGGCCGCGTGTCCCAGGCCCAGGCCTCCCCAGAAGACCCATTGTCCTGGGAGGGAGGTGTGCTGAGGGTGGGCACAGCCGCCGTCGGGGGCGTCCCTCTGGAGTCCATGATGGAGAAGCCGGGAGGCATCCCCAGTCTTGAGCTGCGAGGTGGACCTGCTCTGAGACGCAGGCGGCCTGCGCCCCTTCCCTCCCTCCCACGCGCCCAGACAGACCGTCGCTCCTGGGCGAGATGCACGTCCAGAAGCAGCTGTTTGCTGAGAGGCTGAGCAGGGCTTCCGAGGAGCTGAAGGAGCAGGGTGAGAAGGGCTCCCCACCACGCCCAGCCCTTCGCCTGCCTCAGCCCTGAGGCTGGGAGCAGAGTCCAGTCGCCCCCCATCCCTGCCCCCTCCCGGGTGCCTGTCCACACCTCCCAGCGCCACTTCCTGCCCACACCCCACCCCTCCTGGCTCTGCCTGCCTCCCTGGCACCTCATCTTCTCCACCATCTCACCCTCGGGCAGCCTGCAACAGCTCCTGTGGTGAGTACTGGGGACCCTGCCTGGGCCTGGGCCTGGGCCTGGGTGAGGGGCACCCGGCCCTCACTAAGGCTCCTGCCCCCCCTCTCGCAGACCTGCCCTTTAAACTGGAGGTCATCAACTGCGTCAACTGCAGAGCACACCTCCTCACCTGCAGAGACCCCACCCTCTGCCCAGGTCAGTGGCCAGTGGCCATCTGGCTTCAGCACCCCCCCACCCCGCTCCCCTCGTCCCTGTTGTCTCTTCCCCGATCGCCTGCACTTCTGTCCGGCCCTGCGCTTGCTCCCCATTGTCACCGTGAAGGTGGCACCTCCGAGATGTCTCAGCTCCTCATGGCCCGCTGCAGAACCAGAGCCGCCTGTCCCTGGACGCCTCCCTCGGCCACAAAGCCAGCAGGCTGACAGCCCCACACCCTCTCCACCCCCAGATCTGCTCTCCCCTTGGGGGCTCTCTTAGCAAACGGCCCCGCTCTAAGAGCTCAACCCCTGAACCAGAAATCGCACCCCCCCCCCCCTTACCCAGTCATGGAACCATCAAGTCTTAGGAAATAGTTTTTGAATGTGTTGCCATATTTTCATTCCAACACCCACCCTCTCCTCCAGGCCTCCTCACCTCTCACCCGCAGTATGACAACACCCTCCGGTCACATCTTACTCAGCAATCAAAGAACTTTTTCTCAAGAGAAAAGCTGCCGATGACACTCCCTGTATATAACTTCAGTAGCTCCCAATCCCCCCCATAAAGTCCACCGTCCTCGGGGGCCCTGTGTAAGCCACCCCTGCTCACCTCCAGCTCCGGGATCCCAGCCACACTGGCCAGCTTTAGATTTCTGTCCTTGAACATTCTGTGCCCTTGGCCGGGACTGCCTTCCCACTTGTCTTTCAAAGTCAGCCAGAACTCCTGTTTCCTAAGAAACCTTCCCTGACCAGCTCCAGCCCCCTGGGCTGGCTCGTCAGCCTCCTCAGATTCCTGCCCCTGGGCCCCATCCTGTCCTGCTTCCCTTGGGCGCCACACGCAGTTGCTTGCTTGTCTCCCTCCTGGAGAGCAGGGGCCATGTCTCATTCATCTTGGAGTTTGCTGGGCACACAGTTGGTGCTCAGTAAGTAGTTGCAGACAATTGACTGAGCCGGTGAATGAAGCAAAGAAAGAGGGTGGCTTTCTCTCTGAGCCAAGACACCATGACTGCTCCCCAAATCCCTGGCCCCTCTGTCACCGCCCCCCTCCCCCCCCCCCCCCAGGCTGGACCCAGCAGACTCTCCTGTGGGCTGGGAGCCTCTGCGTCACTCTGGCCCTGGCAGTCGTCGCTGGAGGTGGGTGAGTGACTCCCCAAGCCCCGCATCCCCAACGCAGACCCGCTGCTCCTGGACTGACCCATTTCCACCTGTTCCCTGGCCCAGATGGTACATTTTCTGGCACAAGAAGCAGGCAGAAGAGGTACTGGAGGACACCCCTGCTCGGCTCTAGGGCTCCCGAGGATGGGATGCTGGGCCTGCCCTGGGGGGAGCATGGCTGGAGGCTCCAACTCTGACCCCAGGGCCTGGCACCCAGAGCAGAGGGGAATCAGGGCTGGGACCCATTCGCCTCCCCTACCCCCACCCCCAACCCCACCCAGAGTGAGCAGACAGACACACAGGGGGCCAGGGCAGGGCACAGAGGCAGCAAAGCTCCCAGGCTCCCACCTGATCCAGCAGGTTCCCTCTCCCCACAGCTGCTATAGCCCCTCCCCGGACACACCCTGCCCCGCTGCCCCTGCGCCCTCAGAAGCACCGGCTATCGGGGTGCCTGGCCCTCATTGAGGACAGGTGAGGGCCACAGAGGTCGGGGTGCAAACCCGGTGCATTGCTCTCAGCAGGGACCCAGCAGGCTGCTTGTCCCCCAGAGGTGAGCAGGGGTCCCCCGCGCTGCCAGGAAGCCCCTTCCCCGGACCCCCTGCGCGGCAAGGTGACAGCTCTGGGTTCTGAGGCAGGAGCTTGTGCCTTGTAAAGTCCTTCATTAAACGCCCCCCATGTTCTGACTCCTGCACTCCTTGCTTCCTGCTGGGACCCGGCAAATGCAGCACAATGGACCCTCCCAGGCGGTCCGCAGGGACTGTCCCTCCCGCCGCTGCCCACCACCCTCCCACTCCACGAGCACCGTCCACTGCCCTGGTCCCACAGTCGTAGCTCTACGGGCTCACCCAGCTCGCCTGATAACAACACCAGAGATGAGTCCAGGGCTGGCCTGTGTTTCCCCAGGGGTCCCAGTGGCTCCGGGGGGGGGGGGGGGGGGAGGGCGGAGGGAGGGCAGAGGGAGGCCAGCTGATGGCGCACTCAGAACAGCGCTGGTTAAGACCACCACGAAACAGGCTCCAAACCACACCCAGCTGTGTTTGCCCGGGGCCTGGCCAACATGTCCACCTGGGCCACTGTGCTGCTGGCAGGGAGTTTCCCAGCCCTCCTCAGGCTTGGCTGCCTCCTGCTCCATCTCCCTCCTGGCCCTCCACAGGCTTGGCCGCCTCCTGCTCCATCTCCCTCCTGCTCCATCTCCCTCCTGCTCCATCTCCCTCCTGCTCCATCTCCCTCCTGCACCATCTCCCTCCTGCTCCATCTCCCTCCTGCTCCATCTCCCTCCTGCTCCATCTCCCTCCTGCTCCATCTCCCTCCTGCACCATCTCCCTCCTGCTCCATCTCCCTCCTGCACCATCTCCCTCCTGCACCATCTCCCTCCTGCACCATCTCCCTCCTGCACCATCTCCCTCCTGCACCATCTCCCTCCTGCTCCATCTCCCTCCTGCTCCATCTCCCTCCTGCTCCATCTCCCTCCTGCACCATCTCCCTCCTGCTCCATCTCCCTCCTGCACCATCTCCCTCCTGCTCCATCTCCCTCCTGCTCCATCTCCCTCCTGCACCATCTCCCTCCTGCACCATCTCCCTCCTGCTCCATCTCCCTCCTGCTCCATCTCCCTCCTGCTCCATCTCCCTCCTGCACCATCTCCCTCCTGCTCCATCTCCCTCCTGCACCATCTCCCTCCTGCTCCATCTCCCTCCTGCTCCATCTCCCTCCTGCTCCATCTCCCTCCTGCACCATCTCCCTCCTGCACCATCTCCCTCCTGCACCATCTCCCTCCTGCACCATCTCCCTCCTGCTCCATCTCCCTCCTGCTCCATCTCCCTCCTGCTCCATCTCCCTCCTGCACCATCTCCCTCCTGCTCCATCTCCCTCCTGCACCATCTCCCTCCTGCTCCATCTCCCTCCTGCTCCATCTCCCTCCTGCACCATCTCCCTCCTGCTCCATCTCCCTTCTGGCCCTCCACAGGCTTGGCCTCCTGCACCATCTCCCTCCTGCTCCATCTCCCTCCTGCTCCTCTCCCTCCTGCTCCATCTCCCTCCTGCACCATCTCCCTCCTGCTCCATCTCCCTCCTGCTCCATCTCCCTCCTGCTCCATCTCCCTCCTGCTCCATCTCCCTCCTGCTCCATCTCCCTCCTGCTCCATCTCCCTCCTGCTCCATCTCCCTCCTGGCCCTCCACAGGCTTGGCCTCCGCCTGCTCCATCTCCTTCCATGTCCTTTTCTGTCGGCCCCCAAGGCTTCCAGGTTGAACGGAACCGTGTCCCCAAGGCCCCACTCTGGCCCTTCGCTCAGCCCTGCGCCCTCCCCACTGATGCTGCAGGCCTCCAGCCTCAGCCAGGCTCTCTGGGACTAAACAGGACCTCTACAGCCCCGAGTGCACGCAGGCCCCGGGCTCTGAGAGCAGGTTGGCTCCTGGTGCCAAAGAAAAGCAGATCTGAGTCCAGAACCTGGACTCCATTCCTGGCTCAGATTCTAATGTTCTGGGTTCCCCTCTGCACCTCAGTGTCCCCATCTGAACACAGGCGGATGCCATGCTTTTCCCAGGGTGTGTCCTGACCCTGGAGCCCTGGTGTCATATCTGCCATCCCACACTTGCCTGTGCTGCGGACCCACATTCAGTTCCCTTCCCCCACTGCAAGCCTCTGCAATCCTGCTTCAGCGGAGCCCCGCTCCTGAGCCCAGGCCTCTGGCTTCCTCAGGCCTGCCAGTGCCCGCCCTGTGGCGGGAAGCGGCTGGCTCTTACAGCACATCCCACAGTAGGGCCACTCCTGGGGCTGGGGCAGAAGGACTCCCGGTGACTGAAGTGAGATGCAAACTAACCATAAACAGCAACCTGGGCAGGGAACTCCACGGGGACCTCCAGCTCACCCAGCCAGGGATCCCAGAAGGCCTCCCTGAGGCAGCGTCTGCAAGTGGGAGAGACAGAGGGCAGGAAGGGAGAAGTGTTTTATGATGGGCTCAGGCTTGCAGAGGCGTGGAAGCAGGAGTGACATTGATGGGATTGTGCAACTTCCAGAACCGTGGTATGGCCCAGGGGGAGGCCAGGTGAGGGCGGTGGCAGGTCAGGTCCACGGAGGCTCCCAAGCCCATGCAGGCCCAAAGGGAGCCGGACAGGAGAGGCAGTGGGAGGTTTTGCGGAGACAGCCCTGATCCAGGAAGGGAGACAGATATGGGGAGGGAAGGACGGTGGGTGGGGCGGACATGACTCCCTGTGCTGGGAGCTGAGGTGCCTCCCACCCAGCTCCACACTCCCTCCTCCTCACAGCGCCAGGGAAGGGTCTGCAGATGGAGGCGTTTGGGGGAAGCAGACACACTCCAAAGACACAGCTGTGACACATGGTGAGGACATCCTCAAAGCCCCTTGGAGGGCCTGGGCCAGAGCCCAGCGACGGTGCTCACGGGCCCAGGAGACTGGTTCTCTCTGCGTGTCTCGAAGGCCTTTACCACCAGGACGTAGGGCGGTGGCGGTTTCCTGCTTGTGTTTCAATGTGGACTTGGACCATTACTTCAAAAATATCCAGAGCAAGGTTTTTGATGCGTGCAGTAAAAGTAGGAAATCACGGGTATAGTTTATATGAAGTATGAGTGTGTATGTCTGTGTGTATCTCTTATCAACAGATTTTTTATTTGCAGGCATCTTTTTATGAAAACTAGATGGTGTTCTGCTGGAGTGGAAAAACTAAGAAATGTTGCGTCCAAATATAAGCTCTGGAGGCCTTCTGCTTTCAACTAGGACAGAGAGGCCCATAGCAGACAAGGCTCTCACCAAGGGCAACTCAAAATAAAATAAATCAAAAGAGCAGAACAAAACGAAAAGCTGGTTTTAGACACCAGGAGAGGCAGTCCCACACGCCCACAGCCCGGCCGGGCGGGCAAGGCGAGCTCTGCAGGGAGCGGGGTCCCCAGCACTCCCCCTCCTGGGAGAGCCCTCAGTCCGCTGCAGGTATGGGCACAGGTGGGCTGAGAGGCTCCCGGTGTGGAGAGGCCAGCAGAGCTTCCTGCAGTCCCGCTGCTCTGAGGACACAGGCTGGGGGACTAGCTTGCTGCGACAATGTGAGGGGTCCAAGTCCCCGAAAGTACACAGGTGCAGAAAAGTCAACCCACAGCACCTGTTCCTCCGGCATCCCGAGATGTCGGCCTGTTGTTCACAGCACAGGGCGTTGGGCCAAGAAATCAAGCAAAGCATCTGAGATGCAATGTATCAGAGATTTGTATGTCAGGGAAATAAATAGCAGCGTTCCTGACCCACATAGGAAGACACTGTGATCACTACTACCGGTTTGGGCTGGAAAGAGAATAGCCTTATAAAAGAGGGGGTGCAGCAGAGGCAGATCAATTCTTACAGAGTTTGGAGCTCAGCCTAAGGGCCCCGCAGCCCCTGACAAAATTAAAAATGCCTATTCTTAGTCGATATCACTGCTGGGGACGACAGTCCATAATGTCATGTAGAGGCACCACGTTGCATTTTCAATACCCATGCCCAGGATTAAATATGAACAGGCACACCAGAAACGGGATCAAGAGAAAATTCAGACAATAGAAACAAACCTACAAGTGATCAGATATCAGAGTCACCTGAAATAAATTTTAAAATAACTATGATTCATGCATCCAAAATATTTCACATCCAATAGCAGTCACTCCCCATTCCCAGCTCAGCCCCGGGGCAACCACTACTGTTTTTAATCTCCATGAATTTGCCTATTCTGGACATTTCGCATACATGGAATCATGCAATGTGTGTGTCCGGCTGCTTCCGTTTAGCATGAATGGTGTTTTCCACGTTAACTCGTGTTGCACCTTGAATGGGAGCTTCATTTCCTTCTGAGGCTGAATTACCGCATGGTGTGGATTTGCTGCATTTGTTTACGCATTTACCAGCTGATGAACATTTGGACTGATTCCACTTGTTGGCCACCGTGAATAATGCTGCTGTGAACATTTGTGGAGAAGTTTTTTGTGTAAACATATGTTTTCAGTTGTCTTGGGTATATACCTAGGGGAGTGAAATTGCTGGGTCAAATGTTAACTCTGTTTAGCATTTTGATGGGCTGCCAAATTGTTTTCCAAAGTGGCTGCACCATTTTATATGCCCATCTTCGGTGCATCGGTTCCAATTCCTTCCTCATCAATACTTATCATTTTTTTTAATTTTTATTTATTGATTTGAGAGAGAGAGGATGGGAGAGAGAGAAACATCAATTTGTTGTTTCACCTATGTACTCGGTTGAATACTTGTTATAATTTTAAAAATTAAAATTATTTTCTCCCTTAATTTTCTCTCTCACATGCATTTACTTTTCTTTGGTAATACTTACCTCAACTTCTATTTATATATTTACTTATTCTTGAGCTTGTTTAAAGTCTGTGTTCCCTGATTAGACTGGAAGTTTTATGAAAACTACTGGCTACTGCCTGCTCAGCACTTAGCCGGGTGCCTGACACTATGTGTTAATCAACTCTTGTCGACAAGGCTTCTGATCACAGTAAGCGATCAGTAGGTAAGCTTTGGGGGAATAAAAAGGATTTCAGCTGCATGGAGTGTCAGTGCCCTGAAGCCTCGCAGTGTTCGAGGGGCCGCTGTCTATCCTACTGGCTGTTATCTGAGGAACCTGAGTAATACAACAAGGACTGAAGTAGGTGAAGGGAAGGGAAGGGAAGGGTGAGAAGAGTAAAATGGAAAATCACTGTGAGATCTCATGTGACCACAAATGCTTCGCCCATTAACTCACTATGGCCACCTTTTTGCCTTTGTAGACGAAAGTCTAACGATCAGACCAGAGCAAATGTCTTGTCCCTGGAATGCCCTGTCAGTGCGCAGTGAGAGCCTGTGCTGGGAGGGGAGCGGCCTGGTGTGGGCAGCAGCAGAGCGGGAAGGCAGGGCAGGGAGCCCCATGCCCGCACTGCCCTGAGCCAGTCCTGTCTCTTTCTTGAGGAGGCTGTGGCTCGCTCTGGGACCAGTGAGACTGCACAGGCCTTGACTGACATTCCCAGGCCCCGAGTGCATGTCTCCGCAGAGCTGCAGCTGCAGCCAGGACAGATCCCTGCCGGGGTGGGGCAATCCAAGGGCCCCTTTCGTCTCCCCGTTTAAAATGGATGTAAACGGTTAGGAGGTAGTTAAGAGGGAAATGCTCTCTGTTCGGGAACTTTGTAGCTGAAATCAAAAAGGGACCCTAAACGGTTTGGCTCAGTGGATAGAGCGTCAGCCTGCAGACTCAAGGATCCCAGGTTCGGTTCTGGTCAAGGGCATGTACCTTGGTTGAGAGCTCAATTCCCAGTAGGGGGTGTGCAGGAGGCAGCTGATCGATGTTTCTCATCAATGTTTCTAACTCTCTATCCCTCTCCCTTCCTCTCTATAAAATCAATACAATATTTTTAAAAAAAACAAGGGAAAGTACGCACCTCACCTCCAGGGCCCAGCCAGCCTCTCCCCCACGTCCGCTCCCTACAAGATCTGTCTGGAGAGCTGAGTGCCATCTCCAGGCTGAGCCCAGCAGCACATCCCCTTCCCCGCCCTGGGCCCTCCTGCTGCTGGTAGATGCTGCAGAGACTGCTCCCAGCCTCACCGCTGTGACCCGCAAGGACCAGGGCCTCCAGGCTCGGGGACAGAGCACAGCCCAGGCTTATAGGGTGAGGACCCAGACACACTCCCAGGGCACTGAGCTGGGCCAATCCAAAGAGCTACCCGCCTCTGAGAAGTCCTGCTCTCCCCGATTGTTCACCAGCTCTACCTCATACACAGTCTCCTGGAGAATTGTGTGGCAGGGGGAGAGGGACAGGGCCAGGGGGCAGGGGACTGTGCCACCCACAGGGGTGACCTAGAAGGCAATCATCGCCAGCAAGACAATGATGGCAGCCCTGGCCGCGTGGCACAGTTGGTTGGAACGTCGTCCTGTACAGCAAAAGGTTGCAGGTTCAATTTCCAATCAGGGCACACACCTAGGTTGTGGGTTCGATCCCTGGTCAGGGAGAATACAGGAGGCAACTGATTGGTGTTTCTCACATTGATGTTCCTCTGTGTGTGTGTGTCCCTCTCTCTCTACAATCAATAAAACTTCTCCTCGGGTGAGGATTAAAAGAAAGAAAATGCCAGTGATGCGGGGGTGATAGCAGCTGGCCTCCCTGAGCACTTTCCCTGAGCAGGCACTTCCCACGCATGGTCTCAGCTCGGCCGGACGCTGTGAGGCTGGAGTGACTGCCCCTCCAGGTAGAAGCGGACACTGGGACCCTGAGCGACTTGGTGCCTTGTCCAATGTCATCCAAACTAGTAAGGACAGGAAGCAGATCCGTGTGACTATGGGACCACACTCCTGACCGCCATGCTCACCCCACCCTGTGGCTGGCTCTGCTCCTGGGCAGGCCCTCTTCGTGGCTCAGGGAGGGGCAGGGGCACAAACTAGAATGTGCCACTGGTGTGGCCCACAGGAGCACAGGACGGACAGACGGCGGCAGGTGGCAGGCTGGGACTCTCACGGCATTGTCAGCGACCGTGAAAGTCAAAGGAAGAAAACGCCTTCAGAATCCTCTGGCCCTGAAACGAGCTGGTGAGGAGGCCGAACCCCACGCTGAGCCACTCATTCATGCCGGGCCCTGCGCCCACCCTGGCTCGCTCTCCCCCCTGCCCTGCTCCTCCGCTCCTGGAGGCAGGAGCGCACCGTCTGTCGGTGCTGCACACCCTGCAGCCCGCACATCTTACTTATGGCCAGACATAAGGGGGGACCAGGGGGGGCGGTGACCGCTCTTGCACCTCAAGGCTGGCGTGGCTGTGCTCTGTCCCCAAGGTAAGCTCAGAGCAGCAGAGCCCCTCTCCCAGCTGGGCAGGAGGGTGCGGGCAGGAGGCGGGCATCTCCCAGCAGAGGATTCGGGTGCAGATTCTGCTCAGCTGCATCTCACTGTTCCTCACAAAGACGCTGAGGGGGGATCTGAAGCTCCCACACGATTTTCCATCCCTTCAAGCATCGCCTCCCTTTGGGAAGCTGGGGGAGGAGTGGTTCCATAGTCTAAGACAGTGGTCGGCAAACCTCGGCTCGTCAGCCACATGCGGCTCTTTGGCCCCTTGAGTGTGGCTCTTCCACGAAATACCACGTGCGGGCGCGCACATACAGTGCGAGGTTGACTTAAAACGTTAAGTAAAGTTTATTAAGTTAATTTTAGGGAACGTTGTGAAGTGAAAGAAGATGTAGTGTCGAGGATTGAGAAAGGTATGTTGAGATGGTTTGGACATATAGAGAGGATGAACGAAAGGAGAGACGAAACAAGTACAGTGGGGCCTTGACTTACGAGTGTCCCGACTAACAAGTTTTTCGAGATACGAGCCGTCTCTCTGCTGATTTTTTGCTTTGAGTTGGGAGCTAAAATTCGGGTTACGAGCCAGCTTCAGATACCCCACCGCTAGTCGGCGCATCGAACCTCACAGTGAGTGCCACAACATCAGCCCAGCATCATGTGTCTCACTCGTTCACTTTTGATTTGACATACAAGTAATTTGAGTTACGAGCTCCGTCACAGAACGAATTAAACTCGTAAGTCAAGGCCCCACTGTATACAAGACGAGGGTGGATAAGAGAGTTGGAAGGGGTCAACCTCAGCGAACGTACCTCAATCAGATTGAGGACGTTTTTAGCAAAGGCCAGCTTAGGAGTACCTTAATTAAGTTAATAACAATGTACCTACCTTATATAGTTTAAGTTTAAAAAATTTGGCTCTCAGAAGAAATTTCAATCGTTGTACTGTTGATATTTGGCTCTGTTGGCTAATGAGTTTGCCGACCACTGACTGCTCTAAGAGAAAAGCACCCCAAAGGTAAGTCCTTCCCTGGGATCCTTCCCAGACTCTTTATAATGCAAATCACTCACCACCCACCCTCCCTTGGAATCTGCAGTGCCTGTCCCCGGATCCCCAGCCTCCTCCCCAGCAGCCTGCTCCCCACCCAGATACAAGCTGAGGACTCTGCCTGGAGAGGCCAGGGCGGATGCTGCGCTCAGGTCAGCCTGTGTGCTCCCTCCACCAGGGCAGGTGGGAGAGGGACCCTCTTTTCCCCTCTATGCCTCTGGGTGGGAGCAGTAACCTCTCTCTCTCTCTCTCTCTCTCTCTCTCTCTCTCTCTCTCTCTCTCTCTCTCCCTCTCTATAACACACACACACATACACACACACCTCCCATGGGCAAGCATGAACCCTCAGAGGTGGCGTAGTCTGTACAGAGCACACCCACTGACCTGAAGTCAAACCCACGGGTGGACAGGTTTTGATTGGACCGCAGACATAGACTATCTTTTCTTTAGTTGTCAACTTATAAAATCCAGATCACATTAAAGTCTATATTTCCTTTTTTAATTCAAAACATAGAATGTGGTCCCTCCCTGGGCCACACTTGAGGGTGCAACAGCTGCTGGAACTAAGGACCCCTGAGCCCTGGACCCAGGGCAGCTCCTCCAGGCATTTACCCACTTGCTGCTACTCCCTGCCTGGCTGCTGGAGACCCCGGAGTACTTGCTCCTAACCTAAAGCAGTAGGAGAACAAATCGCTTTTTTGCCTTTTGCCAAGAAATGCAAAAGGCTGCCCTGCCCAACATGGGGTTAGTGCAATGAATTATCATGCAGGCTGTTGCTTACCTTTGGTGCCTTCTCCCATGTTCCTCACTTTCAAACCGTGTCCCCTCCAGGCCCCAGGAGCGGGCACATAGCGCCAGAGGCTCTTCGTGCCCACTCTGGGCAGCACCATTGCCCAGCCAGGCTCTGAGAGCCCTGCTCAGAAGGGCCAGTTCAGCTCCTGAGTGCCATCTTCCTCCCTGTTGGTGGCAGGGAAGGGGGATGGTTGTGTCAATCACAGCCAGCTTCTAGAGGAGGCCGCTGAGGCCCCGCCCAACCAACTCTACAACATAGGGAGATGGAGTGAGGCCTACCTTACCTTTGGGTTTCCTCCCAAAGATCCCTGGGATGAGGATGCGGTGGGTGCTGGCTGGCAGCTCAGAGAGTACTCCATTCCCAGGTGGGCCAACGCAGCTCATGGAGCCTCGTCTTGCCCTCGGGCCTTAGTGTGCACGGAAGCCCTAGTCTGTGAGCCATGCCATGAGGCCGCATGGCACACCCAGGCCCTGAGGATCTTTAGTGCTAGCACTGGGCAAGCCCACCTTGTCTGAACTGCCCCAGACCTAGAGACTCTCCACCCAGCCTACTTAGTGCCTTCCCATCATGCCCAGCTTCAGGAGATGCAGGTAGGTGGCAGAGCGAGGCGGCTGTCCCACCCCAAGGCACAGGCTGACTCCACTTCCCCAGAAAACTGACAGAAGATGCAGGGGAAATCCCAGAAACAGTTGCTCCAATTTAATTTAGCCAGAAGAAGGTGTGTGGATGTAAAGCAAGTGTTAAATGACTAAAACCAGTGTTTAATCAAGACCTAACTTGAGTTCTGTAAGGATTCAGGGAAGGCCTAGACCAGGAGGGTGACACTGGGATTGAGTTAGGTGACAGGTGGAAAAGTGACTGGGCCAGTGGGTGGTATGAGAGTAGTCAGGGCACAGAAAAAGCACATTTTTATTGTCTATTCTAGCCCTGATGGTATAGCCCTGACCCACAGTCTTTCTGTCCATGGTCCATGTCTTCACCAGTCCCACCAGAGGAAATACCCAATTCCTGGGCTCGGGGTCTGCTTGCATCCCCAGTACCAAGGCCCACTGTGTGTGTGTTTTATTCCTATGCTCCCGTAGTTACCACAATTGGGAAGCAGTGACTATTTCTCCTGAACTTGCACAGATGTGATTACATCATTCATCAGGGGCTTCCTTTCTACAAAGGCCTTCCGGATTGGCGGCTGAGGTTCAGTCCTGCCCAGCATCCGTGAGCACCCATCTGTGCCAAGCTGCCTGGGCCCCAGGAGCACACACACAACCACTCGTGCCTGGGAGAGTTCACGGGCCATGCGAACACAGGTGAGAACAACCACACTGCAATGTGATCAATGACAACGTAAAAAGTCCCACTTCAAAAACTAAGTTTTATTTGAGCCAACTCATTCGTGGCCACATAAGGGCCTAATCAGGGAAGCCACACAGACAGAGGCAGACAGGTGGAAAAACAACAAAGCATGTGTGTTTTTCAAGGTAATTGCTAACTCCGTTTCAGAGATCAGCTTTCACCTGATTAATTATCTAGGAAAAGAGAAGACAATAAGCCCACAACTTGAATGTTGTTTAAGTACATTGTCTGGCATACGATTTAATGAGACCACTTTTTGAAGAGTATTTAAAATTATAATTTTTGTTGAAGGAACATTTGTTGAGGGCCAATAAATCTATTGCATGTGTATGTAATTTAAAAAAAATAAATCAGATCTCCCTTCAGTAGCTCAAAACTAACACTGGCAATAACTGTCTGATTGCAGCTTTAATGGCGCTGTAATGGGGACAGCACATTGTACAGTTAACAGCAATTGCCTGTAGTTAGGGAAGCTGATCAAGAGAAGAGAATGTTTATTATTCCTATCGTTGAAAAGAGCGAGTCTCGTCCCATTTCATTTAAGGGAAATTATTCTGTTAGGATATGCATGTGAACCCACCGCCTCATCGTCATTCGGTTTTATTATTCTCTCAGAGCCGCTGTTAGGGTCTCAGACGCTGCCTTGCGAGCCAAGTGAAAACCCGGAAGAGAAGGACCACAGCCATGATTCTCTCTGACATCGCTTTGTGAGACCCTCCAAGTGCTGTCCCCACCCAATCAGAAAACAGGCCAGCTCCCTGGAGTTACTTCTTTGTTTACCAACAGTTGTCCCCTGAAGAAAGGTGCCAGGACTCAGTTACTTAAAACAAAGACCATTTGGATTGCTCACCTGCCTTCTGGTTCCTTGGCAAAGGCGCTGATGTAGGATGGACTGGGCTCAGCTGCAGCGCCGGCTGTTTGACCTCTCCCTGCGGACTCGGGTCTGTTCCAGGAAGGGAAGCAGCTATGAAGTGGAAGCTCCTGGCAGGAAGATGGCAAAAACACAAACCCAACACCACAAGCACAGTGCAAGCCTTTGCTCATCTTTGATCTGCTAATATTCTAGAGAATGCTAGTCACATGACCAAGCTCAACATACCTCCATGGAGCTGGTATTCAAGCACAGGCTGGGGCCCTGGAACAGGCTGGCAGCACCCCACACCTCATGGCACCCCCACCCCACAACTCTGCAGACAGCCCTACCCACCAGAGCTGGGCAGCACCTCCTCCTGGATCCTTAGCCTTGACTTCCCCTTTAAATCTCAGGCCCACAAACAGGCTACACAGAAGGACATTATCCCACTGCTCAGTCATCACTAGGATTCACTCCTGCAAGAGGCAGTGATGAGGGGAAGGGTGGGGGTTACGTGAAATTATTTATGTCGTGTTTGCTCTCAGCATTTCAGGATGGGAGCTGAGCTCCCTCACTGACTGATGGGTGCAGTTAGAAGAATCCACAGAGACAGGAGGCTGGGCACTCAGAAAATCCTGGCATGCTGGGGAAAGGATGCAAAGAGCTCAGGGAGCCTTCTGTGAAAGCCCCACAGACTAAGTCTCTCTCTGAGCTCTGTCACTTACAACTGCTCACCTTGGGCAAATTAGTCAGCGTCTCTGAATCCTGTTTTCTCATCTGGAAAATCAGGGTATCTCCCCCAGCTCATAGGGCTGTGTCAGGAGTCAGTGAGGAAACTGTGAATGCTGCTAAGAGAGGGGCTGGCACACAGCCTGGCTGCATCCCTTGGCACAAACTCCATTTATTATCAGATGAGAAGTGATTTAGAAAGGTTAGGAGACCCAACCCAAGTCAACCAGCTGACAAATGGCAAGGATGGAGTTGAAGGCAGGTGTGTCTTCAGCCAAAGCCTGTTTCCTTCCTCATCTCTAGAAGCTTAAAAACAGGAGGCAAGAGTTAACAACTGTGAATTCCATCTGCTTCCCAAGAGAAACAAGAATCATTAGATGGTGTCGGGGAGCTAAGCCCTGTACAGAGGACTTCTCCAGGGGGCTTACTAACTCTGAGGACCGCCATAAAGATTAACCGAGATGCTGTGTGAATACACCTGCCCCAGAGTAGATGGTCAATAGCGGTAGCTGTCATGTCCTGGTCACTGAAGTTGCCTCTATTCCCCTGTATTAATCACCTACGGTGCACAGCCATTCCCACAACTTGGCAGCTTAACACAACACCAATTAATCCCACAGTGTCTGTGGTTCTGGCGTTGGGACATGGGTAGGTGGAACCTCTCCTCAGGGTCTCACAAAGCCACAATCAAGGTGTTGGCCGGGGGCAGCATCTCCTCTAAGGCTCTGGTGGAATCCCTGGCTCAATGGTGAAGTTCGGTTTCTTGCTACTAGAGGAGTGAGGTCACCGGGTCCTGGGAGCCACCTGTCATTCCCTGTCACTTGAGGCAGTTGATTCTTCAATGCCCGCAGGAGAACGCTGCTGCCGCCACTTCCATCTCTGATTCCTGGACCCTGCTTGCTCAGGCCCACCCAGAACAATCTGCTGTTTGATTACATCTGTGAGATACCTTCATCTTTGCCTCATTGCAACATCTAACTGTGGGAGTGAAATCGGATTCACAGGTCCCATCACAGACAAAAGGAGAGGATTACACACAGTGTGACCCATAAGGGATTCCCTCAGGATTCTCGCAGGCCGCCCATCCGCATCCGAACAGAACACAGAATCTCCTGCCGGAGGAATAAAACTCTAACAGTGTTGTTTGGTCAGCGTCCCTGAAACAACTCCCTTTCAGGATCTCCATAACAGATGGCATTTTATTTCACCAGTGGGTGTCTTTGGTTACTGGGCTATTCCTGGAACAAAGCTGGCTGACACAACCTAATTATGTCACAACACTGTGAATTTAGGTAAAACGGCACATCGTTTGGAACATAACAGAGTTGGTTAGCTTCTATCTCTGTCTTCTAAGCGTGTCGGTGAGTTCCTCGGGCCACAGCAGCCCTGCCCTGGAAGGCCTGGCCACTCACTGCAAGTGTCCAATGTCCCCCATGTGGCCTGATGGACAGAGAAGGTCCGGGCCTCATCGACCCAGGAGGAAAGCAGACTTTCAGAGCGAGGATACTCCTGGAGACCCCTCCCATCTGACCCCACAAGCAGCTGGTCCTGCCTCCACCACAGCCCCACCTCCTGGTTCTCACGTGTCATTCTGGAACTCTATTTGCGGTGGGGGAGGGGCATCACTAACACACATTGCCGTGAGGAGCCCGCAGGCCAGAGGAAGACTGAAGTTTCAGCCTTAGTGTGAGGAAGGAAGAAAAGCATCTGTGCGAATAGGACATGCACTTCCCAGGCACTCCCAGTCGCCTTCAGTGATACTCAGATGACTATTCATACAAAGCAATATCCTCTTCCCTGCATCACCTTGAATACTCCTCACCAGGGCTGAAGGGCTGAGCAGGTGAGGATTCACGGGGCTCCCGAACTCATGCCCTGTGGATTTTGGACTTGCAGTTTCACAACTGCATGTGCCCATTCAGATATAGATATAGTTGAGAGAGAGAAAGAGAGTGGTTATAGAGAGAGAGAGATGGAGATGGGCATGCACATGGACATAGACACAGACACAGACACAGACACAGACACAGACACAGACACAGACACAGACACAGACACAGACACAGACACAGACACAGACAGCCTTCGGGTTTCACTCCCTGGAGAATCCTAACTGGCACAGAGGCCTTCATGCTTTGCTGCATGTGGGGCAAGAGCAGAGCCTGGCAATATGCAGAGGTCAGGAGGGGTCAAGTGCAGTGCCAGGGTCTTTCCAACTCTAATCCTTTCTGACAACAGGACAGTAGGACCACAGACAGACTGGCTCAACGGAGCAGGGGAAGTCTAATTTAGACGCTTGTCTCAGTCCCAGAGGCTAAGCAGGGCAAAAGGCGAAATTGCCCTGGTTCCCTAATCTACCACCTACCTACTCCGCCTCCACCAGTGCTAACACCGCATGCAGAGTCTCAGATGTGGAATTATTTCAAAGGAAACTGTTGGAGGCCATGGAGATGCCTTCCAGTCACAAAGAGGGAGAAGGACACCCTCTCGTTCCTCATTTCACAAAGATGACGTCACGCCAGCTATAACCAAGCTCTTTCCACCCCTCTGTCATGAGCCCTCTGCCTCCCTCAACCCTCTACCTTATGCTTGTGGACTTGATCCCCAGTGAGGGGCGTGCAGAAGGCAGCTGATCAGTGATTCTCTCTCATCATTGATGTTTCTATCTCTCCCTCTCCCTTCCTCTCTGAAATCAATAAAAGTATATATATTTTTTTAAATCAGGCAGGACCTTACCTCCTTCACATCTACCCACCAGCCCTGAGAGGGGGGCCAACCAAGCTTCAGGAAGAGGGTCTTAGTCTACTCAGGCTGCCATCGCAAAATACCACACACGGAGCAGCTTACACAAAAGGGGTGTATTTCTCACAGTTCTGGAGGCTGGATGTCCAAGATCGGCATGTTTGGTACTTCCTAAGGCCTCTCTCCGCAGCGTGCAGATGGCCGTCTTCTTGCTGTCATCACACGGTCTTTGCTCTGTGCATGTGCACCCCTGGTGTCTTGGTACATCCCAATCTCCCTTCTTATAAGGACAACCATCAGATTGGATCAGGCCTACCCTAACCACCCCATTGTATTTTAATAACCTTTAAGGCCTGCCTCCAAGCACAGCCATATTCAGTGGTGCAGGGGATTCCAGTATCAACATATGAATTTGGAGTGACACAATTTAGCCCATAACACAAAAAATGTGAGTTTGTTCCATTTTTGGGGAATGGGGTGAACCATCCCGGAGGATGAGTCATGGAAGGCAATTCACAAAAGAGGTGGGTCCCTACTAGGTCTGGTTCCCTCATTCCCTTCATGACAACCCCTGGAGTTCCCAGAGCTCACGTCATCCTCCCTCTGGGAGAGAAAACTACAGACATCTGCAGGAGCAGTGGCCTTGCTCCTCACCCAGGTCTGGCGGGACAGAGAGGCACCCCAACAACCACCAGGCCTTTGGGCATGTCCCTTCCAGCCAGCCTCAGAGCAGCTAAGTAGATAGGTTGGTAGAATTTGCCATTTGGGGGACATTTTTTACACAACTCAATGGAATATTATGTAGCAAAGAAAATGATTAAGTGGTTTGTTAATTTTACTACACTAAAATAAAAAATTTCCAAAATTATATGATCACGATTGCATTTTTAATTAAATTACATATTTATATGAGAAAATACTCAGAATCTCATGTTTTAATGCTAAATGGTGCCGTCTCTATACATTAGAATTGTATGTAATTTTCTTTCTGGTTATGCATTTTCTTTTTCTACAATGGCCATGTATTGCACACAGAAGGAAGTAGTAGAACGGAGCTCTTAAAAGTGTACACTCTGCAGTCAAACCTCCTGGGCACCCCAAAGCCGTGCTGTGGCTGGGAAGCAGCTGACATGCCGCACCAGTTCCCTCGCTGTGAATGAGGCTGCCTCAGCCTCCCCCTCATGGGGCTGTGATGGGGATGAAAGGGGAGGATTCACTTCAAGCCCTCAGCACAGGACCTGGGCTACAACAGTGTCCAGAGTTGTTATTTCTTAAGTAATACTCAAAACTGGGCAAGCATTTCTCTGATGGTTAGTAACACTGAGCACCCTTTCGTATGTCTGTTGGCTATCTGTATGTCCTCTTTGGAGAAGTGTCTGTTCAGGTTATTTGCCCATTTTTAATTGGATTGTTTGGGGGTTTTTTGGTGTTGAGTTTTATAAGTTCTTTATAAATTTTGGATATTACCCCTTATATTCTCCCATTCAGTGGGCTGTCTTTTCATTTTGTTCGTGGTTTCCTTTGCTGTACAAAAAAACATTTTAGTTTGATGTAGTCCCATTTGTTTATTTTTTCTTTTGTGTCCCTTTGCCTGTGGAAATATATCAGAAAAAAAATTTTGCTATAAGAAATGACAAATTTTACTGCCTATGTTTTCTTCTAGGAGTCTTAAGTTTTGAGTCTTTAAAACATTTTGAGTTTATTCTTGTGTATGGTGTGAGAAGGTGGTCTAATTTCTTCTTTTTTTTTTATCTATCTGTCGATTTTCCCAACATCATATATTGAATAGACTGTCTTTAGCACATTGTGTGTCTTTGCCTCCTTTGTCACATCTGTATTAATAGGCCATAAAGGTGTGGGTTTGTCTCTGCGCACTCTGCTTAGTTTCATTTATCTTTATGTGTGCTTTATGTCAGTACCATGCTGTTTTGATCACTATGGCCTTGCAGTAAGGTTTGAAATCAGGTAGCATAATTCCTCTAACTTTGTTCTTTCTCAAAATTGCTATGGCTATTCCAGGCCTTTTGTGGATCACATACATTTTTGGAATATGTGATCTAGTTCTGGTAAATACACCATTGTAATCTTGATCAGAATTGTGTTGAACCTATAGATCGCTTTCAATAGTATGGACATTTTAATGATGTCAGTTCTTCCTCACCATGAACACGATCTATGCTCCCACTTATCTGTAGCTTCTTCAGTTTCTTTCTTGAGTATCTTGTAATTTCCCAAGAACAGGTCTTTTACATCCTGGGTTAAATTTATTCCAAAGTATATTATTTTTTGAAGCAATTGTAAATGGGATTGTTTTCTTAGTTTCCCTTTCTGATAGTTCTTTGGTGTATAGAAATGCAACTGATTTCTGGTTATTAAATTGTATCCTGCTACTTTACTGAATTCATTTATCAATTCCAGTAGTTTTATTATGGAAGCTTTAGGGTTCTCTATATACAGTGTCATGTCATCTGCAAATAATGACAGTTTTACTTCTCCCTTTGAAATTTGGATGCCTTTCTTTCTTCTTGTTGTCTGATTGATATGTCTAGGACTTCCAAGTACTAAGTTGAATAAGAGTGGTAAAAGCAGACATCTCTGTCTTTTTCCCTGATCTCGAGGGAAATGCTCATAGTTTTTGCTCACTGAGTATGATGTTAGCTGTGGATTTGTCATATATGGCCTTTATTACATTGACATATGATCCCTCTATTGCCACTTTGCTGAGAGTTTTTATCATAAAGGGATCCTGGGTTTTATCAAATGCTTTTCTGCATGTATTGATATGATTATGTGGTTTTTATCCTTCATTTTGTTTATATGGTGTGCCACATTTATTGATTTGTGGATATTTTACCAACCTTGCATCCCAGGAATAAATCCCACTTGATTATGACTTTTTTAGTGTATTGCTGAATCTGATTTGCTAATGTTTTGTTGAAGTTTTTGCATATTTTTTCATCAGGAATATTGGCCCATAATTTTCTTTTGTGTGTGTGTGTGTGTCTTTGGTTTTGGAATTAGGGTAATGCTGGCCTTGTAAAATGAGCTTGGAAGACGTCCTTCCTCTTGAGTTTTTTGGAACAGTTTAAGAAGGATAAATGTTATTTCTTCTTGGAATATTTCACAAAATTCACTTGTGAAGCCATCTGGTCTGGGACCTTTGTTGGGATTTGTTGTTGTTTTTTTATTACTGCTTCAATTTCAATAGTTGTAACCTGTCTATTCATAGTGAAGAGGCTAAAAGGCTAATTCCAATGTAACCCTGATATTTGGGGCAGGGGGGTGAGGGGGCCTAGCAATCTGAATCCATGCCAGCAAGTCCGGTGTACATTCTTGATAACCTATAATTAAGTCACTACCTCTTTCCCAGAAACTGGCCTTGTAGAACTTGTTACAGAGGCCATAAAACTGTGAACAGTGCACTGCCCCGGAGGGAGGGTTATTAACGCTGGCGCCAGGCCAGGCCATCAGATATGGCCTGGAGACCCCCAACACCTGGGAGCCTTCTTGCAAACCCCACAAAAACGACCAGAAGCATAATCCATATTTAAGGGATGAAGACCCCATAAAGATATAAAAGAGAAGCCTCCTGCATGTTACTTTACTCAGATTTGGAAAGTTATTCCCTGAGTCCACTGGTGTAAATAAACAGTGTCACTCCTTTTCTCTAAAGCGTTACTTGGTTTTTCTCTGGTCTTCTGCAACAATAGTCTCTGATTCTTCCTGATTCAGTTTTGGAATATTGTATGCTTCTAGAAATTTATCCATTTTTTCCATATTGTCTAATTTGTTGGCATATAGTTGTTCATAGTATTTTCTTGCAATCTTTTGTACTTCTTTGAAGTCAGTTGTTACTTCTCCTCTTACATTTCTGACTTTATTTATTTGGGTCATCTCTCTTATTTTCTGGATGCATGTGGTTACGGTCTGTCAACCTTGTCCTTGGTCCTTGAAAAAAATGCATGAAGCAGATTATTCCTTAACCACCCACCAACCACATCAGAGTTGAGCAATTAATCTGTTCTGCATCTTAAGCTATTGAGATTTAAGAGTTTTTTGTTACACTAGCTACCATTTTTTTCCCAGTATGATAGGATCCTGAGATGTGGGGCTGTCACCAGAAAGGGACTGGGACTAAAGCGAGTGTGCCCCAACATGGTCTGGAATGTGTGGGTTATTGATTTTATGCAAGAAAGATTTCACAACACAAGTCCAGATGATTTTGAGAGTATATTTATTTATTTATTTATTTATTTATTTTTATGGATTTCAGAGAGGAAGGGAGGGAGGGGGGAGAGATAGAAACATCAATGATGAGAGAGAATCCTGCACACCCCCTACGAGGGAATGAGCCCACAGCCCACAGCCCAGGCATGTTGCCTGACTAGGAATCAAATCATGATCTCCTGGTTCATAGGTTGATGCTCAATCACCGAGACACACTGGCTGGGCTGAGACTATGTTTATTAAAGTTGGGAACAGTGAAACAAAGGAAAGGCTTAAAAAAGATCACAGAAACAGAAGTGAGCCTCAGCAGAGCTGCCTGGCCCTTTAGGAAGAAAGTCACAGAGGAAGAAGAAGTGAGCCAGCTGGGTTTCATGGACTCAGGAAACAAGTTACAGAGGCAAAAGGAGGGCCTTTGGAGACAGGTTTGGGGCTTAGTCCTGGATGAGCTGCTGCCATTCACTGCTCCCCTGGTTGCAAGTCTAGTGGGGACTTGTGAAAGGGCGAGGGCTATGCCCTCCATCTTGCCCCGTACCCTCCATGTTGGGGCAGCTGCCATGTGCTCAGGAGAGTACCTTCTTCCCGGAAGCCCAGGCCCCTGCTGGCCACGCCCGGGATTTCTTTAAACTAACCAATGACAATCAAGGGACGTGCGCGCCATAGAGATGACCACATCCTGTGTAAGAAGACCCGACTGGCGCCTGGCCAATTGGCAGGGCCCACAGTCAGCTCCCCTCCCCTCACTCCACCCCCTATTAAAACCCTGTTTTTCCCATGGTGGGGGCACTCTGCTTCCGGTCGCTGCGTTGGCCAGGAGGAGGAGCTGAGCTAGCTCAATAAAGGACCCTCTGCTTTTGCATCAGACTGGCCAGCTCCCTGGTGTGGTTTTCTTGGGGAGCTTGAAATCTGGGCACAACAACTTGCACTTAGAGCTTAGCAGAAAGAGATCAAAGATAGTGCCTGAGGAAGGTGTAGGTTTGCTCTAGGAAGATTGTGCACTGGGGTCCTTTGCTTCAGAGTTTTTATCTGTTTTCTTAAAGCAGGAATTTAAGGGGAAGTCTCAGGGGAGGCTCTCAATACAATAGTCATTGGCTTTCCAGGTGTGTCCTTCAATATGCTGACTCATCAAAATGAGCATATAGAGGGGTCAGGATCATTCCCCAGTCAGTTTCACCTTCAAATAATGTCACTGAAGAGGGACTGGGACCAAGGTGGGAATGCCCTGGCCTCCCTGGAAGGTGTAAACCACTTGCTCCTAAATGTCCTTGGTTAGGGAGGACAGGAACTTGTGATTTACTCGCTGGCTATAAATTGCTGGGTCTTGCTTAGCTATCTGTCTCAGTTTCCCCATTTCTTGCCAAGAGATTTTTCTAGTTTTTTACTATCCTGCCTCAGGGCAACAAATGTTCAACTTTTTTGTTACCATCTCTGCTGTACTAATTAAAAGCTGTGTGCCTTTGAAGCAAATTATTTAACCTATGTTAACTGTGATTTGCATATTGTAAAGTGCATCTAATAAGACATAAAATACAGGGTTGTGGGGATATTTAAATATAAATTCCCTAACATTGCCACTGGCTTGTAGTGTTAAAAAATAAAGTCCAACTCAGCACATTTGAAGATCTAATTGGCTTTATTAAATAATTCATAAATCAGAAAGCATTCCATCTAGCAAATAGAAGGGCTTTCTGAGAGAATATACAAAATGAAGGACTTTATGGAAAGAAGGGTGGTACAAGGGAGCTATTTGCAAAACAAAAGAAAAGATTATTTGGGGGCCAGAACATTTTTTCTTTGGAAGTAGAGAAGAGGAAGGGTGATGATCATGCAGATTGCCTCTTCTTTTAATACGGGATGAAGAGGGCCCAGGTGACAGATTACCTCACTGAAAATTTAACCAGAAAACTCCATACTGGTTGATTAAGATTATGTTTTGGGGAGAGACTGAAACTGCAATTTGATCAAGTATTAAATCTAGGTTTGGTATCATGGGCTTTAGCATGAATTATACCATTTGGGGCGTGTGTGTGTGTGTGTGTGTGTGTGTGTGTGTGTGTTTTAAGCAGTAGCAAGTGCTCAATTAGTGGTACTTAGCTATCTCCCTGAAACCCTTCAAGTCCAAATTTTTCACAAAAATAAATGATACTATATGAAGAAGGAAGAGAACTGTATTTTTCTTCTTCCCTTGAGATGGACTGAGTCAGGATTTTCACAGTTTGCCTCAGTTTGGTTTCACACTTCTGAGTTCACCTGAGAATGCTTTATTTACCTGGAGTAGAATTGAATAGGTGTGAATTTCAAGGTAACAGCTCTGTAGGACTTACATTAGCATTTCAAAAAAAGCCGTCAAATGGCTGATGAGAAGGAAGTGCTTTCACACACTGCCTAATCTCTTTTCACACATCTGTGCTCCAGGCTAGATGCTTTTATCACCTGTGGAAGGAATTGAATAACTGTGAGTTCCAAAGCCATCATATTTTAGCATTTCAAAGAGAAATCAAAGGAACTTTAAAAAACACTTTCATATTTCTAAAAGTTATACCGGAGTTTTTTAGGCTTCTAGGAAGTAAGTTTTACTTTAAATACAAAAAGAACTGAGCTAAGAAATATTGGCAAACCAGTTTCACAGTGGCTAAGAACCTCAGAGTTCAGCAGGGCCCTTCTGCCACCTGGTAATGAAGTGGTCCCTCAGCCTCTGCTACATTCCATGGGTGATTGAAAACTAATCCACTGGACCCCACTGATGCACCACTCTATGAGAATTTTCCTTTTCCTTAGCAAACATCTGCTTCCCTAAACATCTATCCATTCTTCTGGATTTATATGCTTTATAATAAGTTCCAATGAGCTAAGTTCCCTGGAACTTCGTTATGGAACTAAGCTATGAAACTAAGTTATGGAACTGCGGTAGGCAATTACACAGACATGACTAGAGCAAGGACAAAGGGCCAGGTACAGAATATTACCAGGGCAGCAAGCAACAGGCGAAACTGGGAAAGCAGAGACCGTTCCCCAGAGAAACCTTTGCTCCCCTAACGTATTCGATTTGGACCCCCTGACCTTCCATCTCGCTGGCCATGCAGTTCAGACCCTCCCCTGACCTTTCCTCCCATGGCAAGTTGTAGTTATATAGATTAAACCCCTTAGAGGAGAACAGTCCTTAAGCATTGAGCCCCAGGACAATGAGGTTCTGACCTGTATCAAATACACATAGCCCTGAGTTTGTTTCAGCTCCAGGCCCAGACAAGCAACAAAACCATATAAGTGATGCCATCAGGACCAGCTGCATTGACTAATGACCCCTGCCCTGGCACCGACCAATCAGTGGTGACCACAACCCTGGAAGGACCACCTGAAAAGCTGATGAATATTCTACTGTGATCCTCCCCTGGGACCTCCCCTAAGATCTCCACCCTTAAAAGCTTTTAGGATGGAGAACCCAGTGCACTCTCCCTCCTGGGAGCATGCCTGCATGTTTCCTATCCCCATCTTCGTCCCCCACTTGCACGCAACTCCTCCACTTTAGGGACATTACGAGACCCGTGACCAGAGAGCAATGGGCAGTGGCAGCTCATCCCAGGCTAACCCCCTGACCCTGTCGCAAAGACCCCCTTTTCTCTGATTTCTTAGTGAGCCAGAGCAGCACAGCCTACGCTCATTTCCCCACCTAGTCGCTCTCCTTTGCTTCTTCTATGCTAAGTCCTTTCCTGTTTCACTGACCTCACCTTTAAATAGTATACCCTCGTAGTCACCTGGACTTGTGTTGAAATCTTTCCTATATGAAATCAAGGCCACACACACTCAGCTAGCCCTAGCCCAGTGATGGCGAACCTATGACACGTGTTTCAGAGATGACACGCAAACTCATTTTTTTGGTTGAGTTTTCTTTGTTAAATGGCATTTAAATATATAAAATAAATATCAAAAATATAAGTATTGCCGGAACCAGTTTGGCTCAGTTGGCCTGCAGACTGAAAGGTCCCGGGTTCGATTCCAGTCAAGGGCATGTACCTTGGTTGCGGTACATGCAGACAGGCTAAAGGCCAGGTCCCTTTCCGGTAACATTTTCTAGCACTCCAGGTGAGACCCCTAGATGGTGAGCCTGGAACATACCTACACCTTTCCCTTTCCACTCTCACCCTGCCTAATATGTTACCTTTGACCTTCCCTCTCCTAAGCTCCATTGTCAAATGTGCCATAACAACTGATGCTGTTCCAACATTATGGTGCCCTGACTTGGACTGCTTCATTCCTGGTAAGCTGGTCATCCCTGCCACCTTGGCTTGAAGAAACTGACTGACTGTGTTTTCTTTCTCCTTGCATCCTTTCATCAGGCCATGAAGTTTTCTTTCTTTGTGTGTGGACTGCCACACTGTGCGAGCATGGGACGAGCATCTAAGAGCCACTATAGCATTCACCACTTGAAGACTCCTGTGACAAGTTAAGCTGGTCATGGACTGGGGAAGTTTGCACTAGGCACCTCACTGACTACTGAAAGGGCGAGGGCTATGCCCTCCATCTTACCCCGGATCCTTCATTTTGGGGCAGCAGCCTTAGCCATGTGCTTGGCAAGGAGCTTCTTCCCGCAAACCCAGGCCTCTGCTAGCCACACCTAGGATTTCTTTAAACTAACCAATGACAATCAAGGGAAGTGCGCGCCATAGACACAACCACATCCTGTGTAACAAGACCCCGACTTGCACCTGGCCAGTCGGCAGGGCCCACAGTCCTCTCTCCTCCCCTTACTCCAACTCTCCTATAAAACCCCTCTTCCCACAGAACTAGCTCTCTCTGCCCCCGCCACCCCCCCCCCACCCCCCTGCGTCAGCAAGTGTGGTCGGGGAGCTCGAGCTAGCCCAAATAAAGACTCTATCTTCTTTTGCATCAGACTCAGCTGGCTCCCTGGTGGTCTATTGGGGATCCTGAAATCTGGGCTTAACAACTACAAGATAATGTCCATGGACCCAGGAGCACTATAAAATCACACAAGTGCCTTCCCTTGGCTCTCCCTTTGTAGTTACTAGTTCCAATTAAGAGAGAGAGGTCCTTGACTTTAGGCTAGAACAGTGATGGCGAACCTTTTGAGCTCAGCATGTCAGCATTTTGAAAAACCCTAACTTAACTTTGGTGCCGTGTCACATATAGAAATTTTTTGATATTTGCAACCATAGTAAAACAAAGACTTATATTTTATATATATATATATATATATTATTGATTTTTTACAGAGAGGAAGAGAGATAGAGAGTTAGAAACATCGATGAGAGAGAAACATCAATCAGCCGCCTCCTGCACATCTCCTACTGGGGAATGTGCCTGCGAAAAAGGTACATGCCCTTGACCGGAATCGAACCCAGGACCTTTCAGTCCACAGGCCAACGCTCTATCCACTGAGCCAAACCGGTTCTGGCAAGACTTATATTTTTTATATTTATTTTATATATTTAAATGCCATTTAACAAAGAAAAATCAACCAAAAAAAATGAGTTCGCATGTCACCTCTGACATACGTGTTATAGGTTCGCCATCACTGGGCTAGAAGGATGTTCTTTTCTATCCATTTTTTTCCTTCCTTTATGTCTGGGGTTGAATTCATGCTAAATTTCTTTGAGCTGGGTTGTTGCTGTTTTTTAATCCTCAAAGTGCAGCTAAAGGTTAATGGTTGAGAAATTATAGGCAGTAGATAAGGGTTGATATAACTAAGGACAGGAGAAAAAATGGGTGGCTTATTTTTAACTTTGGCTTTTCAACTGGAATTGCTTTCTGAGGGTCTGAACAAAACGTTTTACAGAAATGAGAACCTGAACTCATCCGGCTCCAAAGATAAGGGGCACTTCCTCCCTCCAGCACGATCTTGGGTATACTTAGGTGACTAAGAATCTTTGTGGAGGTGTCAGGGGCCATCTCACATGACCTGAAGGCACTCATAGGGAATGACAACTCAACTGTAATTAAACAATTGACTCATCCAGGGGCATGCACATCAAGGTTGGTCACCTAGCACTTTGAGTCCTCACAGCTGTATTAGACAACCAGGGAGAGAAACTAAGGCATGTAAAAGGGTTGATGTGACTTGGGAGGTGAGAGCCCCATGGAGCTCAACTCATAAACAGCACACTTCAACCCACTATACAACACCCCTAGGAATTTGTTCAGACTCTGCAGATATCCAAAAAAGACTAAGATATTAAAATGAGAAATGAGGCCTCTAAGGTCAATAAAACCCAAGAATCACAGCTCCCTGTTAATACTCCTGCAGATTATATGTATAATTTGTACAAAATTTCAACTTGCAATTATCTACAAAAAAAATGTAAATTTTAACTAAAAATAATATCAGTTTGAAATGGCCACAATGGGGAACATTTCACCCCTATAAGTTAATTTTTCTGCATGTTCAATTAGAAAAAGTTAGCTCTAAAATTAAAATGAACAAATGGGAAGTTTATCTTGATTGATAATTAGAAGCTTCAATTAAAGGCACAGATAAATTATCTTCTCTCTAGGAAGTTAATAAGAACATTTTGAAGATGTGTCTGAACTAAATCAGGCTTCTGGGAAAAATTAAAAATAGTGCAGAGTAAGTGAATGCTACACAGATAAACTTCCAGGACCAAAATGGAATTACAACTAAAATACAAAAAAAAATAAAAAAGCCTGATAAAAAACAAAACAGCCTGAATAATCTACTGAAGATTAGCTGGAGAGAACCTTGATAACCAAGGACAGAAAGTGGAAAAGACCACTAGGGGGTGCACCAAGAAAGCATAACAAAATGCGGAGACAAAGAAACAGGACAAAATTGTCAATGGAAGATATAGAGTTCAGAACCACACTTTTAAGGTCTCTCAAGAACTGTTTAGAAGCCGCCGATAAACTTAATGAGATCTACAAGAAAACTAATGAGACCCTCGATGTTATATTGGGGAACCAACTAGAAATTAAGCATACATTGACTGAAATAAAGGATATTATGCAGACTTCCAAAAGCAGACCAGAGGATCGCAAGAATCAAGTCAAAGGTTTGAAATATGAAGAAGCAAAAAACACCCAACCGGAAAAGCAAAATGAAAAAAGAATCCAAAAATGCGAGGATAGCGTAAGGAGCCTCTGGGACAGCTTCAAGCGTACCAACATCCGAATTATAGGGGTGCCAGGAGAAGAGAGAGAGAGCAAGATATTGAAAACCTATTTGAAGAAATAATGACAGAAAACTTCCCCTACCTGGTGAAAGAAATAGACTTACAACTACAGGAAGTGCAGAGAACCCCAAACGAAAGGAACCCAAAGAGGACCACACCAAGACACATCATAATTAAAATGCCAAGAGCAAAAGATAAAGAGAGACTCTTAAAAACAGCAAGAGAAAGAAACTCAGTTACCTACAAGGGAATACCCATACGACTGTCAGCTGATTTCTCAACAGAAACTTTGCAGGCCAGAAGGGAGTGGCAAGAAATATTCAAAGTGATGAATGCCAAGAACCTACAACCAAGATTACTTTATCCAGCAAAGCTATCATTCAGAATTGAAGGTCAGATAAAGAGCTTCACAGATAAGGAAAAGCTAAAGGAGTTCATTACCACTAAACCAGTATTATATGAAACGCTAAAAGGTATCCTTTAAGAAGAAGAGGAAGAAGAAGAAAAAGGTAACGATACGAATTATGAACAACAAATACACATCTATCAACAAGTGAATCTAAAAATTAAGTGAATAAATAATCTGATGAACAGAATAAACTGGTGATTATAATAGAATCAGGGGCATAGAAAGGGAGTGGACTGACTATTCTTGGGGGGGAAAGGGGTGTGGGGGATGCGGGAAGAGACTGGACAATAATCATGCACCTATGGATGAGGACAGTGGAGGTGGGGGTGAGGGCAGAGGGGAGGGTGGGAACCGGGTGGAGGGGAGCTATGGGGGGAAAAAAGAGGAACTGTAATAATGTGAACAATAAAGATTTAATTTAAAAAGAGAGAGAGAGAGAGAGAGAGAGAGAGAGAGAGAGAGAGAGAGAGAGAGAACCTGGCTAGAGAACCTCCCTATGCTGATCAACTGAAAAAAAAAAAAAAGAGAGAGAGAGAGAGAGAGAGAGAATAACAATAAGCCTTTGGGCAGAAACAATTACCCCACCCAGTTAGAAAACCTCCTGCCCCACCTGTGGATGATTGTTTAAGAGCTACTCAAGACTGAATCCAATCAGGCTGAAGGCAGAGGCCAGTCTCTGGAGGCTTTGAATCTTTGCATGATCTAATTAGTCAGAAACAGAATTTTACACAGGCCCATGTCCAGACACATCATAATTAAAATGCCAACAATTAAATAAAAGAAAGAAACTTAAAGGCAACAAGAGAAAAGCAATTTGCTACCTACAATGGAGCTCCCATAAAGCTATTAGCTGCACTAGAGATTGGGAAGCATAGCAGATCTACCTAGTACATAGTCACAAACCTAGAGAGTTAGCCAAAATAAGAAGACAAAAAAAGCAGCCCCAAATGAAAGAACAAGAGAATTCTCCTGAAGAAGAGATAAATGAAATGGAGATAAGAAATTTATCAGACATAGAGTTCAGAATAATGATGGTAAAGATGCTGAACAGCATAAGAAAGATATAGTGAAGAATGACATAGCACTAATAAAGAACACAATGGAAGGAATACACAGCAGATTAGGGGAAGCTGAGCATCAGATCAGTGAAATAGGAGATAGGGTAGGAAAAAAAAATCATGCAATCACAGAGCCAAAAAGGAAAAAAAAAAAAAACAATTTAAAAAGAGGAGGAAATCTTATAGGGGAGCTGTGGGACAACATGAAATGTAACAGTATTCACATAGAAGGTGTACCAGAAGAGGAAAAAAGGCAGAAAGGGATTAAAAAAAAAAAAGTGTTTGAAAAAATAATGGCAGAAAACACCCTTAACCTGATGAAGGAAAAAGTCACATAAGTTCAGGAGGCACAGAGAATCCCAAAAAAAAAGAACCCAAACAGGCCCATGTCCAGACACATCATAATTAAAATGCCCACAATTAAAGACAAAGAAAGAAACTTATAGGCAGCAAGAGAAAAGCAATTTGTTACCTACAATGGAGCTCCCATAAAGCTATTAGCTGATTTCTCATCAGAAACTATACAGGCCAGAAGGGAATGGCATGAAGTACTCAATGTAATGGAAAGCAAGAATCTGAAACCAAGATTACTATATCAAACAAGGCTATCATTCACAATAGATGGTGAAATAAAGAGCTTCTTTAAAAAAAAAAGAAAAAGACTAAAGCATTTATCACCACCAAACTAGCAATACAAGAAATGTTAAAGAGACTGCTGGAATGAGAAGAAGAGAGAGAGAAACATAGGCATACAGAATTAAAATGGCAATAAGTAAGTAGCTATCGATAATATCCTGAAATATAAATGGATTAAATGCTCCAATCAAAAGGCATAGGGTAAGAGTAAAGAACCAAATGGTGTCATAGGTAAACACCTGAACTTGCTGCCATGTACAACCACATTAAAACTACAACTAAAAGACAAAACAAACCACGGGAAGGCTGGCTGAGCAGAAATTCTACAACTAGAAGGAAAGAGAAAAGTGCATTGATCCGCCGCTTACCTGGGCCTGGAGGGCGGCGGCGGCGGCGGCGGCGGCGGGAGCAGCCCAGGTGCAGGCACCGGGAAGGAGAACACGACCACCTGCGGCAGGTCTGCCCGCCGCGGTCCGCAGAAACGACCATGAGCCGAAGCGTTCCTGTGGAGGTTGACGAATCGGAACCATACCCGAGTCAGTTATTGAACCCCATCCCAGAATATTACCTGCAAGAGGGATCAGAACCCCCTGCTCCAAACATAAGGAACATGGCACCCAATGGCTCATCTGCACCCCAAACCCCTCACCATTCCTCGGAAGACTTTTCTCAGACTCCCCCTCGCCTGCAACTGGTAAATCACCAGCGACCTGTGTCCCGGCAGATCACCTGCCTGCGCGCCAAAGTCCTGGAGGAGAGCGAAGACAGCTTCTGGAGGAGACATCCGGACCCGGGCAAAGATCTGCCCTCGGACTCCTTCGGGGCCAGTGAGCCTAAACCCGAGCCTGTGGTTGGTGCCTTCTCCCCAGAGCATCAGTTTTCATTTAGGGAAAAGCGTAATCAATGGCTGGGATCTCTGCTCTCAGCAGCTTCTCCTGACACTGGTCATGGCTCAGGCAAATCAGACCAAAATTTACCTAATGCCTTAGCAGACTCCTCAAGCAATAGCCAAGAGATGCTGCAACGGCCCCAGCCCCACAGGCACCGAGCAGCTCCAGACCTGCCTACCATAGACACGGGGTACAATTCCCAGCCCCAGGATGTCCTGGGCATCAGGCAGCTGGAAAGGCCCCTGCCCCTCACTTCCATGTGCTACCCTCAGGACCTCCCCAGACCTCTCAGGTCCAGGGAGTATCATCCGTTTGAACCTCAGAGGCACCCAGCGTGTGCACAGATGCCGCCTCCCCACCTTTCCCCACGGGCTCAGTGGAACCATCAGTACCATCGTCCTGGAGGTCCCATTCACCAGGTGCCATATGGCCAGGACTACCCTCGAGCAGCCTACCAGCAAGTGATCCAACCGGCCCTACCTGGAGCCAGTGTGCGAGGCCCGCACCCTGTGCAGAAGATCTTTCTGAATTATCCCAGCCCCTGGGACCAAGAAGAGAGGCCCGCACAAAGAGACCATTCCTCCCCAGGGCTCCTGAGATATCAGGACCAGCCGTATAACCAGCCACTGAAACGAGCTGGAGCTCCTGAGGAGTCCTTGGAGTGTCCTGCCAAACTGAGACCACAGGGTCCCCAGGCTCCGTCTCCAGCTGCTGTCCCTAGACCCCCTAGTAACCCTCCAGCCAGAGGAACTCTGAAAATAAGCAATTTACCAGAAGAATTACGGAAAGTCTTTATCACTTATTCTGTGGACACAGCCATGGAGGTGGTGAAATTCGTGAACTTTTTGCTGGTAAATGGCTTTCAAACTGCAATTGACATTTTTGAGGATAGAATCCGAGGCATTGATATCATTAAGTGGATGGAACGCTACCTTAGAGATAAGACAGTGATGATAATCATAGCAATCAGCCCCAAATACAAACAGGATGTGGAAGGCGCTGAGTCGCAGCTGGACGAGGATGAGCACGGCTTACATACTAAGTACATCCATCGCATGATGCAGATCGAGTTTATAAAACAAGGAAGTATGAATTTCAGATTCATCCCTGTGCTCTTCCCAAATGCTAAGAAGGAGCATGTGCCCACCTGGCTACAGAACACTCACGTCTACAGCTGGCCCAAGAATAAAAAAAACATCTTGCTGCGGCTGCTCAGAGAGGAAGAGTACGTGGCTCCCCCCCGGGGGCCTCTGCCCACGCTTCAGGTAGTGCCCTTGTGACACCCCAGCCGCAGCTCACTGGGGCTGGCCACATCTGGACCCTGTTCTGGCAGGCACTCCTCTAGCTGCGGCTGGCTGGCAGCATTCACAGCTGTTTGTGTTCAGTCCGTCCCTCAGGGGCCCTCCAACCCCAGAAAATCTGTTTTGCAGCCTATTCTTCCTCCTGAGACCTCTGCAGACCCTGTCTTTGGAATGGAGGCGTGGCTGCTCTGCATTCCCTGCTTCTTATCCCCACTGCCTGTTCCTCCGAACAGTCTGACTCGTCCATTCTGGGCCTCTCACTGCTTAGCAAGAAGATCATATAAGTGGCCACATGTAAATGACCACAAACACCCTCCCATTGCTTATGGCTACTTTTATGTGTTAGCCAGATGCTTGTGTGGCCTCGGACCAAAAGGATTCATGTACAAATAATAAAACATTTACTCTTTTGTAAAAAAAAAAAAAAAAAAAGAAAGAAAAGTGCATTGAGTCAGGCAGGAGGTGGAAGTGTAGAGGTACGGAGGCACATAAGAAAGGGGCTGGTAGCTGGGTATGCTATTGTCTTTTTCAATCGGGAGGGAGATACAAGCTCCTGACTGCTCTGAACTCCAGCTGCAGGCGAAAATTTGGGGACCCAGACTCATACGGAGAGAAACTGTATTGTCTGGCATTGGGCTGGAACGTGAGGGTGGCTTCCTCGCAGAAGTGCTTGCAGTGTGTATTGTTCCTGCACAGGGCCATGGGACACAGACCCCAGGTCCTTTCTGAGGCAAAGCAGACTGGCAGCCATTGCGGTTTGCTCTGCCCTGTTGATTCACTGAGACCCTGCCCCACCCAATTTACATCCCCACCGAGGCTGTGCCCAGAGGCTTTTGCATATTAATGGTCTGGCCTTTCTCTGCCTAAAAACCTGTCAAACTTTAGCCGGGTCAGAGAATCCCAGAGATTCCAAAAGAAGGCCTAAGGCTCGTCAGCAGCCTGCATTACTTCACAGCAGTGCCTCAACTGGGCTCCTCCAAACCCCAAACAAAGAGGAGGAATCTGAAGATCTCTCTGTAACTTCTGCTGGGTGGCCTCAGGAAGTGGTTGACTTTGTACCTCCTTGGAGATCCAAGAGCCAGTCTACCCAGTGGTCAGAGGGAGACCATCCAGATTACAACTCTTCACATCCATGAGAGACAAATTCAGGGGGCAGACTCAGTGAGTGCCAAAGCCCCACTGAAGCAAGTCCTGCCCCATAAGGGTGTCTCCAGCACAGAAGTTCTCCCATTGTGGACACAACTGGTCCTCACAGCCAATTGACCTAGATGTCAATTCCTCCCAATGACACCAACAGCAATCAAGGCTTAACTACAACAAGACTGTGCACACAGCCCACAAAGGGTTCACCAAGAGTGTCCACCACAGGTAATTAGGGAGGCTGAGCCGCTGGCCCTATAGGACACCTAGCACACAAAGCCACTCTATCAACACAGGGAAGCAGCAAAACCTCAGACATCTTTCATAGCAATATGTTTATGGATACATCTCATAGGGGAAAGAAAACTAAGGAGAAAATAAATAAATGGGACTACATCAAAATAAAAAGCTCTGCACAGCAAAAGAAACCATCAACCAAGTGAAAAGGGAGTGTACTGTATGGGAGAACATATTTGGCAGGGATACATCTGATAAAGGGTTAATATCTAAAATATATAAGGAACTCATACAACTTAACAAAAGGAAAACAAACAATCCAATTAAAAAATGGGCAAAGGACCTAAATAGACACTTCTTCAAAGTGGACATACCGATGGACAAGAGACATATGGGAAAAATGCTCAAAGTCACTGATCAGAGAGACGCAAATTAAAATTAGAATGAGATATCACCTCACACCTATCAGAATGGCTACCATCAACAAATCAATAAATGACAAGTGCTGGTGAGTATGTGGAGAAGAGGGAACTCTAGTACACTGCTGGTGGGAATGCAGACTGATGCAGCCATTATGGAAAGCAGTATGGAGTTTTCTCAAAAAATTAAATATGAAACTGCCATTTGACCCAGTGATCCCACTTCTAGGAATATATCCTAAGAAATCCAAAACACCAATCAGAAAGAATGTTTGAACCCCTATGTACATAGCAGCACAATTTACAATAGCTAAGATCTGGAACAGCCCAAGTGCCCAACAGTAGGCGAGTGCATAAAAAAGCTGTGGTACATTTACACCATGGAATACTCTGCAGCAGTAAAAAAGAAGGGTCTATTACCCTTTGAGACAGCATGGAGGGACCTGGAGTGTATTATGCTAAGTGAAATAAGCCAGTCAGAAAAAGGCAAGTATCACATGATCTCACTCATGTAGAATTAAATGAACAAAATAAACTGATGAACAAAATAGATCCAAACATAGAACCACAGAACAGACTGTGGAATCTCAGAGGGAAGGTGGGGGAGGGTGGGTAATTGGGAAGAGATCAACCAAAGAACTTGTATGCATATATGCATAAAGGCCTGGGGCAGGAGGCAGAACGGGCTAGAAGGGGTCAATGGGGCGGAAAAAGACGCCATCTTCCTCCTTTTTCCTTCCCCGTTTTTCTACTCTCTATCTCCTCCACTACAGCTCCCTATTGACCTAGAGAAAAGTGAAAATAGAAATTTAGACAAAAATAATCCAGGAATTCTAGCAACTCCCTTCATATAGAAGTCTGTCCCCGGCACATGGGAAACCAGCAATTGTATATGTTTCCTCGGACTAGAACAGAATCAAGAAATTTAACTAATGATTTTCCTGACCCTCTCCAAGATTCCAATGGGTTTGCAAAGAAACTTAACTTAACTGTTATAACATACAATCCTGGCTATTCTGACCTATTCTAATTAAGACACCTACTGGTTTCTGAGAGCAAGGCAACCAAATGGCTGAATAAGGATCGATGGCATACTCTTGGAGGGGATCTTTACAACAGAGAGAGACAGTCCAGGAAAAATGCAGGAAACTAGCTCACCAGCTTTACTAAGCCATACCTGAGAATTTTCCCCAGAAAACGGACTGGATCAAAATTCAGCAATGTAAAAGAAAGCCTGACAAACCGGTGCTTGATTTCTTAAAACATTTTGAAAAAGACTTTTAAACAATACTCAGGTCTGTCTCCAGACAGTTTTAAGGATCATCAAAATGGTCCCATACTAAATTTGGCATTTTTTGGAAGAACTAGATGAACTTTGATCAAACAATATAAATTAAACTGGCAGACTACACATACTGATAAACTAGGTATTCTGGCTGATCAACTATCTAAAATTATTCAAAGAAAAAGATAAAGCTGCCAAAATTATGAAATTACAGCTCCAACAATTAAGCAATCAAGTCAGATACACCCAAAGCTTTCTCAGACAAGGGGAAAGAATAGTCTGTTTTTACTGTAAAAAGCCAGGTCAACATAAGAAAACTAAAATGGGATTTAGAAAGAAAAAAAAAAAGCAAGCATAGGGCTGCTCTGAGGGCTATGTGAGGGCATTTTCCCTTCTCCTTACTAACGCTTTAGAAGACATTGAAATTACAATAAAAGCGGAAATTTCTAAGGCCCTTGTAGGTAGTGTGGCTACTTTAATGTGTTTATAACCTCTCCCCGGAGTCAAGGTTATCTAACCAATCAATGACTGTTTTAAAATCAGAACCTGCCCCCTTCAAACTAGGGTATGTTACGGGGCAACATATATTTTTACTGGTCAAATTAGCCCCAATTCACCTGATAGAGATTTTCTTGAAACCCATGACACACACATATCCTTTTCCAAGAATGGTGAAATATATTTAGAACAAAATGAATCAAATACTGAACCAATTGGGAAAATAATTATTTTAAAGGAACTTCCACAAAAGGGAAATGAATAATCTTGAAACTTAACGTTTTTGCAGGATATTCCAGTGCAACTTTGGGCCCTTTCTAGTACAGATATTGGCAAGATCAAGTCAGTCACTTCTATTAAAATAACTGTTGATAATACTTTGCCTCTACCTAATATTTACCAATATCCTTTAAGCCTTATATATCCTTTCACAGGGGTCGCCTAAGACCATCAGAAAACACATATATAATTACATATTGTTTTTGTGATTAATCACTATGCTTTAATTATGTTCAATTTGTAACAATGAAATTGGGGGTCATCCCAACATGAGGAACTGTATTAAAGGGTCGCGGCATTAGGAAGGTTGAGAGCCACTGCTTTAAGACCTGATGCACTAGCTGGAATTAAGCCCATTATACAAGATTACTTAAAAGGGGGACTTATCATGTTATGTACAAGATCTTGTAATTTTCTTATCCATTCATAAAGAAACCCAATGGGAAAGGGTGGAGACTTTACATGATCTCAGAGCTATAAATAAGATAGTTATTTCCAGATATGCTTGGGTTCCAAATCCACACACCTTATTTTCAGCCATTCCAATAGCCTGCCAATATTTTTCAGTAATAGATTTATGCAGTGCCTTTTTCAGCATTCCAGTAGAAAAAGACAGTCAATATTTCTTCGCCTTCACCTGGAAAGATCACCAATTTACTTGGAATGCAATACCCCAGGGATATACAGAGAGTTCCTCCTATTTTTCCCAGATATTAAAAGCTGATTTAAATTTCCCAGGGATTCTAATCTAATCCAATATGTGGATGATTTACTTTTCTACCCTAGTACATTACTAGAATTCCCCCCCCAAAAAAAAACCCTATAATTTACTTATTACAATAGCTATAAAAGGACATAAAGTCTCAAAGGATAAGCATCAATTTTCTTACCTCTAGTAAAATACCTTGGCCATCTCATATCTAAAGATTGGCTACTGATTAACTATGGAGGAACCCTATCTTCTCCTCTTCTAAAAACAAGAAATCAGCTTAGAGGATTCCTGGGTTTGACTGGATATTGTCACAATTGGGTTCCAAATGTTTCATTGTCAGATCAACCTAATCCAATTCAATGGAACACTGAACAGGAGCAAGCTATAGGAGCTCTAAGTCTAATGAGAGTACTGGTATTATCTAAAGCTCTGGGTTATCCGAATTATAAACTTCCCTTCCTTTTCACACATGTAAGTAAAAGAAATGCTTTAGGAGTTCTAACTCAGAAACATGAAAATCATCACAGACCTATAGGATATTACAGTCAGCAGTTACACAGCAACCAAAGGGCTCCCTCCCTGCATGAGGGCCATCTCCGCTACAGCCATGTTATGTAAACAAACAGAAGAGATAGTATGGGCCCTCCTTTAACTATTCATGCTCTTCATTATGTTGAATCTTTACTGCACTCTCATCACATTAAACATTTCTCTGTCAGTTGACTGGCTTCTTATGAAGTACCCCTACTCTCCGAACCTAGTATTACTTCAGTGTAATCATCTTAACCAGCAACTTTGTTATCCTCTTTACAGAATGAAGACACCCACAATTGTGTTTTGCTTACTGACCATCTTCTTGTTCCTAGGAATGATTTACAGGAAACTCCTATTGATAATGCTGATTATCTGGAAGATAAGCAGGGACATTATTGCTGAATATGCAAAAACGTCCATGAACATAATTGAAAGTTCTTATCTACCTGAAATAAGATCTTCCCAACAAGCTAAACTAATTGCTCTAGCTCGGGCTTATCAAATGGCCAAAGACAAATAGTTATACTGATAGTCGCTATGCATTTGGTGTAATGATATGGAAGCAAGGAGGCTTCTTAACTTCCTCAGGAAAGCTCATAAAAAATGGAAAACTGGTTGCAGAATTATGAGATGCCATACAGCAACCAAAACAATCGGCAATTATCAAAATTCTGGGACACTCTAAAGCTACCACCATGGAAGCAAAAAGAAATCATCTCACCAACACTGCAGCTAGGCAGGCAGCAGTAAACAGGCAAGTTATCCAGACCCGAGAATGTTCTTTGCTTCCTGTTAATTCAATAAGAGACTATCTTTTACAGTTCCAACAGACGGCTGTGGAGGAAGTAAAGAGGAGATGACAATAAAAAGAAAAAAACCTTTGACACAGATAAACAAATATGGACCCAATCAGAAACCTATCTTACCTAAAGGGGCCCAACTCCCTATACTTCAACATGTACATGAGCTAACACAGTGAGGTCCTGAAAAGATGATTGCATGGCATAAAAAATATTGCTGGAAACCTCCTACTGTAGCTCATAAAGTGTACAGCTGATGTTCTATCTGTCCAAAATATAACCCAGAGAAACCACTTCATGGACCCCAAGGACATTTCCCTCTGGAAATTGGATTTTATCCAAATGCCACCATTTCAGAGATACAAATATATATTAGTTATGATTTGTGTGTTTTCTCACTGGGTAGAGACATTCCCTTGTAGGAGAGCAACAGCCATAATGGTAGGTAAATTGTTATTAGAAAAATTTAATTCCAATTGGGGAGTTCCCTCTGAGTTACACAGTGACCAAGGGACCAATTTTACTGGACAAATAATAAAATCCATCTGTAACATTTGTCCCATTCTACAGCGTTTTCATTGTGCTTATCACCCCCAGGCCTCTGGATTGGTGGCATGTACCAATGATACAATCAAAATTCAACTAGCCAAGCCCTAGGGGGGTGGCTCCATTGATTGGAGCATCATCCTGTGTATCAAAAAGGTTACAGGTTTGATTCCTGGTCGGGACACATACCTAGGTTGTGGGTTCAATCCCTGGTTGTGGTGCATAAGGGAGGCAACTGATCGATGTTTCTCTCTCACATCAATGTTTCTCTCTCTCTCTCTCTCTCTCTCTCTCTCTCTCTCTCTCTCTCTCTCTCTCTCTCTCTCTCTCTCTCTCTCTCTCTCCTTTCTTTCTCTGAAAATCAATGAAAATATATCCTCAAGTGAGGATTTTAAAAAAGTCAACTTGCCAAAATTTCAAAAACCTTTAATCTCCCCTAGACAAAAGCTCTCCTTAGAGTGCCCCTCAACCTGAGATCTACTCCTTTTGGTAAACATAGCTTTTCTCTTTATGAAATAGTCACTGGCTGCCTTATGCATCTGCATGAAGGGCCAAATGCACTGACTGTGCTAAAAGGAGACATTCTAAATTATTGTCAAGGGACTATTATCAGTTTAAAGAGATTAATAAAAATTAGTAGCTGATTCATTTCACAGCACAATTCCAGGAGATGAAGATTTCAAAGACTGTGGTTTACAACCAGGAGATTTGGTTTATTGGAAAAGACATTAAATAAAAGACTCTCTCCAACCTCACTGGAGGAGACCTTACCAGGTATTACTAACTAACCCATGTACAGCCAAACTCATGTATCCACATTTCTCATTTTTTAAAAAGGCACTTACCTGCAAATGGAAAATACTCCTGTCTCTGACACTCACTTGCTTCTGTCTGCAGCAGAGATCAAAAATATTTTGCTGACATCAAAGGCAGACAGTTATCTCACGGCCTGTATGCTCACGAATTAATGTTGAAAACTGTTAAATTTGCCGAAACCGGTTTGGCTCAGTGGATAGAGCGTCAGCCTGCGGACTGAGAGGTCCCGGGTTCGATTCCGGTCAGGGGCGTGTGCCTGGGTTGCGGGCACATCCCCGGTGGGAGATGTGCAGGAGGCAGCTGATCGATGATTCTCTCTCATCGATGTTTCTAACTCTCTATCTCTCTCCCTTCCTCTCTGTAAAAAATCAATAAAATATATTTAAAAAAAGAAAACTGTTAAATTTGTTTTTAAAATTTTTTTTATATCATCTAATTATTACTGACTGTATGCACATAAAATGATTCTTACATTGTTATTATCCTCCTGTGATTGCCTAGTGTAAACACTATCTGTCTCCACAGAGCCCCTCTCCATTATTAGATATGAAAAATTTAACTTGGGTACCTGCATTTCTTTCCCACATACTAGACAATGATATTCTGATTATTAGTTATGATAATGAAATTAACGCTTTGTTGGTCCTCTCTTACTATTAATATAAGCTTCAATACATTTTTATCCTTTATATCTATTAAAAATGATCCATCTTAGGCAAATACCTCCCAAAGCAGCTCCATGATAATTCCCCTGGTAGAATTATATATGGATCTAATCTAAATAAACACTGTATAGCTATAGGAATCAATAATATAAAGCTAAGACAAATACCTGGATATGATGGGAAAAGCCTTGCAGCAACCTGCCCTATCTGTCATCCTATCTAATAATAGACAAACATGGTAATTAACCGTAACTTCGCTACCCTTCCCATTGGCTAATCAGAGTGATATGCAAATTAACTGCCAACAAAGATGGCAGTTAACCGCCAACAAAGATGGCGGTTAATTTGCATACATAGGCGCAATGATGGGAGGCCATAGGGGAAGGATGGTGATTGGAAACACAGGCGGCAGGCAAGAGCCGGGAGGCACTGCCCTGGCTGCCTTTGCCCGCCCCTCTGCTGGTGATCAGAGAAGCCAAGGGGGGCAGGGAAGAGGCAGGTGCTGTGTGTGTGTGTGTGTGTGTGTGTGTGTGTGTGTGTGTGTGTGAGATCCCACAGCAGGAAAGGGCAGCCTGCAGCCAGCCCCCGTGTGCACCTGCCTGCCCATGGGATCACGGATGTGATCCCACAGCAGGATAGGGCAGCCTGCAGCCACCCCCCCTGTGCACCTGTCCCTGGGTCGCCCTGGCGATCCCACAGCAGGAAAGGGCGCCCCACCCTGGCCACAGCTCAAGGGAGAGTACAACATGCAGTGGAGGCCAGGAGCCTGAGAGATCAACAGAGAGGGGTGCCTGCTCCAAGCCTCCAGGGTGTGGCTGGGGGCAGGTCCCCAGCAGACACACTCACACACACACACACACACACACACACACACACGCACAGCGCCTACTCTGAGCTTCCAATGTGGCTGGGAGCAGACCACCAGTGGACACACACACACGGCAACTGCTCGGAGCCTATGTGGCATGGCTGGGGGCAGGCCCCAGCAGACACACACACACACACGCAAACACACACATGGGACACCTGCACCAAGCCTCTGCTGCCAGATTGTGGCCATCAGTAGGACATCCACTGAGGGCTCTTGGACTGAGGGGCAGGCTTGGCTGAGGGAACCCCATCCCCCAGTGCACAAATTTCATGCACCGGGCCTCTAGTATTATATATTGTCCTTAGACTCACCAGTCATGCTCTCGTGGCTAGATGTTAATGAAACAAGAAAAATAAATCAATGAGTCTCCATTTCAGAAATGATCAGAATTAGTTGGTAGGTAGATATGTCTGTAACTAGCCTATCCTCCTTGCATCCTGATACCTGTGGGAAGGCATATAGAATACTCAAACTCTAGCTCATTTGGGGTAACCTCTACTCATTTAAATATGCCATAGAAAATTCAACATTTTTTGGCCCATTCAATATACCCCAATTGTTCCCAAGCCATAGCAACCCAATGGCAACAACATTCCTGGTAAATCCAACAACATTGCCCTCTGGAAGAAATAAAAGGAGACTACTTGGATTATTAGAAGCTGAACTTGGTATTCTGGGGCAAGTTGAACTTGCAGCTAATAAAGAACATCATCATTAGAAAAAGACTCTATCTAAAATAGGTCACCCAGGAATTTGAAGATGTCAGCATAGGTGAACACAGGTACTCGCCACCTCCCACAACCACATCAAAATTAAAACTAAAATATGGAACAACCATCATTCAGAACCACCTGAAATCTGGCTGAATGAAAGTCCTACAACTAGAGAAGTAAAAAGGAAAGCACATTGAGACCAGTAGGAGGGGTGGAGGCTGGTCCAACAACCATGTGTGGCATTTTTTTAATCAGGAGGGATATCTTGGCTGAGGAGGCTTCCTGTGAGGAGCAAGGGGTCCAATCCCCACCCCAGACCCCCATCCCAGGATTCCAGAGCTGGGAAGAGAAGCTCTCATAACTTCAGGCTGTAAAAACCAGTGGGGATTATGGCTCAGTGACATGGAGGCTACTGGAGACTCAAGCAGTTCCTCGTAAAGGGCCAGTGCACAAACTTACTTGGACTCACTCCCTCTGAGCTCCAGCACTGGGACAAGAGCTTGGGGGATCCAGCCACCCCCAAGGGGAGGAACTGGATTGTCTAGCATCAGAGCAAGAACTCAGGAGCAGCTTTGTCCCAGACAAGGGTGCTTGGAGAGGTTATTGTTCTTATGCTAAGACCTCCCCCATCGCAGAGCAACTAGCAGCCATATCTGAGTTTCCATCAGCCTGGTTCACACTGTTCACTCCACCATGGTGAGTCCCTGAGACCCTTTCCCATCCAATTTGCAGCCCCACCCAAGCTATTTGCAGCAGCTTTTCCATATGAATGGCCTGTCCTGGCTCAGACTTCAGACTTTGCTAAAATCTCTCAAACAACCAGCAGCTTGCATCAGCAAGACCTGGCACTAGCAGTAGCCTGCCTTGCTTCACATCTTGGTCTCACCTGAGCACTTCCAATCCCAACAAAAAAAGCAGCCATCTGCAGATTGTCCTGTAGCTCCTGCCTAGTATCCCTAGGCAGTGGCTGACTTTGTACCTCCTGGGAGGCCCCAGAGCCAGTGCACCCAGTGGACAGCTTCAGACCATACCAGATTACAATTCTACACATCCATGAGCAACACATTCAAAGGGCAGACTCAATGAACACCAAAGCCCCAGTGAAGCAAGTCCTGCTCCACAGGGGTGTCTCCTGCACAGCAGCCCTTCCACTGTAGTTACAGCTGGTCCTCAAAGTCAATTGGCCTGAAGGTCAACTCCCAGTGATGCCAACAGCAATAAAGTTTCAACTACAACAAAACTGTGCACACAGCCCACTCAGGGGCACAGTGCACCTAGAGTGCCCAGCTCAGGTGACTGTGTAGGCTGAGCCACTGGGCCCTACAGGACACCTACTCCACAAGGTCACTCTACCAATTCCAGGAGACATAGCAGCTCTACCTAATACATAGAAACAAACACAGGAAAGCAGCAAAAATGAGAGACAAAGAAACATGTCACAAATGAAAGAACAGAAGAAATTTCCAGGGAAAAAAAAACTAAATGAAACAAACTGCTAGATACAGAGTTCAAAACAATAGTTATAAGGTTGCTCAAAGATATTAATGAGAGCTTTAAGGGACTTAGTGAGACTTTTAAGGATCTTAGTGAGAATGTCAAAAACATGAAAAAGCATCAGACAGAAATTTAGCATACACAAACTGAAATAAAGAATAATTTATGAGGATTCAACAGTAGACTAGAGGATGCCAAGAATCAAATCAATGATTTGGAATATGAGGAAGGAAAAAACACCAATCAGAAGAGCAAAACAAAAAAAGAATCCAAAAATATGAAGATAGTGTAAGAAGCCTCTGGGACAACTTCAAGCCTACCAACATTTGCATCATGGGAATATCAGAAAGAGGAGAGAACAAGATATTGAAAACTTATTGAATTAAATTACGACAGAAAACTTCCCCTACCTGATAAAAGAAATAGGTGTATAAGTCCAAGAAGTACAGAAAGTCCCAAACAAGAGGAACCCAAAGAGGCCCACACCAACACACATCATAATTAAAATGCTAAGGGTTAAAGACAAAGAGAGAATCTTAAAAGCAGCAAGAGAACAGCAGTTAGTTAACTACAAGGGAGCACCCATGCAACTGTCCACTGATTTCTCAACAGAAACTTTGCAGGCCAGAAGGGAGTGGCAAGAAATACTCAAAGTGATGAATAGCAGGGACCTACACCCAAGATTACTCTACCCAGAAAAACTATCATTTAGAATTGAAGGTCAGATAAAGAGCTTCACAGATAAGAAAAAACTAAAGGAGTTCATCACCACTAAACCAGTATTACAAGAAATTGAAGTGTCTTCTTTAAGAGGAGAAAGAGGAAGAAGAAGAAGAAGAAGAAGAAGAAGAAGAAGAAGAAGAAGAAGAAGAAGAAGAAGAAGAAGAAGAAGAGGAGGAGGAAGAAGGGGAAGGGGAAGGGGAAGGGGAAGGGGAAGGGGAAGGGGAAGGGGAAGGGGAAGGGGAAGGGGAAGGGGAAGGGGAAGGGGAAGGGGAAGGGGAAGGAGAAGGAAGAGGGATAAAAAATATGAACAATAAAATGGCAATGAATACATTTCTATCAACAATTGAATCTAAAAATCAAAATAAATGAACAAGGAATCTAATAAGCAAAATAAACTGATGAATAAAATAGAACCAGAGGCATGGAAACATGGAACAGACTGACGAATCCCAGAGGGAAGGGGGAAGGGGGAAGGGGAGGAAGCAGGAAGAGATGATTAGCCAAAGAACTTATACTAGTATGCATATATGCATTTCCTATGGACACAGACAATAGGGTGGTGAAGACCTGGGGCAGAGCGGGAACTGGGTGGAGGGAGACAATGGGGGGAAATAAAGGGGACATCTGTAATATTCTCAACAATAAAGATTTTTTAAAATAAATAAATAAACTAGGTCACACAGGAAATGTTTCAAGTGGAAGGAAAAGAGTGGGAAGCAGCATGAAAAGACAATGAGGCCTTAGCTCAATGGATAGAACAGACTGGACAGACTATAAAACTCATACACAAACCCACCAAAAGGAATGTGCTAAGAAGGCAACTATTTCAAACTCATTATATGAGGCCAGCATTACCCTAATACCAAATCCAGACAAGGACACAAGGAAAGAAAATTACAGGGCAGTATCCTTAATAAACATGGATGTAAAAATCCTCAACAAAATATTAGTAAACCTAATTCAACAACACATTAAAAGAATCATACATCATTATCAAGTGGGACTTGTGCCAGGGATGCAAAGATGATTCAACAGCCACAAGTCCATTAATATCATAAAACACATTAACAAAATGAGATATAAAAATCATATCATCTCACTAGATGCAGAAAACACATTTGACAAAATTTATAATCCATTAAAAAAACTGTCTACAAACTGGGTATAGAGAAAACATATCTCAGCATAATAAAGGCCATATTTTACAAGCCCACAGCTAACACCAGACTCAAAGGTGAAAAGCTGAAAGTTTTTTTTCCTCTAAAATCAGAAATAAGAGAAAGTTTCAACATACCTTTGGAATGCCTGGCAAAGCAACTGATAATAAAATAAAAAGGCATCAAAATGGAAAGGAAGAAGTAAAACTGTCACTACTTGTAGATGACATGATATTATATATAGAAAACCCTAAAAACTACACCAAGAGACTGTTAAAGTTGATAAATAAACAAGTTCAGTAAATTTGAAGGGTAAAAAATCAATATTCAAAAATCTGTTCTGTTTCTGTATACTAACAATTAAGTATCAGAAAGAGAAATTAAAAAAACAATCCCATTTACAATTATATTTTTAAAAAGTAAAATACCTAGAAATAAATTTGAGTAGATAAAACAGCTGTATAAGACATTAATAAAAGAAATTGAAAAAGATATAAGTAAATGAAATAATATTCTATGCTTATGGATTGAAAGAATTAATATTAAAATGTCCATACTATCTAAAGCAATCTACAGATTCAGTGTAATCCCTATCAAAATATCAATGGAATTTTCCCTTAACTGAGGAAACATATACAAAAAATATATATTACTAAGAGCAATGCCTTTGAATTTACTATCTATGTTTTTTTCCTAGTTTTATGGTTTTGGGTCTTACCTTTAAGTCTTTTATTCATTTTGAGTTTATTCTTATATATGGTGTAGGAAAGTGCTCTATTTTCATTTTTTGCATATATCTGTCCAGTTTTCCCAAAATTATTTATTAAATAATTGTATATTCTTACCTCCTTTGTCATAAATTAATTGATCATGTAGACCAGGGTTTATCTCTATTCTGCCCCATTGATCTATGTGTCTGTAACTATAGCCTTGTAGTATAGTTTATTATTAAGTAGCATAATACCTCCAACTTTGTTCTTCTTTCTCCAGATTGCTGTGGCTATTTGGGGTCTTTTTTGGTTCCATACAAATTTTAGGATTATTTGTCCTAGTTCTGTGAAAAATGCCATTGGTGTTTTGAAAGGAATTGCATTGAATTGTAGATTGTGCATTTTAACAATGTTGATTCTTCCTATTCATAAGAATGTTACATGCTTCCATTTCTTTCTCTGGTGTCTTACAGTTTTCCAAATACAAGTCTTTTACCTCCTTAGTGAAATTAATCCTAGGTATTTTTGATGAAAATATAAATGAGATTCTTTCCTTAATTTCTCTTAATCCAAAATACAAATTCAAAAATATATGTGTATTACTATGTTCATCACAGCATTACTTACAATATTCAAGATATGGAAGCAACCTAAGTGTATGTGATGGGGAGCATAAGACATTTTTGGGGGGCTAGCAATCTGAACTTGTTCCAGTAACCTGCCTTCTACTGCACACTCTTGCTAGTCGATAATTAACTCCATTTGTGAAAGAATGTAGGAGACTAGCAGCCAGACTCTGTAGCTAGTTAATCAGTGTCCCTAATGCACATTCCTGGTAGCCAAGAATGAAATCACTGCCCCTTCCTTAATTATCTGCTCTTGCAAGACCTATTTACCTAAATACTTCCAATTTACAAGGGGCCCTAAACCAAGGATGTAACAGCTTAACTACAGGGAGGTCACTGGTGCCATCCAGGATGGACATTAGCTACAATCTAAGTTAACCATCTAACTGACTCTCGAGGGGGGCTGTGAGAGTCCACTACAGAAGCTGGTAGTTAGGAAACAAAGAAACTCAGAAATATATAAAGAGAAAATCTCATTGTCTAAGTTGTTCAGGATCTGGACCTTCGAGTCTCCTGAACCAGCAGCACGGCTTTGAATAAAGGCCTTACTGAACCTCCCAAGTGTTCAACTATCTTCTTCCACGCCAATTCCATAACACACGTCGATAGACAAGTGGATAAAGACGATATGGTACATATATACAATGGAATATTACTCATCCATAAAAAGGAATAAACTCTTGCCATTGGGGGCAACATGAATGGAACTAGAAGTATTATGCTAAGTAAAATAAGTTAGTAGAGAAAGACAAATACCATATCCTTTCACTTTCATGTGGAATCTAAAAAACAAAATAAATGAACAAACAAAACAGAAATAAACTTATAGATAGAAATAACAAACTGACAGTTGCCAGATTAAAGGGAGATAGAGGACTGGGTGAAAAAGGTGAATGGATTAAAAATAAGCAGGCAGTTACAAAACAGTCACAGGGATGTGAAGTACAGCATAGGGAATACAGTCAATAACATTGTAATGACTATGGATGGTGTCAGGTGGGTACTAGACTCTTAAGTTATATAAATGTCTAACCACTGTGCTGTACATATAACCTCATATGTATTGAATGTCAACTGTAATCCTATCTAATAATAGACAAACATGGTAATTGACCGTACCTTTGCTATGCCTCCCATTGGCTGATCAGAGCAATATGCAAATTAACTGCCAACAAATATGGCAGCTAATTTGCATATGGCAGGCAGGGTGGGACAGCGTGAGCCACCATCCAGGCCCCCATGTGCGACCTGGGGACGGGGACTCAGGCAAAGCGATCGATCGCTTTGCCTGAGCCCCGCCCGCCCACCAGGGACACAGGGCCCACTCCCGTGTGCAACCTGGGGGCAGGCGGGGGCTCAGGAGAGGCGATTGGCATCACTTGCCTTCGCCTGAGCCCTGCCTACCCACCGGGACACGAGGCCCACTCCCGTGTGCGACCCAGAGGGTGGGTGGGGGCTCAGGCGAAGGCAAGCGATGCCAATCACCTCGCCTGAGCCCCCGCCTGCCCAACAGAAACACTGGGCCCTCCCAGAGAGAGAGAGAGAGAGAGAGAGAGAGAGAGAGAGAGAAAGAGAATATGGCACCCCGCATCCCTCCCTGATCAACCACTGCGATTCCAAGCCAGCAAGGGCTGCCTTCAGGCTGCAGCTCCAGGTCCCTCACCCCTACCCCAGGCCCCAGAGCACAGTGCTGGGCAGGGGCACCCAGGAGTTCAGGAATGCAGTGCGAAGGGCTGGCACGACGTGGGCGGGGGGGGCTGTGTTTACACCGCCAAGTTCCCCACTTCTGCCCTGGCCCGCGCATCCCTCCTCCTTCCCCTCAGAGGCCCAGCTCTTGCCTAAATGCTTGCTGGGCAGGCCCAACTGCACCGGGGAGTGAGCCATGGTGATCGGGATGGCCACTTCCTGGGATGGGATGGCTGGACCACGGCGATTCATGAGGGTAATGAGGCCCGTGGGGCATGCGCAGCCCTCAGGCAGCAGGGGTGGCCGGCCAAGCCAAGTCTGGCTTCAGTGGAGCCAGTGGGAGCCCGAGGCCACCCGAACCCCCACAGGTCCTGGGCGGACGGTGGCTCAGTGGAGAGCGGTGTCTCCATGCATGGTGCCCAGGGGAAGCTGTGAGCTGCTGCAACCCCACCCCACACTTCAGGGAGAGGGAGAAGGCTCGTAGCCACCAGCACTCTAGGCTGCACCGCCTGTGCCTCAGCCTGCCAGGTTGGCAGGATCCAGAGCAGGTGAGCTGCTCCCTTCCCTCAGGGGTAGAACAGGGAGGAGAGCACTGGGTACAGGGAGGGGACCTCAGCTGGGATCCTCCTGGTGTGGGGAAGGGGCCCAGCCTGGGCCCGGTGGGGAGCGTAGGAAGTCTGGCTAAGCAGGCGCTAGTTCAGCCATGGGCAAACTACGGCCTGCGGGCCAGATCCGGCCCATTTGAAATGAATAAAACTAAAAAAAAAAAACCGTACCCTTTTATGTAATGATGTTTACTTTGAATTTATATTAGTTCACACAAACACTCCATCCATGCTTTTGTTCCGGCCCTCCGGTCCAGTTTAAGAACCCATTGTGGCCCTCGAGTCAAAAAGTTTGCCCACCCCTGTGCTAGTTCATACCAACTCTTACTCTGCCATCTTCCTCCAGCTCTTCAAGCTATCCCCGCTGCCCCACCTGTCCGGGGGAATGGGCTCTGGGTGACCTCCCTGTGCTCAGACTGTAGACCCAGAGACCTCAAGGAAGACTGCCCGGCTGGGCCCGGGCAGGGGCCGGTGCAGAACTTTCAGGGCAGAGCTGCTTCGGTGTCTCGGTGAAGTTTGCAACTGACCCAAGGAGGAAACCCGAGAGGGGAAAGGCCGGGAGGCATGAATTGCCAGCACTTTAGCCACTTGAAAACAGCTCCACTTGGAATGTGAGGCGGTTGTATGTTCATCTGAGAAGTGAGGGGGCTGAACTCCACCGTCACTGGGCTCCTGTCAGTCTGAGGCCCAAGCGTCCACCATGACAAGGAAAGAACAGAGTGAGGGGCCCGGAGGAAGGGAGGACAATTGAAGAAAACCGTGTCTAGACTTTCCCCAGCCCTCTCCTCTTTCTGCTGCCTACAAGAGCCCCAGGCCTGGCCACAGTTCTGTCTCCACATTTTAGTCCCCTATTCTCCAACCACAGAGGAAAGAAATAAGGAAAGAATCTGTGCTGCCTTCAGAAAGTATCTATATACCTGATCGGCCAGTTGCCTTCCACAGAGGGAGGCCAGACTGCGGCTTAGGCCCACTCCCCACAGGGACATCAGTAGGACATCCTGTGAGGGCTCCCAGACTGTTAGAGGGGGCAGGCTGGGCTGAGGGATGCCCTGCGAGTGCACAAATTTTTGTGCACCGGGCCTCTAGTCTATATATATAAAAGCCAAGCAACTGAAAGAAAGGAATGACTGGACAACCCATCACTATGATGCACACTGTGGCAGCCTGATCGGGGCCCCAATCAGCCCTCCCAACCTCCCGTGGCCCCTCCCCCTGGCCGGCCCCACCCCTGATTACCCCCCCCCCAATCGGGATGGGCCAACCGGACCCCACCCATGCACAAATTCGTGCACTGGGCCTCTTTTTTTTTTTTTAGAAAAGGGAGGGAGGCACTCTGCCTTCTTCTTTGCTTTCTCACTTGAACTGCTCCCTCTGGGAAAGTCAGATGCCATGTCATAAGGGCATTCAAGTGGGCTATGGAGATGACCACCCATGGCCGAGTTCTCCTGTCCATTGGCATGTGAATGAGCCACCTTGGACAAATCCTCCATCTCCAGTTAAGCCCTCCAACTGCTGCAGCCCCTGCCAACACCCCACTCGCCATTCATGAGATAATCTGAGCCTTAACTTCCCAGCTAAGCCTCTCCTGAATTTCTAATATACACAAACTGTAAAAAATAGTAATAATAATAAATGCTAGTTAATCTAAGCCTCTAAATTTTAGGGTAATTAGTCTTTCAGCAATAGATAATCCATAGCAGTTTACATTCATTTTCACTTGATATAATTACTAATATGGTTGGTTTAATTCTATCATCTTGCTTTTGTTTTCTATTTGTCCCACCTGTTCTTTGATACTTAGCTTATGTTTCACTTCCCCTGCCTGTCTTCTTTTGGATTAATCAAGTAGTTTTGTTATCTTTCATTTTATTTACTCTATTGGCTTTAAGCTATAACTGTAATTTTAAATGGTTTCTCCAGGGACTTCAATAGGTATCCTCAATTTATAGTAGTCTGGCATGAATTAATATTACAGCATTCATTTAAAATATAATAATTTATAACGGTATAACTCTAGTTATCCCCCTATTCCATGCTTTTGTTGTTATATGTTCTACTTCTACATATAGAGCTAATCCCATCATATTTTTAGTATTGCCTTAAACCAGTGGTTCTCAATCTGTGGGTCTCGACCCCTTTGGGGGTCGAACAACTCTTTCACAGGGGTCACCTAAGACCATTGGAGAAAACACATATATAATTACATATTGTTTTTGTGATTAATCACTATGCTTTAATTATGTTCAATTTGTAACAATGAAAATACATCCTGCATATCAGATATTTACATTATGATTCATAACAGTAGCAAAATTACAGTTATGAAGTAGCAACGAAAATAATGTTATGGTTGGGGGTCACCACAACATGAGGAACTGTATTAAAGGGTCATGGCATTAGGAAGATTGAGAACCACTGCTTTAAAAAAATCGACAGTTCTTTAAGAAAAAGTTAAAACATCCCTTTACATTTACCCACATATTACAATGTCAAGTACTTTTTCTTCTTTCTTTGCTAATCTGACCTTATATGTGGGTTCCTTTATATACTAGTATATAGCAATTTTTTTTCCTTTGAAATGATTTTGTAGCATAATTCTGATGGACACAAATTATATCAAACTGTGTTTGCCTTTTAAAGTTTCTTTTTCCCTTCATTTTTAGAGGATATTTTGACTGGATATAGAATTCTTCACTTTCAGTATCTTATGTTATTTCAACATTTTAAAGATGATATTTCATTGCCTTCTGATTTTGTTTCTATTGTTCCCATCAACATAATATTGTGCACACACACACCAACTGCTAAGACTTTTTTATCTTTGTTTTTTATCGCCTTGACTATGATTTACATAGGTATTTTTTCTGCTTGGCATTTGATGAGCTTCTGGGATTTGTAGTTAATGTCTTTCATCAATTTTGACATTTTCAGCCATTATCTGTTCAAACTTTTTTTTCTCTCTCCTCTACTTCTGATACCCTAATTGTCACATGTTAGATTGTTTGATAATTTTTGATCATTCTGTTTGGCATTGGTTGTTGGGGGAGGGGGGGGTGTTTGCTTTGTTTTTTACTTTCTTTTTTCTTATTTTTCCATTTGTATAATTTTTATTGGCTTGTTATTTAATTTACTATTTTTTTCAATTATGTCCATTATAGTATTAAGTCAGCCCAATAGATTTTTAATATCAAGGAAAACATTTTTTGGTTATAAAATTTCCATTTTTAAAATTTTATTTTTTAATTCCTTTCCATCTTTCATTTATTTTTTTCACCTTTTCTGAACTTCTTTAAAGTATTTATAATAGTTATTTGATACCTTGTCTGCTAATTCCAACATCTGGGTCATCTTTGAATCAACTTCTATTTACTTTATTGTCATTATTATAGATCATATTTTTCTGCTTATTCGTGTATGGTTATTTTTCATTGTATGCTGAACATTTTCAATGATACTTTGTGGAAATTCTGGATTCTATCATTTATCTCTATATAGTGCTTTATTTTATCCTATTAGGCAGTGGAATTCCTGGCAACAAGGGTCTATTTCTGGTTTATTCTTAATCTTAGAGTATTTCCTTCCAAGGAAATTGCAGCCACATAGCAGCCTCAAATTCCAATCTATGTTCCCTGTGTTCAACAAGACTTCTACCTTCTACTTGGGCTCTATTTTCCTGTACTATGGCTGGAAAATTGCCCGAGGCAGGAAACCAGGGCAAATACAGAGCTCATCTCCTGTACTTGCCACTAGGCTCATTGGAGGATGGCATTGGACTGTGGCAGGGAATTCGGGGTGGTCTCTGGCCAATAGCTAAAGCAAAACTGGGGCACTTGGTTCAACAGCCTGCAAAGCAACCGAGACCCCACCCATACCCACCACCTTGATTGCAGCCTTTCAGAAGTCTCAGCTAAGGTGTGCCTAGAATCCTGACCGACAGAAACGATGAGATAATAAATGTGTGTGCGTTTAAGCAAAAAGTCTGTGGTAATATTGTTATGCAGCAAAATATATATAACACAAATAGCAAGTCTGATACCATCAAGTTCTTTGTGACAGAAGTAGAAGTGATCCCTTCTTGTTAATCACAGAAAAGGAAACCCCAGGATATGGGACCTGGAGAAGGGCAGGAGACAAGCTGCCTTATGCATCAATTGTCAGCTAGAAGAGACCACCCAACCTCAAAGCACCCCTTCCCATCTTAGTGCCCCGTAGTCCACCCTTAGAGCTTTATTCTTTGAATTAAATATTCTTCCATTCAACAAAGTTATATTAAGTTTCCTATATCAAAGCCCCTGTGCTTGGCACTAAGGTAATGAAGATAAATTATCCATTCTCCTTGCTTTCAGGAAAGGCACAATGCTATTAATTTTATGTATGCTATCTCATTTTAATGTTCACAATAATCCATGAGGTGGGTGCGATTATTTTCTGCATTTTTCACATTAGGAGTTAACACTCAGAAACATTGCAAACATAGGCATACATCTAATGAGTGATCGAATCAGAATTTGAACCCAGACTTCTTTTTATTCCGAAGTCTCCCCACTCCATTATGCTAAATTACTGCCTCGTGGGGGAGAGAGACAAATAAAAACTGCACTTGTAACGCAATGTGATAAACACTCCATTGGGGGGAGTCCTCTGGACTCAGGAAAGGCTTCAAGGAGCTGCGCCTTCCTGGGACCAAGAAGAGTGGTGCTGGAGAGATGCATGCCCGATCAGAGAGGAGGGGGCAGCAGGGCCAGGTGGCATGGTGCCTGTGGAAGGCTATGATCTGCTCAGTTGTGGGAGTGGGACTGTGGGAAGGGTGACAGGTAGGCACAGAGCCCCGTGCTAGAACACAAGGCTAGGATGGGAACTAGGTGTGAGGGAGTTCCCCTCGAAGCAGGAAGAGCACAGCAGAATAACTTGGACATTGGAGTCTCCTCTGACCCTGAGGGGAATCTGGGAGCAGGGACAGGGACCCAATGTCTCCTTCTCACGGTGACATCTGGTGTCAGCCGTCAGCCATGCCATGGTTGCCTCCCTATCCCAGTGAGAGAAACAGCTCCACCCACAGCCCTTGTTCAAGGGGTGGTCTAAGTAGCCATGGCTCTACCCATTGACCTTATGCCTCTGGCCACAGATAACTGCCCCAGGAATGGACACATGCTTTTGTTTTCCTCGAATGTCGTGTAATAAGTACACCACACTCCAGACAGATTGGCTGAGGTGCAAAACCATGTAGCTCAAGGCCAGTGAGCGCCACATCTGGTCAAAGCCATGGTAAGCATAGGTATAGGAGGGGTCTAACGAGTCACACAGGAAACTAGTCTACAGAGAGAAACAGAGGATGGAACAGAGACACAGAAGGGAGCAGAGCTGAGGCCACCAGACCCCAGAAGGTGAGAGAAGAAAAGATGGTTAGAGGTGCTTCCTCGAGACTTCCTGGTCCTCACAAGATCTAGCTGTACACCCTTCTCCTCGATTCCAGTATATTTCCCTAAGTCCTCACAATAAATTACCTTCATCCATGCGTTAGTTTAACTAGGTTTCCACTTGTTGCAACAAATGATCCCTCTTTGATTAGAACTCTCCTTGCCAGTGATGGAAACCCTGCACTAATTGGCTCCATTGCGTGCTCACTCACACAACTGAGAGAAACTGCAAGGGGGTGGAGGAGCTGGCGACCGACACAGCTGAGTCCAGGATGCGTGCCATGTCCCTGGTGAGCTCTCTTGCTCTCTTGCTCTCTTGCTGGAAGCCGGTCCATCCTTGCTGCTTGACACAGTCACTGCAGGGAAGAAACATCTGCACAGCATATGTTTCAAGGGACCTGGCATATATGGCATACTATTCTTAATATGTTTGATCCCCCTCTTAGCTCTATGTGTTTTAAACAGGACCACCTCCCCGAGAAAGGTTGTTTCCCCAGATTAGGGATTAACAGGACTAGGGAAGAGAATAAATCAGTAAATCCCCCTAGTGTTACAGAAATACCATGTACTACTTATGAGGAACTTGGACTAAGACTGTTGGCAATAAATTTGGGACTTGTTGGGCCCACATCTCCAGGGGTCTGCCCACCAGGGAAAGCACCAAAGCCTATACCCCTGGATACCCACCAACACAGCAGTCCCAGGGAAGGCAAGCAGCGGGGCTGGGAGGACATAACCTTTACTGGGTAGGATAATCTCCTTCAGTCACTTCCTTGTAGCTTATCAGTAGAGCAATGACCTTGGAATAGCCCTTGTAATGGAAACACAGAGATTAACCTAGACAAGATTAAAATCAACAGAACTAGATTAACAAACGCCCTAACCTTTGGAATAGAATGGATAGGATTAAACTCAACTGGTATAAATACAGATGTAACAGGACAGTAAAGACTGAACCTGGCTGGAGAACCTCCTACGCTGATCAACTGAACGTTGCCTCCCTGTCATTCCTTCTTCGCAGACTCCGTCCATCCACACCTTTGGGAACCCCTGGACCTGCTGGGGTTGGACCCCAACATCTGGCGCCCAGCGTCTTGGCAAGAACCCACAACCCTGAGATTAAGAGTCTGGTGTTCTACCTACTGAGCAGCCAACCACGTTCCGGCCTCACACCCCACCCGCTCTCACTGCGCCGCGCAGGCCCCTGGCCCTGCCGCGGAGGCGGCTGCTGTCTGCTCTTGAGCCCGTGGGTCAGCCGCTCTTGGGAGTCCCCGCTCTCCCCCTTGCCTCGCCCTCCCCCCCTCCCCCCATCCCCCCTCTCCACCCCGCCCGCCCGAGCCCCGGAGCCCGCCATGGCGTGCAGGGCCACTCTGAAAAGGACTCTGGATTTCGACCTGCTGCTGAGCCCGGCGTCCCAGAAGCGCCCACCTCGGCCCCCGCCGCCTCGCGGCTGAAGCACCTCCGAATGGAGCCGTCCCCCTTCGGCGATGTCTCGTCCCGCCTCACCACAGAACAAATTCTGTACAACGTAAAACAAGAGTATCAACGCATGCAGAAGAGAAGACATTTAGAAACTAATTTTCAACAGACGGATCCACGTTGTACTTCGGATGCACAGCCACATGCATTTCTCCTCAGTGGACCAGCTTTGCCAGGGACTTCATCTGCAACATCCTCACCTTTAAAGCAAGAACAGCCCTTATTCACCCTACAGCAAGTTGGGGTGATCTGTGAACGCTTGTTGAACGAACGTGAAGAGAAAGTTCGAGAAGAGTATGAAGAAATACTGAACACAAAACTTGCAGAACAGTATGATGCATGTGTGAAGTTTACACATGATCAGATAACGCGACGAGACGGAGAACAGCCTGCTAGTTATATTTCATGAATCACATTGGAACCCTGATCTAACTAAACCTCAAGCCTTCATCAAATGGAGAGACTTACTTACAGCAGCCTGGAAGGGACCTGATGTACTTTTAACCTGGCGGGGAGGATATGCTTGTATACTTCCACAGGACGCAGACTCACCTGTGTGGATTCCAGACCATCTAGTCCGACCTTACGTCACACCACCCTCCGTCTCTGCCTCACCCTCCTCCTCCCCGGTACCATCCATATAGGCCAACCCAGAGGGCACAGCTGACTCCTCCCCGGACACGGACACCACCATCAAGCACAGCCCTGATGGACCCATGATCCAGCCCTTCAACGCTATGACGCTTCGGGAAGCCCGTCGCCAATGACGCCGCCCGCTAACCAGATCAACAAGGACAACCAAACCGCCGCCTTGAGGGCAGCTGAAATCCCTTGACTGAAGAGGCCAGCAACCTTCTACAGGAACAAGGCTCCATGTGCACGACATCCACTATGTTTATAGCTATTGTCGCTATCATTGCTTGTCAGTCTTCTTCCGAGTCTTAAACAACCCAATCCAAGAGGTGGCCGCTGATTTACACGCACTATCATTGAAAAAATAAAAAAGGGAGAATTTGCTGGAAGCCGGTCCATCCTTGAAATAGAATGGATAGGATTAAAATCAACTGGTATAAATACAGATGTAACAGGACAATAAAGACAGAACTTGGCTGGAGAACCTCGCTATGCTGATCAACTGAACGCTGTCTCCGTGTCATTCCTTCTTCGCTGACTCTGTCCACACCTTTGGGAACCCCTGGACCTGCTGGGGCTGGACCCCAACACTCTCTCTATATTTTAAGCTTCCTCTCTTCCTGCAAATGGTCTTCTTCCCTGAAGTGGGGAGATGCTTCTGGAAGCCCAGAGTCACATTCTTCCAGCATTGTGACCTCCAAGGTAAAGACAGTCTTCCCATCATCAAGAGAAAATCCTGGAGAAAGACTCACATTGGTTAGGTGGACCAAGTTAATATTCCTTCACATATCACTAAGGCCAGGGAAACTGTGATGCTCTGATTTGCTGGGTATGGGTCATATTATCCCTCTGACCTGAAGGAGACCTGAGGGACAGGTAACCAAAGGAGGGGGGAAAGGGAGAGCCCTGCTGGGAATCTATATATATAAAACCCTAACCTGCAAGTAGACTGAACGGCGGAACAACTGAACAACCGAACAACCAAACAACTGGTCGCTGTGACATGCGCTGACCACCAGGGGGCGTGCACGGAACATGGCAGGCATCAGCTGTGGCTGGATGGTGGAGCAGGTAAGCAGGGGCGCCAAACCAAGGCGGGGTGCCAGTCACTGTCATCGGGGCAAGCCTCTGTTGGTTACTGAAAATTCTTTGCTCCCACACGCCATAGTCCTGCCGGCTGCTCACCTGCTGCCAGCACTGACCCCGCTTGCACCCACTGCTGGCACCAGAGCCACCACTCGCACCCACTGCCAGTTCCCAGTGCTGACCCTAATCTCTCGGCACCATCAGCAGTTGTGAGCAGTGGCTGCCGGCCCCGATCACCCCTTAGGGCTTCTCCACCTCCCCCTGCTCCTGAGGGGCAATCCAGGCCAGCAGCCGCCTCTTGCACCCGCTGCCGCCAACAGCTCCACTCACACACACTGCTGGCACCAGAGCCACCGGTCGCACCCACAGCTGGCACCGGGGCCCCAATCGCTTTGCGCACTCAGCGGGTGCGGGCAGGGCCAGCACCATCAGCGCGTGGGAGTGGCAGCAGCGGGAGCGGGGCTGCCAGCAGACAGGGGACAGGGGGCTGCAGTGGGAGGGGCCGGGCGGGGGCGTGAAGGATGGGCCGGGACCCGCTCCTGTGCCCACTGCAGCCTTGCAGCCCACAGTTCCTTTCAAGGGGCACAAATTCGTGCACTAGGCCCCTAGACCCTGTATAACAGCTACCACATTCTTGAGCTAAGTGGCAACCAAAGAAGCAAGGACCCTGTATTCCACAAAACACTTAAGATACACAGGGAATCCATCAATAACTGATCCCATGCAACTCCAGCATATGAGCAAAAGTAGAGACCCTGGGGGTCCGAATCTTTATCCATTTGCCACCAAACACCAGACCAATGGAGGTGTCTCCGTTCTTATGTGAAGCAGCACAGCGAAGCAGAAAAAGTCAGCCTTGGCATCGCGACCTGGGTTTACGCCTCAGTTCTGCTGTTTACTGACTACGGGATCTTAGGCAGCCAACATAACCGCTGAGCCTCACCTTTTCATCAATAGTCTGGAAGAAATATTACCTACATCACAAACTAAATGCAAGGATTACATGACAACAAAAACACCTATACTGTAATGCTTAACAAAGAGCAAACACAGAAGAGCAGGTGGGCTGTGGCTGCTACCGTCCCTGAGACACACCTGCACGTGGGAACTTGTGGAGCCATGGACACGACAGGGGGGTGCCTTTGGCAATGGGACTTGAGAAAATGTTCCTAACTGATCACATTTCTTCCTATTTGTATCTCAGACCTGAGACTTGGGATTTGGGCTTCTCTGATTCTGTATGACAATGTCCTACGCCCTTGCTTCAGACAATGTCCTACTCATGGTTCAGCTGCCCAAAGGGGGGACAATTTTAGTGTAAAAGGCATTGCCAATGATAAACTAGTCTTATCACAGTACCAAAATGGCCTGCTATGCCTCCATTATACACGCCCCAATATAATAAAGGCATCTTCCTTTTACATCACGAGGAGAAAGCCTTTTTCTCCCATTTCTATCTTAAGATGAACCCAGGTCGCTCATGCTCCAAATTCAATGCTGTCTTCCTCATGTCTGGTTCTCCCGTGAGGGAGGGCAGTGAGACACCTTCCTCTTGGATGTCACAGCCCTGACCTCAGTCACAGTTCTCCAGCTGCACACACTCAGAGGTTGGAACCATCCAAATGCTCACACATTTAAGAAAAGGCTGGAGGCGGCTGGTGTGGCTCAGTGGTTGAGCGCCAGCCCATGAACAAAGAGGTCACTGGTTCAATTCCCAGTCAGAGCTCATGCCTGGGTTGGGCCTGATCTCCAGTAGGGGGTGTGCAGGAGGCAGTCGATCGATGTTTCTCTCTCATCAGAGTTTCTATCTCTCTATCCCAGTGGTCAGCAAACTCATTAGTCAACAGAGCCAAATATCAACAGTACAACAATTGAAATTTCTTTTGAGAGCCAAATTTTCTAAACTTAAACTATATAGGTAGGCACATTCAACTTTAAATTCACGGTTTTCGTCTTCAGTTTTTCTTTGCTTCTTCTTTGTAGCCATTTCAAACAGGGCACCTAAAAAAAGTTTCATTTTATAATAATAAAGCCACCAACACAAAAGAATTACAATTCTCAAATTGATGACAAAAATACCTGTAGGATTTGCAGCTGGTTGGAAAAATACAGGTAACTTTATGTTTCGAGTAGGTGCTTTTGTCACCCGCGCGATTTGTGGATGTGACTAGCTCTAACCACTGCACATGAGATTGCTGACTGACTGGCTCACTCAACTCGTGCATGAATCGCGCGCGCGCGCCTCCCCAGCACTGGGTATCCCGCGGCCCGCCTGCGCCTCGTCTCCCATCATCCAACCGACCGACACCCCCCACTTCGAACGCCACTTCTTCAAAATAGACTCACCCAGGCCGAAAACCGGTTTCTGTACATGGGCCACGAAGTTTCAATCGCACGGTACATGCTCGCCCACATGTGGTATTTTGTGGAAGAGCCACACTCAAGGGGCCAAAGAGGTGCATGTGGCTCAGGAACCGGGTTTTGCCGACCACTGCTCTATCCCTCTCCCTTCCTCTCCCTCTAAAAATCAATAAAAACATTTTTTAAAAAGAGAGAGAGAAAGAGGAAGGGAGGGAGGGAGGGAGGGAGGGAGGGAGGGAGGGAGGGAGGGAGGGAGGAGAAGGAGGGAGGGAGGGAGGAGGGAGGGAGGGAGGAATGGAGGGAGGAAGGAAGGAAGGAAGGAAGGAAGGAAGGAAGGAAGGAAGGAAGGAAGGAAGGAAGGAAAGCTGGAAAGCCCAGGCCTGGCTCAGAGTCCCTGGTTCCCACACACAGCTATTCTCAGGCTCAGAGGCACCCTGGTTCCAAAACCATCTGCACAGCTGCTCCTTCTGTATCCGTTATCAACCCAATAGCGCCATCACCTGGTGCCAGCTCTGCCTGCCCTGGGTCCTCTGAGCTCCCCCAGGGCAGGGGCTGCGTCTTCATCACATGCACACAGAGCCAGGCACCTCACAAACCCGGATGTTGAGAGCAGTAATACCTCCACGTGCGGGTGGAGGAAGGATGCATGGGAGAGTGGAGAGGTGGGTAAAGGGATGGATGTCTTCTGACTCAGTGTCCACGGTCCATCCTTCACTTTGCTCCTGGTGTCCTCGCTCCGCCGCCTGGCGCCTGGCGAGGCACTGCTCTCCCCGCTGCCTGGGCGGCCCTCCAATTGCTCCTGGCTTCAGTGTCTCCCACTGACTCCCAGGAGCCTTTCCCAAGCGAGGCTCCCGCCCGCACATACTGTAAGCTCGCTCCCCTCCTTCCAGAGACCTCCCTGCCGGCGGCTCCCTGCTGCAGGCCCCTTGTGCTCCCCCCTGGGCTGTGGGGACAGCGGGGAGGTCAGTGCAGGGGCCGCACAGACGCCCTCGTGCCCACCCAAGGCCGCCTCTCCAGCTGGTGAATTCTGCAAGTCACTGCGGATTTCCACTTCCTGATCTACCAGACGGAGGCCATTTGCCAACCTCGCAGGGTTATTTTAAGGATCAGAGGACATGAAAGTGAGTACAGGGCCTGGTACACGGTGAGCTTTGAGTTGGAGCCCCTGGTTCCCTCTCCCCTCCTGCCCGCAGCCCGCAGCCTGGCCCTCCGCCCCCCGGTTCCCTGTGGGCTTGGAAAGGTCTGCAAAGTCCTGGGGAGCAAGCGGTAGCTCCTACTTTAGGATATGGCCCGTTAGACCAGGGGAAACGGAGGCCCAGAGACTTGGAGCGCTGGGTGGATTAGAGGCGGCCATAAACTCGCATCCCTGCGTCCCTCTCGAGATCCGCCGGCCTCGGGCGGCCAGTCCGAGGGGCCGGGGCAGATGCAGGGCGCGGTGGGCACTCACACCCGCCTCCTTGGGCCACCGCCGCCGCCGCCGGTGGTCGCACACGGGCACTAACCGCAGTGGGAGCGCAGCTGCCCTCCGCGCTCCCCAGCACCAGTGCCAGCCGCCGATGCGCCGCCCCAGGGGCTCAGCCGCAGCCCTCGGACACAGCGCCCGCCAACACCAGGGTCCCGGACACTCACGGGTCGCGGCAGGTCATAAAATGGCTGAGCCACGAGTGTTGGCGTGGTTTACACAGCAAATAGGTACCTGGGACAGATGCCTCGACGAGCCGGGTCACACCCAGCTCCGCTCTGGACGCTGTGGGCGCGGCAGGGCTTTGTCAGGGCAACAGGTGCATCGCCCTCCACGGACGCGGAGCCAAACGCGGGCTCTGTCGCCCTCTGGCGGCGCTTCGCGGCGCTGCAGCGCGCTCCCTGCCAGCATCCTGCCCGGCTGCCCGCCCTCCCTGCCAGCCCAGCAGCCCCCCGCCGCCAGGAAGGACTGTTGGTGAGGCAGGGGCCTGCGGCTGTACCAGTCCCAGCCGCCACAATCAGCATCAGAGCAGCCAGCCCTGTGCTCATCAGGCCTGCCGACAGGATTGGAGAGAACAGCGGGAGGCGTTTTCCTCATGAACTGGGGCCTCCAGAGGGGAGATGGAAAGCAGGCCCGCAGAGGAGGGTCAGCCGCCCTGTGTGAGCCTGCCAGGCAGGGCCTGGCACACGGAAAGCAGCCTCCCCTCATAGGGAGACCTCACAGCGCCAGATGGGGACAGCCCTGGAACAGAAGAAGGCTCAGAAGGCGGAGGGACTTTGCCAGTCCCTTCTACCCACAGGGAATGGCACCCCAAATAAGAGCTGGGTGGTTTTATTGTCATAAAATATACATAACATCCATGGCCAGTGTCTCTCAGTGGTTAGAGCATCATCCCGTGCACCAAAGGGTGGCAGGTTCAATTCCTGGTCAAGGCACATACCCAGGTTGCAGGTTCGATCCCCGTAGGGGAAACAGTTGATTGATGTTTCTCTCTCTCTCCCTCCCTCTCTCTAAAATCAATTAAATATATATATATATATATTACATAAACGTTACCATTTTTACCACTTCAGTGGTATTAACTACAGTCATAATGTTGTGAAACCCTCTCTACCATCCACCTCCATAACCCTTCATCTTCCCAAACTGAAGCTCTGTGCTCGTTAAACAACAGCCGCCCACTCCCACTCCCCAGCCCCTGGCAGCCTCCATTCTACTTTCTATCTCTACAGATGCGACCACTCTGGTACCTCCTGTAAGAGGAATCACAGTATCTGTCCTTTTGTGACTAGATGTAATATCCTCACAGTTCATCCATGTTGTCCAAGTGTTAAAATTCCCTCCTTTTAGACTGAATGGCTATACCTCGTTCTGCTTATCCCTCCGTCCATCAGCGGGCTGCTCCCAGCTGTGGACTATGCGAGCAGTGCTGCTGTGAGCGTGCGTGTACAGAGCAGTGCTGCTGTGAGCGTGCGTGTACAGAGCAGTGCTGCTGTGAGTGTGCGTGTACAGAGCAGTGCTGCTGTGAGTGTGCGTGTACAGAGCAGTGCTGCTGTGAGCGTGCGTGTACAGAGCAGTGCTGCTGTGAGCGTGCGTGTACAGAGCAGTGCTGCTGTGAGCGTGCGTGTACAGAGCAGTGCTGCTGTGAGCGTGCGTGTACAGAGCAGTGCTGCTGTGAGTGTGCTTGTACAGAGCAGTGCTGCTGTGAGCGTGCGTGTACAGAGCAGTGCTGCTGTGAGCATGCATGTACAGAGCAGTGCTGCTGTGAGCATGCGTGTACAGAGCAGTGCTGCTGTGAGTGTGCGTGTACAGAGCAGTGCTGCTGTGAGTGTGCGTGTACAGAGCAGTGCTGCTGTGAGCGTGCGTGTACAGAGCAGTGCTGCTGTGAGTGTGCGTGTACAGAGCAGTGCTGCTGTGAGCATGCATGTACAGAGCAGTGCTGCTGTGAGTGTGCGTGTACAGAGCAGTGCTGCTGTGAGCGTGCGTGTACAGAGCAGTGCTGCTGTGAGTGTGCGTGTACAGAGCAGTGCTGCTGTGAGCGTGCGTGTACAGAGCAGTGCTGCTGTGAGCGTTCGTGTACAGAGCAGTGCTGCTGTGAGCGTGCGTGTACAGAGCAGTGCTGCTGTGAGCGTGCGTGTACAGAGCAGTGCTGCTGTGAGCGTGCGTGTACAGAGCAGTGCTGCTGTGAGCGTGCGTGTACAGAGCAGTGCTGCTGTGAGCATGCGTGTACAGAGCAGTGCTGCTGTGAGTGTGCGTGTACAGAGCAGTGCTGCTGTGAGCGTGCGTGTACAGAGCAGTGCTGCTGTGAGCATGCGTGTACAGACCTCTGTTTGTGTCCCTATTTTCACTTCTTTCTGGATTTTTAAAAAGTGCTTTTTCTCTCTGTTGACTAGAAAATTTAGAGATTTAATCTTTCCCATCTGCCCACCCAGTTCTACCCTACACCAAAGGCTGGCTGAAGACAGGGGCCTCTCTTGTAAGCCTTTTGCCTGGACCCATCAGGTTAACAATAACAGCATCTATAGAGCAGTTACTGCATGTCACTGCTTTACAAAAGCTCTAATGCTTACAACCCCACGAGGTGGGTACCACCTTCACACTTTATAAATGAAGAAAAAGGGATCGTTGCCGAAACCGGTTTGGCTCAGTGGATAGAGCGTCAGCTTGCGGACTGAAAGGTCCCAGGTTCGATTCCGGTCAAGGGCATGTACCTGGGTTGCGGGCATATCCCCAGTGGGAGATGTGCAAGAGGCAGCTGATCGATGTTTCTCTCTCATCGATGTTTCTAACTCTCTATCTCTCTCTCCCTTCCTCTCTGTAAAAAATCAATAAAATATATTTAAAAAAAAAAAAAAGAAAAAGGGATCGAAATGGGCCTGCGTCTTGCTAAAGTCACCAGCTAGTGAGTAGCAGAGTCAGGAGTTGCAGTCAGGGCTGTGTGGGTCCAAGCTCCCGCCCTTCCATCTGTCCACCTACTTGGTCCATTCACGAGGGCTCGCTCTTGCCTCCCTCACCTGAATCTTTCCGCTGATCTTTCCTTCCCTCCTTGATCAGCGCTGAAGCAGCGCTTCCCCGGCCCCCGCTGTGCTGCCCAGGGAACGCAGCCCTTCCCCCGCCCAGGAGTGCCCCCCGCTCTCCCTGGCGGAGACAATGCCTGGCAGCGGCTTCCAGTCCATATTGTGGAAGAGAGCAGAGGCCTCTCCAGGGCGGGTCCTACTTACCCTCACCCCTCGGCACAACAGTGTCTCCTGGCGAGTCACCTTTGCCAGGAGGCAGAGCCTGTGCCATGACCTGTGACCCCAGGGAGGGCAGGGGCCGCCTGAGCCAGCGTTCCTGTGCTCGTGCAGCCGTCATGGCCGCAGGACACCTGCTGGGCCCCCTCAGGAGGACACTGGCCCACACGGCCCTGCAAGAGGCCCAGGTGGGAAGACGGAGACCAGGGCGTGGGGGGAGGGAAGACTCACATCTAAAGGAGGGGAGCCGCCTGGCCGCCCTGCCCTCCCCCTCAATGTGCCGCATTCCACTGAGATTTAATTAGAATGTAATGTGAGCAAGAGCAAACGAGGGCTCTTAATTGAAATTACATTTTCAGCTCCATCAAGGCTCACAGCCCCGAAGCTACCAAAGCTACTATAGACACGGCAGCACCCCGCAGAGCGGGCCCGAGTGCCCCTTCACCCCTGCTGCGGGGCCAGCAGGCAGCGGTGGGGACACCGCTCTCCAGGGGACGCCTTCGCGGAGACCCTCCGCGCTTTCTGCTCCTCAGAGGCCCTGCCTCGCACCAGACCCCAGGAGCAGGAGGAAACGCACGCCTGGGAGCCCTCCCCCCTCCTTCTCCTCCTCTCGGGTGTGAGTCTTCCCCCCCGCCCCCCCGCACCCCCCCTCCACCCCACGCCATGGTTCTTACTTTTTACCCGTTTCATAGGTGAGAAAACAGGCTCAGAAGCTAGACAGCTCGCCTGCCTGCACCACCAAGCCAGCCAGAGAGGACTGGGCCTTGCACGCAGGAGCCGCTCCCCTCCAAGCAGGTGCGTCCTTTCTCTCCACGGCTCTGACGCCACCCGCAGCTCCTTTCATGGAGTCCCAGGAAAGCGCTCCAGGGCCCACGTGTGCAGGCTGAGGCCTGGTGTTGGCAAACACAGAGGCTGTCTCCGGTTCATCCCCGGGCTCTCACCTCCATCCGGCCCCGGGGAAGAAGCCAGCCTGGTCTCCATCAGGCCCAGGACAAAGCATGGTGCGTGCGAGGCTTAGCCCTGCTTGTCCCACCCGCTGGCTGAGTCTGCTCCTGGCTGTGGCTGGTCAGGCCCTCACTGGGAGCCCAGGTCCGCAGGGGGCCCGGGCTGCGAGGGCCACATGGCTGCTCTGGGGAGACAGCTGGTGAGCAGGGCCAGCATGTGCTACCAACCAGCCAGAGAGCACCTTTGTTAGGCTGGGTGTGGGGACCCTGACCAGAGTGCACCGCGTGTTAAAGGCCCACGTGCCACACACATGTGCAAAGGCCATGACACAGCGGTGTTACTGCACACACTACGCAGGATCACCTCTATCTTGTGTAACACGGATGTCCCTATCTAGCAGGAAGCCTGTCGTGTCTGCTTTAGTATAAAATATGTCACTGAACAGCTGTGGGGGCTGCTGCTTGGCTGGCTGCTGTGTGCAATGGCTGCTTTGTCTGCATGAAAGCATGTCCTATCTACCTCTGGCTGCTCCCCTAACCATCTCTTTCCTAGACCTTCAGGGGTGTTGTGTCCCCTGTCCAATCCCATCCTTTGCCCAGGCTACTCAGGCAGGTCTCTATGGTCCCACCTTGACTTCTACTGTGCATGTGCCCAGCAGAGGAGTTGCCCTTTATTTTTCATTCCTCCCCCCAGTAATCTGTGAGGAACGGGCTGGTGGTTCCCTGGGGAGAGTGTGAAGCTGTACCTCCTAGTGAAGCGAGCAAGCTTATGGTTCCGCTCCCTCGTTCATTCAGCTGCATAGTGTCTGATTCCCTTTGCGCCCTTCCTCATTACTATCTAACTGCCTACACTAACCATAGACACACTTCCTGCGATGGTGAGGGCAGGGTACTGAGATAAAACAGCGCCCCAACCAGGCACACTGACCCAGAGGACGCCTGACCCTCGGGGCGACACAGGGCTCTCCCCTAGAATATGCGCGTTGAAAGGGTAATACAGAGGCTGGACTTGTCCCCTGCTGCCCAGGGCTTACCACCACCAGATGCCAAAACCTAGGAACCGGCCCTCCGTCCTCTTCTGCCTCTGCAGCACACGCATTGCCCGCCCCACACCTTGCGATCCTGCCCGTTTCCTTCAGACAGGCTAGCTTTCTGTTGCTTGTGGCCCAAGAACTTTAATATACATGTAAAGGAGCCTGAAAGAGTGTATAGACAGAGGCCTTCGGCATCCTAACTCCATGCACTTGCCCAAAGCTCATTCTCACTCGTTCCCCAGTGCTCACCCCCTCCATCCGGCCAGTCTCCTCTCTGCTCAAGCTGAGTCCGTTCCGGCCTATGCCCAGGCCACTCTTCTGCAAAAACCACCCTCCACACCTCAAACTCCACTTTTCCTCAGCCACAGAAATTCTACCCGTCCTCCACGGCTCCTCCTAACCCTCTCAGCACACTCTGAGCTACCACAATACTAACCACAAAATAAGAATCAAGCCCAAAGTATGTTGCTTTGTATTGCTATTTACTTGGTTTGTAAGACCTTTGCTCATAGCAACCTTATACTCTCCTGGTGTTGTACAGGGAGGGTCTAGCACAGGCTGGGCACAGAGCAGAGGAACTGAATTGCTTGTCAGATGGCCTGGCAGAGACTGCTACCACGTGTTCAAAAACTGTTTTACTGCACATCTCACGTCCCCTCGCTTTTAGGCATGGCCAATGACTGTGTTCCAAGGGCCACTGGAATGTGAGCAGAAATGATGTGTGCACTTTCAGTCCAAGACTTTAAGAAGCAGGTGTAGGTGGGACCACCCACACCCTCCTAACCCCCTTTGGCTACATGCAGATGACAGTGAGGCGCTAGAAGACGATAGAGGCTAAGCTCTAAATCACGGTGGAGGAAGCCCTCTGCCCACCAAGAGCACGTGCTTTGAGCAATTACATAAGTGAGGAATGATCTCCTATTGTATTTGAGCATTTGTGAGAGCCCTTGTTGTGGCCCATTTGTTAGAGCGGCTCACATTATGCAGCGATCACCGATGCTGGTCACAATGGTGTGGGAGAAGGTCATGGTGTTTGCAGTGGGAATCATGGTGAAGGTGGCCAGTGGGTATGGAACTATGGTAACCGTGAGGATGGCAGGGAGGGTGACCACGACAATTTTAATAATTATACAATCTGGCTGATGTTGGTAATGATTGTGCGAGTAACTATAACAATAGTGATTTCATAGGCACTGATGAAGACTTTGCTGTTACACAGAATTGGCAACTAGGCCCAAAGCTGATGGAAGAGAGTCACTGAGTCCTCCTTCTTTAAACAAGGCCACCAATATTTAGGCAGCAGGCACTTCCTCGGAGACCAGTAAGAGTTGGCAGAAAAGGCCCCACCTTGATTAGCTACCACCCACCATGCTAACGTGAGGAAGGGACCGAGGAGCAGGAGGGAGAGTCACGTTGCTGAGGATACAGCATTTGTGGTGACAGTTACTCTCTCCCTAGCCTTCCCCTGCCCCAAAGCCAAGATTGGAAGAGGGTGGGAGAGGCTGGGAGAGGATGGGGGAGGGTGGGGGAGGATGGGAGAGGGTGGGAGAGGGTGGGGGAGAGGGTGGGAGAAGGTGGGAGAGGGTGGGAGAGGACTGGAGTGGGTGGGAGAGGGTGGGAGAGGGTGGGGGAGAATGGGAGAGGGTGGGAGAGGGTGGGGGAGAGGGTTGGAGAAGGTGGGAGAGGGTGGGAGGAGGTGGGAGAGGGTGGGAGGAGGTGAGAGAGGGTGGGAGAAGGTGGGAGAGGGTGGGAGAGGACGGGAGAGGGTGGGAGAGGCTGGGAGAGGCTGGGAGACCGCTGAGAGGGCCTGTGACAAGGAAGGACCTGTATCTCTTTCCCCTGAAACCTGCCTGTTGATCTGTCCTGTGTGTGGCAAAGGCCTGTGGTTTCCGCCTGGAGCGGGTAGATGAGCTGAGCTTAGTCCCTGCACCAGCACCCTCCCCCCAGGCTGCCCATGGAGGCAGGAGGCGGTGGGGTGTCGTGCTGGTGATGGGGTCTGAGCTCACCCTGACTTGCCATGGCTGGGCCCTGAGAAGAGTGGAGGTCCTGCAGGGCCCTCCAGAGAGCCCACACTCCCTCAGTGTGGACTCTGAATCCCACGAGAAAGCCAGGAAGTGGACATCTGCCAAACAGCGAGCGTCTGTGCTGGTTGGTGTCTGGTGATGACCATCAAGAGGGGTCTGCAGCCCGGCCAGTGTGGTTCAGTGGTTAAGTGTCAACCTGTGAAGCAGGAGATCGAGGTTCGATTCCCAGTTAGGTCGCATGCCCAGGTGTGGGCTCAATCCCCATATAAGAGCATACAAGAGGCAACTGATCAATGATTCTCTCTCATCATTGATGTTTCTGTCTCTCCCTCTCCCTTTCTCTCTGAAATCAATAAAATAATTTTTTTAAAAAAGAGGAGACTGCAACAGCAGTGATAAGAATAAATGAAAGAGCCCTAACCGGTTTGGCTCAGTGGATAGAGCATTGGCCTGCGGACTGAAGGGTCCCAGGTTCAATTCCAGTCAAGGGCATGTACCTCGGTTGCGGGCACATCCCCAGTAGGGGGTGTGCAGGAGGCAGCTGATCGATGTTTCTCTGTCATCGATGTTTCTAACTCTCTATCCCTCTCCCTTCCTCTCTGTAAAAAATCAATAAAATATCTTTTTTTAAAGAATAAATGAAAGAAAAGAGTGTGTGTGTCTCTCTCACTCCTTCTTCACTACCAGCCTGGGAGAAGCAGGGACTTGGAGATGAGAGGGAGGTGGGAGGAGATGGCCGTTCACTTATGAGAAAGTGGGTTTTAAGTTGAATGAACTTGCATAACAAAGCACAAGAGCTTGGGGCAATGGAAAATTGTCCAAGATATTATTAAAGGATGGGAAGGGGAAGTCCACAGAGCACAGATAAAGTGCTTACTTGCAGGGGAAATACAACCATTCCATGTTTCTATGTCAATGTGAGCATCTTCAATAGGCTGATTACATCATGAAGGGAATGAAGGTAACTCATTAATTTTTTTCATGAAATGTTTACCAAGTAGCTACCAAATTCCAGACCACTTGTTCACGGGAATGATGCTGACAGGAACCACCAGGCGAAAGCTAGTCTCATTTAGATGCTGGGGCCTGAGTTCCTTTGGCCCCTGGTGTGCCCTGGGCCATCTCCGCCTGTAATGAGGATATGGTGTGCCCACTATAGTAGAGACCCAATTTAATAAAAATTGAGCAAGGTCGACATTTATTGTTCACCCCTGAAAACACCCAGGTAAGAGAGCCGGGTGTGGACTCTGAATCCCACAAGAAAGCCAGGAAGTGGACATCTGCCCCCCCCCCCCCCATCGGTCTGCATTTGCCCGCTGCTCTGCCATCCTCGTCACATGGCTTCCATCTCAAGGGAAGCTCCCACCCACAGGTCCACGTCCAGCCAGTCGCAGAAGAGAAGTGGAAAGGAAGGCGCACACCTGCCCTGAGAGGGCGTGGCCCGGAGGCAGCAGCTGTCACTTCCGCTCGCCCTCCATTGGCCAGAACCTGGTCACACGGCCACACCGACGCCCAGGGCGGCTGGAATGTCATCTTGAGCTGGGTGGCCACGTGACGGGTGAGAAACTCCTTTGCTGCGTACAAAGGAGAGATGAATAACGGACAGAGCTGGCAGCCTCTGCCACACATGGTGGCTACACAGCCAAAGTGATCTTTGAAGAAATATAAGTTGGATTCTGTCACCCTTACCCAAATTAAAATATTTTTATTCCATTGCAATAAAACCCAATCCCCCCACCACCACCATCCACCCACCCTGCCTTGTAAGATCTGGTACCTGCCCTCATTCAAACCTCACCCTGTACCTCGTTTTCCTGGCTCATGATTCTCTGCCCACAAGGGCCAGATTCTGTGAGATCCCGTAACATGCAAGCTCCTCGCCATGTTGGGGCCCTTGGGTTCTTGGTTCTCTCATCCAAGGATGCTCTCCCCTCAGCCCTGCTCATGGCTGGCTTCTCCCCATCTTTCAGGCCCAGATAAATGGAAGCTCCTCAGCCAGGCCAGCCTCCCACCCCTCACCAAGCTACTCTGCAGGTACTTCTGTCAGGGGCCTTACCACCATCAGTAACCCAGCATTGATTTGTTCAGTTAGCCACTGCACGTCTCCCGCCTCCCCCCCCCACCCCCGGGATGGGAGCGTCCAGAGGGCAGGAGTCCTGTTCCTTGTTCACCATGGCAACCCCCACACCTAGCATGGGTAGGGACTCAATGCATACTTGCTAATAGCACTGAGGGTCTAAGACAGCCGTGAGCAAACTACGGCCCGCGGGCCGATCCGGCCTGTTTGAAATGAATAAAACTAAAAAAAAAAAAAGACCGTACCCTTTTATGTAATGATGTTTACTTTGAATTTATATTAGTTCACACAAACACTCCATCCATGCTTTTGTTCCGGCCCTCCGGTCCAGTTTAAGAACCCACTGTGGCCCTCGAGTCAAAAAGTTTGCCCACCCCTGGTCTAAGACCTTCTCCTCCCTTTCCACGAATAAATCTGTAGATAAGCATGTCAAATTCAAAGGCTAACACAGGCTAAATAAACAAGGCATACAGCCTGCAGGCCGCGAGTTTGACTTACTTACTGTAGATCCATATTCCCCATCACGCCTGTAGAGATTAAGTAGGTGATCTGGCCCCAGAAGAATCCTGATTTCACCTACACAACCAGCCACTTGATGGAGAACAGCTGGCCTGCTGCAGGAGGCCGCCCATTGTCTTCACTAGCAGAGATGTGCAAACAAGGATCCCGGAGCGCTGGTGAACCTTGAACCCATGGCAAGGGCCAGAGTTATGCACCGATTGTCTAGTCCAGACAATGGGGGCTCAAGCTATTTCCTGATCAAATAGTCTCAGAGTAAATCCTTCTAATATTTACTGACCTTTAAGATAGTCTGTCTGTTACTGCAATTGCCTGCCTGACTAAGGGCTTTATGTGACGAAGGGCTTTATGTGTATCCAATATTAAATAAAAGGCTGGCGAGGCCAGGGCACCAGTGGAAGTCCTTCCCCTTGAGTTGGGCTTGCCCGCCTGGCCCCCAATATTTCCAAATTATCTCTTGTCTCGTCTCTTTCATTTGCGTGCGGCCCCTCCTCCAGATCCTGAACCCTGAACCACGCAGGACGTGGGGGAACATATACACCTGCTCCTAGCTCTTCACCCAAAGGCACCACACAGATCCAAGAAGAGGAAAACTGCACACGGTCCCTGACATTAGGCCAGGAAATCACATCCCTAATAAAACATGGAGACAAAGAGCGAGGGGCGCTGTGAAGAGGAACAGGGCATCGCTGCCTGAGGCTGGTCGTTTGGGCGAATCCGTAAAAGTGAACATAAAGGCCCCGAGCAAGGAAGGGGGACTGCCTGCAGGTGCGGAGAGCCAGCGGTCCCGCTGTGAGGAGACCGAGCTGCTGGTCTCAGCCCCGCCTTCATTCACTGCAAGAACAAGGACAACTGGGCCCCCTCTCCACGCAGTGGCCTCGCCATCTGTTTGCTGAGAAGCTTGGACGAAGTCATGTCTGCGCTCCTTCCAGCTCCAACGCCCCCGGGAAGAAGGGCTTTCTTCGTTGGTCTCAAAGCCCAGGAACTGCTGCACTGAGTGGGTTCCGTCCAAATGCCTCCTCCCTCCGGGGCTGCAGAGCCCCTTTTCTCTTCACACTCTTGTTCAGTGCATCTCTCTGTCATCAAACACTGGCCAGGAGGCTGGAGAGGCTGCACCGCAGCCCAGCGCGGGGGCGGGGGTGTGAAGGGGGGAGGCGGGCTGGGAAGCCAGGATTGGCTTCTTGCCTTCTCGGGGTCCTTCGCCATCAGGAGGAAACACCCTGGCCCTCTGTTCCCGAGCCACATGCCAGCGAGGAGACAAGAACTGCTTGCTCAATAGCCACGGGACTCCCATCCTGAGCGCCAAGTCAGCACTGTCAGCAGCATCCTTTCTCATTCAGGGGGGACAGAGCTTCAAGCTATGTGTGGGGGTCCTGCATAGAGTGTTAGACACAGGAAAGGGAGAAATTCCGCCATGGCTGGGGAATGAAAAGACAACAGGAGAACTAAAGGACATATAGTGAGTTTCTGTTTTCAGTCTGTCCCTAGACCGCATGCTGTAACGACGTCCAGGATGGAGCTTCCCGTCATTCCCAACCTCGGGAAATAGGAGGGTGAGCAGGATAAGGGGGTGCCTGGCAGGGTGATGTGCAGGTCATTTTCTTTCGAGAGGGACTACTGACACAAATACATTGCTGGGGACACACAGCCACACAGGAAGTAGACAATCTGAATAATTCTATAACGATTAAAGAAACCAAAACTTTTATAAATTAAACAAAAATATTTCCACAAACAAAGCTCCAGGCCAAGGTGACTACCCCAGAAAACTGTAGCCAGAGCCTTTATAGACACAAAAAGAGGAGACGTGCCCCAGTCACTTCACTAGACCAGCGCAACCTCGGTCCCCACACCTGGCTGGCCGGCAGGAGAACGTCGCTGGGCCAGCTCATCACAGCCAGGCTGCAGGAGTCCTCTCACATGAGCAAAGTAAACCCCGCGGTCATTTAAAAGGCCACTACATCATGAAGTGCAACATTTAAAAATCAACTGACGTAACAGAATATAGGGGGGAAACCATATGATTATTTCAAAAGATACTAAGAAAGATAAATTTCAAGACCAGTTTATAATAAACCCTCAGCAAACTGGAAATAACAAGGAACTTCTAACATTTGCTCCAGAATACAACTAGCATCAAGCTGAACAAACATGTCCCCCCAGGGTCAGGGAGAGCTCAGGGTGGCTGCTCAGCACCGTCACCAACATTGCGCTGGGGCTGTGGCCCAGCAGAGGAGCAGAATGAAAGGCATAGTCTGGAAAGAAAAAATAAAACTATGAACAAATGGCCTGGGTATATGTGTTCACCATACAAAAAAAAAAAACTAATCACTGAATTTTGCAGAAATGCAAGATACAAGGTCAGTCTTTAAAAATCAATCTTATTTCTGTACCCGAGCAACAGACACTTGGAAATTAAATGTAAGAGATCACAGCATTTATCACAGCTACAAAAACTATTAAGAATTTAGGAAGGCCCTAGCCAGTTTGGCTCAGTGGATAGAGCGTCAGCCTGCAGACTCAAGGGCCCCAGGTTCAATTCCAGTCAAGGGCATGTACCTTGGTTGTGGGCGCATCCCCAGTGTGGGAGTGTGCAGGAGGCAGCTGATCAATGTTTCTCTCTCACTGATGTTTCTAACTCTCTATCCCTCTCCCTTCCTCTCTGTAAAAAAATCAATAAAATATATATTTTTTTAAAAAAAGAATTTAGGAAGAAACCCAGAGCCATGCTGGAGCCGGCGTGTCTGCTCGCAAAGACCCGCCCAACACACTTGTGTTGGTTCCCTGTTGCCCTGTAACAGGCCATCACTCGCCGGCAGCTGGTATTCCACGGCTCAGGGGGCAGAACCGCACAGTGAGGCGGGGTTCCCTGCCCAGGGTCTCACAGGCTTCGGCCACGTTGTGGGCTGGGCTGAGGTCTTACCTCGAGGGTCTGGAGAAAAATCCTGTTCCACCTTTTTTTTTTTACGGTTTAAAGTATTACACATAGTAGTACATATATCTCCTCTTTTTTTTCCCAATTGACATTCCCCCAGCCTCCCCTACCCCCTGTCACATGGTACTGGCACAAGAACAGACATATAGACCAATGGAATAGAATAGAGAATCCAGATATCCACCCAAACCACTTTGCTCAATTAATATTCGACAAAGGAAGGAAGAACATACAATGAGGTCAAGACAGTCTCTTCAGTGTTCGCTTCGGCAACACTTATACTAAATTGGAACGATACAGAGAAGAGAGATTTGCATGGCCCCTGCATAAGGGTGTCCAGCAAATCTTGTGACGCGTTCCACATTTAAAAAAAAAAAAAAAAGACAGTCTCTTCAATAAATGGGGTTGGGAAATTAAACAGATACATGCAAAAAAAATGAAACTAGACCACCAACTTACACCATACACAAAAATAAACTCAAAATGGATAAAGGACTTAAACATAAGACAGGAAACCATAATAATACTAGAGGAATCCACAGGCAGAGAAATCTCAGACATACGCTGAAGCAATTTCTTCACCAATACAGCTCCTATGGCAAGGGAAACTAAAGAGAACATAAACAAATAGGACTACATCAAAATAAAAAGCTTTTGCACAGCAAAAGAAACCATCAACAAAACAACAAGAAAGCCCACTGCATGGGAGAACATATTTGCAAATGTTATCACTGATAAAGGTTTAATCTCCAACATTTACAGGGAACTCATACAACTTAATAAAAGGAAGATAAATGATCCCATAAAAAAATGGGCAATGCCCTGACCGGTTTCGCTCAGTGGATGGCGCGTCGGCCTGCGGACTGAAGGGTCCCAGGTTCGATTCCGGTCAAGGGCGTGTACCTTGGTTGCAGGTACATCCCCAGTGGGAGGTGTGCAGGAGGCAGCTGATCGATGTTTCTCTCTCATCTATGTGTCTAACTCTCTATCCCTCTCCCTTCCTCTCTGTAAAAAAATCAATAAAAATATTTTTTTTAAAAATGCGCAATGGACCTAAATAGATACTTTTCTAAAGAAGACAGAAGGAAGGCCAACAGACATATGAAAACATGCTCAAAGTCACTAATTACCCGAGAGATACAAATCAAAACAACAATGCAGTACTATCTCACACCTGTCAGAATGGCTATCATCAACAAATCAACAAACGACAAGTGCTGGCGAGGATGTGGAGAAAAAGGAACCCTTGTGCACTGCTGGTGGGAATGCAGACTGGTGCAGCCACTGTGGAAAACAGTATGGACTTTCCTCAAAAAACTAAAAATGGAACTCCCATTTGACCCAGTAATCCCACTTCTAGGAATATATCCCAAGAAACTAGAAACACCAATCAGAAAGGATATATGCACTCCTATGTTCATAGCAGCACCATTCACCATAGCTAAGATTTGGAAACAGCCTAAATGCCCATCAGCAGATGAGTGGATTAAAAAACTGTGGTACATCTACACGATGGAATACTATGCTGCGGTAAAAAAGAAGGAATTCTTACTATTTGCAGCAGCATGGATGGAACTGGAGAGCATTATGCTAAATGAAATGAGCCAGGCAACGAAAGAAAAACACCACATGATCTCACTCATTCATGGAAAATAAGGAACATTATAACCTGATGAACAAAAAGATAGATACAGAGGCAGTAAAACAGATACAGACTGTCAAACTACAGTGGGAGGCTGGGGAGTGTTGGGGAGGGGGTGGTAAGAGATCAACCGAAGGACTTCTATACATGCACATAAGCACAACCAATGGACTCTTCCACCTTATTTTTTCTGGCACAATTCACTTCCTTGCTGCTGGAAGACTGAGTCCCCCCTCCCGCAGGCTGTGGGCAGGGACCATCTCAGCTCCCAGGCTGCTAAGTCATCAGGAGGGAGCCTGCCTCAGGTTGCATACTTCTCTGCTTCCAGTCTCTCTAACTCACACTTCTTCAACCAGCCAGAGACACGCCCTGCTTTTAAAGGGCTCCTGTGACTCGGTTACACCCCTTGGATTGTCGGCCTACCTTAGGTCAGCTGTGCCACTATCACGGGAAACCTAATACAGGGGTACATTCCACGTCCTCACAACCTAAGGACTACGCAGTGTGTACACCAAGGGGGCGGGAAGTCCTGGGCCTTCCTGGCGGCTCCTGCCACCACAGCATTTCCTCCAAACCCACGTTCATTGCTCTCACGCTGTTATCTTGAAATCCACGTCGGTGGGAGTACTCGCACCACAGAAATTAGCAGATGCCGTAAATCGGGGCTTTCCTGTTGCCCTGCATCCCAAAGAGCAGGTTTGTCAGCAAAGTGCTGAATAAATCTAACAAGAGATGGACCCGACTCTACACTGAGTGAGGATGGCCCACATGCATGGGCCATACCTGGTCCATGGATTGGGAGACTCGATACTGGGAAAATGTCAGCTCTCCAGCAGTGATCTGTAGGCACAATCCAATCTCAATCAAAATCTCACTGGCTGTCTGTGTAAATCATGTGATTCTAAAATTAACACGGAGGCGGGCTCTCTCTGGGGCACGCCCACGCCTTGTTTGTGGGAATTATAGGAACTGACAATACTAAATCCCGGCAAGAACGTGTGTAACTGTAACTCTCATTCACTGCTTCTGGGAACGCAGTTAAGACAGCCGCTGACACCCTCTGAGCAACAGCTCCACCCTTGAGTGTGGTCACCAACAGTGACATAAAAGAGTCTCAATAGTGGCTTTATTTAGGAATGGAAGACAACTCAATTACCTATGAGCAGAAGACTAGACACATAACTTATGCATGTTCATAAAATGGAGTTTAACATAGCAGTGAACAAAAATTAACTACAGCCACATACAACAGTGAGTGAGTCACCCAGATATAATCATGAGTGAAAGAAACACAAAAGAGTACATACAGTACACATTTAATGAAATTTAAGAAGAGGCAAACTAAAACTTCTACATTCATCAAAGACATTTGGGGGATAATTAAGACGATGTAAATAAGTACAGTATTAGAGATTTGTTCATTTTCTTAGGTGTGATGATGGTCTTGTTACCTTTCATCTGAAATAATTAAGAGTGAAGTGTCATAATATTTTTCAACCTACTTTTAAATAGTAAATACTAAGATCATTATTTTTATTATTAAAAATAAAGCTATTTTCATTTTGGAAAATTATGAGAAAGAACTATAGTTTTCTCATAAAATATAATATAAATGCTTCATTTTGGAATAAATTTTTAACCAGGAATAAAGGGAAAGATTGATATAGTTGACATATTAAAATTAAGAACTAGTAAGAACTTCTTTCGTCACAAGGTTAGTAAGAGAAAGGGTAAGCCACAAAATGGGGGACGAGGTTAATGAGTATTCGCTTTACAATAATGCATTAGGCTGCACGTTTAATGTCATGTGCTTCTCTGTGTGTTTTTGTTTTCCACAGAAGCAAATAAAAGGTTAAAAAGACATTGGGATGTAAAGGACCCAGTGGATTTGCTCAGCCAGTAGCCCCTGAGGAGGCCTTTATCTTGCTTGTTAAATGGGTCGTTTAGTTGAAAGGAGGGGTAGCTCTGCTGCCTGTGGAAGCCTTGAAAACAAACACACACACACAAAAACTAACAAGCAATTTTCTCCAAAGTGCTGGGGAAGAAGAACCTGGGGCAGTGAAGAGGTGGGAGCCGCCTGGGGAGCCGCCTGGAAAATATAAAACATGAAGCCAATTAATTTTCCCTGATTGGCATAAAAATTAATTTGCCTAGAATTATTCATGCTGAAGGGTTCTAATTATTCCTCTCCATCAAGATGAAAATTGAATTTTGTGCAAGGAAAACAAGAGGGACGCCAGAGGAAAATGGTGGGAGACAGGCCTATAGGGAGGGAGCAGCTGGGACCCAGGGGGTGACAAACACATAAGCATCCTGAGCTGTGTGTTTGGGGCGAGGGGGGAGATCCTCGGGGCCAGCTGCTGGAAGTTGCTCTCCCCTGAGAGGAAGCACTGAGTCAGAGAAGCACACCCGAGTGCCCATGCTGACAGCTCCGGCCCAATATGTACCAAAGCTGGGGAGACCCAGAGCTCCCCCCTCAGCTGATGCCGGTGCTGGCGACAGCTACATAACAAAATAAAAGGATGTGCTGTATGTGCATCTCTGCTGGTGACGGGTGTTCAATAAATGCCTGATGACTCACTGCTGCATTACTCATCTTTCAGCAGCCCACTGAAAAGTCACACCTAGAACTAAGGTAACTGAAGGAGAACCAAGATGGCGGCATAGGTAAACACCAGAGTTTGCTGCCTCGAACAACCACTTCAAAAATACAACTAAAAGATGGAACGGACATCACCCAGAACCACAGGAAAGCTGGCTGAGGTTAATTCTTCAACTAGAAGGAAAGAGAACAGCATACTGAGGCTCAGAGGAGGCGCAGTGCGGAAAATACAAAGGTGCGGAGCGGGCTGGTGGCTGAGGGCGCGGTTGTCGTTTTCAATTGGGAGGGAGGCTCAGGCTCTGAGCTCCAGTTCTGGGCGAGTCTCTAGGGACCCAGACTCAAACAGGAGAAGCGGGACTGTCTGGCATCAGTCGGAACGCGAGGGCAGCTTTCTCTCGGAGGTTTGCAGCGGTTGCTGGGACTCTGAGAGGCAGAGCCTCTGGGGACGGGACTGAGAGCAGCCATAACTGCTCGCTCTGCCTGCCCTGTTAGATCCCGTGCGACCAGCCCCGCCCAAGCCCTTCACAGAGCCATTTGCTGGATAGCCTCAGGCAAAGGCTAGATTAGCACCTCCCCAGAGGACAGAAGTTTTCCCACTACAGACACAGCTGATTCTCACAGCCAGTTGGCCTGGAGGTCAAATCCCCCCAGTATCAACTACAACAATCAAAGCTTAACTACAACAAGACTGCGCACAAAGACCACTAGGGGGTGCACCAAGAAAGCATAAAAAATGCGGAGACAAAGAAACAGGACAAAATTGTCCATGGAGGATATAGAGTTCAGAACCACACTTTTAAGGGCTCTCAAGAACTGTCTAGAAGCCACCGATAAACTTAATGAGATCTACAAGAAATCTAATGAGACCCTCGATGTTATGATAAAGAACCAACTAGAAACTAAGCATACACCGACTGAAATAAAGAATATTATACAGACTCCCAACAGCAGACCAGAGGAGCGCAAGAATCAAGGCAAAGATTTGAAATGCGAAGAAACAAAAAACACCCAACCGGAAAAGCAAAATGAAAAAAGAATCCGAAAATACGAAGATAGTGTAAGGAGCCTCTGGAACAGCTTCAAGCGTACCAACATCAGAATTATAGGGGTGCCAGAAGATGAGAGAGAGCAAGATATTGAAAACCTATTTGAAGAAATAATGACAGAAAACTTCCCCCACCTGGTGAAAGAAATGGACTTACAGGTCCAAGAAGCGCGGAGAACCTCAAACAAAAGGAATCCAAAGAGGACCACACCAAGACACATCATAATTAAAATGCCAAGAGCAAAAGACAAAGAGAGAATCTTAAAAGCAGCAAGAGAAAGAAACTCAGTTACCTACAAGGGAATACCCATACGACTGTCAGCTGATTTCTCAACAGAAACTTTGCAGGCCAGAAGGGAGTGGCAAGAAATATTCAAAGTGATGAATGCCAAGAACCTACAACCAAGATTACTTTACCCAGCAAAGCTATCATTCAGAATTGAAGGTCAGATAAAGAGCTTCACAGATAAGGAAGAGCTAAAGGAGTTCATCACCACCAAACCAGTATTAGATGAAATGCTGAAAGGTATCCTTTAAGAAGAGGAAGAAGAAGAAAAAGGTAAAGATACAAATTATGAACAACAAATATGCATCTATCAACAAGTGAATCTAAGAATCAAGTGAATGAATAATCTGATGAATAGAATGAACTGTTGATTATAATAGAATCAGGGACATAGAAAGGGAATGGACTGACTATTCTTGTGGGGGAAAGGGGTGTGGGAGATGCGGGAAGAGACTGGACAAAAATCGTGCACCTATGGATGAGGACAGTGGGTGGGGAGTGAGGGCGGAGGATGGGGTGGGAACTGGAAGGAGGGGAGTTATGGTGGGGGGAAAAGAGGAACAAATGTAATAATCTGAACAATAAAGATTTAATTATAAAAAAAAAAAGTCACACCTAGTCTGAGCCAACCCTGTGCTAAGTGCTGGCGGTGCAGAGGGGATGGTCAGCATTTACACCCCCTGGAAGCCCACTGTCTGTGTTACACTGCAATAGACCATTCGAGTGGCCAGAAGTGTTCTTAGGGAGGACAGAGGTGCAAGTCTTCTATCACTGAGAGGCACAAAGCACTGATGAGGAGAAATGAAGACCTAAACATATGGACATGCAAAGAACCCCGATTATCAGTGCATGACGAGTGGATTGACTTGCTTTACTGCCTATCAAAACATTTTCAGATGATGGTTGCTGGCCAGGGTTCCTCAGACAGAAGCAACAGGGTGTGCACATGCCCAGAGAGATTTACTTTAAGAAATTGGCTTATACAGTTACAGATTTGGTAAGTCCGAAATCTGCAGAGTAGGCCAGGGGCTGCAAACCAAGGAAGAGTCACAGTTTGAGTCCAAAGACTGTCTGCTGGCAGAATTCCTTCTTGCTCAGAGAAAATCAGTTTTTGTTTTATTAAGACCTGAAACTGATTGGGTGAGAATCAACCATATTGTGAAGATCAATTTGCTTTACTCAAAGCCCAGCAATTTATTTTTATATTTTTATTGAATTTGTTGGTTAACAAAATAATGTAGGTTTCAAGTGTACAGTTCTATAATTCATCATTTTTATATTGTATTATGTGATCACCACCCAAAGTCAAGTCTCCTTCTGTCACCATTTATCCCCCATTTACCCTCTTCTACCACCCGACCCCTTACCATCTGGTGATCACCATACTGTTGTCTGTGTCTCTGAGGTGGTTGGTTTTGTGTTTGTTTTTTTTGCTTAATCCCTTCACCTATTTCACCCAGCCCTCTGACCCTCCTCCCCGCTCACTGAGTCTTTCTATTTTATTTGTTAATTTATTTTGTTCATTAGATTCTACATGTAAGTGAAATCATATGGTCCTTGTCTTTCTCTGTCTGGTTTCTTCCCAGCATCTCTGCCACCTCATGTGGAGGAGGCAGGTCCCAGTGGAGGAGGCGGGTCATGGCAGGGGAGGGCAGTTGTGGGCGATTGGGCCTGCAGAGGAGGGGAGTCAGGAGCAAAAAGGTCAGTAGGGGAGGGCAGTTGGGTGCAATCGGGCCAGCAGGGGAGGGCAGTAGGGGGCGATCAGGCCTGCAGGGGAGGGCAGTTGGGGGTGATCAGGCCGGCATGGGAGAGCAGTTGGAGGCGATCAGGCTGGCAGGGAAGGGCAGTTGGGGGCAATCAGCCAGCAGGGGAGCATCAGGTCAGCAGGGGAGTGGTTAGCGGGCGAGCAGGCTGGCAGGCAGAAGCAGTTAGGGGCAATCAGGCAGGCAGGCAGGTGAGCGGTTAGGATCAGCAGTCCTGGATCATGAGAGGGATGTCCGACTGCCGGTTTAGGTCCAATCCTGCAGGGGTCCCAGATTGGAGAGGGTGCAGGCCAGGTTGAGGGACACCCCACCCCATGCACGAATTTCGTGCACCAGGCCTCTTGTTGTAAATAATGCTGCAATGAACACAGGGGTGTATATAGTCTTTCGAATTACTGTTTTGTGTTTCTTTGGACATATTGTCAGAAGTGGATTCACGGGGTCAAATGGCAGTTCCATTTTTAATTTTTGAAGGAAATTCCACAGTGACTGCACCAATCTTCATTCCCACCACAGTGCACAAGGGTTCCCTTTCCTCCACGTCCTCACAAACTCTTGTTGTTTGTTGACTTATTGATGGTAGCCATTCTGGCAAGTGTGAGGGGATTTCTCATTGTGGTTTTAGTTTGCATTTCTCTGATGATTAGTGATATTGGGCATCTTTTCATATACCTATTGGCCATCTGTTTGCCCTTTTGGAGAAGTGGCTATTCAGGTCCTTGGCCCATTTTTTAATTGGGTTGCTTGGGGTTTTTTGGTGTTGAGTTGTATAAGTTGTTTATAAATTTTGGATACTAACCCTTACCAAATGCATCACTGATGAATATGTTCTCTCATTCAGTAGGCTGTCTTTACATTTTGCTGATCGTTTCCTTGGCTATATGAAAACTGTTGTTTGATGTAGTCTCATTTGTTTGTTTTTACTTTTATTTCCCTTGCCCAAAGAGATATATCAGAAAAAATATTACTAAGAAAAATGTCTGAGATTTTACTGCCTGTATTTTCTTCTAGGGTTTTGTGGTTTCGAGTCTTACGCTTAAGTCTTCAATCCATTTTTAGTTTATTCTTGTATACGGTATGTTGCAAGAAGGCCGTCTAGTTTGTTTGTTTTTTTTAAAGGACATCCAGATTGCAAATTTTCAGGCTGAGATGTCAATGGATGCTACATTTAATATATATTTTATTGATTTTTTTACAGAGAGGATGGGAGAGGACAGAGAGTTAGAAACATTGATGACAGAGAAACATCGATCAGCTGCCTCCTGCACACTCCCCACTGGGGATGTACCTGCAACCAAGGTACATGCCCTTGACTGGAATCGAACCTGGGACCTTTCAGTCCACAGGCTGACGCTCTATCCACTGAGCCAAACCGGTTAGGGCAAGACAGTCTAGTTGTTGTTTTTTTGCATGTATCTGTCCAATTTTCCCAACAACACTTATTGAATTGACTATCTTTACCCCATTGTATGTTCTTGCCTCCTTTGTCAAATATTAGTTGACCATATAAGTGTGAGTTTACATCTGTTCTATTGATTTCTTTTTATGCCAGCACCATGCTGTTTTGACTACTGTAGTCTTGTAGTAGTTTCTTAGGGATACTATTTTAAAAATCAGCACAAACTAAGTGGCTTAAAATAACAAATTTATTTTGTCATGTTCTGGAGGCCCAAAGGCAAGGTGTGGGTGGGGCCATGTTGTCTCTGAAGGTTCTAGAGACAAATCCTTCCTTGCCTTTCTCTAGTGTCTGGTGGTTGCCAGCAATTCTTGGCATTCCTTGGCTTGCAGCCTTGCCATTCCATCTCTGCCTCTAGCATCATCTGATCTTCTTCCCTGTGTCTCCTGTGTCCAAATTATCCTCGTCTTATAAGGACACCCTCATTGGATTAGGACCCATCCTAATCCAGTATGACCTCATCTTAACTTGATTATATTTGCAAAGACCCTATTTCCAATTAAGGTCACATTCACAGGTGCTGGAGATTAGGACTTAATATATCTTCACATGGGAAGCTCATTTCAACCCACAGCACCAAAAAAAAAAAAAACTATCTTTCAGGCTAAAAGGTAAATTCAGAAATTTTCAGACCAAAAAACTGAGAAAGTTTGTCCTCACAGAAAGAAATTCTAAAGGATGTACTTTATACAGAAGTAAAATGATTAAAAACATGGTGAGAGATACAAGAAAGATTACTGATCAAATAAATTTTTAAATGTGGATGAATTCAATTAATTTGTGAAATAGTAACAACAATGTCTTATTTGTTTCTATCCACAAGAAAAGAAAATAGATGTCCACAAAACAAACAAAAATTTTCATACCAGTATCATTGGTAATAGCCAGAAAGTGAAAACAACTAACGTGCCCATCAACTGATGAATAGATACATAAAATGTGGTATCTTGCCTTAGCCGGTCTGGCTCAGTGGATGGAGTGTCAGCCTGTGGACTGGAAGATCCCAGGTTCAATTCCAGTCAAGGGTATACACCCAGGTTGCAGGCTCGATTCCCAGTAGAGGGTGGGCAGGAGGCAGTCAATCAATGAGTCTCTCTCATCATTGATGTTTCTCTCTCTCTCTCTCTTTCTTTCTCTCTCTCTCTCTCTCTCTCTCTCTCTCTCTCTCTCTCTCTCTCCTTCTCTCTCTCTCTCCTCCTCCTCCTCCTCCTCCTCCTCCTCCTCCTCCTCCTCCTCTCTGAAATCAATAAAAAATACATTTTTAAAATGTGGTATATTCATACAACAGAATGCTATCTATACTAATAAAAGGGTAATATGCTAATTAGACTGGGAGATATTCCGGACATCCTTCTGGACAAAGCCATGGTGGCGGGGCTGAGGCAGAGGCAGTTAGGGGCAATCAAGCCAGGAGGAGAGGGCAGTTGGGGGTGATCAGGCCAGCAGGGGTGGCAGTTGGGGGTGAACAGGCTGGCAATGGGGGGGCATTTGGGGCCAAGCAGACTGGCAGTGGGGGGCAGTTGGAGGCAATCAGGCCGGCAAGGGGGGGCAGTTTAGGGCAAGCAAGCCAGCAGGGGGGCAGTTGGGGGCCATGAGACCAGCTGGGGAGGGCAGTTGGGGTGATCAGGCTGGCAGGGGAGGTCAATTGGAGGTGATCAGGCCAGTGTGGGGGGGGGGGCAGTTGGGGATGAGTAGGCCGGCAGGCAGAGTGGTTAGGGGCAATCGGGCAGGCAGGCAGGTGAGTGGTTAGGAGCCAGTGGTCCCAGATTGCGAGAGGGATGTCTGACTGCCAGTTTAGGCCCAATCCCTGTGGCATCAGGCCTAAACCAGCAGTCGGACATCCCCTGAGGGGTCCCAGATTTAAGAGTGTGCAGGCCGGGCTGAGGGACACCCCCACTCCCTGTACACAAATTTCATGCACCGGGCCACTAGTTGGGAAATAAAAAGGAATAGAATACTGATAGATGCTACAGCATAGATGAACTTTGGGAATATTATTTTATTATTTTTTAAAAATATATTTTATTGATTTTTTACAGAGAGGAAGGGAGAGAGATAGAGAGTTAGAAACATCGATGAAAGAGAAACATCGATCAGCTGCTTCCTCCACATCTCCCACTGGGGATGTGCCCGCAACCCAGGTACATGCCCTTGACCGGAATTGAACCTGGGACCTTTCAGTCCACAGGCCGACGCTCACTGAGCCAAACCGGTTTCGGCTGGGAATATTATTTTAAATAAAAGAAGCCAGTCACTAAGGCAGTGATGGCGAGCCTTTTGAGCTCGGCGTGTCAGCATTTTGAAAAACCCTAACTTAACTCTGGTGCCGTGTCACATATAGAAATTTTTGATATTTGCAACCATAGTAAAACAAAGACTTATATTTTTGATATTTATTTCATATATTTAGATGCCATTTAACAAAAAAAATCAACCAAAAAAAGTGAGTTCGCGTGTCACCTCTGACACGCGTGTCATAGGTTCGCCATCACTGCACTAAGGTCTGTGTGATTCCATTTATATGAAATGTCCATAAAAGGCAAACCTATAGAGACAGAAAGTAGATCAGTTATTTGTAAGGGCAGGGGAAGGGAAGAATGGGAGTGACTGCTAATGGGGATGGGGTTTCTTTCAGGGATGATGAAATATAAAATGAGACTCTAGTGATGGTTGCGCAACTCTGTAAATGTACTCAAAACTGTGGAAATATACACTTTCAGTGGGTAATTTTATGGTATGTACATTATATTACAATAAATCTTTTTTTAATAGAGAGTTAAACATACTGGGGGCAGGACACAGTAAAATATCGCTGCTGATCGCTGCTGGAGCTTTGGCATCACATACACTTTCCTGGAGCAAGATGGAGCCCAGAGAAGAACAAGAGCATCGGCCAGACTTTAAAAGAGATTCCTGAGAACCTTCTAACTTCTTCTCGTATCTCATACTCAGAACATCCCTGAACTGTCACACAGTGAGCAGGGGAGGTTGAGAAATGTAGCTGATAATTGGGCACCTTATGACCCAAATTTACTTGGGGCTCTGTTATGAACAAGGAGCAGAGTGGATGTCAGGGCGATGAGCATCAGCACTTCCCCCTCCTCTTGCCCTTGCCTGATGTGTTCTCCTGCCCTGGTCCTTGAGGGAACCCAACGGACAGCCCTGACAGCAGCTCTAACCCACTCTGACGCATGTACTTGACCTGCAGGGAGAGCTGGGTCTAGCTGTGTGAGAAAGTCTGGGCCCCAGGGTCCACTTCCCGCTGAGGCTGCCCTCATATCCACCCTGTTTGAGCCTTACCACCTTGCAGAGCACTGAGCCAACCGACGCATCAGGCCGTGGGCACAGAAGTGTTCCCTCAGTACACACCAGCCCTCACATCTGCCTGCAGCACCCTTCTCCCAGGTATGGCACTAAAGCTGCTTCCACACATCACCAAACACCCCGTGGTTGAGCATCGCTGCCACTCTGACTGACATTTATAGAATGCTACAACCAGACACACTGCATTCTCAACTATACACAGAACTTTCACCAAAGCAGACCATATGCCTCGAGAAATTTCAAAATGGTGAAGTGGTGCAAAGTATGTTATCTGACCAAAATGGAATCAAGTTAGAAATCAATAAAATATATCTGGAAAATCTCTAAATAAATACATTGAATGATAAAAACACAAATTATCAATATTTCTGAAATTCAGTTTATATACTTACCCTAGAAAATAAAAAAGGTTTTAAAACCAATCACCTAAGATTCCACTTTAAAACTATACAAAGTAGTAAAAATTAAACTCAAAACAAATAGACAAAAGAAAGGTAAAATCAACATCATTAAAATGTCCATACTATCCAAAGCAATCTATAGATTCAATGCAATCCTTATTAAAATACCAACAGCATATTTCACAGACCTAGACTAAACACCATAAACACTTTTATATGGAACCAGAAAAGACCCTGAATAGCCACAACAATCTTGAGAAAAAAAGACCAAAGTTGGAGGAATCACAATGCCAGATGTCAAATTACACTACAAAACCACTGTACTCAAATCAGCCTGGTACTGGCACAAGAACAGGTATATAGATCAGTTGAACAGAACAGAGACCCCAGAAATCGACCCAAGCCATTATGGTCAATTAATATTTGACAAAGGAGGCAAAAGCATACAATGGAATCAAGACAGTCTCTTCAATAAATGGTATTGGGAAAACTAGATGGGTATATGCAAAAAAGTGAAACTAGATCACCAACTTACACCATACACAACAATAAACTCAAAATGGACAAAAGATTTAAATGTAAGTCGAGAAACCATAAAAATCCTAGAAAAAACCATAGGCAGCAAAATCTCAGACATCTCTCATAGGAACATGTTTATTGATGCCATCTCCTAGGTAGTGGTTCTCAACCTTCCTAATGCCACGGTCCTTTAATATAGTTCCTCATGTTGTGGTGACCCCCAACCATAAAATTATTTTTGTTGCTACTTCATAACTGTAATTTTGCTACCGTTATGAATCGTAATGTAAATATCTGATATGCAGGATGTATTTTCAGGGGTCGCGACCCACAGATTGAGAAACGCTTTCTAGGGCAAGGGAAACTAAGGAGAAAATATGGGACCACAAATAGGACCACATCAAAATAAAAAACTTCTGCACAGCAAAAGAAACCAGCAACAAAACGAAAAGGGAACTCACTATATGGGAGAACATATTTGGCAATGATACACCTGATAAAGGGTTAATTACCAAAATATATAAGGAACTCATACAACTTAAGAAAAGGAATACAAACAATCATCAGAGAGATGCAAATTAAAATGACAATGAGGTATCACCTCACACCTATCAGAATTGCTACCATCAACAAATCAACAAATGACAAGTGCTGGGGAGGATGTGGAGAAAAGGGAACCCTCATGCACTGCTGGTGGAAATGCAGACTGGTGCAGCCACTGTAGAAAACAGTACAGACTTTCCTCAAAATATTAAAAATGGAACTCCCATTTGACTCAGTGATCCCACTTCTAGGAATATATCCTAAGAAACTCAAACACCAATCAGAAAGGATATATGCACCCCTATGTTCATAAAAGCACAATTTACCATAGCTAAGATAGCCCAAGTGGAAATAGCCCAAGTGCCCATCAGTAGATGAGTGGATAAAAAAGCTGTAGTACATTTACACAATGGAATACTAAACAGCAATAAAAAAGAAGGGACTCTTACCATTTACAACAGCATGGATGGACCTGGAGAGCATTACCAGTATACTAAGCAAAATGAGCCAGTCGGAGAAAGGTAAATATCACATGATCTCACTCATTTGTGGAATATAATGAACAACATACATAAACTGATGAACAAAATATATCCAAAGACATAGAACCATGGAACAGACTGATGAATTTTAGAGGGATGGTGGGGATGGGGAGTTACGGGGGAGAGGAGGGAGATTAACTAGGGAACTTATATGCATAGCCCATGGACACAGACAAAAGTGTGGTGAAGGCTTGGAAGGGGCAGGTATGGGGATGAGGGGGTCAATGGGAAAAACAAAGGGGGCATCTGTAATACTTTCAACAATAAAGATAAACTTTAAAAAGAAAAAATAAAGTAGAAAAAAATAATTTTTGATAATATGTTAAACAAATCAACTCAAAATGGACAATATGTTTGATAATCTGATAGGGGAAATCTCAGTGTTTTAATGGGCATTTCTTTGATTATCAGTGAAGCTGAATATTCTAAAATGTTAATTGTATATTTTTATTTCTTCTTTTGTACACTTCCTTTTGATCATTTTTCTACTGGAATGTTCATTTTCATTGATTTGTAATTGTTTTTTATATATTAGAGGTGTTAATCCTTTGTCATATTTTGTGCCTTGTTTTTAGTTCCTCAATAAGTTTAATTAAATAGTTCTTTTAAATAATCTACTATATAATAAAGAGCTAATATGCAAATGGTCATCACACCCTCATGCCCTCATGCCTTAACGGCTCAGACACTCAACCCTGGGGAGAGAGGAATGGGGACCAGCCAGGCTGTGGCCCAGGAGAGGGACAAGCTGCCCGCCCCACAGTCCCGGGCGCCAGCGGCTGCACCTGAGGCCCGGGAGAGGAACAGCTGCCTTCCCTGCAGTCCCAGGCGTCTGTGACTGTGGCCCGGGCGAAGCCGCCCACCCACAGTCCCCTGCAGCTGCAGCCGGCCCAGGCAAAGCCAGCCCAGGTCCTGGGTGTCTGCGACTGGCCAGAGGAGGGAATCCTGGGTCCCAGGTGCAGGACAAGGCAGAGACAGTTGGGGCGATCAGGCCAGCAGGGGAGCAGTTAGGGGTGATCAGGCAGGAAGGCAGAGGTGGTTAGGGGCGATCAGGCAGGCAGGTAGAGGGGTTAGGGGTGATCAGGCAGGCAGGCAGGCGAGCGGTTAGGAGCCAGCAGTCCCAGATTACAAGAGACAGTCAGATATCCCCCAAGGGGTCCCAGATTGGAGAGGGTGCAGGCCTGGCTGAGGGACCCCCCCCCCCCCCGTGCATGAATTTCATGCACCAGACCTCTGGTAATAAGGAAAAAGCTTTATTAAAAATAGAAAGTAATAAGTGTAGAAGTGAAATCAATAAAAACAGAAAGCAAACAACCAACAGAAAAAAATAAATAAAACTGAAAGCTGATTCTTTAAAAGATGAAGAAAACCTGTAAGCTCCTAGATAAAATAATCAGGGCGAAGGGTGGAGAAAACACACAAATCACCAGCATCAGGACAGAAAAGCAGAGACCACTCCAGAGGCTGCAGACCTAGGAAGGTGAGTGAAAAAATACTATGAAAAAGCCCATGACAATGAATTTCACAATAGATTCAATGGCAAATTCCTAAAAGAGATGCACATTACCATAACTAACCAAGAAGAAAGGGAAAATTTGAATAGACTTATGTCTGTTTTTTATAATGCTTTGTAATTTAAAACCTTCCCCAAAAGAAACGTCAGGCCTAAATGACTTCCCTAGTGAATTCTATCAAATCTTACACAAACAATTTCAGAAAGTAGAGAAGAAGAAAACAATTTCCCATTCATTTAATAAAACCAGCATAACCCACCACTGACCAAGTGGGGTATTTATCCCAAGAATATAAATTTGGATTGACATTAAAAAAATAAATCATCATATTAACACAACAAGGGAGAAAACTCACATAATCATATCAATTGATGCAGTAAAAGCATTTCACAAAACATAGTCCCCATTTATGATTTCCTAAATTAGGAATATCAGCCTAATAACGGACATCTACAAACACCCACTGAATACCAGGCCTACTGGTACCAGACGGTGCTTTCCCAGGATCAACAGCAAGGCGACGAGGTGCACTCGCGCTTCACTCAGCACGTTCCTGGAGCACTGCCTGGTGCAGCAGGAGGAAAGATAAATAAATAAATAAAAGCCCTAAGGACTAGAAGAAAATTAAAGTGTCTTTTTCTCACAGAAGATACAATAAAATATACAGAGAAAATCTTAAATAATCTACAAAAAACTAAAAGAACTACTAACTAAACTTGACGAAGTTGTAGGATACAAGATCAACAGGGAAAAATCATTTTTTGTCCCAGAAAATGTATTCTCTTTAAATATTTTTATTGTAGTTTTATTGAGGCATGATTAACAATAATCAACCCCATAATCAACTCCTCAGTCCCATATATTTAATAAATTGCACATATGTAAATTGTATGACTTGGTATGTTTTGACAGATGTATGCACCCGTGAAACCAAAACCAAGGTCAGGATCATCACCTCCAAAAGTTTCCTCATGCCCCCTTGTAATTTCTCTCTCCTCCCAGACCTCGTGCATCTGCAGCAAACCATGAAAGATGTTTGCATTTCCTAAAACTTTTATGTCAATATGATCATGCATGTAGTATGTACTTGTCTGACTTCCTTCACATAGATAGCATATTATTTTGATATTTATCTATGTTGTGGCATGTACCGATAGTTTTTCCCCTTGTTTTATTGCCGAGGGGTATTCTCTTGTATGAATATGCCACAGTTTACCCGTTCACCTGCTGATGGACATTTGAATGCTTTCCAGTTGAGGCTGCAATGAACACGTTTGTACAAGTCTTTGAATCAACCTCTATACTGTGGCAAATTTATTTCTGTACATGAGCAGCAAGCGAATTAGAAAATGAAATTAAAAGTACAATATCACCCTAGCTGGTTTGGCTCAGTGGATAGAGCATTGGCCTGTGGACAAAAGGGTCCCAGGTTTGATTCCAGTCAAGGGCATATGCCTGGGTTGCGGGCTCAGTCCCCAGCAGGGGGTGTACAGGAGGCAGCCGATCAATGGATTTTCTCTCATCATTAATGTTTCTATCTCTCCCTCTCCCTTCTTCTCTGAAATCAATAAAAATATATTTAAAACAAACAAAAAAATAGAATATCATTTATAATAGCATCCAAAAAAGCATAAATTACTTTTATTTGTAAAGCATTTTAAAATTTTCATAAATGTCTGTCTTAATAGTGTGAAGAACTAAGCAAGGCTCAGTCACCTCTAGCTCTCTTGTCTGGAGAGTTCAGGGAACTTCCTCACATCATTTGTTATGGTAAAGGCTGTCAATCAACAATTATCATTGCCTCACTATAGCCTCAATGTCTATAGTTCCCAAACCAAAAGTCATTGTGCATTTACTAAAAATATTTTCAGACTCATGGGTGTATTATACAAAGTTCCAGGTTAATCTTACTTAATTTTATACTTTTAAGAAAGAAGACAAGAGAAGAAGAGAAAGGAAAGAAATAGTGGGTAAGAAATTACAGTGGGGCCTTGACTTACGAGTTTAATTCGTTCAGTGACAGAGCTCGTAACTCAAATTACTCGTATGTCAAATCAGGCTGATGTTGTCGCGTTCACTGTGAGGTTCGCTGCGCCAACTAGCAGTGGGGTATCTGAAGCTGGCTCGTAACCTGAATTTTAGCTTGCAACTCAAAGCAAAAAATCAGCCAAGAGACGGCTCATATCTCGAAAAACTCGTTAGTCAGGACACTCGTAAGTCAAGGCCCCACTGTATATAATACTGAGTATTACCTCTTACGCAAAGCTGACATTTATGAACTTGTGGTTACAGAAGGCCTAAGTCACATCCTCAAACAATGTAACTAGTAAATCCCAGATTACTCTCTGATGGCTATAAGCTTATTTGTTTTTGTTTTTGTTTTTCACTGAGGTATATACTCATAATGTAAAATTTACCATTTTAGCCATTTTTAAGCATGCAATTCAGTAGCATTAAGTACATTTATATTGTACAACTATCACTACCATCCATCCCAAAAACTCTTCAAATCTTTCAAAACTGAAACTCTGTACCCAATAAACAATAACTCCTCCTGCCCCCTTTCCCCAATCCCTGGCAACCACCATTTTACTTTCTGTCCATGAGTTTGACTACTCTAGGTACATGATAGAATCATACAGTATTGGTCTTTTTAGGACTGGCTTATTTCACTTAGCATAATGTCCTCAAGGTTCATCTATATTATGGCACATGTCAAAATTTCCTTCCTTTTTAAAGCTGAATAATATTCCATTGTATGTTTGTTTATCCATCCATTTGTCAATACTGGCTATTGTGAGTAACGCTGATATGAATATGGATGTACAAATGTCTGTTTGAGGCCCTGTTTTCAATTCTTTTGGTGGAATTGCTGAATCATATGGTAATTATACTTTTAATATTTTGAGGAATCCCCACATTGTTTTCCACAACAATGGCACCATCTTATATTCCCACCAACAATGCACCAGGATCCCAATTTCCTCACATCCTCACCAACACTGGCCTTCTCTGTTGCTGTTTGTTGTTTTATTTTGTTTTGTTTTACAGTAGTCATACTAATGGGTGTGGGATTGTAACTTGTCACAGCTTTGATTGATGGTGTTAAGCATATTTTCCTGTGATTGCTGGCCATCCTATATAATGAAAGAGAAACATGTAAATTGACCATCCCTCTGCTACACTCACAAGCCAATCAGGTGTGGGTATCCAAATTAACCTGACAAAGATGGCGGGTTAATTTGCATACACAGGCGCTGAGCGGAGAGCAGAACAGGAGAGCTGGCAGCTTGGAGGACTTGGCAGAGTGAAAGCCCATGGGACAGAGACAGAGCAGGAAGGGAAAACCAAGATCTCAGGGAGCATGAGGAATTCTGGGAATAGTAGTTTTGGTGGCAGCCCCAGGACCAGAAGCAGAAGCCCAGAGTACGGGGAGCACCAGGAAAGCGGGAATCATAGTTCTGGTGGCAGACGGATCTCCTAGACACTAGAGCAAAGTGAGCCTGGAGCAAGTCACTGTTGTGGTGGGGGATGGAGGGAAAGCAAAGGTGAGAGACATAACTAAAATCAGAGTGTCAGGAAAAATTAAAGGAAAGATATCCTAAAACTTCCAGGAAATCTCCACCAATGAAGCAAAGAAAAAAAATGCCTCTATTATTCTGTAGCAACAAACCAAACTGAGTTGGGGTCTCAGACAATACGTTCATATGATTGCAAAGACAGACAGAAACTTCCAGATTGTAGAGGGCTCCCCTGAGGGCTCCCAGATTGGAGAGGGTGCAGGTTTGGCTGAGGGACCCTCACACCCCCCAGTGCATGAATGTCGTGCACCGGGCCTCTAGTTTGTATATATTACTTGCTGAAATATCTATTCAAGTCCATTGCCCCTTTTTTTTAATCCTCACCCAAGGACATGTCATCTCTGATGTGAGAGAGAGGAAGTGGGGAGACAGAGAAACATTGATCTGAGAGAGAAATATGGATCGGCTGCCTCCTGTACACACCCCGACAGGGGATCATACTGGCAACCTAGGTATGTGCTCTGACCAGGAATCAAACCCACAAGCTTTGGTGCATGGGAGGATGCTCCAACCAAATGAGCCATCCAGTCAGGGCCAGAGCCCATTTTTTAAATAGATTGTTGTTGTTGTTGTTATTGTTGTTGTTGTTGTTGTTACTGTTCTTGCTGTTGTTAATTTATAGGAGTTTTCTGTATATTCCGGATATTAATTCCTTATTAGATATGTAATTTGAAACTATTTTCTGCCATTCTATGTGTTGCCTTTTACTCTGTTGATAGTGTCCTTTGATGCACAAAAGTTTTTAATTTGGATGAAGTCCAATTTATTTGTTTGTTTTGTTGCCTGTGTATTTTGTGTCACATCAAATAAATCATTGCCAAATTCAATATCATAAAGTTTTCTTCTCAGAATTTTATAGTTTTAGCTCATACATTTAGGTCTTTGATCCATTTTGAGTTAATTTTTGTAAATGGTATATGGTAAGGGACCAACTTGACTCTCTTGCATGAGGATATCCAGTTTTCCCAGCATCATTTGTTGAAAATACTGTTCTTTCCCACTGAATGATATTTGAACACTTGTAAAATAATATCTGATCATATGTGAGGGTTTTATTCTCAGCTATTTAATTCCATTGATCCATATGTCTGTGTTTTATGCCAGTACCACACTGCTTTGATTATTGTAGATTTGTAGTAAGTTTTAAAATCAAAATATGTGAGTATTCCAATTTAGTTCCTCTTTTTCAAGATTGTTTTGGCTATTCGTATTCACTTGAGGTTTTATATAAAGTTTAAGATGGATTTTTCTATTTCTTCAAAAAAAATCATTGAGATTTTGATAGGATTGCATTGAATCTGTAGATCATTTTGGGTAGTGTTTACATCTTAACAATATTCAGTCTTTCAATCCATGAAGTTGGGATGTCTTTCCATTTATTTATTTTCTTTATTTTCTTTCAGCAATGTCTTGTAGTTTTTATTGTACAAGTCTTTTTCTTCCTTGGTTGAGTTAATTCCCAAGTATTCTATTTATTTTTTCATACAATTGTAAATGGATTTGTTTCCTTAATTTCTTTTTAGAATTGTTCAAGGACACTATAAAGAAGAAATGCAGCTTATTTTTGCATGTTAATTTTGTATCCTATTTTTTGTTGTTGTTAATCTTCACCCGAGGATATTTTTTCCATTGATTGTTTTTAGAGAGAGTTGGAGGGAAGGGGAGAGACAGAGAGAGAGAGAGAAACATCAATATGAGAGAGACTTGTGTCCATACCGGAATTGAGCCTGCAACTGAGGTATGTGCCCTTGACTGGAATCTAACCTGAAACCCTTCAGTCTGCAGGCCAACGCTCTAACCACTGAGCAACCAACTGGGCAAGGATCCTATTATTTTGTTAAATGTATTAGTTATAATAGTTTTATGTAGTATCATTAGAGTATAATCTTTTCCACTATAAAACCATATCATCTGGGAACAAAATAATTTTATTTCTTCCTTTCCAATTGGATGCCTTTTATTTCATTTTCTTGCCCAATTGTTCTGGCTAGAATGTCCAGTAGTATGCTGAATAGAAGTGGTGACAGTATGCATCTCTAACCTTGTTCCTGATCTTATAGGAATACCTATAAGATCTTAAAGTCCCAATGCCCCCATGTATGGTAGGTAGCTTTCTGTCTTTCAGCATTGAGTATGATGTTAGCCATGGGTTTTTCATATATGGTTTTCATTATGTTGAGGTAGTTTCTTTATATTCCTACATTGTTGAGTGTTTTTATCATAAAAATATGTTTAATTTTGTCAGATGCCTTTTTTTTTTTTTGCTTTAATTGAGATTATCATGTTGTTGTTGTTTTTCCTCCATTCTGTCAATGTGGTACATTACACTGATCAAGTTAATATGCTGAAACACCCTGGCCTCTCAGGCATGAATCCCATTGGACCGGGGTGTATACTGCGGTTAATAAGCTGTTGAATTCAGTTTGCTAGTATTTTGTTGAGGTTTTTACATCCATGTTCAGAGGGCTATTGGTCTGTAGTTTTCTTTTCTCACAGTGTCTTACCAGGGCAATGCTGTCCTCAGAATGAATTAGGAAGTATTTCCTTCTTTTCAATTTCTTGGGAATGTTTGAGAAGAATTGGTATTAGTTCTTCTTTGAATGTTTGATAAAATTCACCAGTGAAACCATCAGATCCAGGGATTTTCTTGTAGGGAGGTTTTGGTTACTGATTTCATCTCCTTATTAGTCACAGATCTACTCAGATTTTCTATTTCTTCACAATTAAGCCTTGTTGGATTCTGTCCATTTTTTCCAGGTTGGCCAATATTTTGGAATACTGTTGTTCATAGTACTCTCTTTTAAACCTTTTAATTTCTGTAGAATTAGCCATAATGATCCCACTTTCATTTCTGATTTTAGTCATTTGGATCCTCTCTCTTCTTTCTTATTCAATCTCATAAGCTTATTCTTAAAGTGTGAGTTTGCTTAAAACCAGCTCCATTCGTGGATGAGTAAGTGAGTAAGTAGGTGACCAAGTGAATATATCATATAACTCCCCTCTTGATGCCCCAATGCCCCCATGTATGGACATTGTCAGAGACAGCAAGAGCACTGCTCAGCACTGCTGCTCTGAATTGCTCTGAGTCCATATATTCTTCTAAATTCTTTCCTACTACACCAGAATAGGTTCCTTCTCAAACCTACTTGCTACATTAACTGTTGGGAACTTAGTCCAAGTTCCTCCTTTATCCTCTTCTCACTAGCTACAGGTGTCGGGTCCAAGCCCCTCTGCCTGGAGCTAGACCTCCTAGGACGCAGTGTCTTAGACGGAGAAGCCATGAGAGGCTGTGGGTGTGTAAGAATGAGTCTATATTGCAGAAGCCAATGGCCATAAGCCATTAGACAAGATAGTCCTTTATAACAGTGTCCCAATCAGGCAGCGGTGCACCAGCTGGTAAATATCTTTCCCACATAGTCACGCCTCTAATATAGTCTCTGTCCCCACAGTCATTCTCTGAGCAGCCACACACTGCCCCCTAGACTCACCACCTCACATAGTAGTGGCACCTGAGCTCTCCCTTAGAGCTCCAGCCTCGGTAGCCTCTCCAGCCTCTCTGGCTCAGCAGCTTCTCCCGTCTCCCCTGCCCGGCACACTGGCTGGTCTCTGTAGCCTCACATGGTAACTACCTCTAAGCTTCTCCTCAGCACACTGGCTGGGTAACATGGTAGCTGTATCTGAGCTCTTTATGAGCTCTTAGCCTTACATCTGAGTACCAGCTCTCAGCCCCGTCTGAGCGCTCTAGCCTTTCCCTCCTCCAGCCCCTTCTTCACACTCCAGAACACTAGCTGGTCAGGAACTTGTATATTATTCCAGAGACAAAGGAGGTTTTGTGCCAATAGTTACATCCATCATGTTTTGGCTACAGAAGAGCACACGTGCGCAGTGTACCGTGGGGTTGTTGTGCCTGTGGCCTTGCACCTGCTTATGGCATCTTAGCCTCGGCACAGAGTGGCCTTGGACATGCGGTGTATTGACAACAAGGCCTCTGTGCTTTAACTGGCCTTGACTACCAGGCATTTCTGCCATGGTTCCACAGACATTGGGGAATAAAAGAACTGGGGCTCAGAAAAAAATAAAACCCTAAAAGTCAGTTTTCCTTAGAGACCCATTCAGAATGTTCCACACCAGCCTCCAGAACCCAGTCCCTTCTCAGCCTTATCCTTTTCTTTCTGGCTCTTTGAAAAGTGTCCACAGTTGTGAGTCCATTTCCCTGAGTAAAGGGAAGCACCTCCAGTTACGCACAGACTGGAAAGCTGACTTGGGAAGAAAGCACTTTTCTTCACACCTCTGGCCTCCCTGCACTGGGCTCACTCCTGCCTCAGCATGGCCAGAGCCTCCTTCTACCCCAGTGCAGCCTCACACTGCAGTCTTCCTTTCTCTCCTCCAAACATAACCTCTGGGGCCCAGGCGGGGGCACCGCTTCAGGGACTGACTAACTAATCCAATGAAGTTACCAGGTTAAGACCCTAATGAGCCATAACAGCTTAATGGACTCTGCTTTCCATAAAGCGCTTGAATTTTAATTTAGTCTGAGTGCATTAAGACAAAGCAGGAAATTGAGTTTCATGTGTCGTGGCAGTCAGTGGAGGACGGATTTGGGATGTGGAAACGACCTTGGGAACAGCCTGGTAGGGAGTGACAGCAAAGGCTGGAAGCATCGGAGGGCCTGAGGAACGTCAGCATCCAGCAAGGCTCAGGCTGGAAATGGGAGGGAAGAGTGATGGCGGGAGCAGCCTAGGACATATCCCAAACCATTTCCAAAACTTCGGCATCCATCTTTTCACTCTCCTTAAAAGATTTCAAAAGCAATCTCAGCGTGCATCATGCTGGGTATACTGGCGCCACCTGGGAGTCGCTGAAATAAGTTCTGACTTGGAGTGTGGCCAACCTTCTCAGTTTGTTTGGGTTTTTCTTAATTGTATTATAGAAAGTCTCATTTCCCAGGAAACCACTCAGTTCCAGGAAAACTGGGAGGGCTCATCACCCTGGACCTGAGAAACACCTTTGGGGTGCTCACTGCCTTCTGGAGGTCGGCCCGTCTCCCCTCTCCACTCCCATCCTCATAGGTGGCACTCCAGTACTGGCTTTTCTACAGCAAATTGGACCGGTTATACCAAATAGACAGCCTGATACAAGTTGGGCCAATCAGAATCCGATTCCCAGAAACTGACATTGGAATTCAGGAATAGCAACCACAAGAACAATGGCAAAAAGAAGAGGGAGAAGTTCGTTATTCAGGTACTTACCACAAGCCAGGTTCTGTTCTAAATGTCTGCATATAGTAACTTACTTAATCCTCACACTAACCCTGGGAAGTCAGTGCTATTTTTCTCATCATTTTGTTGGCAAAGTTAAGTAACATGCTCAAGGAGATCCCTCTAGTAAATGGTAGACCTGCAGTGGAAATCCAAGCATGTTTCCAGAATTTTCTCACTCTTAGATATTTAGTCCATCCAACTTGACTTTTCTACTCGATTTCTACTAGGGACATACCTAATAAATGAGTCAAAGTCTTGCCTTGTCTCCGGAGCAGAGAAGGACAGTGTGTGTCGGAGACCAAGACAGACTCAGAGAGGATCAAGAGAGGAGGGGTCATGTACCCCCAGGGCTGGGAGGCTCCTGACCATATCCAGGCTTGGTTCTGGGCATGACAAGCTTGGGCACACCTTCTGCCCCACGGCTCTGTGAGACACCCCCTGACCCTTAGATCTGTGTGGAAGCTCGTGGGACTGGGTTTCTGGTTCTGCAAGCCAAGCAGTGCAAGTCTAAGGGGACTGAGTTGGTAGAGCATGGTGACGATGTTCAGGCTGAAATAAAACTGGCTGATCTCAAACCTGGGCTCTCCGCTGCCTAGCGGAATGTCCCTGAACATGTTTTGTGACTGCTTGGAGTTTCCGTTTTTAAGATCTGTCCTCTCACTCTAGCCGGTTTGGCTCAGTGGATAGAGCGTTAGCCTGCAGACTGAAAGGTCCTGGGTTTGATTCTGGTCAAGGGCACATACCTCAGTTGCAGGTTCTCCTGCCCTGGTCAGGGTGTGTGCAGGAGGCAACCAATCAATGTGCCTCTCCCTCTCCCTTCCACTCTCTCTAAAAATCAATGGAAAAATATCCCCGGCTGAGGATTAACAACAATAACAACAAAAAATGTGTCTTCCCTCTAAGGCCGAATCACAATTCCGCCCTCTTCCTGGTCGTGGGAGCCTGGGTGAGATGAATTCTGCGAGAGAGATGTTTGTTTCCTCGTGAGCTGTGACAGGAGCTCCGGTGTGTCTCTCTGAGACCCCCTACATCTCCAATTCTGATTCTTCGACACCAACTGGGAGTCCAACAATTCAATTAAGTTCTGACACTATCCAGAATTAGGGACAGATCCTACAAGGTAAAGGGCTCAGTCCTACAAGATGGCCCACATTACAGATGCCAGCTGCAAATGAGGGACACAGCCACCCACACTTCTGCCTAGCTGACTAAAAATTGGGGTTTCCACATCCCCTCATTAGGTTCAGTAAGTTGCTAGAATGGTTCACAGGACTCAGGAAAACACTTCCCTATGTGCAACAGTTTATTATAAAGGATACGCTTCAGGGACAGCCCATGGAGGGCGTCACGGGGAGGATGTTCGCCACCCGGGAACTCTTAGTCTCACTTTTGAGCGCTTTCATGGAGCGCAATCTCTAGCCCCCTTCCTCCCCTCCTGAGCATTCCAACCCTCTAGCCAGCTGGTCTTTCTGGTGACCAGTCCCCTCCTAAGCTCTTCATCGGCTCCACCCTCGTCACCTCACCAGCACGACCCCCACAGTATCACAGGGGCCCTTTATGAATAACAAGTCATTCCTGTCACTGAGGAAATGCCAAGAGTTTTAGGGGCGCCCATGCAGAAGACAAAGACCAGATCTATGTTTGTAGAGTTCCAGGATGTGCAGTAGCGCATCATTGTATCAAGCGCCTATATGCAAGAGTAAATATCCTGGAGAGACAGGCACGGCAAAAATTCCAAACAAAAATTCAAAAATTAGGAAGTGGTAGATGTATTGCCTTTGTTTTCAATGTCATTTATCTAGTTGTCAGTTTTGTAATGTACTTGTAATGGATAGGTTTAACGGTCAGCTCACAAAATTCCTACAAGTTTAACAGTTGCCCTTGTGAGCTGGTGCGAGCTTAGCCCCAGTATGCCGCTGAACAGATCCTTTCCCTTGTCGTCTGGTTGTATGATAAAACATGAAATGATGGACAGGGACTTCCAAATATAAACAGATATTGGTTTGTTAAAAAACAAAACTTGAACTGAATAAATTTAAAGACCAAACTGGCTTTATTAAACAGTTTACAAATTGGGCTGCATCCATTGTAGCTAGTAGGTTGTGCAAAATGGAAGTTTTTATGGGCAGAAACAGGGTAGGATGAGAAAGTTATTGCCAAGAAAAGAAAGGATGGTTTCAGACCAGGGCACCTATCTTGGGGGAAGGTGGGCAGAGGTCTTAGGCAGTTTATCTCACAAATGTTAATCAAGAAATCCAGACTGACTGGTTTGGGTCATTTGGGGGAGGAGCTGAAACTGCAATTAAGTTTTGATTTGCTGTCCTGGGGGGACTCCACTTTGGATTGACATTTCCTTTCTTTAACACACAGCTGTGCGTCACATAACAATACCATACAGCCTAGGTGTGTGGTAGACTAAACCATCCAGGTTTCTAAGTGCAGTCTATAATGTTTGCATGACGAAACCACCTGCAGATGCGTTTCTCAGACCTATTTCCATCATCAAGTGGCTCATGTACTTAAACTGATTCCACGTTTGTGTTCAGCAAAGCTGGTGTGAGATCAGACCTACCAGCCATTCCGGGATCCTGTGGCCAGTGGCCAGCATCTCAGAGGTGAGCAGAGGCCTCTCTCGCTTGCCTTTCTGTCTGCCCCACAGGCATCAGCTCCATACACTGGCTTCAGGCACAGGCTGGCCTTGGAACAGACTGCAATTGAGATGCACAGCTTCTGTTTCTTTCTGGCCAGTGGCCTACTGGGTGAGCTGAGCTTTGTTGGCCTCTGAGGGGACAGAAGGGAGAACTCATTCACCGCAGCAGCCTGTACCCCAGGAACCTGGGGCTGCTGCCCTTTTCTCCAGCCTCCTGCATCATGACTGCTGATCAGCAAGGCCAAGAGCATGGTCTCGGCCCCAGCTGGGAAGACTGGACCCTGCTTTGGGTCATGGGCTGGACCTTTGTCCCAGTCAGTGGTTTTCTTCACCCAGGGCATAGTCATCGGAGCCCTGAGTATTGTGGGGCACAGGATTGCCATCCACAGCGGGCAGGGTGGAGCTGCTGGTTATGAGGTAGTGGACAGAGATTCAGAGTCAGATTGACTTTGGCTGGTGTCTTGGCCCCACCAAGTCACTCTTCAGCAATCAACTTCTGTGAAGACAGTAATAGCTGTCTTAGTAGCAGAATGCTCAGCTACCAGAGCCATTGTGGTGGTAGAAACAGTAGTAATGATGATAACAACAATGATGATGACGATGACAAGGATGATGATGATGATGATGATGATGATGATGATGATGAATGAACCCCATCCTGTTGGCATCGCCACACTGGCACGGATTGCCTCCACAGGACATTCCAGAGCTTGGGCCTCTCTGCCCCCCCTCAGCCCCCCACCACCTCAACTCTAGGACCTTCTTCCTAAGGGTGAGCTCAGCTCTTGCACCTGTGAGTCATCACTCTTTCCATCTCAACCTGTCCACTGACTCTTCACAAAGAGAAACCCAGTAGCAGAGTGAGGATGGTTATAACAACCTCCCACTCTTGGGACACATAACCCTAGCTGAGTTCCACTCTCAGTGACATCATTTGCTGGTGACAGAACTTGCAGCCATAGCACCCACCATGTGGCACTGTGCACATGAGCAGATATTGGAGAACCCCATTGCAGTGCTCGCCCTGGGCCTTCACTGACTATCAAGACCATTGTTCCCTCAGAGGACAAAGATTTACTGAGGACTTAGAATGTTCCATGACCTATCTTGCACCATGAGGACATTGAGAAGATCTCTCTCCAGCATGGTCATCGGGGAGCTCCTAATATGGAAGCAACAGATGCATTCAGTCACTACCCTGTCATGTGGGAAAAGGTCAGCCTGGTACCAAGGGAAAGATGGCACCTTGACCTGGACAAGCTAGAGAAGACTTCTCTGAGGAGAAGCTGAGCTGGCATTTGAAGGGATTTTCCAGGCCACAGTGGACAAGGACCCAGGTAGAAGAAACTGTTTGTCCAGGAGTTGGGGGAGGTTTGAAGATTTTTGGAAAGTAACCATGAAAACAGATTCTATCAGGAGTGAATCATCTTATTGTCAAAGAATACCCCAATTTTGCTGCCATCTTTGTTTCCAAAGATGGCTGCCTGAGAAAGTTTCCCAAAAATGTTCGTATGACCTCCCAGATAATCACAAATGTTGGTGAGAATGTGGAGAAATAGAAACCCTGTATATTGTCAGTGGGAATGTAAAATGGTGCAGCTGTTTCAGAAAACAATTTGGCAGTTTCTCAAAAATGTACACATAGAATCACCATATGATGCAGCAATCCCGATTCTAAGTACACCCCCAAAAGAAATTAAAGCAGGGGTTGAACAGCGGCTCATACACCAGTGTTCATAGCACTTGTCACAATAGCCAAAAGGTACAAATAAACCCAATGTCCACCAACAGATGACTGGAGGAACAAAATGTGGTATATACTTTCAACATAATATTATTCAGCCTTAAAAATGAATGAAATTCTAGAGATTAAAAATGGCGATGGAGTAAGTGGATGCTGCACAGGCACACTCCCAGGACCAAACTGCAATTACAAATAAACTACTGAAAAACTTCATGAATAATCAACTGATGACTCACTGGAGAGAACCCTGATAACCAAGGACTGAAAGTGGAGACCGCACAGAGGCTGGTAGAGGGGCAGAGGCACACAGATGGGCTGGCCAGGCTCCCACAGACAGAAACTGAAGTTATGGAGAAATATTTCAGCTGTGGGGGGTTGCCACTGAGAACTCTGAGGTCTAATCCGAGGCTGGGCACCCAACAGAGAGCATCAGAACTGAGAAGGGTACCCACATAACATCTGGCTGTGAAAAGCAATGAGGTTGCTGTCTTCCAGAGAGACAGCTGAAAATTCAGGCACCCTCTTAAATGGCCAATGCACAAAATTCCCTGTGGAGCCACTCACCTTGTGCTTAGGCAGAGGGAAGGCAGAGTGGACTGGAGCTGTGTGAACAGAAGTCAGTATCGGGTGCTCTGGGGTCAGAGCTCAGAAGAAAGACACCCCAGTTTCCTGTGCTGAATCATTCCCTCACACTGTGGAGGTCATCTTTTTCACACAGACATTTTCTATCCAGGTGGCTTTGCCTTGGGGGTTGAGGAGGAGGCTGTTGACACAACCTATTGGAAAACACCTTGCCCCACTGTGCAGAATTTCTCAGACCCATTAAGAGACTAAGAATAATAATTAGCCTCCAGACAGAAGCAATTGCTCTACCCTCTTGAAAAAAAACTCTTGCCACACCTGTGGATATTTGCTTGAGGGTAATTCAACACAGAATCCTATCTGTCTGTAGACAGAGGCAGTCTCTGGAGGCTTTTAGTCTTTGCCTGATCTAATTAGTTAGAAACAGCATTTGACACTGTCCTGCACTGGAGATTGAGAGGTAGCAGATCTACCTATAGAGAGTCACAAACCCAAATAGGTAGGCAAAATGAAGAGACAAAGAAACAACACCCAAGTGAAAGAACAAGAGAATTCTCCTGAAGAAGAGATAAAGGAAATGGAGATAAGAAATGTATCTGATATAGAGTTCAGAGTAATGATGGTAAAGATGCTCAACATTATGAGAAAAGATATAGTAACCATGAAAAAAGAAATAGAGAATGACATAGCACAAATAAAGTACACATTGGAAGGAATACACAGCAGATAAGGGAAAGCTGAGGATCGAATCAGTGAATTAGAAGACAGGGTTGAAAAAAATCACTCAATCAGAGAACCAAAAAGAAAAGACAATTAAAAATCAGGACGACAGCTTAAGGGAGCTGCAGGACAATGTGAAACGTAACAATATTCAAATAGCAGGTATGCCAGAAGAGGCAGAAAGGGAGAAAGGCAGAGAGAACAGTAGTTGAAAAAACGATGGTAGAAAACTTCCCTAACCTGGCAAAGGAAAAAGTCACACAAGTTCAGGAGGCACAGAGAACCCCAAGCAAGGAGAACCCAAATAGGCCCATGCCCAAACACATCATAATTAAAATGGCAAAAATTAAAGACAAAGAGGGAACCTTAAAGGCAGCAAGAGAAAAGCAAACTGTTACCTACAAAGAAGCTCCCATAAGGCTGACACCTGATTTCTCATCAATGACTCTACAGGCCAGAAGGGAATGGCATGAAGTACTCAAGGTAATGGAAATCAAGGATCTGAAACCAAGATTACTATATCCAGCAAGGCTATCATTCAAAATAGATGGTCAAATAAAGAGGTTCCCAGACCAAAAAAAAAAGGGGGGGGGGGGAAGGAGGGGGCGAAAGCAGTACATCATCACCAAGCCAGCATTACAAGAAATGCTAAAGATACTGCTATAATGAGAAGAACTAGAGAGAGAAACCTAAGCATACCGAATTAAAATGGCAATGAATACGTACCTATTAACAAAAACCTTAAATGTAAATGGACTAAATTTTCCCATCAAAAGGCATAAGGTAGCAGAATAGATAGGACAACATGACCCAACTATATGCTGTCTGCAAGAGACCCACCTCAGAACAAAAGACACACAAGATGAGAGTGAAGGGATGGAAAAAATGTTTCCATGCAAATGGAAAAGAAAAAAAAATCTGGAATAGCAATACTTATATCCAACAAGATAGAATTCAAAATGAAGGCCATCACAAGAGACAACAAAGGTCACTACATAATACTAACAGGATCAATCCAACAAGAGGATATAACCCTGGAAAAAATATATGCATCCAATATAGGGGCACCTAAATATATAAAAAATCTTCCAGAGGACTTTAAGGGAGATATTGACAACAACATAGTCATAGTAGGGGACTTAAACACTCCAGTGACTTCACTAGATAGATCTTCCAGACAAAAACTTAACAAGGAAACAGTGACTCGAAAGGACACACTGGATCAGATGGATTTAATAGACATTTAAAGAACATTTCACCCCAACACAGCAGAATATACATTCTTCTCAAGTGCACATGGGTCATTCACAAAAATAGACCACATGTTAGGACACAAAACAAGTCTCTACAAGTTCAAGAAGACTGAAATCATTTCAAGCATCTTTTCAAATCACAGTGGAATTAAATTAGAAATCAACTTTAGTAAAAACATCCAAAAACATTCAAACACATGGAGGCTAAATAGCATGTTAGTAAACAATGAATAGGTTACCGACAACATCAAGAAAGAATTCAAAAACTTCATGAAAACAAATTAAAATGAACACACAAAAATCCAAAATCTCTGGGACACAGCAAAAACAAAACTGAGAGGGAAGTTCATAGCATTATAGGCCCACCTATAAAACAAGAAAAATTAATAATAAACTATTTAAATCTACAACTTAAAAAATTAGAAAGAGAGCAATAAGAAAAGCCTAGAGGAAGTAGAAGGAAGGAAATAATAAAGATGAGAGCAGAAATAAATGACAGAGAGACTAAAAAAGCAATACAAAAAAATCAATGAAACCAAGAGCTGGTTCTTTGAAAGTTTAAACAAATTTGATGAACCATTAGCCAGACTCATCAAGAAACAAAGAGAGAGGACCCAAATAAATAAAATCAGAAAGAAAAGCGGAGAAGTAACCACTGTCACCACAGAAATACAAAGGATTGTAAAAAAATACTATGAACCACTATATGCCAACAAGCTGGCCAATGTGGATGACATGGACAAATTCCTAGAAAAATACAATCTCCCAAACCTGAATCAGGGAGCATCAGAAAACCTGAATAGGCCAATAACAACTGATGAAATAGAAGCAGTAATCAAAAAATAAAAAACTCCAGCCGAAACCGGTTTGGCTCAGTGGATAGAGCGTCGGCCTGTGGACTGAAGGGTCCCAGGTTCGATTCCGGTCAAGGGCATGTACCTGGGTTGCGGGCATATCCCCAGTAGGAGATGTGCAGGAGGCAGCTGATCGATGTTTCTCTCTCATCGATGTTTCTAACTCTCTATCTCTCTCCCTTCCTCTCTGTAAAATATCAATAAAATATATTTAAAAAAAAAAAAAACTCCAAGCAACCAAAAGTTCAGGTCTGAATGGCTTCACAAGGGAATTTTATCAAACATTCAAAGAAAAACTAATACTTATACTCCTCAAACTATTCCCAAAAGTCCAAGAGGAAGGAACACTTCCAAGCTCTTTTTATGAGGCCAGCATTGTCCTAATTCCAAAACCAGATAAAGGCACCACAAAGAAAGAGAATTACAAGCCAATATCCCTGATGAACATAGATGCTAAAATCCTCAACAAAATATTAGCAAATCAGATTCAGCAATATATTAAAAAGATCATACACCATGACCAAGTGGGATTTATTCCAGGGATGCAAAGCTGGTACAATATTTACAAATCAATAAACATGATATATTACATAAACAAATTGAAAGACAAAAATCACATGATCATATCAACAGATGCAGAAAAAGCATTGACAAAATCCCATTTTTTATAAAAACTCTCTGCAAAGTGGGAATAGAGGGAGCATATCTCAACATGATAAAGGCTATATATGACAAACCTACAGACAACATCATACTCAATGGGCAAAACCAAAACCATTTCCCCTAAGAACAGGAACAAGACAGGGATGTCTGCTTTCGCCACTCTTATTCAACATAATACTGGAAGTCCTAGCCACAGCATCAGACAAGAAAAAATAAAAGGCATCCAAATTGGAAAGGAAAAAGTAAAACACTCATTATTCATAGATCATATGATATTGTACATAGAAAACTTAAAGACTCCACCAAAAGAACTACTAGATATAATACATGAATTTGGCAATGTAGCAGGATACCAAAACAGCCAAAAATTGATGGCTTTGTTATACACCAATAATGAATTATCAGAAAGAGAAACTAAACTAACAATCCCATTTACCATTGCAACCAAAAAAATTAAGGTACATAGAAATTAACTTAACCCAGGAGGCAAAAGACCTGTACTCAGAAAACTACAGGAAGTTTAAAAAAGAGATAGGAGACGATATAAACAAGTGGAAGAACATACCGTGTTCTTGGATTGGTAGAATCAACATCATTAAAATATCCATACTATCAAAAGCAATCTACAGATTCAATGCAATCCCTATTAAAATACCAATAGCATAATTCACAGATCTAGAACAAATACTCCAAAAATTTATATGGAACCAAAAAAGACCCTGAATAGCTGCAGCAACCTTGAGAAAGAACAAAATTGGAGGAATCAACAATACCAGATTTCAAGTTATACAGTATTACAAAGCTATCATAATCAAAACAGCCTGATAATGGTACAAGAACAGGCATATAGATCAGTTGAACAGAACAGAGAACCCAGAAATCAACCCAAGCCATTACACTCAATTAATAGTTGACAGGAGGCAAGAGCATACAATGGAGTCAAGTGAGTCTCTTCAATAAATGGTGTTGGGAAAATTGGACAGACACCTGCAAAAAAAAAATGAAACTAGACCACCGACTTACACCATACACAAGAATAAACTCAAAATGGATAAAAGACTTAAATGTAAGTCATGAAACCATAAAAATCCTAGAAGAAACCATAGGCAGCAAAATCTCTTAAAAATATAGATTTTTAAAATTCTAAATAAAATGTTGCCTGAGGAAACCAAGACGGCGGCATAGGTAAAGACCTGAGTTTGCTGCCTCGAACAACCACTTCAAAAATACAACTAAAAGATGGAACGGACATCATCCAGAACCACAGGAAGGCTGGCTGAGTGGAAATTCTACAACTAGAAGGAAAGAGAAAAGCATACTGAGACTCAGAGGAGGCGCAGTGCGGAAGTAAAATACTAAAGTGCGGAGGTGCATGCAGAGCGGGTTGGCGGCTGAGGGCGTGGTTGTCGTTTGCAATCGGGAGGGTGTCTCAGGCTCTGAGCTCCAGTTCCGGGCGAGTCTCTAGGGACCCAGACTCATACGGGAGAAGCGGGACTGTCTGGCATCGGTTGGAACTCGAGGGCAACTTTCTCTCAGAGGGGCTTGCAGCGATTACTGGGACACTGAGAAGCAGAGCCTCTGAGGGCTGGACTGAGAGCAGCCATAACTGCTAGCCCCGCCCTGTTGATCCCATGGGACCCGCCCTGCCCCACCCAAGCCCTGCAGGGAGGCTTTTGCTGGATAGCCTCAGGCAAAGGCTAGATTAGCACCTCCCTAGAGATCCAGGAGCCAGGAAACCCAGAGGTCAGAGTGGGACCATCCAGTTGCAGCTCCATGGAACCATAAAGGACACGCTCAGGGGGCAGACTCAGTGAGCACCAAAGCCCCATTGAAGCAAGTCTTGCCCCAGAGGGGTGTCTCCAGCACAGAAGTTCTCCCACTGCAGACACAGCTGATTCTCACAGCTAATTGGCCTGGAGGATAACTACAACAAGACTGTGCACAAAGCCCACAAAGGGGTGCACCAAGAGTGTCCTCCTCAGGTAATTGGGGAGGCTGAGCCACTGGGCCCTATAGGACACTTAGCACAGAAAACCACTTTATCAACACAGGGAAGCAGCCAAAATGCGGAGACAAAGAAACAGGACACAAATGACAGAAATGGAGGAAAGCAAACTACTGGATATAGAGTTCAAAACCACACTTTTAAGGTTTTTCAAGAATTTTCTAGAAACTGCCAATAAACTTAATGAGATCTACAAGAAATCTAATGAGACCCTCGATGTTGTGATAAAGGACCAACTAGAAATTAAGCATAAACTGACTGAAATAAAGAATATTGTACAGACTCCCAACAGCAGACCAGAGGATCGCAAGAATCAAGTCAACGATTTGAAATACGAAGAAGCAAAAAACACCCAACCAGAAAAGCAAAATGAAAAAAGAATCCGAAAATACGAAGATAGTGTAAGGAGCCTCTGGGACAGCTTCAAACGTACCAACATCTGAATTATAGGGGTGCCAGAAGAAGAGAGAGAGCAAGATATTGAAAACCTATTTGAAGAAATAATGACAGAAAACTTCCCCTACCTGGTGAAAGAAACAGACTTACAAGTCCAGTAAGTGCAGAGAACCACAAACAAAAGGAATCCAAAGAGGACCACACCAAGACACAACATAATTAAAATGCCAAGAGCAAAAGACAAAGAGAGAATCTTAAAAGCAGCAAGAGAAAGACAGTCAGTTACCTACAAGGGAATACCCATATGACTGTCAGCTGATTTCTCAACAGAAACTTTGCAGGCCAGAAGGGAGTGGCAAGAAATATTCAAAGTGATGAATGCCAAGAACCTACAACCAAGATTACTTTATCCAGCAAAGCTATCATTCAGAATTGAAGGTCAGATAAAGAGCTTCACAGATAAGGAAAAGCTAAAGGAGTTCATCACCACCAAACCAGTATTATATGAAATGCTGAAAGGTATCCTTTAAGAAGAGGAAGAAGAAGAAAAAGGTAAAGATACAAATTATGAACAACAAATACACATCTATCAACAAGTGAATCTGAAAATCAAGTGAATAATCTGATGAACAGAATGAACTGGTGATTATAATAGAATCAGGGGCATAGAAAGGGAGTGGACTGGCTATTCTTGGGGGGGAAGGGGTGAGGGGGATCCGGGAAGAGACTGGACAAAAATCGTGCACCTATGGATGAGGACAGTGGATGGGGAGTGAGGGAGGAGGGGGGGTGGGAACTGGGTGGAGGGGAGTTATGGGGGGAAAAAAGAGGAACAAATGTAATAATCTGAACAATAAAGATTTAATTAATAAAAAATTAAATAAATAAAACATCAAAAAAAAGAAAGAAAAAATTAAATGTCAAAAATTGAATCCCGAATATAATAAAGGATACTATCTCATGACAAGTAAAATTTAATCTAGTACTTTGGGGATGCTTTTATATTAGATCTATCAAAATAATATACTATATTAAATTGTTTAAAAGAAAAAAACAAGCAATATGATAATGTAAATACATGTTTCAAGTATAAAAATAAATCAATGGGGGGAAAAATATCCTCGGGTGAGGATTAACAAAACAAAACAAAAAAAGAAGTCCCTGCATACTGCACATCAGCCTGCACCCTTTGCAAGGTGATGACACCGGAGGCAAGGCCTCCCAGTGCAGGTCTGTCTGAACTCATGGTGTCTCCTCACTGGCAACGTGTACATTTTGAAAATGGAGCTTGACTTTTGCTAATTCAGACTCATCAGAGTTTTAATACAATCAAATTAGGCCCTATCATATGACATTAGTTGACGTCAAATAAAATTAGACATTTTTGAAAATCTGAGTTAAGAAGGAAGGCTGCTCCTACCCGTAAGTTTGCAGAAAATGAGCATGACTTCTGGAGCAGCAACTCGAAGCCCACGGACTCTGCTTGCAGACAAGGCCCTCCTGTAAACTCCCCTCCTGGCTCACGGCAGGTCTCCTCCCAGGGTGGCCTCCCATCCACGGCATTGTACTTCCCCTCAGCACAGCCAGCCGAGCTGCTGACATGGAAGCTGGACTGAAATTAAAATCTGAACCATGTGATTTCTAAGGGGGTCAGGGTGCAGAGCAGAGCAAACTTGGTGTGTGGCCCTGATTCAAGAGGATGTCCATGGTGCTGAAATGATACCTCCCACACACACACTCTGGGATCCCCCTACCCCACCTCCTCCTTCCACAAATGAATGTCTAGAAATACAAATACTAGGTGAGCAAGGGGGCATTAGCCCAGGGAGGTAAAGGGCAGGGAGGCGACTTCTCCACACTCTGGGCTCATCCATGGTAGCTTCAAGTCTCCTATTTCAGGACCAGAAGGCAGGAAACCATGTGACAAAAACAATCTTATAAAATTAGCATTTTTCCCCCAAACTCTAAGCCACTTCTGAAAAGGGAAAGATAAACAGCAAGGCAAAGACAGTCTCTCAGCCCATCCTTGCTCAAAAGCCCTGGGGTCATGGGGTCCAAGCGGAAGGTCTGTGGGCTTGGGGATGCCTCCTAGTCACCTCCTTGTCATTTCCACCACTGCTCATCCCCTCCGGTCCGGTATACAACTGTTTGCCCATTCAGAGTGACAACTGCTCCACCAGAAAATGTGGGGTTTGGGGCACTTTGGGGCTGCAATGGGAGGCAGGGATACCCCCTGGCCTGTGCTTATGGAAGAGTAACTTCATGGTTAAGGACTCCAGTTTTGATGGGCTGGCTCTAGGTGTGGTTGGAGGACTGAGTCCATGCTCAGGGTGGGTCTGGGGTCCGTGGTCCCACTGCAGTCCCAGTCACTGAGCACAGAGGGGTCTTTTCTGTCTCCATATCCCCAGTGAATGGCATGGTGGGTGCTCAGACTAGACTAGACTAGCCTCTGCCTGAGGCTACCCAGCAGGAGCTATGGAGAGATCTGCAGATTCCTCTTCTTTGTTTGGGGTTTGGAGGTGCCCAGATGAGGCCCAGCTGTGAAGCAATGCAAGCTGCTGTGGGGCCTTGGGCCTTCTTTTGGATGTTGTGGGTCTCTCTGACCCAGCTGCAGTTTGTTAGATAATTTTAGATTGCAAAGGGCCAGGCCATTCATATGCAAAAGCCTCTGTGCACAGCTTGTGTGGGGCAGGTCTCAAGGAATCAACAGGGCAGAGCAAACAGCTATGGCTGATCCTCAGCCCTGCCCTAAGAGGCCCCAGGTCTCAGTGTCCCGTGGTAATCGCTGCAAGCACCTCTGAGAGAAAGCCGCCCTCGAGTTCCGCCTGCTGCCAGAATCCCCATATGAGTCTGGGTCCCCAGAGCCTCGCCCAGAACTGGAGGCTTGAGACTTCCTCCCAATTGAAAAAGACAACCATGTCCTCAGTTGCCAACCCTTTCCACGTGCGCCTCCATACCTCTGCACTTTACTTCCACACCTCCTGAGTCTCGGTATGCTTTTCTCTTTCCTTCTAGTTGTAGAATTTCCACTCAGCCAGCCTTCCTGTGGTTCTGGATGGTGTTCGTTTTGTCTTTTAGTTGTATTTTTGAAGTGGCTGTGCGAGGCAGCAATTTCAGGTGTTTACCTATGCTGCCATCTTGGTTTTCCAATTGTTGATTCTTTTTTTTTGTTGTTGTTAAATATATTTTATTGATTTTTTACAGAGAGGAAGGGAGAGAGATAGTTAGAAACATCGATGAGAGAGAAACATCGATCAGCTGCCTCCTGCACATCTTCCACTGGGGATATGCCCGCAACCCAGGTACATGCCCTTGACCGGAATCGAACCTGGGACCTTTCAGTCCGCAGGCCGACGCTCTATCCACTGAGCCAAACCGGTTTTGGCCAATTGTTGATTCTTTAGGAAGTCATATGTACATGATGTAATCTGTGGTCTGGGCATAGACATAGTTTTGCTTTTTCCCCCCATCTATGGATGCCTTTCATTTCTTTCCCATTTGCTCTGGATAGAACTTCCAGTACCATAAAGAGTCACAGTGGTAGTCAGCTTTCTGGTCTTGCTACTGATGTCAGGAGTAAACTGTACAGCCTTCAACAGTGAGCATAATGTTTGTGTTGGCTTTGTATTATGCTATGTATCATATTCAGCTACGTTTCTACTTTGAGTGTTATATTCTGTTTAAAGCTTTTTCTGCATCCACTACTATAATCCTGTGCTTTTATGTCACAGTTATTTTGGCACATTACATTGTGAGGTTTCAGTAAGCTGAATAATTGTGTGGAGAGTTTCTGGTGTAGAGACCCTTGCTTATGGTGCATAATTGTTTTATGTGCTGTCGTTTGGGGAGGATTCTTTCATCTATATTTATTAATATAACAGATACTGGTCTGTCATTTTCTGTTTTTGTGATGTACTTGTGTGATTTGACTGGATTGGGTTTGGTGTCAGCAGTCCCAAGTGCTAGGGCAGCATCAGTGCAGGAGAGAAGGATGTGGCCTGGCCCCTCTAGTGTCCTGTGCCAGGGTTTGCATCTCAGTGGAAGGAACTAGGCATGTGCATCTGGGGTCTGAGTTCAGATTTTGGCTTAACCCTTAGCCACTAGATGACGTGGACAACAAGGTGCTGGCCAGAGGAAACCTGGGTTTACTAATTTGCTGTTTGCACAGCTGGTCACTCTCTCTGCTTTCAGAGCCATCATGCAAGTTCAGCTCTAACGCATCCAAATTCTACTTTCATAAAAACAGCCCGTCACTCCCAGGTCCCCATCACCCGTAAAGAAGTGCCAGGGCGGGGGCTGGGCTGGAGTAGATGTTGTGGTTGTGGTTTATAGTTGATGGTTATGGTTATTTATTATGGTTTGTGGTTTGTAGTTATGGCTTATTAGTCTTTCATTTATGGTTTAAAGTTTTTGGTTACATATGTACAGCTCATGGTTATATTTTATGATCATGGTGTGAAGTTTTTAGTTATGAATTGATTTTGTTTATAGTTTAATGTTTATTGCTATGGATTAAGGTTTATGGTTATGGATTAAGGTTTATGGTTTTATGGTTCAATAGTTTCATAGTTTGTTTCTTGGTTTAATGGTTTATGATTTTACGGTGTTCAGATTTATGGTCTTATGGTCCAACTAGGAGCCCAGTGCACGAAGTTGTGCACCTTGAAAGGAACTGTGGGCCGCAAGGCTGTGGTGGGCACAGGGGTAGGTCTCGGCTCATCCTCCACGCCCCTTCCCGGCACCTCCCACTGTGGACCCCAGCCCCGTCTGCATGAAGCCCCACTCCTGCCACCACCGCTCCCACGTGCTGGCAGCGCCAGCCCCACTCACACCATTGACAGCACAGAACGATCAGGACAAGTGTCAGGCACCGGCAGTGAGTGCGAGTGACAGCTGCCAGCCCCAATCGCCCCTCAGGAGCAGGGGGAGGTAGAGAAGCCCTGAGGGGCAATCAGGGCCAGCAGCTGCCACTCGCACCCGCTGATAATGCTAAGCGATCAGGGCTGGTGCCAGACACCAGCAGCAGGTGCAAGCGGGGCCAGTGCCAGCAGCAGATGTGAGTGCCGGGCAGAACCGTGACACACCGGAGCAAAGAATTTTCAGTAACCACCAGAGGCTCGCCCCAATGACAGTGACCGGCGCCCCGCCTTTGTCTGGCGCCCTGCTCACCTGCTCCACCATCCAGCCACAGCCAATGCCCACCATGTTCCACGCACTGGCACCTGCTGCTGATGCCCGTCATGTTCCGCGTTGTGTCCCCTGGTGGTCAGCATACATCATAGCGACCAGTTGTTCGGTTGTTCTGCCATTTGGTCTATTTGCATATTAGGGTTTTATGTATATGTAGATACTATGAACCTTTGTGTGCAAGTCTCCGCATAGACATGTTTCCAACGCTCACGTATGTATCTGGGGATGGAACTGTTGGGTGATAGTCACTGTATGTTTAACTTTTCCAGAAACTGCCAAACTGTTTTCCATAGCAGCAATAAGACCAGTTTTGAACCCTTGACACTGAGGTGTCGAAGTGGTGATCAGAATCTACGCATAGAGAACAGACAGATCAGCTGGCGAGTGGACATGGCAGAGAAGACAGGCTGAGAAGAAAGGAAACCCCCAGGAAGAGCTCCTTCGTGTGGCCTCGGCCTCCTATTTCCACACAGACTATCACAGGACAGCTCTCGAAGTCAGATGATATGATGAATGTAAAAATACAAAGCAGAAAGTGACATGAAATTTGTTCCCAATTTCAAGAATATGCAACTACAGTCTGTTTGCTCCCATGCCCGCTTGGTTCAGAGGTGCTGTGTAAGCTGTGCAGAGACAAATGACTGCAACCCTGGGCCTCGCCTCCCAGCTCACCAAGGTCAGCACCAATGCATCCGTCTTTACCTCTGTGGGAGGGGCTCAGGAAAGAGAACGGACATTCACACAGCGCTTCCTAAATGGTAACACTCTAGTCAAAATTTAATAGAGTCCACAATTCTTTCAAAATAAGGTTTTTAAAAAGTTAGTAGATTTGGGAAAAAACACAATGCAAAGATTATATATGCATTTTAAGATCTTTGTTGTAATTTCCCAATTTTCTCCCATGCTTACCTATCCTATATAATAAAAGGCTAATATGCAAATCAACACAACAGCATAACAACCAGTCACTATGATGTGCACTGACCACCAGGGGGCAGACGCTCAATGCAGGAACTACCCCCTGGTGGTCAGCGTGCTCCCACAGGAGGAGTCCTGCTCAGCCAGAAGCCCTGAGCCAGGCTCATGGCTGGCGAGCACAGTGGCGGTGGCGAGAGCCTCTCCCGCCTCCGCAGCAGCACTAAGGATGTCCAACGGGTGACTTAGGCCAACCCTCAAGGACTCCCGGACTACAAGAGGGCACAGGCTGGGCTGAGGGATGCTGCCCCCCCACCCCACCCCAGAGTGCAAGAATTTCATGCACTGGACCTCTAGTTCTTTTATAAACACAAAAGTAACATGTCAAAGAAAAATAGTTCTACTCCTTTCTCCCATTATGTATAAAATATATGAGGATTAAAATCAAACTCTTCTGCCATTGGCTCAACAATGCTTGTGCCAACCCTGCATCCTTTTCTGCTTTTCCTCTGCAATCTTGGAAATGCAGGGATATTCACATTCCCAGGCTCATCTCAGTTTAAGAAGTTAGAGCCGCTTGATGTCACAAGACAGGCCACAGCCTAATAACCTCGGTGCCCACAGGGCAGGTTTTATTAAACGAGATGCAGTCATGTCGGGTCATCTGAGGGGTGACACTATAGGCAAGGCATGAGAAGGCTCAGAGCCACAGCCCTCCACCTCCAGGGTCGGAACCAGAAGGCTGGTGGCCCGGCTCTGCTAGGCACAGTGGAAGAGAACCTGGGTCCCTACCTGGCCCTTAGTTCTCTCTCTGGGGATTTGAAAGTTATCTTTTGGGTGCAAAGAAATGAAGCCCTAACATTTGATTTTGATCTTTTTTAACACTGAGAATGGGTCTCTGTCCTAGTTATATCAGTTCTGGATCTAATTAGTTTCTTATTAAAATGGAAGGGCCCAATCCACTGACACTGCACCCAAAACCCCTTAGTGATTAAAACCATCTTGCAGTCTTCCCCAAGAACGCAAACACCCAGCCCTTGGTTCTCCCCAACTGTGAAAAATACTCTGGCTTCCCTTCATCATCAGGGTGAGCAGCTTGACAGAGGGACATGACAGGGAGCCAACGGGGAGTCTTTTCTGACTTCTAACCTGGTCTCGCTGGCAGGTCCACTGGTACATGCAGACAGCAAGGTCAGATTCCACCACTGAAACACACTGCTGACATATGAACACAAAACTCCAGCCAGAGCAAATGGCTTTGGATAAATGTTCATATTAAATGACACCAGATGATCATGAGTAACAAATGTAAGGGAAAGGGTAAATAAGAAAAAAAGGAGGGCGAGGGGTAAGAAGCCTAACTTTCTTGCCTAAAGATTTTACATATTTTCATAGTTTTATTTTCCTTCAGCCAAAAACCCTGAGGTCTGTATAGTAAGTAAAGGATTTATGGTGATAGGATGGAGCAGTGTACATGCATTTGTCCCAGCTCCTTCATGGACACATGAGCTAGAGAATGACACAGGCCTCTGCTCCTCCCCCATCTTCCCCTCCATGTCTCCAACCCCCTCCACAGGCCCCTAGGTTGCTTATTATTACAGACCACTCCTCTTCTCTCCCAGACCTCTCCCAGCTGCCAAGAGCTCCTCCGTAGTCATTGATTCATAAACCCTACCCACTCTATCTAAAGGACTCCTCATCTCAAGAGTCCTAAATTCTAGTCCAAAAAGGACAGCCATTTGTGCAATATCTCCTATCAGAATAAACTCAACACTAGGAAACTGAACTCATCTCCCCCTCAAAACAACTCCAACTTTCTCATGTTTATGCTTTCAGAAGCTCATGCACCTGTCTCCTCTCAACTCCGCTCCCCTTGTCTTATTCTGTTCACCGCTATAACAAAAATACCATAGACGGGGCAGTTTAAACAACAGAACTTTATTTCTCATAGTCCTGGAAGCTAGAAAGTCCACGAACAAGGTGCCGGCAGATTTGGTGTCTAGTGAGGGCCCGCTTCCTGGCTCACAGACACCCCTCTTCTGACTGTGTCCTCACAGGGCAGAGGGAGGAGAGCTCTCTGGATCCCTTTTATGAAGGCACTAACCCCACTCATGAAGACTCCATGACCTAATCACCTCTCACCCCCCTTCCCAACCTCCTAATACCATCCATTGGGAATTTGGCTTCAATATGTGAATTAGGGGGAACATTAACATTCAGTCCATAGCATTTCTCTACCCACAGTCAGCACATTTACTCAATGTTTTTCTTTGCAGTGCATTTCATCTGCACCTTACCCATGCCCAACCTCAGCTCCCCAAGATGACCCTTATAACCTCAAAGACATTCTCCCTACCTCTGCTCTCTCCCCTTGGTTACATTACAGAGCTGGGATTCTCCTGCCACCTCCTAAAACAAATAAACAAACAAAAAACTACAGTTTTCCCATGCCTACTCTTAAAGTCCAAACTCCCTAACCTCTCAGTCCTAGTTCCACACTATCTAAATCCTACCTCTTTCATGGAGTAGTTCAAATCCTACCTTCTAAATCCCTATAGCAATCGTTCACAAGTTATTTAGCAGTTAAGTACTACTTATTATGACACTTTGTCTATTAGCATCTTGAATTTTAACTTACAGGAGGGAATCCTCATAGTTGGTTGAGAAAACAGATTGGCAGTTTCTTAAAAAGCTAACATAAAATTACCATTTTTATCAGAGACTCCTACATATGTATCCAAAAGAAATGGAAACAGACTTGCACAAGAATCTTCACAGCAGCATTATTCATAATAACCAAAACAATGAAACTTACACCTTCACCATCTGATGAATGGGTAAAATGTGGAGTATCATACAAAGGAATACTACTCAGGAACCAAAAGGACAACCTGGATGAACATATTAATGTGGATGAACCTTAAAACATTATGCAAAGTGGAAAGACATGCTGGTGATTCCTGTTATATGAGACATGCAGAAAGGCAAATTTATAGACAGAAAGTTGATTAGTGGTTGCCTGGGGCTGAGAGTGGGAACAGGGATCATGGGAGAAGATAAAAAACTGATTTGTTGGGATTGTTGCACTGCTTGATAAATTAAATCACTGAATTGAATACTTGTTGAGTCAATTTTATATGTAAAATGCGCTTCAATAAAGTTAACATTTCTTTAATTACAGTAGGTACTCAAATATTACTTGAATATTTCATCTCTTACCTGTTTTTATTTTCCTCACCACCCTTTCCCCTGCAATTAGACTCTAAACACCTTGAGGGTACAGACCACATCTCCCACTTATTTTTTATGCTAACTTTAATATGAATTGCACCTACTCCAAAGCTATACATATTATTCTGTGTTCCTAACAATTTGCAATTTGTGGCTTTAACTTTTGCCTTGCCAGGCTATGGAGTGACGCATTCAAAAGCATCAAAGACGGAATGGTGTATGTGGTAGTTGAATCGCAGCTCCTCTGCTTCAAAACTAGAACTCAGGGCAAGTTAACTGCCCACGCCTATTGCCCAGGTCTCTAATGAAAGAAAAAAAAAAGTGGTAACTACCTTACAGAGTTGCTATGACGATGAGTGAGGCGGTCTGGATTAATGGTTGGCCCAGTGCTAGAAACATGTCAGCTCACCGAATGCTGGCTGAAACACGCACAACTCACCGAATGCTGGCTGAAACACGCACAGCTCACCGAATGCTGGCTGAAACAGGTCAGCTCACCGAATGCTGGCTGAAACACGCACAGCTCACCGAATGCTGGCTGAAACACGCACAGCTCACCGAATGCTGGCTGAAACACGCACAGCTCACCGAATGCTGGCTGAAACACGCACAGCTCACCGAATGCTGGCTGAAACACGCACAGCTCACCGAATGCTGGCTGAAACACGCACAGCTCACCGAATGCTGGCTGAAACACGCACAGCTCACCGAATGCTGGCTGAAACACGCACAGCTCACCGAATGCTGGCTGAAACACGCACAGCTCACCGAATGCTGGCTGAAACACGCACAGCTCACCGAATGCTGGCTGAAACACGCACGCACAAACCCAGCCCCAAAGGCAGGTGCCCTAGAGAAGCATCTTTCAAACAGGACACAACCTTCAACAACAGAGTGGACACCTACAGACTGCGCTACCCTCTTCTTGTCATCTACCAGGCAAGAGTGGCCCGGTGTCAAATGGAGTTGAAAATAAATATTAAAATTATAAAACTAAGCAAGAGTGGCCCTGGAACATCTTTTCTCCCGCCCAGCCCACTGAAGTGTATGTATGACAGAAATGCTACTAATCATTAAACAAAAGGAACTGAACATACCTACAACTTTCAACATAGTTTCTCTCCCAAGGGGGATTGCACTTCCTAGCCCGCTTGGTGTTTAGCAGGGCCAATGTCCAGCTCTAACCAACGAGAAAAAGTGACCTGTCCCTTCCAAACCAGAGCATGCTGCCAAAACCCTCCCAGTCCTTTCCCTCTCCCACAGCAATGGTCCAGCCGCTGGCCGCTCTTGAGGACGGCGTGGAGATCCCCAGCCACCTGCGATGGACAGGGAGTGTGAGAATACACCTTGTTCTTGGCCAGAGTTTGGGGGTTGTCTCCACAGCACAATCTAGACTTGCCTGACGGTCACAAGGCTCTGAGGCTATGAAGTTATATGCTTTAAATATCTCACCCAAAAGAGCCTTCTAAAACTCTTTATTCTCTGGCTCCGTGACAAGCCACTCTCCCTGTTTTCTGGCAACTTCTGTAACCATTTCTCCATTCCCTCATGAACATACTTCCTCTGCCTAACTCACTAAACCCTACTGTTAGCCAGGGTTTTGTCCTCAGCTCATTACTGTTCTCATTCCACATGCTCTCCAGGGAGGCCTTACCCACTCTCCTGATTCACCCACATGTGAAGCCGTCCAAAGCTATCTCCAGGCTAGTTCGGGGTTTCCCTTATACCCAAAGTCCTGCTGGGCCTAGCTGACCCACAGCATCATAAATCCAACGTATCCAAAAGCAAACACATCAGTGCCAAGCCACCTCGACATGTATCTCCGCCTACCTCTCCCTTAGTTAACAGCACCTAAATCTACTGTCGCCCAGATCAGAAACCTGACAGTAAACTAGAGTACTCCCTCTCCCCCACCTCCACCCTCCCTCAACCAACCAGTCCAGTCCAGTTCACCTCCCTTAAATGTGTGTTATTGTTTGAGGAGAGGGGAGATAGTTTTTTTATTTGTTTAACTCTTATTACATTATATACTTAGAAAAACATGTCAAGTTCAGAAAATGTCTTATTTTGGTATCAGCTATGACAGTAATGTTCTACCCTGAAGAGACAAGTAGTTTAGTCCCGACCAAGAAACAAGAGAGCTATAATTTCATAATTATGTCAGTAGCAACCTACATCTTCATCTCATCTCTTTAGCCACTTGCTTCAGTAAATGTCTCAGAACACCGCCAAAGAAGCTGTCATTTTTTATTAGTCTCTTAAGCAATAATTCATATTATTCAAGTTGAAAACAGGGTAAATCTTATGGTTCTTTTTATGGAGTTCTCTTCTTCTTATAAGTCTACTAGTGCCCGGTGCATGGATTCGTGCACATTGAAAGGAAATAGGTGGCCGGTGGGGTGGAACTGGGCGAGAAGGGCCGGACACGCTCTGGAGCCAACCTCCCGCTCTGGAGCCAACCTCCCGCAGCCCCTCCCCAGCCGGCCACACACCTGGGGCGGTGTCATGGCTCAAAGGGCGTCTGTGGACTGAGCGGAGTCCCTCTAGCAGGAGGGTCCCTTGGCCTGGCCTATGGGGATGGGGCTGAAACCAGTTCTCCGACATCCCCCCAAGGGGTCCTGGATTGTGAGGGCGGTTCTCAGGAAATGCACCCCAGAATCGGGCTCCCTCCTGTCTGGTTCCGGGGTGCGTCACCTGAGAACCGCCGCTGTCAAGTCACCGCAGCTCGGCAGTTCCTGCATTGAGCATCTTCCCCAATGGTCAGAGCACATCATAACCACCGGTCAGAGCATCTCCCCCCTGGTAGTCACTGCACGTCATAGCTGCCGGTCGGACAGTCAGACGGTCGCCTAGCCTTTTATATATACAGATGAAGAAAGCATCCACTAATTCATGCCGTTCTCTAAACTGCTTGGTTTTCTAAAACGGAATAAAATAATGCTGGTATATAAAACCAGAGCCAACGCTTCTCAGCTATGCAGCCAAAACTCTTGCAATTTTCCAAGCAAGGTGGACCACGCGAATGGCACCTACTCACTGGGCAGTGCCATGCCCACTGTCCTCTGGTTACTGTACCTACTGCACAGCCGTCTGTGCTGACCATGCTGGTCTTCTACAGCCTCAAACAGCATCCAGAGGCTATTCTCCATACAGAAGAGTTCTCACAGCAGCACAATCAATCACCACGGACCGGAAAACAAATGCCCACTTCTTATTGCTTTACAGTAAGCCAGCAACGAACACAAATAAATAACTATAAACTTGACTCTTAAACTCTCAAATGGAGCTACAAGACCAGAATGTGCTTCTATACTTAAAATGCTTTTGTTAAAACTAAAATCCACAACTTCTGCCACAAAAACTTAATATTCTCAAGCAGAATCAATTTACTTTAAGAGGCAAAGAAAACTAGTCAAACGTGCTGCCTATGTCTGACTATGTAATTAAAAGCCTATCATACTCAATGTAGACAGTGTTCGTGTCACACTTTAAAGATCCGAACACCTTTTTCCTTTCTGCAAACTCTTCTGCAGAAAGAGCTAAATCCAACAGTGCAGAGCAATTATGCCTCATTTCTACTTCTTTCCTCACGATGGCAAATTTGTCAGTCCTTAACTCAACCTGATAAAAGCTCTGATTTCCAGGCCAAACATCCACTGTACACACAGAACGCCCAAAATGGAATCAGGCATGGAAGGGTGGTACACCTGAAATCTTCAGATTCTGGAAACACTGGCACCTTCCTTTCAATGAGCTCCAAAAAACTGCGGATGTCACCATTTTAATAACTTCAATTCAAGCACCACCACCCCCCCACACACACACCTGGTAAACAGCCAATGACATGGCAAGTATTCGCAGTACTGCCTGAAATGAGGGGAAGGAGGGTGCAACCAGATTTATGTGACTTGCCCAAAACTGTCCATCTAAAACCTGACTATCGGGAGAATCACCAACAACCTGAAACTGCTTACTTTGAAAACAGTGCCAAATCTGCTGGTTCATTTTTTCAGCTGGTTTTTTAATTCAATGTTTTCTCTTTCTTCCAGAAAAAGCACAGCATTTTTCTCTCAGAACACACCAGTCAGGGTATTGCTAACTAACTTGACTGGGTGGCTTTATATTCCCACACCAAACAGTGCAGCTGGCTGCTAGGAAAAAGGTTTCATATCTTAGAAATACATTATATGAAGTGTTAAAGATGTGTGTGAAACGATTTTTAATTGCTTGCAATAGCACAATGTGAAGGCAACATCAGGAAACCAGGTGTTTAAAACACTAAGTGCTATCCCCACACCGGTAAACAGCCAAATGATAGCATGTTACTCAATTATTAAAACAAAAACTTCCCAGACGTATCTGTTGAACTTGACTTTGCAGTTTAATTCTATGTTTTGATGGCAGTGAGGGAACCCTGGAGCTATTACTTCCTTGTAAAAAATTTCAACACCTGATTTACTCACCTGGCTTAAAAAAAGAGAGGAAAATATAAAATAAGTGTCCTTTGGTTAGCAATCATCCTTTTTAATTATCTGTTTGCATACCTGTGTATGGGGGCTACTTTGGATATAGAAAATACCGAGGATCACAAGACAATAAGCTTCTCAATCAGGACACCAACAGCATCAGGGTAAGCAGGAAATAAACTTTACCAAGAGACTGACACTTGCACTTTTGACAGAACTGAACTACAGAGCAAATTCACTGAAACAACAAAAAAAAAAACCCTGTCCTTGTAAAGGCTAATCTTTAACCCCCAAAGATGTGTTCCAATTCTGATACACATACCACACAACTGGCTAAGAAAATAAATCGCGGTGCTTAGCAACAGGGCACCGTGACTACAGTGAGCGGCCCTGCGCTCACCTCGCTGGCGACTGAGGTCAGCAAGGCCAGGCCCGGGGAGAGTCTCCTATTTCTCCACACAAGCTGCTGCTGTCTCCTTATTGAAGCCTCGGATGGAGAGATCATACACCACCTCCTCCACTTTCTTCACGTCGTACTTCAAGCCATCGTAGCGCTTCCTCAGGGAGTCGTTTTTCAGGTTGAGGAGGCGGAACCCGGAATCCAGCTCATTGATGAAGGTGGAGATGTGAAGGGGCCGGGAGTAGTCTCCAGCAGTCACACTGTTGACAGACAGCCTCGACTGTGCAAGGAAAGAGAGACTGGGATGTGTTACAATGTGGCTCCGCCTTACCATGTCCCCCAAATCACCACAAGACCCTCAGGCCACACACTTTCACATATTATCTTGGATGAATACATTTTTGACAAATGCTTAATATTACTACTAACTTAATAACTTAAGAAATCATTTCTCTTTTGTTAGAGTTCCTATGGGCTACAAAACTTATTCTACATAAATATTATTTGTAAACCCACAGTGAACAGCCTTATAACAGCTTTTTTTTTTCATCTTTAGAATTATATTCATAACATAATTTCTCAGGAAAGAGACTAAGAAGATAAAAGCAAGAATAATTAATATAGTTATGTAGGTAAGTTGCTCTCCAAAACAATTACATGAGTTAACACAGTTACCAGGAATATGTTTTTCCACTACTTTGAAACAAAGAGGTATAATCATCTCTTAAAAATCCACACATTAGTAAATATGCACCTCGTCAGAATGGCATTTCTCTGGTGACTAGCAAAACTCATACCGTGCACAGTCAATGACTATCTGGTGACCAACAGATGGCTTCTAAATGAATCAGACTCCTGGGATTTTTGTACCCATTTTAAAAAATAACAGCGAAGTGGGAAGGTGAAAAAAATTAACAGCTCCAGGACCAGACAACTTCACAGGTGAATTCTACCAACATTCAAAGAAAATGTAATACCTATCCATCTCCAACTCTTCCAAAATATTGAAGAGGAAAGAATGAATGTGTCCTAACTCAGCCAACATTATTTGGAAACCAAAACCAGGCAGGAACAACACACACACACACACAAAGATTACAGGTCAATATCTCTGATAAACATAGATGCAAAAGTCCTTAATAAAATACTAGCAAATCAAATAAAACAATACATTTAAAGCAGCGGTTCTCAACATGTGGGTCGACACCCCTTTGGGGGTCGAACAACCCTTTCACAGGGGTCGCCTAAGACCATCGGAAAATACATATATAATTACATATTGGTTTTGTGATTAATCACTATGCTTTAATTATGTTCAATTTGTAACAATGAAATTGGGGGTCACCACAACATGAGGAACTGTATTAAAGGGTTGCGGAATTAGGAAGGTTGAGAACCACTGATTTAAAGGATCATACACCACAATCAAATGCATTTCACTGTAGGGATACAAGGGTGGTTCTATATTTGCAAATCAATCAATGTAGTACACATTAACAAAATGAGGTAAAAATCATATGATCATCTCACCAGATGCAGAAAAAGCATGTGACGGGATACAACATCCATTTATGATCTTTTTAAATATATATATAATTTTTATTTCAGAGAGGAAGGGAGAGAGAGGAAGAGAGAGAAACATCAATGATGAGAAAGAATAATCTATCGGCTGCCTCCTGAACATCCCCCTGCTGGGGGTGGAGCCCGCAACTTGGGCACATGCCCTGAACAGGGAATGAAACTGTAATCGCCTGGTTCATAGGTTGATGCTCAACCCCTGAGCCACACCAGCCAGGAAGCCATTTATGATTTTTTAAAGAGACCTCTCAATAAAATGGGTATAGAAGGAAAAGTGCCTCAACATAATAAAGGCCATATAAGACAAACCCACAGCTAGCTAACTTCATACTCAACAGTGAAAAACAAAGCTTTTCCTCTAAGATCGAACAGAAACAAGACAAGGATGCCCACTCTTGCCAGTTTTACTCAACACTACTACAAGTCCTAGTCAGAGAAATTAGACAAGAAATAAAAAGCATCCAAATTGGAAAGGAAAGAGTAAAACTGTCATTATTTGCAGATGGCATGATTTTATATATATAAAACCCTAACGATCCCACCAAAAAAATATCAGAAATAAAATTTCAAAATACAAAATCAACATACAGAAATCTGCTGCATTTCTATATGCTAACAATGAACTATCAGAAAGATAAACAATTCTGTTTACAACTGCAATAGAAAAAAAAAATACCTAGGAATAAGCAAAGGAAAGGAAACACTTGTACACTGAAAAGGAAAAGACATTCTTTCTTGAAAGAAATTAAAGACAAAAAAAGATGAAAAAAACATTCTGTGTCGATGGACTGGAAGAATTAACATTGTTAAGATGCCCATATTACCTAAAGCAATCTACAGATTCAATGCAATCCCTATTAAAATCCCAATGGCATTTTTCACAGAAATAGAACAAAACAAATCCTCAAATTTTGGAACCACAAAAGACCCCAAATAGAAATCCTGGGGAAAAGAGAACACAGCCAGAGATATCACACTACCCGATTTTCAAACTACACTACAAAGCTACAATAATCAACAGTATGGTAATGGCAAAAAAACACACACAGAGACCAATGGAACAGAACTGAGCCCAGAAATAATCCCAGACATATATGGACAAGTAACTTACAGCAAAGGAGACAAGAATATACAGTGGAGAAAGTTTCTTCAATAAAGCTGGGAAAAGTGGACAGCCCTATGCAAAAGAATGAAAGTAAACTACTATTGGCCCTAACCGGTTTGGCTCAGTGGATAGAGCGTCAACCTGCAGACTCAAGGGTCCCAGGTTCGATTCCGGTCAAGGGCATGTACCTTGGCTGCGGGCGCATCCCCAGTGGGGAGTGTGCAGGGGACAGCTGATCCATGTTTCTCTCTCATCAATGTTTCTAACTCTCTATCCCTCTCCCTTCCTCTCTGTAAAAAATAAATAAAATATATTTTTAAAAAAAGAAAGTAAACTACTATTGTACACAATACATAAAAATTAATTCAAAATGGACTAAAGACCTGAGTGTTAGCCCTGAAACAATAAAACACACAAACAATAATATAGGTACTAAGCTTCTGGTCATGAGTCTTAGTGGTGTTTTTGTGAATGTGACTCCAAGACAAGAGAAACAAATGGCCCTGGCTGGTTTGGCTCAATGGATAGAGCATCAGCCTGCGGACTAAAAGGTCCCAGGTTCGATTCCAGTCAAGGGCACATGCTCAGGTTGCGGGCTCAATCCCCAGTAGGGGGCATGCAGGAGGCAGCCAATCAATGATTCTGCCCTAACCAGTTTGGCTCAGTGTATAGAGCGTCAGCCTGCGGATTCAAGGGTCCCAGGTTCGATTCCGGTCAAGGGCATGTACCTTGGTTGCGGGCACATCCCCAATAGGGGGTGTGGAGGAGGCAGCTTATCGATGTTTCTCTGTCATCGATGTTTCTAACTCTCTATCCCTCTCCCTTCCTCTCTGTAAAAAATAAATAAAATATATTTTTAAAAAAATAAAAATAAAAAAATAAACAAATGGGACTACATCAAACCAAAAACCTTCTGCACAGCAAAGAAAACCATTAACAACAAAGGCAACCAACCAAATGGGGCAAGATATTTGCAAATGGTACTTACAATAAGGTACTAATTTAAAAAATATATAAAGAACTCATAAAAATCAACAACAATAACAACAACCACCTAATTAAGAATGGGCAGGCCCTGGCCAGTGTAGGTAAGTGGTTAAAGCGGCGGCCTGTGCACCAGAGGGTCTCATGTTCAGTTCCTGGTCAGGGGGCACGCACCTCAGATGCGGGTTCACTCCCCACCCCTGGTTGGGGTGCATGCGGAGGCAACCAGTGGATGTGTCTCTCTCACATCGATGTTTCTTCCTCCCGCTCCCAACCCCCCCCCACCCCCCCCACCCCCGTCTCCTTACCTCCCTTCTACTCTCTCTGAAAAGCAAAGGAAAAAATATCCTCAAGGTGAGATTAACAAAGAAACAAAAAATGGTCAGAGGATCTGAGTAGCCATTTTTCCAAGAAGACATACAGATGGCTAACAGACACATGAAAAGATGCTCAATATCACTAATCATCAGGGAAATGCACATCAAAATGAGATATCACTTCACACCTCTTCACACTTGTTAGAATGGCTATTATCAAAGAAATAGGAAATAATAAATGCTGGGGAGGATGTGAGGGAAATGAAACCCTCACACACTATTGATGGGAAAGTAAATTGGTGCAGCCACCATGAAAAACAGTATGGAGATTCCTCAAACAACTAAGAAGAAAACTATTATGGTCCACCTATTCTACTTCTGGTTATTTATCCAAAGAATATAAAAACATTAATTTGAAAAGGCATATGCACCCGTGTTCACTGAAACTTTATTTTTAACAGCCAAGATATATAAAAAATTAAGTGTCCATGGATGGATGAATAAATAAAGAAGTGGTATATATACAATGGAATACCACACAGTCATTAGAAAGAATGAAATCTTGCCATTTGTGACAACATGGGCGGACCTTGAGGGTATTATGGCAAGAGAAATAAGATGGAGAAAAATAAATGCTCTCACTTAAAAAGCAAAACAAAAACAAACTAACAGATACACACAACAGACTGGTGTTTAACGGAGGGAACTTTGGGGAGGGAGAGTGAAATGGATGAAAGGGGTCAAATACATGGTGACAGACGGAAACCAGACTTTGGTGGTGAGCATGCAATAGAGTATAGAGACATCAAGCTATAATGTTGTACACCTGAAATTTATATGTTAGTATTAACCAATTAACAGTAAAAAATAAAAAGAAAGAAAATGGCAAATTACTAAGTATATTACCAGTTCACTAGCAAGAATTAGAACTCCTGAGAGATAATCTTCTACATCCAGGTGAAATCCTTTCTCCCGATCTGGCTCAACTAAAAAAAAAATCAAGATAAAAATGAGATCGTGATATGAATATAATTTAAGCCTTAGCATTTTTTTTAAGTGTGTGAAAAAGGATGAATCATATAAAACAATCTTTTGTTTCCTAGTAATTCTTATTTTTCAATTACAGTTGACATACAATATTAACCTTGGCAACTAGACTTCATTAAGAATTTTTCTAGCTCTCAAGCAAAATTCAATTTTCCTGTCCACTCTTCTTTTAAAAAGTAATACCACAAAAAATGTCAGAGAATATCTGTTTTTAGCAGAAGTCGCAATATCTGCAACTGACTTCAAATGGTTGACAAGCGCACACAAATGCACACATGCACACACAGACACACCCAGTGTGGAGACTAAGCAGATGTGGCAAAATGTTAAGAGTAGTGAGTCTGACAGAACCTAGACACAGAACCTACTCAGAACCTAGAGACAGAAGAACTTCGCTGGAGAGAACATGGCAAAAGATCCTGGACAGAAACTGGAGACAGAACCTAGAGACAGAACCTAGCGAGAGAACCTGGATAGAACATGGCAAGAGAACCTGACTAGAACCTGGTGACTGAACCTGGCTGGAGAACCTGGACAGAACCTAGCAAGGGAACATGGCTACAGAACCTGGCTGGAGAACCTGGACAACCTGGCTGGAGAACCTAGCAAGAGAACATGGACACAGAACCTGGCTGGAGATCCTAACCAGAACTTCGCTGGAGATCCTGACCAGAACTTCGCTGGAGATCCTGACCAGAACTTGGCTAGAGATCCTGGCTAGGCTGCTGATCAACGAACGCTGTCTCCCTAGCATTCCTTCTTCGCCAACTCCGTCCACACCTTTGGGGACCCCTGGACCTGCTGGGGCAGGACCCCAGCAGTAATGTAATTCCCTAAGCCTGTTTCATGATTGAGGAAATGGGGTAATACTAATAATTCCTTCAAAGGATTGTTGTGAAGATTAATGAGATGATATAAGGAAAACATTAGCACACAGTAGGGATGCTGTATTGTGAAATCAAAGGCAAAATCCTTTCAGAGGTCTTGCTTAATTCAGAAAATATTTATTTGAGGATTTGAGACTAAGGTTATTTCCACTTATGTCTTTACTCCCTATGAGACAGGTTACCAACTGGGTGATGTGAGCCATAAAACATATATGTTTAAAACCAAGAAATAATTAATTAACATTATCAACTTATGCTCCCAAACTGATAAAATTAGGCAGACGTGTCCTAAGACTACACCCATAGGCCCTAAAAAAAAAAAGAGTAGTGAGTGAGCTGTAAACAGGCATTCACTGTATTATTCTTCTAACTTTCCTACAGCCTTGACATTTTTAAAAACTAAAGTTTACAATTACAACACCCAAGTACAAAGAGAAGCCACTACATATTTTTAGGTTTTGTGTTTCCAAGTGACTGGTTTTCCACTAGTTCTCATTTGTTATAATAGAGATTATAAGCCAACAGCCTCTTCCACCAAAAATTAACCTATCCATTAGTACTGGTTCTGCAGATCAATACTAATGAAGACACTTACTGCCAAGGATTTCTGTGACTGCTTCTCGAGTCACTAGTGTTTCTGATTCCAAGTACACAACAAAGGCCGCCAGGAAGACCAGCCGCTGCAACACAAACCTCCAGTGCTCATGAAATCTACGGAAAGACAAGCACACAGTCTGAGGGGCCAGAGGCCTTAAAAAAGACAGGTTTAGTACAGTCAAGTTCAAACATTTTAGAATTGGAATTCTTTTCCAAATAAAATTTTACATGAAACCCCAACATACGAAACATGTAAGAGCAATATGACATTTAAATATATTAGATAGATTTAGTGTAGATTTTGCAAGTTCAAATTTATAATTATAAACTAAAAGTTTAATAAATAAGCATGATTCAATTTTATGAACACAAAAATTTACAGCTGAAGATTATGTTCTTAATAAATAAGAACAATGATAGTGCTCTGAGAAAAATATTGGCAACTGAAGACTGAGGAGAAACACAATTGTACATCAGCTTCAACACCTAACTCATTCCTACATTTTGAGTGTAGTGTATCAAGAAAATTCTGATTCACACATGTAAGTAATAACTACCATTTGCCATCACTACATAAATACACTTAAAAAGTCAGGGCTACTACAGTTAAACTGAGCCAGAAACCTGGAGAAGAAATAGGAAATTTGACAACTTCTAGATATTGATGCTATGCCTCCTGTGGCAACAATTCAGAAAAAAATTTCAACACAATGCAGGCCAAACAAAACCTTCTGAGGGCCAAATCAGACACAGGGCAGCCTGTGTCTGACTCCAAATTACCTGGTCTCTAGGGACCCTCACAATTCTATCCTCCTACTTCTCTAAGCTTCAGTTACTACCTCTGCAAGGTTTGGCAAACTTTCTCTGTGAAGGGCCAGATGATAAATATTTTAGGCTTTGCAGGTCACTTTCAGTCTGTTACATATTCTTATTTCTTTCTTTTTCTAACAACTTTAAAATAAAGAAGCAATTCTTAGCTTCCAGAGGCAGCAAGCCACGGGTAGTTTGCCAATCCCTGCCTTAAAAAACCTTGTGAGGCCGAAACCGGTTTGGCTCAGTGGATAGAGCGTCGGCCTGCGGACTGAAGGGTCCCAGGTTCGATTCCGGTCAAGGGCATGTACCTGGGTTGCGGGCACATCCCCAGTAGGGGGTGTGCAGGAGGCGGCTGATCGATGTTTCTCTCCCATCGATGTTTCTAACTCTCTATCTCTCTCCCTTCCTCTCTGTATAAAATCAATAAAATATATTTAAAAAAAAAAAAAAAAACCTTGTAAGGTTGTGCTACCCACTCCCCACATGCATGTTCTATTTATTGCCCATAAATACATCTGAAATGAGTATCTTCTTCAGTAAGAAAATAAACATAAGTAGATAGTTTAGGTTCTTATTTACCATATTTTATCAACATCCATTTAATATCTGTGAATCAGGATGCATTTTACAATCTACATGTTTCACAATTATGATTGGCAACAACTTTTCTTCCATAAAACAATATATACTTTAAAATAACTTGGGTGTAAATCCAACAACATACGGCATAAAATATTGGATAAATATGTTAGTTGGCAGTGAAAGTCAAGCTTTAAGGTAAAGCTCAACTCCATAGCCTTAACAGCAGATATGGTTCATCCAATTTCACAAGCAACTTGAATATACTAAAAAGATACTTTATGTTGACCTCATACAACAAATATTTTGTTTTTAGCTGCTTTTTCATTGCAAAAATTATACATGATCTTTAAGAAAATTTTGAAAATAAAAGGGAAGAAAATAATATCACCAATTTTGTCACCGTTCAAATACTGCCATTAATAGTTTGATTTTGTTTCTTTTTGTTGCTTCTTCTACATAGAGGGATTTTTAACCTAGTGCTAAGCAATCATTCAGTACATATAATTTTCTGCCTTTTTTAAACTTAGTATTATAAAATAATGCTACTTTTCTTACAAACCTGTAATACTGTTCAGCAGGGAACTTGGTCTTCAAAGACATTAGATGTGTTTTCACGGTACCAAAATGTTCTCGAGCTTTCAAACACCTTTTTGGAACTGATCACACCAAAAAAAACCCAAACAAACAAAAAAAACAATAATCAAACATCATAATGAAAGACCAAATTTCAAATACTTAATAGTGCTTAATATTTACTATTGCTTAATAATCTATGCAGTCTACCTGGAAATAAATCAACTTTTTAAAAAAGCTCATGACCAACTACAGGATATGAATCTCTGCTTTTCAACCTGGCTTTCAAATTTTCACCTCTAGGTCACCTACTGATGAACCAATACTGAGAAATAAACAAAAACTTGCTGAAAGGGAATGTCAGGAAACACAGCGTGAGCTATCAGGAATGACCTCATCCCTAAGGGGCTGCACACCAGATGCATTACTAGGCAGTCCTCAAAGGAGGCATAAAATTAATCTGCTTCTAGCTTTCATACTTGGTCAAGAAGAAGTTTTACCAATTACCTCAATCAGGCCGACCAACTACATATCATGGAGAAAAATGACTTGCCTCTGACACCTATAAATTACTTTATTATACCATTCTCTATCTGAAAATGTATTTCAGCTCTTTCAGCTGGGCTTACAATGGAGGTTCCATGTTAAAATTTATCATAATTGATCTCCATCCATTCAAGGGACTAACTGTACACACATTCAGAACATTTTATAGTGGCCATTTCATATCTACAAATGTGTATTAAACCATATGCAATACCTGAAAGGTTTGGTGTGTTTTGGAAGCACCAAATAAACGTTGCTAAATACACAAGCGAACTATGATACTACTACTATCATCAGCAGCAGCACGTCATCAAATAGAAAACATCCCATATTACGTGCAAGTGGGAAATCAATCAGAACACAGAACTCTGCAAACCTGTAAAACGATACACTCCCCTACTCCAGCTTTCATTCCCCATCAAGGAGGAGGAACATTTCTCAGAATGAAATGACACAGAGCTGAAATGCTGTTTGGATGGTAACGCTCTTTAAATGAGATTGATGAACTGGGTTAAAACCTCAAACGTCAAAACGAAACACTTACTGTCCTGAAACCCGGCACCTTGATGGACTCCTTGCAGTAGAGTTAAAATCTCCCGGGCTGTTTGTTCTAAGCTCTGCACTACTTTTCGGATTTCCTAGAAAGAATTAAAAACCAAAATATCAGGTCAGTTCAACATCATTATCGTTATAGCCTGAAACCAAACATGCCAGGTAGCACGTCTGATTATGACACCTTCACATACAGGGGAAACACTAACCATCTTCACGAGGACTGAGCCGGCACAGACAACCCCCGGTCTGAATCCCGACTCCCGCCCCTTCCTCTGAGGCCCTCCGGGAGGGAAGCCGTCGGGAAGCCTGAGGTTCCTCATTAACCCTCAAGGGTAAGAGCCGCCGCCCCGCATCTCAACTTCCCCGCAGGACCCCACAGCGCCGAAAGGGGCTCAGGCACCTGCATGCCGTTTGCAAAGACAAGAATAAAAGGCGACACAGGGGCGGGTCTTTCTCATTCACTCATTCATTCTACAAACACTCACGCAGCACATCCCGGTGCTAGGCATGTGTCAATGCTGGGGAGCCAAGACAGCCCCTCCTTTCGGGCAGTTCAGCTGACATTCAGAAGACAGGACTTGCACAGGTTTCTGAAATGTTAATGCGGTACCAGAAAACCTAACAGGCAATCGATCACTTGGCCTGTGAAATCCCGGAGATGAATATGGGAGAGCGGGAGGGGGGCGGGGGGGATGGAAAGCAGCGGATTTCAGGAAGAGCAGAGAGCATGCAAAACCTGAGGCCGGCACCTACGGGGAGCCGGAGAGATGAAAGGGGGTAACGTGACCACGACATAAGCGGAAGGTGGGGTACGGTGACAATGGACACACACGCGCAGCTGGGTTTTCACCCTCCGTGCAATGAGGAGCCACGGGAGTTTAAAGAGAGGCCCGGGGGTGCTTTGAAAAACACGACACACAAACCGCCCGCCGCCCGAGCCCCGGAAGCTGGCGGAGGCTTTCCGTCCACGGTGCTGGGGGGCCGGGGGGGGGGGGGGGGACTGGCACTACAATGAGGCAGGGGAGCCGGGGAGAGGCCGGACCCGGGCGGGACGAGGCGCTCCCCTAAGCAGAGGGAAGCACCGCGCTCGGAGGCTGAGCGACGGAAGGGCCGGGCGGTGGGGCCCACCGGGGCCGGGAGAGGGGCTGGGCCAGCAGGGCTCACCTCCCGGATGTCCTGCTCGGCAGCCAGAAAGCCCTGCAGCTCCACGAAGATCTCGCTCACAGACATGGCGCGGCTGCACCGGGATCAGCCAGCGGCGAGGGCGAAGGCGAGGGCGACCGGCTGAGAGGGCTCCGCAGACGACCAGCGCGCCGTCAGTCGCAGGGGCCGCCGCCACCGCAGCCGCCTCGTCGCCGGGCCCTGTGCTACCTCCGTCGCTGGGGTCCTCCCAGGCCCTCGGCGCGCAGGGAGCAGGGCTGCCCGCCACGATGCCTGCGGTGCCGCCCGCCTCCTCCGGAGCCAGGCGCGCTCCGAGGGCGGGCGCTGTCCACAGGCCTCGCCGGAAACAGCCCGGGGCGGGCGCCTCAGGGCGGCGGGCTGCCGGAAGTGGGGGCGTGCCGTGCAGGTGGCGCCGCGCTTCTGCTAACTTACACAGTGAGCTTTATGCCCCAGCGCTTGGCGGGGGCGGGGGGAGGCGCTCAGTCCTGAGAGGGGCATTAGGCTGGAAAGAGGTTGCAGTCGTCCTCTGAGAGTAAGAGAGAAAACAGTGCGTTAGAATCGGCAGAAAATGCAAGGGAACGTAGAAGTATGAGGGACCCAGTGTGTGCAAAAACCTTACCCCTGTGCTCTTTGAACGCATTCTCTGTAGCACCTATTTTTAAATTGCATGACTTTATGCGGGTCCTCAACCAGTTCAACCCGCAAGAACCCCAGGTTGGAGTGTGGTGACGAAGGGAACTTCACTCAGTGCAAAACGGGTCAAAAGGCTCGAGCACCATCAGGCTCCGCTGGGAAGCAGCCTCGGCCGGGCTCGTGCTGGCTGCCGGGCTCCGCTCTGCTCCAGGCCTGTCTGTCTTGCCTGCGCTGGGTGCCTAGGGAAACAGTCTTCCCTGGAAAGAGAAAGGGACCTCAGAGAGTGTTTTACAGGCTTGCCCAGGGGGTGGCTCGGTGGCTGAGCGCGGACCTATGAACCAGGAGGTCACGGTGCCGACTCCCAGTTGGGCCATATGCCCGGATTGTGGGCTCAGTCCCCAGTAGGAGGCGTGCAGGAGGCAGCCCACCAATGATTCTCTCTCATTGTTGATGTTTCTAGCTCTCTCCCCCTCCCTTCCTCTCTGAAATAAAAATATATTTTTTAAAAAAAAAAGATTGTGACTTTTAAAAATCTGAGAGGAGTTAGCTTGACATGCAGGCAGACAGGCAGGAAAACAAAGGCAATGGAAACAATGGAAAACAAAGGCAGGTGACATGTAGTCAGGGCCAGACATGGCAGTTTGAGCAAGCCTAATCACAGAAACCTACCATGCAGGAATAAATGTTTCTAGGCTCAGAGCAGGAGGTCTGTGAAAGTAGGAAGAGTCTGCAACAATAAGGTGAACTGACCCATAGGGACAGGGTAGTTCAGGCCTGTAGCTGGGCAAGCACAATTGAGGGAATCAGTCAGGTGTTCACAGATAGAGAGCAGGCTCGTAGCACATATATACCTCTAGAGTGGATTGATTAGCTTCACCGGACACCCATTATTGGGGCCCCTCCCCGTGGGGGGAGCTGAACCTGCTTGTAACAAATTTTCCATGCTTTTGCTTAAATCTGCAGGTCTGTGATCTCATTTTTCAGCTTCAGGAGACACAACCCCGGACAAAAACCTCAGCTCACCGTTCTGGTTATCAATTCTAGCTGAAACAGGAGTCTGCCAAATCACTTTATTTCTGAAATTCTAAGGTGATTTTCAAGCCTACCATAAGGGAGTCTTTTCTCATTTGTCAAGTTAGAATTAGTACCTCCTGTTGTGCCCAGATTTCAAAGTTCCCAAGACCCCCAGGGAGCCAGTCAGTCCGATGTAAAAGCAAAGAGTCATTTACTTCAAACCTAGGTTTGGCTCCCCTGCCACACTCACCGATGCAACGGTAAGCTCCAGTGGCCTAGAGAGAGAGAGTCTTGATGGGACAAGGTGTTTTATAGGGGGGTGGAGTGAGGGCAGGAGAGGGGACTGTGGACCCCGCCGATTGGCCTGGCACGAGTCGATTCAGGATGTGGTCATAGTGATGGCGTGTACTTCCTTTGATTATTATTGGTTAGTCCATAGAAATCCTGGGTGTGGCTAGCAGCGGCATCTTCCGGGAAGAAGCACATGGCTCTGTCCCAAAATGGAGGACCCAAGGCAAGATGGAGGGCACAGTCCTCGCCCGGCTCCCGCTGCTGTCGCTGGAACACACCGCAAGGCAAGATGGCCCTCCCGCACAGCACCTGCAGCCGGCTTGCATTCGGACCCGACTCCCACAGCGGCGCGTCTGGGTGGCACAGGCCCAGCACACGGGGTGCGGCCAGTGGAGCGGCCCAGCTCCGGAAGAGCAGCATCCGCTCAGAGCAGGCCCGGCCCATGGGGCCGGCTCAGTGCAGCACGGGGCCTCCCCAGGCTAGGGCACACGCCCCACTCTGCTGCCGCCGCTGCCGCACAGGGGCCGGGGATCCACGCGGCCCGCGAAGGCCCGGTCCAGGGGGCAGCGGGCGGGTGGCAGCCCACGCTGGGCTCCCGCTGTGGGCCGGGGAGTCGATGCCCGAGGCCGCCAGCAGCACGGCTAGGCCGTGCTTCATGGGGCCTGGCGGCCGGCCCACGCAGGCCACGGCCCCCCTGACCGGGCCCTGAGGGCCGGATGGACCCCCGGACCCAGCGCGGACAAGCAGGGAGCTGACCATGGGGGAAGAATGAAAGAGCCAGGTGGTGAGGCCTTCTGCTCCCACGACCTCCCCCGTGGTGGGTCGCAACCTGGCCCCACCCCTTGGCCCGCCGCTGGCCACGCGGCCGGTCCGGACACTCGGACCCGCTCCGGGGAGGCCAGGCCCTATGGTGGGCGCGGAGGGATTCCAGAGCCCAGCGGCCAGACTCCTCCTCCCGCACCGCCTGGAGAGGCGGGCGGTGCGCCTTTCATTCCCCCCTTGTCTTGGAATTTCCCGCTCAATCATGAGACGGACTGCAATTCTATTCCACCAAAACTATCACTGAACTATCCCTATAAGGTTAACAAATGGTCCGGTGGAAGTGAAAGAAACCATTTTAGATTTAATAACTTCTATTGAAATAGGATCTTTCTTCTGAGAATTCTTCCATGGTTATCAAAAAACCAAATCAAGATTTAGTACTATTGGCCTTGAAGAGGCTCAAGCATACCTGTTCGTTAGGCTAGGTTTAAATTTAGAGTCTGTTGAACTAAGCCTCCGTTTTTCTGGGTACCATTTTCAGCTGGACCAAGTCTCTTCTGTTATTTGGTTCCTGGTCTGGGCTGGGCATGGGAAGCAAGAAGCAGCCATGGGGACAGGAGACCTTCCTCAGAAGGGGTGAGTGTTCAAGCCTCTGCACTATTGGGGGGGTGAGGATCTGTGCCCCACCTCTGTTGAACCCCAAGTTATCTCCTATTGGCCCTCGCCTGTGTCTGTCTTAGGTCGCCCCACCCTGTGGAGTCTTACCTGTCTCTGACTACCAACCATCTCCGGGCCAAGTAGGGTGATGTGAGGTTCAGTTCTGTCTCCTTGTTAGCCTATGACCCCTGTGGCCTCCACGCCCAGCACCTAGCCTGCAGGCGGGGCCCCGGCATTGATCACATCTCTTGGGAAACCCAGGTTTCTTCTCCAGAGAGGGCCCAGCTTACACCATTGGGCAAGAGACAGATCCATGGTACCAGCTTTTCATAAACTCAGCTTGAATGGAGAGCTCAGACAACAGCTGTAGACAATTGGGATCCTTTTGGTAATACAGAATGCTTAAGTGCCTTCCCAGGAGGGAATAAATCCCTTCACATATTGCCAGATTCCGGAGGAATTACATAAGGAGAAGAACATACTGATCTACTCTAAGATTTTCTGACTTCCCTTGCTAATTCCTTTTCATGGATTTAAAACAAAACAGTAACTGTTGGCATAAAACCTTTTACCTATGCATAACTATGCCTCAGACCTTCTATTCTAAATAGGCTTTTTCCAGCTTTACTACCCCTGACATGGGCATGGTGACTCAGGCCTGCAAGGCAGTATACAGGCTGCCAACTGTTAGCTGTCTCTCAACAGACTCCAAAACCTGATGGGCACCCTTTCCTGCCCAGATGGGCAACTGCCCCCTTGGCAGCTAGACACCCTTTACTTTTGGGGGGTCACCCCACACCGCTCCCTTCCAGGACAGCCAACATACATTCAAAACCTGCAAAAGAATCAAAGGTTAATATAACATATCAATACAATGAAACATCATGGCCGCTTTAGGCAGCCAAATCTTCTGCTACTAAACATGTGACCCCATAAATTGTCCTTGTCTCTTTGCAGCCTTGTCCATGAAGATGCAGGCATTATCTAAGTGTATTACACAGTATTGTGGGGGCTCCTGGTGACAGGAGTGATCGCAAGCCATGTTACCGGCATCAGGCAGGTCGAGCACGCCGTAGCTTAAGCTTGAGCGGGTTGCGTTGATCTCGATCGATGCTCCATTTGGTGATGAAGTCTTTCCGGGTCATGGATGGATCCACTGACCGGACGTGAGTGTGATGGATCCAGGTCGCGACGCCGTCTACCTTGAGAGCAGTGGGGGTCGTCAGCACCACAGTGCAGGGACCCTTCCAACGTGGTTCTAGGGTCTCCGGGCGGTGCCTTCTGATGTAGACCCAATCTCCTGGTCTGTGCTGATGAGAAGTTGGGGTTGGGCTGGCCTCGTAGATGGCGCGGAGGCGCTTCCAATGTCCTCATGTGCCTTCTGAAGCCCTCTCAAGGAAAGAGATAGTTCTTGATTTTCAAATTCAGCGAGGTCGTCAGCTTTAAGGTTAGGAATGATAGGGGGTGGCCTGCCAAACATGATTTCATAGGGAGTAAATCCCAGGGTGTATGGGGAGTTCCTTACCCGGCGTACGGTAGGAGAGCCACCCAGTCCCTGCCAGTCTCCATGGTTAATTTGGTAAGGGTCTCTTTTAGAGTTCTGTTCATTCTTTCTACCTGACTTGAACTCTGGGGTCTATAAGCACAATGTAATTTCCAATTTGCCCCAGTAGCCCTGGTTACTACCTGTGAAATAAAGGCTGGCCAGTTGTCGGACCCTATCATAGCAGGAAAACCATACCTGGGTAAGATGTCTTCCAGCAGCTTCTTGGCCACCGTCTGAGCTGTTTCATGCTTGGTTGGGTATGCCTCTACCCAGCCAGAGAAGGTATCTACGAATACTAAAAGATATTTATAACCATACTTCCCTGGTTTAATTTCAGTGAAGTCGACCTCCCATTGTGCTCCCGGTTTGGTGCCTCTGAGCCTGGTCCCTTTTTCATTTGATTCGACACTTGTGTTCGTGAGTTGACAGATCTTGCAGGCAGACACAACCTGATCTATCTTGGTATCCTGCTGGTGAATCTTGATCCCGGCATGTCGGATTAAGTCCTTCATTTTCTGGGGTCCCAGGTGAGTGGACCGGTGCATATGTTCTAATACCGTGTCCCCGAGCCGGTCTGGCAGTATAAGTTCCCCTTCTGGTGTATGCCACCATCCCTTTATTTCCTTGGCTCTGGGGAGCTTTCTGATGCGTTGCAATTCTTCCTGGGAGTACTTGGGCTGGGCTGGTAAGACTGGGTCCCCTGGGTCTGGTAGTTGTAAGGCCATGGTAGGGACCGAGGTAAGGGCTACGGCCTTTGCAGCCTGGTCAGCCTTTTGGTTACCTCTTGCTACCGGGTCATCGGCTTTCTGGTGCCCCTGGCAGTGGATTATGGCTAACTTGGCAGGAAGCCATAAGGCCACAAGCAGATCGAGAATCTCCTGCTTATTTTTTATTGTCCATCCCTCTGCTGTCAGCAGCCCTCTCTCCTGATAGATTGCCCCGTGGACATGAGCTGTAGCAAATGCATAACGGCTGTCTGTGTAAATGTTAAGCCGCTTCCCAGCCCCCAGCGTCAGTGCCTTAGTAAGGGCGATGAGTTCTGCTCGCTGGGCTGACGTCCCGGAGGGCAGGGCCTCCGCCCACACAGTGTCCGTTTACCTGCACCCGTCCCGCACGAAGCTGCTCCCATCCGTGAACCAGGTGGCCTCTGCATCAGGGAGGGGCTGGTCGGTCAAGTCCTTCCGGAGTCCATGTACCTGCTCTAGGATTCCCGCACAGTCGTGTAGTGGGGCATCTAAGTCAGGGTCGGGCAGCAAAGTAGCAGGATTGAGGGCCGCACTGGGGTGGAACCGCACTCTTGGAGGGTTGAGTAGGAGGCTCTGGTAATGGGTTATACGTGCGTTACTCATCCATCTGTCAGGAGGCTGCTTCAGGACTCCCTCAATGGCATGTGGGGTTGTAATCCAGATTTCCTGCCCCAGGGTCAATTTGTCAGGGTCTTTGACTAAGAGCGCTGTTGCCGCGATAATTCTCAAGCACGGTGGCCAGCCGGCAGCTACAGGATCTAACTTCTTGGACAAATAAGCCACTGGGCGGCTCCAGGGGCCTAAAGCTTGAGTCAAGACCCATTTCGCTATCCCTTTGTGTTCATCTACAAAGAGGTGAAAGGGCTTCGTAATATCTGGCAGGCCCAGGGCTGGAGCACCTAGAAGGGCCTTCTTTAACTGTCTAAAGGCAGCTTCATCTTTCTCAGTCCAGTCAAACGCCCTTCCCTCTTTGGTAGCTTCATATAGGGGCCTGGCGATTTCGGCAAAACCCGGTATCCAGAGGCGGCAGTAGCCGGCCGATCCTAGGAATTCTCTTACTTCTCTTCGGGAGGTGGGAGTAGGGATTTTCAAAACAGTCTCTTTTCTGGCATCCGATAACCGCCGCTGCCCGCCCTCTAGGATGTATCCCAGGTAACTCACCCTTTCTCGGCATAACTGAGCCTTCCTCGCAGATACCCGGTACCCTAAGGCCCCCAGGGTGGCCAGTAGATCTTGGGTCCCCCGCTCACAGTCCTTGGCTGTGTCGGCAGCAATCAGGATGTCATCTACATACTGGAGGAGGGTGAGGTTGGGGTGTTCCCTTCTGTACTCACCCAGGTCCTCGTGCAGCGCCTCGTCGAAGATGGTGGGCGAGTTTTTGAACCCCTGGGGTAGGCGTGTCCAAGTCAGCTGTCCACTGAAGCCCTCCTCTGGGTCATGCCACTCAAAGGCGAAAAGGGGCTGACTTTGAGGTGCTAGTGGTAGACTGAAGAAGGCATCTTTCAGATCTAATACCGTGTACCAGACTTTAGAGGGCGCCAAGGAGCTCAAGAGAGTGTACGGGTTTGGGACTGTTGGGTGTATGTCCATAACTCTTTTATTTACTTCTCAGAGATCCTGTACTGGCCTGTAGTCGTTTGTCTGGGGCTTTTTAACTGGCAGTAGGGAGTGTTCCACACAGACTGGCAGGGAACTAACACCCCCAAGCTCTTCAGTCTCCTGATATGAGGCTGAATTCCCTTCCATGCCTCCTGAGGCATGGGGTACTGCTTGATTCTTACTGGTTTTAGTTCTACCAGGACTGGGACTCTGTGGGCGGCCAGCCCCACCCCTCCTGTCTCTGCCCATGCTGTTGGGAATTCTTGTAGCCATTTGTCCATACTGCCCTCCACCAGGGAAGTCTTCTGGTAGAGGCGATATTCATCCTCTAGCCTCATGGTCAGGACCTGAATGGGGCGGCCCTCCCCATCAGTGACCTGAGGCCCCCCCTGTCTGAAAGTTATTTGAGCTCCAATTTTGGTCAGTAGGTCCCGTCCCAATAGTGGGTAGGGGCATTCTGGTATTACCATGAAAGAGTGGGATACCTGGCCTGTTCCTAAATCTACTGTCCTTCGGGTAGTCCATGAATACTGGCTCATACCAGTTGCTCCTTGCACCCAGGACTTTTTATTCGCCAGTTTTCCTTGCGGGGTACGGAGGACCGAATGTTGTGCCCCGGTGTCAACAAGGAAGTTAACAGGAGTCCCCTCCACTCTGAGAGTTATCCTGGGCTCGGGGAGGGGGTCCGAACCCTGACTCCCCTAATCACTCAGTTCACCCAGCTCTAAGACCTTGACTCGGTCAGTCCTGTCTCCCTTCTCACCGGCATTCTTCGGACATTCTCGAGCCCAGTGCCCTATGTCCATGCAAAACTTACATTGATCCTTCCGTAGCCCCCGCCTCCCCTCTTGGGTGGTCTGCTTACCTCTTCCTTTATTGCTTGCATGCTGTCGGAGGCGACGGTCTCGCTCCTTGGGGAAGTCCATGGTCGTAGCCAGCAGGACCCTAGCCAGGTCCCGAGCTTGCCTACTGCTAGTGGCAGCCACGACGCGAGCCTGCCTGTCTTCTGGAGACTCTCGGTTATTGTACACCTTCTCTGCCACTGCCAGTAAATCCTGTAAACTCTTCTCTCCCAACCTATCTACTTTTTGTAGTTTCCTTTTAATATCCGCGGCTGATTGGTTTACAAAGCTTATGATCACAGCTGCCTTGTTTTCAGGAGCTTCTGGATTCATGGGGGTGTATGTGTGGTAAGCCTCCATGATCCATTCTAAAAAGGCAGCTGGAGACTCATCCCTTTCCTGCTGAACATTCCCCACCTTGGCCAAATTAGTTGGCTTTCTAGCAGCCATTCTGAGACCCCGCATTAGGGTCTGACGGTAGACCGAAAGCCTCTCCTTACCTTCTGCCGTGTTGAAATCCCATTCAGGCCTAATTAAGGGAAAAGAGACATCTATCTGGACCTGGTTGGCAGTTGCGTTTCCGTCCACGCCTGGAACCATTTTCCGGGCCTCACTGAGGATCCTTTCTCTCTCTTCCGTCGTGAACAGAACCTGTAAAAGCTGCTGACAGTCGTCCCATGTGGGCTGATGGGTGAAAAGAACAGAATCTAGCAAGTCAATAAGTCCCCCTGGTTTCTCAGAAAACTTGGGGTTTTGTGCCTTCCAGTTATAGAGATCGGATGTGGAAAAAGGCCAATAATGATAGGGCTGGTTGCCATCCGCATCCGGGGGTCCAGCGGCCCTTAAGGGCAGGGTCTTGATAGTGGAGTCAGGTGCTGCAGCAGAGAGTTCCCGCTGAGCCCTCTGCCGGGTGAGAGGCGGGCCTCCTACCGAGGCCACTCCCAGAACTCCACCCCCAGCCACTCCCGGAACTCCGCCCCCAGCCACTCCCAGAACTCCGCCCCCAGCCACTCCCGGTGTGGAAGGTTCGTCCCCCCGTGGGCTATATGGGGGAGGAAAGATTAGTTCTTCTTCAGTACCCCCCTGCAGGATAGGGAGGGGAGGGGCTGAAGGCTGGGTGAGAGTCCTCCTCCTCTCCTCCTTTTCCGTTCTCTGCAAAGCAAGAATGGGCTTCGGCCCAGGAGGACGTGGAGGTAGGAAGGGCCTGAGCCAAGATGGCGGGTCTTCCACGAGGTCCTGCCAAGTAACAATGTAAGAAAGCTGACCAGGACGTCCCCCCCTAAGTTGGAAGACGACATCCCTGACCCGGTGGATGGTGGGGAGGTCAAAGGTCCCCTCCGGCGGCCACCTGACATCACAAGTCAGCCACTCCCTGGAACAAAAAGTCTGCCACCGGTCTTTCCGAACCTCCGCACTGAGGTCCGTGGCTCTTTCCCTTACCTCTCTGAAATGAGAACCAAAACAGGCTCAAACCCGAAACTAGAACCAAACCCGAAAGCTAGACAATGGCCTTATGCCAAACCAGCGGGAGCGACCCGCTTCATCCCAAATCTGCGAGGGGCATACCCATCCCTCTGAGGGGCATATCCATCCCTCCTGGGGTGGCGGAACATCATCCAATTCCCCCCCGCCTGTGGTCTTTTTCAGGCGCGTCCGCCTAGACCCCTCAGGCAATTACAGATTCCAGAAACGAGCTCACACCGAACAACACACAACAAACAACAACACACCTACCGCGGTCAGTTAGACTCTTCAGATTAGGGGTCCCTCGATAGTCTTGGGAATCCCGGACGAGCCCCCAAAATGTTGTGCCCAGATTTCAAAGTTCCCAAGACCCCCAGGGAGCCAGTCAGTCCGAAGCAAAAGCAAAGAGTCATTTACTTCAAACCTAGGTTTGGCTCCCCTGCCACACTCACCGATGCAACGGTAAGCTCCAGTGGCCGAGAGAGAGAGGCGCCTGATGGGACAGGGGGTTTTAAAGGGGGGTGGAGTGAGGGCAGGAGAGGGGACTGTGGGCCCCGCTGATTGGCCAGGCGCAAGTCGGTCATAGTGATGGCGTGCACTTCCCTTGATTATTATTGGTTAGTCCAGAGAAATCCTGGGTGTGGCTAGCAGCGGCTTCTTCCCGTGAGGAAGCACATGGCACCGTCCCAAAATGGAGGACCCAAGGCAAGATGGAGGGCGCACGTGGCTCTGTCCCAAGATGGAGGCCCCAAGGCAAGATGGAGGGCGCAGTCCTTGTCCGGCTCCTGCCGCTGCCGCTCGAACTCACCACAAGGCAGGATGGCCCCCCCGCACAGCACCCGCAGCCGGCCTGCGGGCAGACTGGGACTCCAGCGCGTCTGGGCGGCACAGGCCCAGCAAACGGGGTGCGGCCGGTGGAGCGGCCCAGCTCTGGAGGAGCAGCATCCGCTCCGAGCAGGCCCGGCCATGGGGCCGGTGCACTGCAGCATGGCGGCCTCCCCGAGCTAGGGCACGCGCCCCACTCCGCTGCCGCCGCTGCTGCACTGGGCCCGGTCCGGGGGGCAGCGGGCGGGTGGCAGCCCACGCCGGGCTCCCGCCGTGGGCTGGGGAGCCAATGCCCCCCCCATGGGGCCCAGCGGCTGGCCCACGCAGGCCCCGGCCCCCCCGACCGGGCCCCAAGGGCCGCATGGACCCCTGGCCCCAGCGCGGGCAAGCGGGGAGCCGACCACGGGGGAAGGGAGGGAAGAGCCAAGCGGTGAGGCCTTCCGCTCCCATGACCTCCCCCGCTGTCGGTCGCCGCCCGGCCCCACCCCTCGGCCCGCCGCCGGCCACCACGCAGCCGGCCCGAACACTCGGACCCGCTCCGGGGAGGCCGGCGGCCGCGGAGGGATCCCAGAGCCCAGCAGCCAGACTCCTCCTCCCGCACCGCCCGGAGAGGCGGGCGGCGCGCCTTTCACTCCTATCTCTAAAAGTTATGAGGATTAGCAATAATGTCTGTAAAAGACTACTTTCTATCGCTGAATTTGACTACTCAGGTGCCTAGAAACGGAATTCATACAGTATTTGTCTTTTGTGACTGGCTTACCTCACTTAGCATAATGACCTCAAGATTCATGCCTGTTGTACTTGGTGTCAGAATTTCATTCCATTTTAACACTGAATATTCCACTTTATGTATATACTACATTTTATTTATCTATTCACCTGTCAATGGACATTTTGGTTGTCCACCTTTTGGCTAATGTGAATAATACTGCTATGAACATGGGTGCAAAATTATCTGCTCGAGTCCCTGCTTTCAGTTATTCTGAGTATATAGCCTGAGGTGGAATGGTTGGATCATGTGGTAATACTATGCTTAATTTTTTTGAGAAACCTTCATACTGTTTTATAAGCCCTTTTTTTAACAACTGTTTTTATTTCACTTCTCCCACAAGAATTTTAATCCAACATAAAAGTATTCCTTGTTTAAAATCTTATGATCCATCATAATCCCCTAAAATTTAATATAAATTAAAGTGCAAATTTTCTATTATCATAAGGAACTAGATGTTAAAATTCCTTCTAGATTATTCTACAGTAATACATGGTTGATCAAAATTAACAAATATATTATTCATTTTATAAATATTAAACAAGAAGAGTAAAGTTTTAATGGACTTGATTGCTGGGGGTCCAGCTCCAGGGGTCCAGGGGGTTCCCAAAGGTGTGGACAGAGTCGGCGAAGAACATTTTACATGGAGATAGCATTCAGAGCTCTCTAGCTCTCTTTAGTTTCCATGGATCTTCCTGTGCCTGGCTGAGGCCACAGAGAAAGATCCCGAGGCAAACTGAGCCTTTATTTTATAGTCAGAGGTAAACAAGGTAGTGGTTACCAAAGTCACACTGTTCTTGTGAGTTTCACTTGTTTTGGCCACTTCCTGCACTTCCCTCAGCCCTTTAGCTCCCAGATAAGATCTAGAGAGCCTCATAAGGTCAAGCCTAATTATGCTAAGAGGACTGTGCCCTCTAAGCTGGGAATTGTTTGTGACTTTACCAACAGGTCAGTCCGAGGCTTAACCCTATATCAGCTCCCCACATCTCACCCTTCTTTTATTTTTTAAGCTACTATAATGAGAGGTTTTTTTTAAGCTACCATAATGACGGTAAAACTTAAGCATCAAACTTAAGCATCAAGAACAAAACTCTGGCTATTAAAACAATAACAAACAATGCCAATGCAAAACCCAAAACATTTTAAAACTTGAACATAACATTTTTAAAACTAGTAAGAATAATAAAACAATGGCAATGCAAAACAGCAATAAGTGAGAAATCAAAGCACAGTAACATTTTTCTACCAAGTGAAAGTTTCTTTTGCCGATTTACTCAGAGTCCTCCGACTTGGCTGAGAGAGTAGCTTCCACTTCTTGCTTTTCTACCATCTGCTGGGCCTCAGTTGTTAACTTCTTCAGCTGACCCCAAGTCGGTGGTTTGGTTGTCCTTGTTGATCTGGCTAGCGGGCGGCATCGCTGGCAATGGGCTTCCTGAAGTGTCAGCGCGTTGTATGGCTGGATCAAAGGGTCCATCAGGGCCACGTTTGATGGTGGTGTCGGTGTCCGGGGAGGAGTAAGCTGTGCCCTCTGGGTCAGCTGGTATGGATGATACTGGGGAGGAGGAGGAGGAGGCGGAGATGGAGGGTAGTAGAGAAAAAGAAGAGAAAGCAAAAGAACTGCAAGGCATGGAAGTGTTTAGAAAAAAGAGGAAGAAGAAAGGGAAGAAGGCAGCATCCTGACACAGCCCTTTCCTTCAGCTGCCCCTTTCCCTGTGGTCCAAGGTAGAAATGGGAAACAAGTCCTGTTGCAGTGAGAGGGTAGCTGCTGTCAGCCAGTCTCTGTCTTTATCTGGGTCCCGATCTGAGCTGGGCATGGGAAGCGAGAAGCAGCCATGGGGGCAGGAGACCTCCCTCAGAAGGGGCGAGTGTTCAAGCCCCTGCATAGTTGGGGGGTTGAGGATCTGTGCCCTACCTCTGTTGGCCCCCAAGTTCTCTCCTGCTGGCCCCTCTGCAACTGTGCCTTATGTTGTTCCTCCCTGAGGAATCTTACCTGTCTTTGGCTAACCAGCCATCCTCCGGGGCCAAGCAGGGTGATGTGAGGTTCAGTTCTGTCTCCTTGTTAGCCTATACCCCTGTGGCCTCCACACCCAGCACCTGCCTTGGGTTCCCCTCACCTGCTGGTGGGGCCCTGGCTCTGGTCACGTATCTTGGGGAACCCAGGTTTCTTCTCCAGGGAGGGACCAACTCACACCATTGGGCGAGAGACAGATCCATGGTACCAGCCACCATGACCTCAGCAAGAACAGAGAACTCAGGCGACAGCTGTGGGCCTGGGACAGGGCTTTCTCAGCCCAGAATGTCAGGCTCGTGGTACAAGACAACTCCATGTATGGGGCATATACCAAACACCCCTAGTCAAGGCAGAAAAATGAGGTGTCCTTCCTGGAACAGTAGGGTAGGGAGATTCTAGAAAAGGCTGTGTTCAGGGGAGAAGGAGAAAGGCCAAAGAACCAGCAAACAAGTAGTCAGGTTAAGAAAAAAAAAAAAAAAAAGGATAGGAGATGTGGGGCAAAGCTGGGACACATGGACAGACAAAAGGGAGACACATGTGATCCTCCCAATGGGCAAGTGGTTCCAGCTCAGGGCTGCACATCAGCTGCAGACAGGCACTGGTCAGGTGTGCTAACTCGGCCTCCCAGAGGTGATGGTCCCCAGGAGGGAGGCAGAGGCTGCTCCTTCTGGAAAGATATAAAACACAACCTCTTCCCCACATCATTACTAGATCTGGTAAAACTCTTGTCTGGTTTTGCATCTTTCCACTGGGCTAAGTCAGCAGAGGCTATTGTACAGGAGGCCCGGTGCCTTTTGGCTGCTGTACAACCCTCTGCATCATATTTTTAAAAAATTTAACATATAACATTCTTCTCCCCCTTTTTTGTTTTTATAGAAAAGGTTTATATTGATGGAATTCTGACCATATATAAACATACATACTCCTCTGTATTCACAACTTCCCACTTCAACCCAAAAAGCCGCAGCTTCACATTTCTACCCTGAATTGGCTCCACCCTGAGGCCTCAGCACCTCAAAACAAAATCCCAACTTTGAGTCAAACTATTAGTTTTTCCTTTTGTGTCAAGAGCTAACTTTGATGTGTTAAAACTAAAGTAAAATGCATTTACTCAATCCAAAACACACATTAAAAAGAAAAACCCCAAATACTCTCATGTATCCATTTTAAGAGTAGGATTGGCGCTTTCCGCTATTACCTGAGTCCTGACCTATCACCCCAGGGAGAGCCTGCCAGTCCTGCACTTTCCCGGGGTGGAAAGGCTGCAGTGGGGTTAAGGATAGGCTCCTTGGGCCTACCTTCTCCCATGCCTCTACATTTACCTTTCCGGCACCTTTCCTTCCTCAGAAAAGCATGGACACGCTTGAATAAGACATTCCATCTGACTGGGAGTAACCTTAACTCCTCTGCTAGCATGTGCTAAAAGATCAATACAGAGTCTTTTTCCTTTAGGCTAAGTATGGCACATCTTCTCAATCTAAGGTCTGTACTATCCACCTTCTTACCCTACTTATCCTCTATAGGGGGGTCTGCAGCACCCTGGTGGAGTCCTATCTGTCCCGAGTGCGGGGGCTCTCAATGTGGGGGGGGGGGCTTACCTAGGGGAATCCTGTTCAGGCGCCAGATGCCGGGGTCCAGCCCCGGGGGCCCAGGGGTTCTCAAAGGTGTGGACGGAGTCGGTGAAGAATGTTTTTACACGGAGACAGCGTTCATAACTCTCTAGCTCTCTTTAGTCTCCGTGGATCTTCCTGTGCCTGGCTGAGGCCACAGAGAAAGATCCTGAGGCAAGCTGAGCCTTTATTTTATAGTCAGAGGTAAACAAGGTAGTGGTTTCCATAGTTACACAGTTCTTGTGAGTTTCACTTGTTTTGGCCACCTTCTGCCCTTCCCTCAGCCCATTAGCTTCCCAGATAAGATCTAGAGAGCCTCATAAGGTCAAGCCTAATTATGCTAAGAGGACTGTGCCCTCTCAGCTGGGAATTGTTTGTGACTTTACCAACAGGTCAGTCCGAGGCTTAACCCTATATCAGCTCCCCACACTTGATCTTTAAATAAAATGAAAAGAGCTATATGTTCTTTTTTTTAAAAAAAAAAAGAAAGAAAGAAAGATATTTTTATTGATTTCAGAGAGGAAGAGAGAGGGAGAGAGAGATAGAAAGATCAATGATGAGAGATAAAATTGGAAGCCGAGAAACCAAGATGGTGGCATAGGTTAACGCCGGAGATTGCTGCCTCAAACAACCACTTCAAAAAACAACTAAAAGATGGAACGGACATCATCCAGAACCACAGGAAGGCTGGCTGAGTGGAAATTCTACAACTAGAAGGAAAGAGAATATCATACCCAGACTCAGAGGAGGCGCAGTGCTGAAGTGAAATACTAAGGTGCGGAGTGCACGCGGAGCGGGCTGGAGGCGGAGGGCGTGGTTGTTGTTTTCAATCGGGAGGGAGTTTCAGACTCTGAGCTCCAGATCCGGGCGAGTCTCTAGGGACCCAGACTCAAACGGAAGAAGCGGGACTCTCTGGCTTCGGTCGGAACTCGAAGGCAGCTTTCTCTTCGAGGTTTGCAGTGGTTGCTGGGACTCTGTGAAGCAGAGCCCCTAGGGACGGAACTGAGGGCAGCCATAACTGCTCGCTCCGGCCCGCCCTGTAGATCCCCGGGGACCCGCCCCGCCCAAACCCTGTGCAGAGCCATTTGCCGGATAGCCTCAGGCAAACGCTAGATTAGCACCGCCCTAGAGATCCAGCACAGAAGCTCTCCCACTGCAGACACAGCGGACTCTCATAGCCAGTTAGCCTGGAGGTCAAATCACCCCTGGTATTGCCGACAACAGTCAAGGCTTAACTACAACAAGACTGCGCACAAAGACCACTAGGGGGTGCACCAAGAAAGCATAAAAATGCGGAGACAAAGAAACAGGACAAAACTGTCAATGGAGGATATTGAGTTCAGAACAACACTTTTAAGGTCTCTCAAGAACTGTCTAGAAGCCGCCGATAAATGTAGTGAGATCCTCAAGAAATCTAATGAGACCCTCGATGTTATGATAAAGAACCAACTAGAAATTAAGCATACACTGACTGAAATAAGGAATACTATACAGACTCCCAACAGCAGACCAGAGGAGCGCAAGAATCAAGTCAACGATTTAAAATGCGAAGAAGCAAAAAACACCCAACCAGAAAAGCAAAATGAAAAAAGAATCCAAAAATACGAAGATAGTGTAAGGAGCCTCTGGGACAGCTTCAAGCGTACCAACATCAGAATTATAGGGGTGCCAGAAGATGAGAGAGAGCAAGATATTGAAAACCTATTTGAAGAAATAATGACAGAAAACTTCCCCCACCTGGTGAAAGAAATAGACTTACAAGTCCAGGAAGCGCAGAGAACCCCAAACAAAAGGAATCCAAAGAGGACCACACCAAGACACATCATAATTAAAATGCCAAGAGCAAAAGACAAAGAGAGAATCTTAAAAGCAGCAAGAGAAAGAAACTCAGTTACCTACAAGGGAATACCCATACGACAGCTGATTTCTCAACAGAAACTTTGCAGGCCAGAAGGGAATGGCAAGAAATATTCAAAGTGATGAATACTAAGAACCTACAACCAAGATTACTTTATCCAGCAAAGCTATCATTCAGAACTGAAGGTCAGATAAAGAGCTTCACAGATAAGGAAAAGCTAAAGGAGTTCATCACCACCAAACCAGTATTATATGAAATGCTGAAAGGTGTCCTTTAAGAAGAGGAAGAAGAAGAAAAAGGTAAAGATACAAATTATGAACAACAAACATGCATCTATCAACAAGTGAATCTAAGAATCAAGTGAATAAATAATCTGGTGATCATAATAGAATCAGGGACATAGAAAGGGGATGGACTGACTATTCTTGGGGGGAAAAGGGGTGTGGGAGATGCGGGAAGAGACTGGACAAAAATCGTGCACCTATGGATGAGGACAGTGGGTGGGGAGTGAGGGCGGAGGGTGGGGCGGGAACTGGGAGGAGGGGAGTTATGGGGGGAAAAAAGAGGAACAAATGTAATCATCTGAACAATAAAGATTTAATTAAAAGAAATAAAATAAATAAAATTGGAAGCAAGTTAAATGTCCAACATTAAAAAAAAAAAAAAGATCAATGATGAGAGAGAATCACTGATCGGCTGCCTCCTGCACGCCCCCTACTGGGGATCAAGCCCGAACCCAGGTATGTGCCCTGACCAGGAATCAAATTGTGATCTCCTGGTTCATAGGTCCACACTCAACCGCCTGGGCTATATGTTCTTTTTTTTTTTTCCAATTCATATAGCTGTAGATGTATATTCTATAGGTAGATAGATAGATAGATAGATAGATAATTAAATTCACAGTAATTATCCCCTGGAGACTTCCCCCATTATTCTTTACAAGAAGCAACATGGAAACCTAGAAAACTCCCAGTGTAGGGTTCCACCCGACAACCTCACTGCGCTAACTAATCCCACGGGTGCCTTGGCCTCCCCTGGGTCGTGGGTTAAGCTTCAGAACTGCCGTTATTATGCTCCTTATGGCAGCCGCAGCCCAGTTCCAACTCACAGAGGCTCTGGCTTCACCAGCGACTTCCCAGGGGGGCTGTGTACATAACCTGAAAGGGTGTGAGGTTAACACTCCAGGGCCAGTGAAAAGCAGGATATGGTTACAGGCCCACAGATAAACTCCTTGCCCTTTCTCTTCCTAACAGACTATTCTAAGAACCAATAGCTCCAAGCAGTCTTCCCGTAAATGCAGAAATGGCCCATGTTTCTGAGTAACCAACTGCGTTTCCTGTAAGACTGCGACAAGTGTAGCCATGCACCATGTTGTTGGCATCCTGTCCTTTGCTGCCTCATTCCATTTGTCTTCTACTCTCAGTGACCTGAGATGCACCCATCCACCCAATAATATGTTAGCGCCTAACCTTTTCTTTACACTTTGCCTTCTTGAGAATTCGGTATAACATATTCATGAAGGTAAGTAGAAGGAATGAAAGAAGTTCTTATAGCAATTTCACTTAAATTCCTTGCTTGAGCCCTAGCCAGTCTGGCTCAGTGTGTCAGCCTGTGGACTGAAAGGTCCCGGGTTTGATTCGGGTCAAGGGCACATGCCTGGGTTGCGGGCTCAATCCCCAGTAGGGGGCATGCAGGAGGCAGCCAGTCAATGATTCTCTCTCATCATTGAGGTTTTTATCTCTCTCTCCCTTTCCCTTCCTCTCTGAAATCAATACAAATATTTTTTTTAAATATATTTTATTGATATTTTACAGAGAGGAAGGGAGAGGGATAGAGAGTTAGAAACATCCATGAGAGAGAAATATCGATGAGCTGCCTCCTGCACAACCCCCACTGGGGACGTGCCCGCAACCAAGGTACATGCCCTTGATCGGAATCGAACCTGGGACCCTTCAGTCAGCAGGCCAATGCTCTATCCACTGAGCCAAACGGGTCAGGGCTAAATATATTTTTTTTTAAATTCCTCGCTTGGCTTCCCCCGGAAGCCGTTCCGCAAGGCTCTGCGGCGGGAACGGAGGCGGCCGCCATTTGCCGGGGGACCCCAGGATGGCCCCCAAACTTTCAGACTCTGCGGAGCGGCTGCGCCGTGGGCAACCAGAGCATCCCCAGCAGCCAGTTCTCCGAGGCCGCCTCGCTCTACAGCCGTGCGCAGCGGGTGATGCAGGAGCAAGGTTCTTTGGACTATAAAGAAGAAAGTGTTCTCTACTCCAACCGAGCAGCCTGCCACTTGAAGGATGGGAACTGCAGAGATTGCATCGAAGATTGCACTTCAGGGGGCGGGAGGGGGGGTGAGAGATCAACCGAAAGACTTGTGTGCATGCATATAAGCATAACCAAGACACTGGGGGGTAGGAGAGGCCCGGGGATTGTCAAGGGGGGAAACAAAGGAGACATATGTAATACTCTTTGTAATACTTTAAACAATAAAACAAAAAGAAAGAAAAAAAAAGATTGCACTTCAGCACTGGCCTTGGTTCCCTTGGCTCATGGGGCGCTGGAGAAGTATCCCCTGGCCTACGTGGACTACAAGACTGTGCTGCAGATTGATGACAGTGTGATGTCAGCCTTGGAAGGCGTCAACAGCATGACCAGAGCTCTCATGGACGCACTTGGGCCGGAGTGGCGTCTGAAACTGCCCTCTATCCCCTTGGTGCCTGTTTCAGCTCAGAAGAGGAGGGATTCGGAATATCACAAAGAGACACCTAAAGGCAAATCCAAAGAAACCACAACTGCCAAGAGCAGAGTGCCTTCTGGGGATGTGGAGAGAGCCAGAGTTCTGAAGGAAGAAGGCAATGAGCTTGTAAAGAAGGGAAACCATAAGAAAGCTATTGAGAAGTACAGCGAAAGCCTCTCGTATAGTAACTGGAGTCCACCACGTACAGCCACAGAGCGCTCTGCTATCTGGCCCTGAAGCAGTACTACAAGGAAGTGGTAAAGGACTGTACAGAAGCCCTCAAGCTGGATGGGAAAAACGTGAAGGCATTTTACAGATGGGCTCAAGCCTATAAGGCACTCAAGGACTATAAATCCAGCTTTGCAGACATCAACAGTCTCCTGAAAATTGAGCCTAAGAATGTCCCTGCACAGATGTTGCAGCAAGAAGTTAACCAGAACTTAAACTAAAATCCCAAAAGGGCAGCAGGAAACTTCCACTGGGTGACCTCCTCTGTGTCTGCTTCTGGGACCCAGCGTGCCCCCAGTGAGCTCTGAAGCACCCTCCCTCTGCCCGACAAAGCAGTAGGAGCCTCCGACCTCTGAAGAGGCTTTGTTCAAACTAAGCTCAGTGTAGCAAAAACCAGACATTGTTTTGCTGGAAAGGTCCCCTGCTGTGCCGAAGCCCTGTTCTCCATCCCCCTGCCTGGACAGCTAGCGGGCCACACAAACAGGTCCTCATCAGCAAACCCCTGGGCCCCGGCCCTGCCCCGAGCATGCTCCAGACTGAGTGCTGCCCATGAGCGTCGCCAGGCCCACCTCACTGTGGTTCATGAGCAGACTAAGCTGGGGGTGTGGAAGGGGGACCATGGGACTAGAAACACCTAAAGCAGCCTGTTGAGCTGGTTCTCCAGGGCTGCCAGCCTGCCCTGTCCTTGCCATAGTCCCCTGTGTTCTGCGTTCCAGCCCGCTTTGGCCAGGCCCCACTTTGGTAGGGATGCAGGACCCTGACCCTTGGGTGGCTTTGGGGCTCTGTGCTGCTGCTTGCATGGAGGTGCCTAGGCTGTGTCAGGAGCCCAGAGGTGGCCACTCCTCCTGAAGGGGGGTGAGAACAAAGGCCTCCTTGAAGTCCGTGTCCTTCTGTTCTGGGCAGGGACTTTGGACCCCAACAGTGGCCCTCCAGGCTTCTTATTTCTTTGTTATATGGAGTTAATTTGAACTGAACTGACTCGGTTTTGTTGAACTGTGCATTTAAGAGATTACATTAAACATTTTTCTTCTGAAAAGTAGTAATAAAATAAAATAAAATTCCTCGCTTGATATTGACCAAAATAACAGTGGTTTAGGGGAGAACCAAGATGGCGGCATAGGTTAACGCCGGAGTTTGCTGCTTTGAACAACTACTTCAAAAGTGAAACCAAAAAACGGAAGGGACATCACCCAGAACCACAGGAACGCTGGCTGAGTGGAAGTCCTACAACTAGGAGGAAAGAGAAACACATATGGACACTCAGAGGAGGCGCAGTGCTGAAGTCAAATTCTGAGGTGCGGAGTGCGCGGAGCGGGCTGGCGGCGGAGGGCGCGGTTGGCGTTTTCAATCGGGAGGGAGTCGCAGAATCTGAGCTCCAGATCCGGGCGAGTCTTTAGGGACCCAGACTCAAACGGAAGAAGCGGGACTGTCTGGCTTCGGTCAGAGCGAGTGCAGCTTTCTCTCTGAGCTTTGCAGCAGGTGCTGGGACTCAGAGAGGCAGAGCCCCTGGGGACAGGACTGAGAGCCGCCATAACTGCTCTCTCCGGCCCACCCTGTTGATCCTGTTCGACCCACCCCGCCCAAGCCCTGCACACAGGCATTTGCCGATAGCCTCAGGCAAAGGCTAGATTAGCACCTCCCTAGAGGACAGAAGTTCTCTCACTGCTGACACAGCTGATTCTCATAGCCACTTGGCCTGGAGGTCAAACCCTCCCTGGAATTAGCTACAACAATCAAGATTTAACTATAAGACTGCGAACAAAGACCACTAGGGGGTGCACCAAGGAAGCATAACAAAATGTGGAGACAAAGAAACAGGACAAAATTGTCAATGGAAGATATAGAGTTCAGAACCACACTTTTAAGGTCTCTCAAGAACTGTTTAGAAGCCGCCGATAAACTTAATGAGATCTACAAGAAATCTAATGAGACCCTCGATCTTATATTGGGGAACCAACTAGAAATTAAGCATACACGGACTGAAATAACGAATATTATACAGACTCCCGACAGCAGACCAGAGGAGCGCAAGAATCAAGTCAATGATTTGAAATGCGAGGAAGCAAAAAACACCCAACCGGAAAAGCAAAATGAAAAAAGAATCCAAAAATGCGAGGATAGTGTAAGGAGCCTCTGGGACAGCTTCAAGTGTACCAACATCAGAATTATAGGGGTGCCAGAAGATGAGAGAGAGCAAGATATTGAAAACCTATTTGAAGAAATAATGACAGAAAACTTCCCCCACCTGGTGAAAGAAATGGACTTACAGGTCCAAGAAGCGCGGAGAACCCCAAACAAAAGGAATCCAAAGAGGACCACACCAAGACACATCATAATTAAAATGCCAAGAGCAAAAGACAAAGAGAGAATCTTAAAAGCAGCAAGAGAAAGAAACTCAGTTACCTACAAGGGAATACCCATACGACTGTCAGCTGATTTCTCAACAGAAACTTTGCAGGCCAGAAGGGAGTGGCAAGAAATATTCAAAGTGATGAATACCAAGAACCTACAACCAAGATTACTTTATCCAGCAAAGCTATCATTCAGAACTGAAGGTCAGATAAAGAGCTTCACAGATAAGGAAAAGCTAAAGGAGTTCATCACCACCAAACCAGGATTATATGAAATGCTGAAAGGTATCCTTTAAGAAGAGGAAGAGGAAGAAAAAGGTAAAGATACAAATTATGAACAACAAATATGCATCTATCAACAAGTGAATCTAAGAATCAAGTGAATAAATAATCTGATGAACAGAATGAACTGTTGATTATAATAGAATCAGGGACATAGAAAGGGAGTGCACTGACTATTCCTGGGGGGGAAAGGGGTGTGGGAGATGCGGGAAGAGACTGGACAAAAATCATGCACCTATGGATGAGGACAGTGGGTGGGGAGTGAGGGCGGAGGGTGGGGCAGGAACTGGGAGGAGGGGAGTTATGGGGGGAAAAAAAGAGGAACAAATGTAAAAATCTGAACAATAAAGATTTAATTTAAAAAATAAATAAATAACAGTGGTTTATCATCCAGTATTGTTTTTAATAATTATTGGTGGACATTTAACATAGGCTTTCATCAATGCTTTTGAAAATGAATTAGACACAAACTTACAAAAAAACAACTTACAAAACATTGTGTTATCAGCCAGTAGATTATCCCTTTCCCAACACTTACACCAATACTTCAAATGGTTCCTTTGTCTGGTGGCCTAAAAGTTTAAGCACCCAGTGACAATGCACCAAGCAATGCATCATAGTAAGATTTGAATGGATTAGAGATTTTTACTTTTTTTTTTAATTATAAGAAAGAAAGTCCACAGCTCAGGCAAATTTGTTATCAAATGGAGTTTGTGTCATACCCACCAAAGTCATCGGCTAAGCAGCTGTTCCTTCCTGTCCCCCTCGGTCCCTCCCTGGGCACTGGTTTGCTTCAGGATGGTCATACCTTAAACTCACAAACTAGTCTCATCCGTGTTAATGTTGGCCTCACTGAGGGGCTGATGTGGGAAAGTCCAACACTTTCCTTTATGATTTAATTCCTCAAATGCCTTTAACTACACCAACATGAGGCTAGGTATTAAGAAGTTATGAACAACCAGAGAAATTGCAAAGCAGAAGAAAAAATTTAAAACTGTATTATTCCCATAGTCCAAAGAAAAAGCAAAATAAAACGGGGGAGAGCCTGTTACTCTTTTATCATCCTTTACTTTCAACCTGCTTATATAATTATATTTGAAGTCAGTTTCTTTTTTTCTAATTTCAGGGAGGAAGGGAGAGGGAGAAAAGGATAGAAACATCAATGATGAGAATCATTGATTGGCTGCCTCCTGAACACACCCTACTAGGGATTGAGCCCACAACCCGGGCATGTGCCCTTGACTGGAATTGAACCTGGACTCTTCAGTCTGCAGGTGGACGCTCTATCCACTGAGCCAAACCAGCTAGGGCTGAAGTGAGTTTCTTGCAGACAGAATATAGTTGGGTCATGTTTTTTAATTCACTGACCAATCTCTGTCTTTTAATTGGTGTATTTAGGCCATTTACTTTTAATGTAATTATTGATATATTAGTGCTTAATTATTGATATATTAGTGCTTAAGTCTTTCATTTTTATTTTGCTTTCTGTTTGTTCTCTACTTTTCATTTCTCTGTTTTCTTTTTCCTGCCTTCTTGTGAATTTTTTTATAATTCCACTTTTATGTATAGTGTTTTTAATATATCTCTTTGCATAGCTTTTTTAGTGGTTGCTATAGATATTACATTATATATACACTAGGGGCCCAGTGCACAAATGCGTGCACCTTGAAAGGAACTGTGGGCCGGGAGGCTGAGGTGGGCACAGGGGCAGGTCTTGGCCCACCCTCCACACCCCCAGCCCAGCCCCTCCTGCAGCGGTCCCCTGGTCCCTTGTCTGCTGGCAGCCCTGCTCCCTCTTCTGCCACTCCCACACACTCACGGCACCAGCCCCACTTGCGCTCGCACTCACAGCGCCAGCAGCGGGTGTGAGTGGGGCTGGCACCATCAGTGGGTGTGAGCAGCAGCTGCTGCCCCAATTGCCCCTCAGGAGCAGGGGGAGGTGGAGAAGCCCTCAGGGGCGATTGGGGCTAGTGCCAGGTGCCAGCAACGGGTGCAAGCGGTGGCTCTGGCTCTGGCTGCAGGTGTGAGCAGGGCCAGCGCCAGCAGCAAGTGCAACCTCCCAGGGGGACTGCAGCGCATGGAAGCAAAGAATTCTCAGTAACCACCAGAGACTCACCCAGATGACAGCAACTGGCGCCCCACCTTGGTCTGGCACCCCCCGCTCACCTGCTCCACCTTGCCACCGTGCTCTGCTGCCTGCTGCCAACACCCACCATGTTCTGAACATGCCCCCTGGTGGTCAGCACACGTCATAGTGACTAGTTGTTTGGTTGTTCTGTTGTTCTGCTGCTTGGTCTATTTGCATATTTGTTATATATATATATATGTATATATATATATATATTTACATATATATTTATATATATATTTGTTATATATCTATATATATACACACACAGTGGGGCCTTAACTTACGAGTTTAATTCGTTCCGTGACGGAGCTCGTAACTCAAATTACTCATATGTCCAATCAAAAGTGAACGAGTGAGACACGTGATGCTAGGCTGATGTTGTGGCATTCACTGTGACGTTCGCTGCGCAAATAGTGGTGGGGTATCTGAAGCTGTCTCGTAACCCGAATTTTAGCTCGCAACTCAAAGCAAAAAATCGGCCGAGAGACAGCTTGTATCTCAAAAAACTCGTTAGTCGGGACACTTGTAAGTCAAGGCCCCACTGTATATAGACAACTTAATATAGCTGTTAAATATTTTCTGTACATGCAATTATAACAACATCGGTCAGTGTTGATTATGTTTCTTCAATAATCAAACATAATTTAGAAAATTCAAAAGAAGAAAAGTCTATTGAATTTACCATATTTTGCTTACTATAGTCTTCCTTCCTAATGTCTAATTTTTTCTTTTCTTTTCTTTTCTTTTTTTTCCTTTTCTTTTCTTCTCTTTCCGTCCTGTCTAGAGACCTTTATCATCTTTCTTTTAAGGTAGGTCTGATGGAAACAAATTCTCAGTTTTCTTTCATCTGAAATGTCTTAATTTCCCCTTAATTCCAATGGGTATAGATTTCTGTGTTTATAGTTCTTTTCATTCTAGGCTTTAAAAAGCACTGGGCCACTTCTTTCTTGCTTCATGGTTTCTGATTAGAAGTCTTCTGTCGTTCTAATAATTTTCCCTCTATAGGTAAAGTATCATTTTTTCCTCTGGCTGCAAGATTTTTTTCTTTGTCTTTAATTTTCAGGGGTTTAATTATAATGTGCCTTTTCTTTTTAGCTTATTCTACTTGGGATTTGCTCACCTTTTAAATCTGCAAGTTTACGTCTCTTGACAAATTTTAGGAGTTTTTGGACATTATTCCTTTAAGTACTTTTCCAGGCCTGCCTTCTTGCATCTCTCCATCTGGGACTTCAATGACAATAATGTTAGATATTTTGTTATAATCCTACAATTCCCTGGAGCTTTGCTCATTTTTTATAGTCTGTTTTTTGAATTTGTAACTTTTATTTTTCATTTCACTGATTCTTACCTCTCTTTCTCCATTCTGCCCAACTTTTCATTTTGTATATTATATTTTTAATTCTAAAATTTCTATTTATCATGGGTGGGGGGAAAAAAGGAGACATATGTAAAACTTTTTGTAATACTTTAAGCAATAAAAAATAAATAAAAAATAAATAAAATTTCTATTTGGTTCCTTTTATGTTTTTTTTATTTTATCAATAAAACTTTCTATTTCTTTGCTCAGACTATTTCTTTCATTCATTTCAATTATGTTCATAGTTTCTCATTGAAGATTTTTTAGCGTGGTTGCTCTAAATCTTTATCAGATAATTATCATGTTATCTTGCTCTTGGCATCTATTGGTTTATCTTTTTTATTCAGTTGAAATCTTCCTGGATCTCAGAAGAACAAGTAATGTTTTTTTGAAACCTAAACATTTTTTAATATGTTATGAGACTCTGGATTTTATTTCAACATTCAGTTTTCCTGGCTTCCTTTGACACTGCTCCAGCAGAGACAGGGGGACACTGCCTTGTTACTGACAGATGGGATAGAAGAGCAGGTCCCCCACTAGGCCTCCTTTGACCCCCCAGGTAGGAACTCTTCATTATGGCTGAATGAGAGTGAAAGTCCAGTGTCCCCACAGAGAGGGGTTTGACTGATCTTGGCTGGGCTGGGCAGGAAGTCTGTGCTTGGTGTCAGCTAAAACGGGCTAGAATAAACTGGATAACTTTGCTGTACTTGGCAGGGCTTGCTTGTGTGACTCAGGCTCAGCTAGTGTTAGGTTGATGTAGGCCAGGCCAGCTGGTGTCTGGCTGTGTCCCACTTCTCTCTTTTCCTCCTTCTGGGAACAGCAGGAAAGCCCAACAGTGGATTCCCATAGCAATTGCAGAGACAGAAGCAAGCCACTAGAGAGCACTTACAGTATCCTTATCCATGGCGGATATATGTCACAAGACCCCAAGTGGATGCTGGAAACAGTGGACAATACCAAACCCTATATATACACGCTTTTTTCTATACATATTTGCCTATGATAAAGCTTAATTTCTAAATTAGGCACAGTAAGAGATCATCAATCCTATCTAATAAAAGAGAAACATGGTAATTAGCTGTACCTCTGCTACCCTTCCCATTGGCTAATCAGGGCGATATGCAAATTAACTGCCAGCCAAGATGGCGGCCGGCAGCCAGGCAGCTTGAAGCGAACATGAGGCTTGCTTGCTTCAGTGACGGAGGACTCCAACGTTCCCCGCCTGCTGCTGCCGGCCTCTGAGCTTGCAGTTTGAAACATTGTTACAAATATAGAAGCTAAACAAAACCCCAGAAACCTGTTTTCAGTCAGCCAGGCTTCAGCCAGCCGGACTGCAACATTGTTTCAAATACAGAAGGTAAACAAAGGCCAGAAACCTCTTTTCAGAAGCGGAGGTCTCAAAGCTGGAGTTGAGCCTCAGAGCTAAAGCTGGCCCAGAATAAAAAAAAAGAAAAAAGGAAAAAAGGACAGGTTGGGAGCTTCAGTCACCCGCCAGCCTGAAAACGGCCCTTAGCCCCTCACCCTGGCTGGCCAGGCACCCCAGTGGGGACCCTCACCCTGATCCAGGACACCCTTCAAGGCAAACCAGCCGGCCCCCACCCATGCACCAGGCCTCTATGCTATATAGTAAAAGGGTAATATGCCTCCCAGCACCGGGATCAGCGGAGCCGCGAGGCCTCCCAGCGCCAGGATCAGCGTGACAGGGGGCAGTGCTCAAACCCCCTGATTGCCCTGCGGCTCTGTGTGTGACAGGGGGTGGGGCCACAACCTCCCTGTCCGCCCTGCTCCGTTCGTGACAGGGAAAGGCACCCCAACCCCCTGATCAGCCCTGCTCTGTGCCTGATAGGGTGGAGCTCCCCAACCCCCTGATCGCCCTGTGGTTCTGTGTGTGACAAGGTGCGGCGCCCCAACACCCGCCCCCCCTCCACGGGCCCTGCTCTGTGTGTGACGGGGTAGAGCCATAACCTCCCCATCAGCCCTGCCCTGAGTGTGACGGTGGCGGCGCCCCAACCCCCTGATTGGCCCTGCTCTGTGGGTGATAGAGGGTGGCACCCCAATTCCCTGATCCGCCCTGCTCTGTGTGTGACGGGGTAGAGCCACAACCTCCCCATCGGCCCTGCCCTGAGTGTGACAGTGGCGGCGCCCGAACGCCCTGATCGGCCCTGCTCTGTGTGTGACGGGGCAGTGCCCCAACTCCCCTATTGGCCCTGCTCTGTGCGTGACAGGGGGGAGCTCCCCAACCCCCTGATTGGCCCTGCTCTGTGCGTGACAGGGGGTGGCGCCGCAACCTCCCCATCGACCCTGCCTTAAGTGTGACAGGGGGCAGTGCCCCAATCGGCCCTACCCTGAGCATGACTGAGGGTGGCATCACAACCTCCCAATCCGTCCTGCTCTGTGCATGACAGGGGGTGGCGCCCCAACTCCCCAATCAGCCCTGCTCTGAGCCCGACCAGGGGCTGCACCTAGGGCTTGGGCTTGCCCTCTGCCACCTGGGAGCAGGCCTAAGCCAGCAGGTCGTTATCTCCCGAGGGGTCCCAGACTGCGAGAGGGCACAGGCCGGGCTGAGGGACCCCCCTCTCCCCCCCGAGTGCACAAATTTTTGTGCACCGGGCCTCTAGTCTATACTAATATAAGGGTAATATGCTAATTAGACTGGACATCCATCCAGACGTCCTTTCAGACAAAGCCACAGTGGCAGGGGCCTAGGCAGAGGCAGTTAGGGATGCTCAGGAAGGCAGGCAGAGTTGGTTAGGGGTGATCAGGCAGACAGGCAGAGAGGTTAGGGGCAATCAGGCAGGCAGGGGAGCCTTTAGGGGCATCAGGAAGGCAGGCAGAGTGGTTAAGGCGATCAGGCAGGCAGGCCGGTGAGCAGTTAGGAGCCAGTGGTCCAGGATTGTGAGAGGGGAGAGGAATGTCCACTGCCAGTTTAGGCCCGGGCCTAAACTGGCAATCCGACATCCCCGAGGGGTCCTGGATTAGAGAGGGTGCAGGCTGGGCTAAGGAACCCCCACTCCCGTGCATGGATTTTGTGCACCAGGCCTCTAGTAACTAATAAAATGGAACAATTATGACAATATACTCTAATAAAAGTGAATGTGGTCTTTCTTTAAAACTACCTTATTGTACTGTACTCTCTCCTCCTCCTCCTCATCTTCATCCTCCTCCTCCTCTTCTTCCTCCTCCTCTTCCTGCTGCTCGTCCTTGTGATTATACGAGATGATAAAATGCCAAACTTGGTCCTGAATCTGTGTACCCATCCCCTACTTGCAGTAAATGTCTTGGTGCCACTCATTTCGAGGCTCCCTTGCTGAAGTGTTCCTGTAGGTTTAGTGCTTTCTGGTGCAACTCTTTGCCATCAGTTGGAACATGTTTTCTGTTCATGTCCTCCACACACAGAATGTAATGCCTTTTCCATCTTAACTAAGCATTTACCATGCACTTATCATGCTACAATTTTTACAGTTTGAGGTACAAGAGCAAAAACAGCACAAATTTCTTTTTTCTTCTTCCCAATTTCACAGACTTGTTCTTAGCAACCTCAGCACATGATATTTTTTCTTTCCTTATAATTTGAGAACTTTCACCTTTTCATTTAAAAGAAGCACTTTATGGCTTCTCTTGGCATATCCAAATTGCCAGCTTCACTATTATACTTAAGTGATTATATAATTGCTCAACCAGAAGCTCAGTAAAATTATAATTCTTAATATTGTGTTTTGCTCTAACTGGTTTGGCTCAGTAGATGGAACACTGGCCTGCGTGACCAAAGGGTCCCAGGTTCAATTCCGGTCAAGGGCATGTACCTCGGCTGTAGGCTCCTCCCGGCCTGGGCCCTGGTCAGGGCTTGTGTAGGAGACAACCAATTAAGTGGGTTTCTCTCACATCGATGTTTCTCTTTGTCTTCCCCTCTCTCTCCACTCTCTCTAAAAATCAATGGAAAAAACAACTCCAGGTGAAGATTAAAAATAAACAAGATTGTGTTTTAGCAATGCAGTTTATTTTGAAGTGCATCCCCTGAGTCATTGTTTCCCTTCCTCCTGTTGCCGATTTCTGGTATTTACCAAGTCCCCGTAATTCGAACGGCAGTGGGAGTTGCACGTGAGCAATCTTGTCTCTGCGGACATTTGGAACTCAAATCCATTTCTACAGACCAGGGGCTGACTTACTCCAGTGGTAGCACAGCATGTTTGCCAAATAACGTTTCTTTAAGCCCTGATTGCTCTCACTGTGCTTAGGTGAAATCCAAGCCCCTTCCCTGGTCCCCAAGGTCCTGCCTGGACCCAGCCCCTCCACCTCTGCTCTCTGCACTCCAGCCCCCAGGCCCACCCACTCCTCCTGCAGGTCCTTCAGCCTGCAGCGCTCCCCCCACTCGGAGCCTCACTCTTCCTCGACCCCAGGTCTTACGTCCTTGTAGAAGCTCTCACTGACTTCCCATTCAAACTATTGCTCCTGCTCCTCTTTCATTCCAGGTTTCAACTTGTCATTAATGGCACTTCTTTCAACATACAGTCATACAATTTTTGGTGTCGACTGTGCCCATTCATCCCATAGCTCCATTTTTTCATTTTCTGTATCCAGTGTTTTTGGGGCAGAGAATTGGGGGTGCTTAAGGTATTTGGAGGGACAATTCTTTCTTGATGATGATGTTTAGCAAACAACCACAATATCCTTGATGATGATGTTTAGCAAACAACCTCCAAATCTCAGTGCTCACAACAAGCTCTGCTATCCACTCCTGGGCTGGCCCGGCTGGGCTGAGCCAGGCTCAGATCTGCTCCCTTCTCTCACATCGGGAGCTCATCCAAGGGCCCAGGCAGAGGGCGCAATGGCTGCCTGAGTACATTCTTCTCACGATGGATGACACCAGAGTGAGAAGAACAAAGGATTCTTCTTAGCACCTCCATTTAGAAATGGCACAATCTCACCTGCCCACATTCCTCTGGTCAAAGCAAATCGCAGGACCTGAAGTCAGTGGGTCAGGAGCTTGGCTCCACCTGCGGGAAAGCACAGCAAAGGGGTGAAGAAAGAATAAACAGTGGGCAAATAATAGGATGAAAACACTGGACTGTCCCACTCAGGGCAGGATGCTCAGTACCTATAAAAGGTGGGTGCTAAATTTTCACACACCAAGTCAGTGTGAAAACCCCATATGTCCCCAACCTTTCCAAATGCTCCCAAGGGGGCTAAATCACCCCCACCCCACCCCACTGTGAACCCCTCTCAATGCGTGGTGAATGAATCAACTCTGCCAAATCGCCTTCCAGTATAGTTGTAACAATTTGCACACTGTTTTAATGTGTAAATATCATCCTATATAATAAAAGCCTAATATGCTAAGTGTACGACCGTTCGACCAGTCGCTATGATGCACACTGACCACCAGGGGGCAGAGGCTCCAACCAGTAAGTTAGCTTGCTGCTGGGGTCCGGCTGATTGAGACTGGGCGAGATGGGTTGGACACGCCCTGAAGCCCTCCCACGGTCCTACCCCAGCCCCGATTGTGCACCAGTGGGGTCCCTTGACCTGGCCTGCACTCCCTCGCAATCCAGGACCCCTCAGAGGATGTCAGAGAACCAGTTTCAGCCTAATTCCCGCAGGCCAGGCCGAGGGACCCCACCTGGTGCACTAATCCGTGTACCAGGCCTCTAAAATATAGATAGATAGATAGATAGATAGATAGATAGATAGATAGATTTTAATTGATTTTATAGAGGGGAAGTGAGAGAGATAGACATATCGATGAGAGAGAATCACTGATAGGCTGCCTCCTGCACACCCCACTGGGGGTCAAGCCCACAATCCACGCATGTGCCCTGACCGGGAATCGAACCGTGACTTCCTGGCTCATAGGTCAATGCTCAACCACTGAGTCATGCCAGTTGGGCTGTGTCAATGTCTTTTAAACACTAGAATCTGATCAGGCAGTAAGGGAATCTCACTTAACTTTTCAATGTGTTTGAGTGATTTTTCTTATGTATACTAAAATTTCTTTTGGGTATTGATTCCTGGACATCTTTTTATTAAAGCTTTTATCTTTCTCTTATTCATTTCTAATAACTTTTGTCACTTGAAAATAGTTTCTCATCTTTTATAAAATATTAAAATAATTTTTGAAGTGCGGACATTATCCATGGTTTTTATTTGCCAAATGAACATGCCATTTTTATTAGCCCAGTAGGTCCCTTGTCAGTAAGCTCTTTGGGCTGCTTCCAATTCCATCCATCATAAGTAGCATTGTGATAAAAGCCTCTGTAAGCCGTCATCAGGACTTAGATCACTTCTTTTTTTTTTTTTTCCTCCAAATTTGCTTTATGTAATTGGGTGGATATAAATTAATGAACAAAAATTAAGCAAGATACATGTAACAATTTAATAAACCTGACAATCTAATTACTTTCATTTTTTTTCTCCCAAATTCATCTTTAAGTCTTTCCATCATGGGGCTCATAAGAAAATTAACCAACATATGGATACTACAGCCAAATGTCAAATCTTTAAAAAGCACTTATGACATACTAAATTCCTCTATACGCAGTTATGAAGAACCTTTAAGATACTTGTATTTTGGCCGAAACCGGTTTGGCTCAGTGGATAGAGCGTCGGCCTGCGGACTGAAGGGTCCCAGGTTCGATTCCGGTCAAGGGCATGTACCTGGGTTGCGGGCACATCCCCAGGGGGTGTGCAGGGGGCAGCTGATCGATGTTTCTCTCTCTCATCGATGTTTCTAACTCTCTATCTCTCTCCCTTCCTCTCTGTAAGAAATCAATAAAATATATTTTTTAAAAAAAAGATACTTGTATTTTGTATCTAGAAAAGTGTTAGAGTCAAATATTCAACTCAATATAAAATAAGAAACATTTCTGATTTGTTAGGATGAAACTGCTTCTCCTTTTGCTAATGAATGATTTCTTTAGCTGTAATATCACTGAGCTGAACAAATAAACCACCTCTGAGTACATACGGAAAAATAAACACATGCTAAAAATGGATAAAACATTACAACTACTTCTTTACTAGACCATCTCTACCTCTAACACTTCAGAAGCTTAGAGATTCAGTGTTCTTACATTAACTGCAAGATAAAATAAAGGAGAAATTCCTTCTTTTTTGAGATCACAACTATGAAGTCATGTGGTTATACAAATTCTGCATTTGTGTGCAAAACATGAAATACATATATCTTATTTATCCTTGCTTATACTAGACTTGCCAGTCAGCTAGCAGGACTTTCCAAGAAACAGAGACTGAGATGTGTTTTGTATAATTTCAATAACCTCAGCACTACAATAATAAGAGATGCAGTATCCTTTTGCTATGGTTCAAGACAACAGGGAAGGAGGTCACAAGAAAAACTGAGAAACTTTTCTGTTTCACCATGGTGCCACTTTCATTTTTACATAAGCATTGTGGCATAATTCAAGCTCAATAAATCAGAAATCTTAATTTTTAAAATTTACCTTGACTTTTAATTATCACCATATTAACCAAAATAATCAGATAAAACACATTGGAAAGGGTAATACTAAACTCCTACTAGAGTTGGTTTCTTGACACATTAACTCATGTTTTTTTATAGAAAGGGATAGTGCATCTCAGTTTGCTTACAAGCTAGGAGATCACTTTGAATTCTGCATTTCCTAACTGCAAACAGATATAGCACTTATAACAGGTTATAAATAAACTGGTTTTCAAGCATAGAGCCAGCCCCAACGATAATAATACACTATTTAAAAAGACCTAAGGCAATGAATTCCATTTCTAATGGAAAAAAAGAACTGTGCAAACAAGCTTAAAACTACTTTTTTTGTGCCAGTGTTATAAAATGTAGCTTTTAATAAAACCTTGACCCAAATGCTAGCAACTTCAGAAAAGAATTTGGGTGGGGAAGAAGAAAGTTATTTCATTTAGGAAAAACAACCACTATCTTTTTCCTAATCTTCAACACACACGATTTAAACATATAACAGCTGCTGTAACACTTTACACAATTCCTATGTACTGGAGCAATAACAAGATCTAAATACAATTATATTTTTTTAAACACTGGATCAAGGCTTTACATAAAAATACCATCCTACTTTTCCCCCTAAGTTTCTAAAATATGACGTACTTTTCCCCAACATCTGCAGCCATTCAGGAATTTTTAAGAAACATTGTGCATGATCTTAATTCCTAATCCCTGGCTCTTTGGGCTCAGTGACAAAAGATCAAAACCACCAAAAAATGAAGGTTCACTTGAAGTCAGATGAGAGATCCTGGCTCAATTAGTCTCATAGGACGAAAGCAGTGCTGCATCAACTGGCTCCATGAGGAGGGGCATGTGAAGGATCTCATCAACCAGTCATCTGTACAGTCCAGATGATAGATGTGCATGCACGGCAGAAATCGAATTGGGTCCCCATAAACAAAGTCCATCATACAGATCACACACTCCCGGATCTCTTTTTCTGATCCATCTCTTCCAGGGTCATAAACTCCTTTAGGCAGATGTTGTATAAGGCCTATTCTTTGAGCTATCCTAATTTGTTCCTCTTCAGTCAGCTGAGTTGCTAGGCGAGTCTGGCTAGGTGTTGGATGATAGACCGGAACTGGAACTTGTTCCTGATATGGCGGCGGCGGCTCCTGGTCCGGCTCGATCCTTCGCCGAAACTAGCCCGGTCGGACTGAGACTCGTGGAGCAGAGAGATGCCATCCGAAGTGGGGGATTTGAGGCAGTTCCCCATCTTCCGAGGCTAGGGTGTGAGATCACTTCTTTTGATGGGTTCTTTTTTTGGGGGGGACGGGCTGGGGGGGGGACGACACAAAATGTTATGCTCTTATTAACACAAACACAATGTGCACACAAAATGTCTATTCATTTCCTGCTGTGCAGTCTGGCATTGGGATTGCTGACTCTCGTGGCCAGCTGGGCGGTTCTTTGCACAGTGGCTTTGCGGCTCTGCGGAGATGTGGACCATTGCGGGACAGTAAGATCTGTTGCGCGCCAGCAGCCTTCAAGCTCCTTGGCGTTGCAGACCAGGAGCTTCCAAAAGCCGCTAGGCAGCATGAGCTTTGTGTTCATGTTGCTCCCGTCACCAACGCTGGGCGTCGAGATCTGACCTTGAATCTTCCATGTACCCTATTGTCAGTGGCTCTAGGTTTCCCCCAGTTATGCTGAATTGTGACATAGCAGACTGACTGGTGTCCAGTGAACTTCTTGGTCCTCTTTTCTATGATCTTGTGCTTCATGAGGGGTCTGAGGGCAGCACGGTGCCAAGTAGGAGATGCTGCCACCTACACTGAGGAATGATAGGTTGTGTTTTTAAAGTTCTTGACATATTTTGCCAAATCACTCTCCATAGAAATAAAACTGATTTCTACGGCCCTTCCCACCAGTTCCACTGCACTCTTCCCAGTGTGCATGTGAGCACTGCAGACATTCTGGGCTAATTTAAGGGTGAAATTATGCCTCGTTTAATAGCACAGAAGGTTATGTAGTGGGTGATGCACTTCGGCAGGGTTCCTTGAAGGGCAAGAGGGAGTGGAAACAGAAGACTGGCTGGGAGGCAGGGCCTGGAGCCTGAGAACAGGAGGAAGGAGTTAGAACGTCAGAGTGAAGAGGGAGAGAAAGAATAGTCTCATTGGTACCCGCAGGATCTTAACTATGAGGCGATAGAGTGACTGCACGGAAGGGCCAGTGTCACTGAGAGGAGTTTATTACTCGCGGCTCCCAGGAGGACGGCACACACGCCCTGCAGGGCACATGGCCTGGTCAGGAAGCAGAGGCAGGAGCTGGGAGGCCAGGCAGGGCTTCACTGGGGCTGGCATGGGGTAGGCAAGGCAGGGCAGGACCCTGGCTTAGGACGGGCCAGTTTGAATGACTTTTGTAGCTTTGGACCATAGGCGTGGTCTCCGGTTGCCTGGTACCTGGCCCTGGAGTGACCTGGAGCAGGGGGGACAGCGGTTGGTGTGAGAGTTAGACAAAGAGGAGGTGCGTGAAAGACATGGCAGGAGGGGCCTGTGCTACCTCTGAGAATTGGCTTGCCCTGAAAGGACAGCCTCTCCCAGCCAGACAGCTTCTGAAGGTGTCAAAACATTATGAAATACAGAAAACACCTGACTAATCCAGGCTGGGAAGAGGGCATCACGCCGTGGACTGCAGGCCCTGCCAGGCCCACGGCACCGTGACCCATACTCCATGGCAGGAAAGGATCACGAGGTGGAGGAGGAGATTGGCGAGTCAGCCCGGGGCCTTTAGAGGGAGTCTGGACCTTTGGGCACCCCCACAATCCCCTCCCCCTATCTGCCCCCCCTGGGGTAGTCACCCCGCTTCACCCATGTCACTACCGACAAAGAGGCTGGGTTGGCCAACTGTGTTCAGCTTGCAGGTGACACTCATTGGGGTGGCGCTGCTGACAGGCTTTCTCCCCTCTCTCCTCTCCCCTCTCCCCGGAAGTCTCCCTCTCAGGCCCGTCCCCACAAGCCGGTGCCTGAGTGGGCCGAGCAGCTGACTCCGACAGCGTGGCCCCTCTTGGTGGCACATGTGGATGACTCCACAGAGACCCGGCAGAGTGGTAGGAAGGGAGAACAAGGGAGGGAAAGGTGGGCAGGGTGAGCAGGCCCCTCCCGGCGCCCACCCTGTGTCCCTGCCCCTGCCAGCCCTCAGCCTCACCCCACAGAGTCCTCTCCTCCTGGGGCCCAGCTCCTGCACGCGCGGCACACCCTGTCTCGTCTACCGCCCACCCACCCCCTACCCCAGCCACCAGTCCTCACATCTTGGCCCCCAGAAGGTGCTCCAGCCTATGGGCAGTGATGGTGGTGCCACAGAACGACAGGCCATTGTTCTGTCCCCACAGAGGCATGGTGCTGGAGGCTAGTGGGAGGCAGGGAAGAGAGAGACCCACAGTGGGCACACTCATCAGTCCACTCGGGGGTGTGGAAGCGCCTGCAGGCACTTTGGTTATTTCGATGACTGGGGTTGAGTGCTGGGGGACGGGGTAGTGTGCGCGGAACAGCCCAGCTGGGTGAAGGCCTGCTCCACCCAAGGCTCAGGTGGTCTCCCAACAAAACAGAAAGAAGGGAGTGAGGGGAGGAAGGACAGAAGGAAAGAAGGGAGGAGGACGAGGAAAGGGAAAGGAAGGACGAACACACTGGCACGGCTGGTCCCCTGGGATGAGGAAGGCCGCTGCTGGTCTATCAATAGCCTCTTGCTGCTGCCACAGGACAGCGCCATCTCACCAGACGCTTCCTCAGAGATGAGAAGCCCGAGGCCCAGAGCAGAGGAGGGCCTCCCCCGGGACATGGGGGGGTGGGGGGCTGGGCAGGGGGTGTGACAGGATTCTGGATGTTCTGACCAGGATGCCAGACAATTCCTGTGACCACTTGCCCAGGTGACCCTCAGACCCTGGGTGGCAAAGGCACAGAATGAGACCTTGCCCTGCAGGCTGGAGCACGCATCACTGGAATTCCTGGAGGTCACTGTTCTATGAGGGTGACCAGGGCTGGGAAGGGTAAAAATGAAAGCAGGCCAGGGCTGGGCTGAGTGAGGATGGGGGGCTAGACTCTCTGCCCCCATTAAGTGCTGGCTTCTATGGTCTAGTGAAGGGCCAAGGCGAGGGTGCCTTGCACTCCTGGTGAGCACCCACGCTCCTCAGCGCCAGCCCTGACACGGCCAGGCAGGCACCGCACAGGCTGACCAGTCAATGCGGCCGTGTTGTTCTCCTCGGGCTGCCAATACAAGATACCAACACTTGACAGGCAAAAGACAGGAACGGGGTGCAGGGGAGAAGGTGGAACTGTTACAGGATTCCAGGGCAGGAGTGTTGTGCCCAGATTTCAAGTTTCCCAAGAGCCCACCAGGGAGCCAGCGAGTCCAATGCAAAAGCAAAGAGTCCTTTATTTCAAACTCGAGTCTGGCTCCCCCACCCCCCTTACTGGCACAGCAGCAGGTGGCAGAGAGAGGCCTAGCCCGATGGGACGAGAAGTTTTATAGGGGGGTGGAGTAAGGGCAGGAGAGGGGACTGTGGGCCCCGCCGATTGGCCAGGCGCAAGTCGGTGTCTCATTACACAGGATGTGGTCATATTGATGGCGTGCACTTCCCTTGATTATCATTGGTTAGTCCAGAGAAATCCTGGGTGTGGCTAGCAGAGGCTTGGGCTTCCAGGAAGAAGCCTTGCCGAGCACATGGCTCTGCCCAAAAATGGAGGACCCAGGGTAAGATGGAGGGCGTAGTCCTCGCCCTTTCAGGAGGAGTAGGGAAACTGAGGCAGGAAAGTTAAAACAAGGCCCAACAGTGTGAGCATTTTGCAGCCAGCTTGTAATTCCCCAGCCAAGGCCACCGCAAATGGTTAAAAACCTCCCTAATGAGAGAAGGCAGAAACAGAGGGGAAAAGGGAAAGTAAAAAAGGGCAGGCTTACTCCCTAAGCGAGAAGCCAGCAGCCTCAGGCTGGGCGAGATAAAGTTGCCAGGTGCTTCTCATGAATTCTGGGAAGGCCACCACAAAGTAAAAAAGGGGCCTTGAGAATTAATCTACTCCAAGATATTCAGTAGAGCAATTTTGAGACCTATAGACAGGAGGGCATATAACACCTCAAACCCCCACCCAACGCGCTCTTCAGATTAGTTGAGAGCCCTCTGTGCTCCATAAGCCAGATGCATAGGTTTGCTTGCTTTGCTTTTTCAATAAAGCTTTAATAAATTGGCTTTTCACAACGCAGTCAAGGTCTCATATAAATTCATTTATAGGAGAAGACAAGGATCAAGGCTGGGCACAGCCCTCTCCCCTGACTCAGGGGGCTGTCCTGTCCAGTAACACCTCTCTGGTGAGAGTTGCCTAAAACAGAATCAGGAGGGACAATGTCAACAGTGACCCCCTTGAGAATTTCTCACCTGAGACAGGTCTGAACTGGGGGATAGGAGATATTTGACATCAGATTTTGAACACTTGGAAAATGCTCCTATTTGCTGATATCTATGTGCTGATGTCTCCAAGATTTCATCCAGGGGAGAGAGAAACGAGCTCATGAAAGGAGTCCTGAGAGAAAATACCATAGTTCTCTGCATGCACGCTCCTGACCATCCGACCTGTTCATGAAAACACAGTGGTAAGGAAACATTTAATAGAAAGAGCCGACCCAGCTACAGAGTCATAGAAGGCTGGCCCTGAGGGGTGAGGGTCGAGCTGAGGGAGACTGGGGTGATGGAGGCAAAGCAGGCCTGGGAGGCAGGAATTTTAGGGGAGCATAGGCAGGTTTAGGGAGTTTTTAGAATTGGGGTCCATGGAAAAACACAGGACCACAGACTGGGAGAAGGTACATTTCCATAACACAAGGAAGCCAGGTGCAGTTACATCTCCATAAGACAAGGGAGCAGCAACAGTTGCATTTACATACAACAAGGGAACTGGGAATAGCCAACAGGTCTATATTTACCAAATAAAGAAGGAGGAAGAAAGCCCAGAAAGAAAAGAACAATGAGGGAGGAGGGCCTCAGGAGTTCCTCTAGTAACTAATTCCAAAGGGAATAGTGACCAATCAGAGCGATATCAGGACACAGGAACTGCCGCCTTTATAAACCGTGGAAACAGGAAGTCGGTGGGACCCTTTTCCCCTGACCCACGTGGGAGTCTGTACTTGTTCTTCAATAATTTTTTACCTTTGCTATATGTACTACCCTCTGTCCCTGGATTCATTCTTCGTCTCCGGCGGACAAAGAATCAGGGTTCCAATCCAAAAATTCTGTTTCAAATGGAAGCAGGCTGGCCCTCATTAGGGGGGACTTATAATCTAATAGATAGAGCACCTATTTTAAATCTTAGAACACATATACTTATGTGACTAGGGGGTTAAGTTTTTCTTAAAGTTTCCTTTTCAAGGCCCATGCGAAGCGATTGGGGAGGTGACTCAGCTGTGAATCCAGCAAACAACCGATAAGCATGGTCAGGCCGATCCATCAGGAGCCAAAACATCACCTCATCCCTGATGACTAATGACACTAGCAGGCTCTGCGGACCCCCAGGCCTGCACATTGCTGCATTCCTCACCCCAGCCCCATCCCCTTTATAATCCTGTCCCCTGAATCTTGCTGGGAGGCAGGATTTGATGCTTGTAAGTGCCCTGTCTTCTTGGTTGGCTAGCCTTCTCAATAAACGCCTAATATGATTCAACCCTGCCTTTGCTATTGGACACAGCGACTGGCGGCTGGAGCCCAACCTGGGGGCTTCCTGGTAACACTCACTGCACAGCCCCTCCCATGCCACTCTACCTGCAGACCCACCCCACTCTTCCTGCACCTGAAGGTGGGCACCAGCCAACTGGCTCTCGCTGGCTCCGGAACACCTGCTGCCTCCATCCCCCAGACCAGCTCTGCTTGGACCTTTCCTGTGGCCTCCCTCTCCCTGCTTCCTCCGCAACCCACTCTCCTTTACTATTTGAAAGGGATGCCCAGCCACAGCCTTGCTTAAAACCCTCACACCTACTTCCATTTACAACAAACCTCAAGCTTTCAACTTCGGCACGTAGAGCCCTAGAGCTCCAGTCTGCCCCCGGCTCCTCTCCTCACACAGAGAGCTGCAGCCACGCTGGACGGTTCCTTCTTTCCAGCCCTAAGGGCACTGCACGTGCTGTCCTCCTGCCAGCATATGGGCTTCCAGGTCTTCACTCCGGCTCCTTGCAGCCTTCAGGTCGCAGCTCAAATGCCACCTCCGTCGGGAGGCCCTCTGATCACCCAGTCAGCCTCGTCCCCGTGGGACTCCTTCATCTCTCCAGAGCACCAATCCCACCCTCAAACGTCCTTTATCCAGCCCTCCCCCGAGTCTGGAAGTTCCCTAAAGGGAAGCAGCACAGGGACACACAGTAAGGGCTCACCAACAAGTCAGTGACAAAGGAAAAAGAATTAAAGTATGGGTAGCAAGACCTCAAGGTCACGGGTATTGTTTTGGAATTAATTTTTTAAACATCCCACCTGCCCTCTCTTCGCCCCCCCCCACCCCCCCCGCCCCAACCCTCCTCCCCGCTGCGATATTGGCAGGCCGCACAGTAGGCGTGAACGCATTACCATCTACCATAAGCAAATGGCAGGTATGAGAGCGAGGCCAAGTGGCGCCTCACCAGCAGGGGGCGCCCGCCCCCGTGCTCCGCCCCCCGTTCCCTGCGGCGCCGCGCACGTCGGCCGCCTCCACTTCCGCTTGGGCGGAGCTACGGGCTCTGGGACTTCCGGGGCTGCCGCGTGGAGCTCCGGGGCTCGGACGCTGTCGGTATGGCGGTCTTCGCGGGCCCGGCGCAGCCGCTCCTGTCGCTGAACCCGCAGGAGGACGACAAGTTTCACAAGGAGGTGGCCCAGGCCCGCCGGCGCGCAACGAAGGTGGGCGCCTCCGCGACGCGCGGGCCCGCGGAGCCCGGGTCGGTCCCGGCCTCGCCCTCCTCCGGCCTCCGCCGCCTCCCGGGTCTCCCAGGGCGGCCCCACCCCACGGGCTTGGGGGCCGAGGCGGGAGGTGGAGCTGGCGGGGAAAGCATGGCGAGGCATGCAGCGGGTTCGTGGGCTCGGGGACGGGGGCTCTAGAGGACGGTACCTGCCGGCTTCACTCGCTAACGGGGCCCGGCATCAGGTTGCATCCGCCATGGCTTCCAGCTGGAGACACCCGTTTGGAGTTGACCCGGGGGAGGTGTCGGCGGCGTGAAGGCTCGCCGTGGCCCGGGAATGTGCGGTTGGCGTGTTCGACTCAACGGCGATCTGCATGCGAAGTGGAGGCTGTGTCGGTGGAGGTCCCCGCCGGGTGGTGTGGAATAGCGTTAGAGACCCACTCGCGCAGCCATGGTCCACGACAGAGGTTGAGCGCCCCCATCGCGGGGCGGGTGGCCAGCGGCGCGGCCGGGCCTCGGGGAGGCAGGCACCGCACAGCCGAGCCTCAGCTCTGCTGCTCCGCGGGCGGAGAGGCTCGCGGTCCCGATCAGGATGGAGAGCTAGGGTTCTCCAAGTTTCGTTGCAATGTGATTTTTTTTTAATTATTAAAAAAGTATTTCCCTGGTTTTTATGTCTTCAGAAACAGAAGCAAGAAAAAGAAAAACTCACTCCCGGAGTCATTTATGTGGGCCACCTGCCTCCAGCACTGTACGAAACCCAGATCCGAGCGTATTTCTCCCAGTTTGGCACTGTGACGAGATTCAAGCTGTCCAGAAGTAAAAGGGTAAGGTTTTTCTACTGAAGTAGGTGATTTGTTTTATTTTTCAAAAGCACATCGTCGTGGACGGTGTAGAGGGCGTGCTCACACGGTATTATTCTTACCGTCCTCGCTCCAGAAGGGGTCATGGGCGAGGTTTAGAGCCTGAGTGGTTGCCCCAGAGCCTCTGATTACATGGGCAGTTTTGGTAAAGGGATCACGGTGTCCTGCAGCTGCGCGTTCAGCTGCACAGGGACGCCAGTTTGAGGAGCAGTTCGCACCTCTTATGTTGGCCTGGGTGTACGCACCCCTGTGACAGCAGAGGTGTGTACATGAACCGTGAAGAACAGGGACACGGGCCAGGCCACGTGTGTGCACGGCCTGGCCTCCATGGGTTGCTGGCTGTATGGCCTTGGACACAGTATGTAACCTGTCCATGCTTTAGTTTTCTCATTTGCAAAATACGAGTGAAATAGCACCATCGTCCTAGGAGTATCTCATTACAGATTAGGCGAGGTAGGGGCTGTGAGGTTCTTGGGACAACGCCTGCTACAGAAAGAGGTGTGTGTGTGTGTGTGTGTGTGTGTGTGTGTGTGTCATTGTTATGTCATCCCTACCTTCTAATTTAAAAAGGTTTATGTGGTTTGTTTCAGGAATAGAGTGTGCTGACTTCTCCCATAAAACTTACAATGTTCCCAGCAGCTTCACCCAAGAGTGAAACATTATAAAACCTAAGGTTCAGTGGGAGGCTAGGTAAACTTGAGTGTGTTAAAGCAGAGGAACATAGCAATGACACTGAATGTAGTAGTTACATGGATAAAGCTCAAAATAGGTTGTTGAATGAATATATTTTTTCATTCTCTGTTTATTTTTTTACCACACACGTACACTTATATTGTTGTAACCATAGAGACCTCTCATTGTTGGGATCTTTATTTTTCTTGATGCATTTCTTCACATTTTCCCACTTGAGTTATAACAGATCAAAGTTAGTTTTATATTTGGTACGTGAGTGGATAAGGTATGTATCCATCTTCCGCTAGTTGTTCTAAAGTTACAGGTATTGAGTTTTGTCAAAGCAACATCTCAACATTAAAGTGGATTTCAAATTTAAAATGCCCTGGTATTTCTCTAATCCTAACCAAAGTAACACATTTTCTCTGTATGCCTCCTCTTCCCCCCCTCCCCCATTTGTCTATTTATAATGGTAATGGTTGCTTATTTTGTGGGTGAGCTATTTCAAACGTCCTGAAATCTACCGGAAAATGATTTAGAGACTTGAGGTATCCATTTTCCTTTATCAAATATCAACTTGCTTCAGGCCTTTGTTTTTTTTTTCAAATATATTTTATTGATTTTTTACGGAGAGGGGGAGAGGGATAGAGAGTTAGAAACATCAATGAGAGAGAAACATCGATCAGCCACCTCCTGCACACCCCCTACTGGGGATGTGCCTGCAACCAAGGAACATGCCCTTGACCGGAATCGAACCTGGGACCCCTGAGTCTGCAGGTTGACGCTCTATCTGCTGAGCCAAACCGGCCAGGGCCAGGCCTCTGTTTTTTTAGAAATAGATTTTAGGTAGGTTTAAGGTCCCTTTCGTGCCCTTCCCCAGTCCTCTGCACCTGCTCCCATGCCCAGGAAATGACTGTTCATAAAGTCAGTGTTTTTCATTACTGTATGTGTTTTTGGAAATCTGTACTACAGATTGTATAGTAGTAGTCTCTTTCTGCACTTTTATTTATTTACTAGAGGCCCGGTGCACAAAAATTTGTGCACTCGGGGGGGGAGGGGGGGTCCCTCAGCCCAGCCTGTGCCCTCTCACAGTCTGGGACCCTTAGGGAGATAACGGCCTGCTGGCTTAGGCCTGCTCCCGGGTGGCAGAGGGCAGGCCCAATCCCTAGGTGCAGCCCCTGGTCGGGCTCAGAGCAGGGCTGATTGGGGAGTTGGGGCGCCGCCCCCTGTCATGCACAGAGCAGGGCGGATTGGGAGGTTGCGATGCCACCCTCAGTCACGCTCAGGGTAGGGCCGATTGGGGGGTTGGGGCACCGCCCCCTGTCATGCACAGAGCAGGGCGGATTGGGAGGTTGCGATGCCACCCTCAGTCACGCTCAGGGTAGGGCCGATTGGGGGGTTGGGGCACCGCCCCCTGTCACACACAAGGCAGAGTCGATGGGGAGGTTGCAGCACCGCCCCCTGTCACGCACAGAGCAGGGCCGATCAGGGGGTTGAGGAGCTCCCCCCTGTCACTCACAGAGTAGGACCGATAGGGGAGTTGGGGCACCACCCCCTGTCACACACAGAGCAGGGCAGATCAGGGGGTTGGGGTGCCGCACCCTGTCACGCTCAGGGCAGGGCCGATGGGGAGGTTATGGCTCTACCCTCTCACACACAGAGCATGGCCCGTGGGGGGCGGTTGGGGCGCCACCCTCTATCACCCACAGAGCAGGGCCGATTAGGGGGTTGGGGCGCCGCTACTGTCACACTCAGGGCAGGGCCGATGGGGAGGTTATGGCTCTACCCCGTCACACACACAGCAGGGCCCGTGGGGGGGGGGGGGGCAGTTGGGGCACCGCACCCTGTCACACACAGAGCCGCAGGGTGATCAGGGGGTTGGGGAGCTCCCCCATATCAGGCACAGAGCAGGGCTGATCAGGGGGTTGGGGTGCCTTCCCCTGTCACGAACAGAGCAGGGCCGATAGGGAGGTTGTGGCCCCGCCCCCTGTCACACACAAAGCCACAGGGCGATCAGGGGGTTTGGTTGCTGCCCCCTGTCACGCTGATCCCGGTGCCAGGAGGCCTCGCGGCTCCACTGATCCTGGTGCTGGGAGGCATATTACCCTTTTACTATATAGAATAGAGGCCTAGTGCACGGGTGGGTGCCGGCTGGTTTGTCCTGAAGGGTGTCCTGGATCAGGGTTGGGGTCCCCACTGGGGTGCCTGGCCAGCCAGGATGAGGGGCTGAGGGCTGTTTGCATCTGGTCACACACCCTTCAGGGTGGGGGTCCCCACTGGGGTGCCTGGCCAGTCTGGGTGAGGGGCTGAGGGCCGTTTTCAGGCTGGCGGGTGACGGAAGCTCCCCACCACTCCTTTTTTTCTTTTTTATTCTGGGCCAGCTTTAGCTCTGAGGCTTGGCTCCAGCTCTTAGGCCTCAGCTGCTGAAAGCAGGTATCTGGTTTGTTTGGGTTCTATAATCGAAACACTGTTTCAACTCCAGCTCTGAGATCCCGGCTGGCTGAAAGCAGGTTTCTGGGGTTTTGTTTAGCTTCTATTTTATAACAATGTTTGAAACTGCAAGCTCAGGGGCCGGCAAGGCAGGCAGGGAACGTTGGATTCCTCCATCACTGAAGCAAGCATGCCTCATGTTTGCTTCAAGCTGCCTGGCTGCCGGCTGCCATCTTGGCTGGCAGTTAATTTGCATATCTCCCTGATTAGCCAATGGGAAGGGTAGCGGAGGTACGGCTAATTACCATGTTTCTCTTTTATTAGATAGGATTCAGTCTATTTTGAGCTTTATCCACATAACTACTACATTCACTGTCATTGCTATGTTCCACTGCTTGAACACACTCAAGTTTACCTAGCTTCCCATTGAACATTAGGTTTTTATAATATTTCACTCTTGGGTGAAGCTGCTGGGAACATTATAAGTTTTATAGGAAAAGTCAGCACACATACACATGTATGAACACATAACTGAAATAAAAGTTCTATGAGACACTGCTTAACCGTTCTGTTCAGTTGTTTAACATGACCTTCTGACCTAAATTGATTGTGTTGAGTGTCATTATGGGTTTATTAGCCATTAGAATTCCCTCAGCTGTGAGCTGCCTATTCTTTTTTCTTTTTTTTTTTAAATTTTTTTCTTTATTGATTAAGGTATTACATGTGTGTCCTTATTGCCCCGTTGCCCTCCCACCGCCCCCCCACTCATGCCCTTCACCCCCTGTTGTCTGTGTCCATTGGTTAGGTTCATATGCATGCATCCAAGTCCTTTGGTTGATCTCTCCCTCTTACCCCCACCCTGAACTGCCTATTCTTATCTTTTGCCCTTACCGTCTTTTTCACAAACTTTTTCTGCCTTTTTTGAGGATCATTTGTAAATATTTTTCTGTACTGTAATATAATCATTGTTTCCCCCAGAATTGTATTTTGAAAATGTTCAAGTCTACAGAGAAGTGGAAAGAACAATAATGTAATGAACATCTCTTCTCTCTCCTGGATTCACCCGTTATTGACACCCTGACACATTAGCTGTATGTCTCCATAGCTATAAACACATACTTCGTTTTACTGAACCTTAGAAGGAAGTAGCAATCATAAAGACTTGAAATACTTCATCGTAAATCTACTAGGAATCCAAACACGATATAGTAGTCTAGCACAGCGGTCGCCATCCGGTGGTCCGTGAGGTCCGACAGGTTGGCGACCGCTGGTCTAGCGTGGACTTGCCATCGTCACATATTCCCAGTAGTCCCAGAAGTCTTTAGCTACCGGTTTCCTTCCTGACCTGGGATCAGTCACGGTTCCTGCATTGCATTTGGTTGGTGTGACTCTTCAGCCTGTGTAGGATAGTCTCCTTGCCCTTCTGTACTTTGTTTTTCTTCACATTGGCTATTTTGAAGAGTTCAGACTGTTAATTCCAGCTGTGGTTATGGACTTATCTGTGTGATCAGATCCCAGGAATACCCCGCGGTCAGTGGCATGTTCAGCCACAACAGTTTCCACATTGTATGCCATGATGTTATTTGCTAATGGGGCTGATGTGATTATTTAAATTAATGGCATTTGCCGAAACCGGTTTGGCTCAGTGGATAGAGCGTCGGCCTGCAGACTGAAAGGTCCCAGGTTCGATTCCGGTCAAGGGCATGTACCTGGGTTGCGGGCACATCCCCAGTAGGAGATGTGCAGGAGGCAGCTGATCGATGTTTCTCTCTCATCGATGTTTCTAACTCTCTATCTCTCTCCCTTCCTCTCTGTAAAAAAAATCAATAAAATATATTTTAAAAAAATAAAAAATAAAAATAAAATAAATTAATGGCATTTTAGCAGTTCAGTGATGTATTAGAGTTTAATTGTTTTTGTGGCGGATTTTTTAATTGCAGACTGGAAATAGCAAAGGTTATGCCTTTGTGGAATTTGAATCTGAAGATGTTGCCAAGATAGTTGCTGAAACAATGAACAACTACCTTTTTGGTGAAAGGCTCTTGAAGTGTAAGTGCACTTGTCTTCCCGTGGGCCTGGTTACCTGCTGTTGATGGGTGGCTGTGGTGTGAAGGACAGATTGCTCAGCTACTCGGACATCCCACGTCATTTCTGGAGGATCCCCTGAAGGATGGTGCAAGATCCGTTCTAATTAGAATTTTAAAATCTAAACCAGACTGAGCTGTGTTTGTGCCGAGATGGAATTGGGGAGTGATTTTAGGAGCAGATAGGAAGAGCGACTAACCCACCTTAAAGGGCTGTGGAAGGCTTCCCCGAGGAAGTATTTAGATTAAAATCTGAAGTTTAAAGAGGAGTGAGCCAGGTTCAGGGAAGGAGATGAAGATTGAGATCCTGGCCGAGCGGACAGCAAATGCAAAGCTAGAGGTGACTAGCAGTATCTGCCTATGAGGGACTGAGGAGAAGAGCAAGAGATGAGGGAGAAGACGAGGGGAGGCCAGGTCTTTGAATCCTTATAAATCTGGGAGTTCGATATGTCCTGAGGACAGTAGGGGACCATTAATGGGTTCTAGATAGGGGGGAGTCACAGTTCAGACGGTGCGGCTCTTCTACCAGAGAAACCATGACAGCACCAGACTAGAAGTTCACCTACAGAAACCAGCGCCGCCGGCTTGACATCCCAGCGCAGCCCTGTCTGGGTCCCAGGGCCCTTCAGAGGCAGAGTTATGTTTCTGGGGGCGGGGGGGGGGGGGGGGCATCCAGGTACCCAAGTCAGGCACATCTCGTCAGGCAGCTGATGAGGCTGCCCAGGCGGCATCTCTCCGGCCTCTCCGTTTTGGTTCCTCCTGCCGTGACAGTCCCAGCAGCCTTGCTCACGGCATGGGTTCATTCACAGAAATGAAGGAGAGGAAGGGTTGAGGAGGTGAGCCAAAAGGTGTCAGAGGACTGCACATGTGGATCCATGCTATGCTGTGCCACTCCCACTCGGCTGAAAACTTGTGTTTTTTTTTGCATATAGGTCATTTTATGCCACCTGAGAAAGTACATGCGGAACTTTTTAGAGAGTGGCATCTTCCGTTTAAGAACCCGTCTTTCCCAGCAGTGAAACGGTATAATCAGAACCGGACCCTTCTTGAAAAGCTGCGGATGGAGGAGCGATTTAAAAAGAAAGAAAAATTACTCAGGAAGAGACTAGCTAAGAAGGGAATTAATTATGATTTTCCTTCATTGGTAAATATTTCTTCAGAAAATATATTTTGTGTTTTTCTTTTTGGAGGTGGGCTTTGTATCTCAGTAGCTGTAACATGATTATGGTTTTCTCTATAAAGTATCTAGCTCAGTGCTTACCACATACTAGGGTTTGACTAAATTTTTGAGGCACTGCATTGTAAGTTCTTCCTAAAGTGTGTCAGACCAGATCCAATGATCGACATTGTATAGAAAAGGAAATTTCAGAAAGGGATTAGGTTTTTCATGATCTGTTTTAAATTATTGAAGTTACACCACCCTTTAACCCAAACCATAATGCTTCTAGATTGCTATTAAAAGTGTCCTTACCAGAATTAAATGAAGTTTGGCATTACATGGTATCGGTAAACATAAAGACTATAAATTGGCCACCCTTTTTATGCCATTCCAGTTAAAATTTTGGTTTTTGTTCTTTTAAATTGGAGATAAAGTGCGTATCAGATTTCAGCAGCGTCATCTGTGAATTAAGTGAGCAAGGGTTAGAATGTAGCGAACCTGCCGGCATGAAGCTGCGTCAGCACAGGTGCCACTCCGTCCCCGTGTCCCTGCTCGCTGGTTCTCCCTCCGCTTTCCTGGGGGGGAGCTGTGTCTTCCACTACGAAACGAGTGCAGGCCGCTCGGGTGGCTAGGATGGGTGACGATCTTACTCCTTCTCTAAATTCCGAGGTTGGTCTGGATCTCTCACAGACCCTTTCAGCTTATTTTCAAACAGCTAATTTGTTGGGAAGAGATGGATGGCATCTCTTCCTAAGTTTATTAGGTCTTTTAGCCTTATCCAGAAACTAGAAGACTGAGTACGCCCTTTGGCCCAGTTCTGGTTGTTGATTCTTTGCCTAAATCCCAAACAGTCTTTAACAGCTTGTGTTTAAAAATCACTGTGTCCCAGGCAGCAGGCCCTGGTCCTCTTACGAACCATTTGGGAGCTGGCCCTCTAAAGCAGGACGCTAGGCCAGCTCAGGTCTCAGCCTCACTTCATCTCCACAGCTCTGCCCATCCCCCAACTCGGCCCCTCTTTACTTTTTGCCCTTTACTGGAGATCATTCACTGTATTTGTGGATTTTGCTTTTTAAATTGGAATGCTTTCTCATTTAGGAAGGATCTGCTGATAACATGTGTAAGGATCTAATGGTAAGTTAAAAACGTAAATATGTGATACTGCCAGGTAATAACTTCTTTGTGTTTACTTAAGGTTTTACGTAGGAAAAAGAAGAAAAGCAACGCTTCAAACACCAACCTTCAGAAATCCACAAATATGCAGGTAAGATTTTTTCTTTTATTGCATGCCAGGTGTTAGGGAAAGATAAATGGGTAAATATATTCAAACTACTAAAACTGTTAAATATACAAATTGATGAAGTTTCTTAAACTTTATTGAAGGCTTTACCTACGAAGGAAAAGGAGAAGGCTTCAGCCACCCCTGAAACTCCTGAGAATAATGTGGATAGCCAGGTAAAATTGTCGTTAGTATTTTGAGAATCAGGTAGTATGATTCAAAAGAGGAGAAACAGTTCCTGCTACTGTCAGTTTGTTAACATTTCACATTTAGCCCTAGCCGTTTTGGCTCTGAATAGAGCTGGGCCTGGGGACTAAAGGGTACCCAGGTTCGATTCTGGTCAGGGGCACATGCCCAGGTTGTGGGCTCGATCCCCAGTAGGGGGAGTGCAGGAGGCAGCTGATCAATGATTCTTCTCATCATTGATGTTTCTCTCTCTCTCTCTCCCTCTCCCTTTCTCTCTGTAATCAATAAAAATATTTAGAAAAATTTTTCTCACATTTAATTTGTGACTTCAGCAGATACTGTGAGTTTACAAGCAAAAGTTATCGTTGTGAGTTTATTATTGCACTTTGTACCTCTTAAGCAAAGTGACTGAGTTAGGAGAGAGGAGGCCACTGTTTTTATAAATATAAGATCAAGGTTTTCTACCTCATACCCTATAATGGAGCATATTATATTACAATCGATTGTGACTTTTTCATACTAAGTTTGATAAGCACCTAAACTCGTTCCTGTGTGATTATGTCACTGAAAGATGGAAATAGGCCTGAAGTAACACTGCACAACTTGTAAAAATAGGAGGGAGGGGTAAAATATTCCTCATATCTTCCCACATTTATGTATTATTTCTTGTTGAATTTAGGGCCCCACACCAGTTTGTACACCAACATTTTTGGATAAACGAAAATCTGAAGTGGCTGAAATGAATGATGATGAAGATAATGAAATAGTTTTCAAGCAGCCCTTACCTGGCATAAAAGAACAAACACAAGAGACTGAAACACCTACACAGTCAAGGAAAAAAAGACGAAGAAAAAGCAATCAGTGATTCTGAGTGTATTATAAATAATACTTCTTCTGGAAAATGTGATTTTATTATGAGGGCTGTGTATCAGAAGGAACACTGTTGGTTCTAGTCAATAACAGGAACTGGTAACTGGCTTGCCTGCCCCAGCTGAAATACAGGCGCGCACACCACCCAGCAGGAGCCAGGCCTGCTGCCTCTCTGCCCCGGTCTCCCAGTTTCTTCCCAGATTCATATTCATGTCTGCATAAAAGGGTCACCATGAACTGCAGGTTTAAATACTAAACTGCAGCGCTTGTTAAATAAAGAAAATAAAACCTTGCTTTATTGTCTACATGGGTCTCTGTGTAGGCTGTGCACATTTAACCCATAAGGGGATTTTAGACTTCCGCATCCAGTGGTCAAAACTGGGCATTAGGTACAGTGAGAAGGCAATTCAAGTGTGTATACATGTGTATGTGGTCATTTTCCTAATGGTAAGTTAGTTTTTGGTAAGCTAGTATGGACTACTAACCACTAAAGTATCATCAGTGTGGAATTGTATTTCATGGCTTAAACAGTGACCAGCAAATAAACGTGTTTTATTTACAATTTATTTGTATGCAAGTGGGACTTGGGTGTCTTGAAGTAAAATAGTAGGTTTTCACCTCAAATATTTTTAATTTTCTAATGTCCTTGAAATATGCTTTTGTATTAGCTAATTCATGTTCATTGAAAACTGCCTTCAAATATTTTTTATCCAGTATTTAGTAAATCTTTAAAGTGATAGTGGGCTGAGATGGCAGCATTTGTGCTACAAGACTTAGTTGTGATAGAGACAGTATGTGGTCCTCTCATTGCTGAGTGCACTACAGATGGCAGTGGCACAGTTTTATCTTGATGGCCTTCGTGTGCCCCATGTCTCAGTACCATGGGTTTTACGTATTTTGATTACCAACGCATACCTATCCAGTCTAAAGAGAAATGTTCACAGAGGACTGGATTATTTTATCCATTCAGATGGCAGTGGCACATCAGCTGTGCTAAAAGAACACAATATATATAGACATTATCAGACGAAGCATTCATCACAATATTCCCAACTCAAAAAGCAGAATTAACCATTTTAAATGGACTATCAGCACAATTTTGTTAATCCTCACCCAAGGATATCTTTCCATTGATTTTTAAAGTGACTGGAAAGGAGGGGGAGAGACAAGCATTAATGTGAACAAGACATGTCAGTTGGTTGCCTCCTGCATGTGCCCAAGTTACTTGCCCTTGACCAGACTCAAGGCCAGGACCCTTTGGTCCAAGGGCCAAAGTTCTATCCATTTAGCCAAACTGGCTAGGGCTCAGCAGTGTTTTTACCCCAAAGTTTATAAGATGGTAATGTTTCCGTGTGGCTTATTAGGCAAGCAAGGAAAGCCCTTTACCAATGGTGAGGTAAATTGTGATTGCAGCAGCTGAAGAAATGTGTCCAATAAAAAGAACTTACAAAAAATTTTTTTATTGATTTCAGAGGAAGGGAGAAGATGGAGATAGAAATGTCAATGATGATAATCATTGATCGGCTGCCCCCGGCACACCCCTTACTGGGGATTGAGCCAGCAATCTGGGCATGCACCCTTGACTGGAATCAAACTTGGGACCTTTCAGTCCATAGGCCAACACTCAATCCGTAGAGCCAAACCAGTTAGGGCTAAAATGAACTTTATTTTTCTTAAAATATATTTTATTGATTTTTTTACAGAGAGGAAGGGAGAGGGATAGAAAGAAACATTGATGAGAGAGACAAACCGGTTAGGGCATAAAATGAACTTTTTTTAAGACAGCCTTTATCCCTGGCCAGTGTGGCTCGATTGATTGAACTTTGACCATGAACCAGGAGGTCACGATTTTTTTTTTTTTAATATATTTTATTGATCCTGGGACCTTTCAGTCCGCAGGCCAACGCTCTATCTACTGAGCCAAACCGGTTTCGGCTAGCTGCTTCTTTAAAAATACATTTTTATTGATTTCGGAGAGGGAGAGATAGAAACATCAATGATGAGAATCATTGACCAGCTGCCTCCTGCACATCCCCTGCTGGGGATCGAGCCTGCAACCTGGGCATGTGCCCTTGACCAGAATCAAACCTGGAACCATTTAGTCCACAGGCCGATGCTCTATCCACTGAGCCAGACTGGCAAGGGCCAGAATGCTGAGCTTCTATTTCTGTCAGAAATTGCTGGAACTGATGATAGCTAAGTCCACAACAAATTAAGTACAACAGTGACATGATTAGTTCAATAACACATGATAGGTTCACATATTTTTCTTTAAATGTTTTTAATTTTTAAAATTTATTGATTTCAGAGAGGGAGGATAGAAACATCAATGATGAGAATCATTGCCTCCTGTATGCCCCCTACTGGAGATTGAGCCTGCAACTTGTGCATGTGCCCTGACCAGGAATTGAACCATAAGTCCATGCTCAAGCACAGAGACACACCCAGCTGGGCAATTCACATATTTCTTTAAGTACTTGCTGGTGAATAATACAAGAAGCAGGCCTTAAACACCTTATATTTTCAGAAACTCTACATTTGTCTAAGTCTTTTTCTAGTTCCCTATGTTTGTTGTTTTTTTCTTTTTTTTCTTTTTCACCAAAATCAGGTATGGCACATGTTGGAAGGTTCCACTTCAGTTGTACTGAATGAATGTTCTCTCCACTTTGAAAATATTTTTGCTTATAGTTGTTCCACAGACAGGCTAATTCTGCACAGAGGCTAATTCTTCAGTCATTTCTAGGGTGACAAACTGCCTGCATTAGCCTGGGACTGAGGAGGTTCGCCTAACATGTGACTTTCAGTGTTAAAACCAGAAAGGTTCTGGGGAAACCTTGATGAATTGGTCATCCCAGCACTTCAAATCTTGACTTTTTGAACAGTGAGCTGAACAGTATTGGTAAGGTCTTTTAACTTCTTAAGTGCCTGGGAAAAACAATCAAAATAATTTGCCTTGTTTTTATTTTACTTTTTTGTTTCTTCACCAACCCAAGTCAAATCTCCTTCCGTCACCATTTTCACTGGCCTTGTTTTTAAATTAACTATTGTTGCTTCAACTCTTCAAGCAACTTTCTTGTTTAAAGGCTATCTTTTTTTTTTTTTTAATATATTTTATTGATTTTTTTACAGAGAAGAAGGGAGAGAGATAGAGAGTTAGAAACATCGATCAGCTGCCTCCTGCACATCTCCCACTGGGGATGTGCCTGCAACCCAGGTACATGCCCTTGACCGGAATCGAACTTGGGACCCCTCAGTCCGCAGGCCGATGCTCCATCCACTGAGCCAAACCGGTTTCGGCAAGGCTATCTTCTTTAAAAAAAAATGTTTTTATTGATTTCAGAGGGAGAAACATCAATGAGAATCATTGATTGGATGCCTTCTGCATGGCCCCTAGCAACCCAGGCATGTGCCATGACCAGGAATCAAATCGTGACCTCCTGGCCAAAACCGGTTTGGCTCAGTGGATAGAGCGTCGGCCTGCGGACTGAGAGGTCCCAGGTTCAATTCCGGTCAAGGGCATGTACCTGGGTTGCGGGCACATCCCCAGTAGGAGATGTGCAGGAGGCAGCTGATCGATGTTTCTAACTCTCTATCTCTCTCCCTTCCTCTCTGTAAAAAATCAATAAAAAATATATTTTAAAAAAAAGAAGAAGAAGAAGAGAAGAGCTAAGTATTCTGACTTGCCCTACAACACAGTAGTTCGATGGCTTTGTGGTGGTAAAGTTTTGTTGAGACGTCCCAACTTGAGAGCCAAAACTGCAAATTTCTGAATGCGAAGAACCCCCCTCAAACACTGAATGGCCTTAAAATTTAGCTTTTGCTGCAGACTTGGTGTTTCTTAATGAATTCAACCTAGAAGCAGAAGTCAGAGCACCACTTATATTTGAAACTAATATTTTGCTAAAGTAACTTTGATGACAACATCTGAATACAAGAAATGTCACACTGTATATGCTGGCAAAAGTTAAAATAGATCTCCATACACACACAAATCTGTAGCAGATATATTTTCCATCCTCAAACTACAGTTCCAGACCTCAATACAAGGGAAAAGGAAATTTGCATATTTCAAAACCCATTGCAAGTAACTTTGATGATAGAAAACACTAACTTAACATCTACAAAAATTAACTCAAAATATAAAACTAAAAAATAGGAAAACAGAAGGAAACTCCATGACCTAGTGTTAGGCAAACAGATCTTAAATGTGACACCAAAAGCACGATCCATAAAAGAAAGAACTGATATGTTGAACTTAAAATATAAGACTTACGCTGTTTAAGACACTGTTAAGAGAATGAAAGGGTAGGCTGCAGACGGGGTGGAACTATTTGCAGAGGACTTTTTATGTAGCCTAGACCTCTCAATAAGCCCACTTGTCATAGGGAACCCAACTTCTGCCTTCTGACCTTAAAATGGAAAGCAGTATGGACTATTTTCATCACTTGTATTCCCAGTAAGGACTCAAACATGATTTAAAGTATATGGTGATTAACATCTATTAAATATCTGCATATGTCAGATATTGTAAGCATTTTAAATATATTAACTCATTTAATTAAAAAACCCTATGAAATAGATATTACTATTCCTATCTAAGAGGTGAGGAAACTGAAGCCCAGAGAGCTTAAATAACTTGCGAAAGATAGTATATGGTCAACATACAGCCAATTAAGCTGACTATGGACTTAAAGTTTCCTTTCAACAGGATAAGCTAGGTTGTTAGTGGTAATGTTAAAAAAAGAAAGGTGAAATCCTTGCACTGACAAGACCTGGTGCCTTTTTTATTATTCTTGTAAGACCTGGTGAATTTTTTATTTAATTATTCTTGTAAGACCTGGGGACCTTTTGAAACAGAGGCAGAAATGGGGCACTGGGGCTGGCATGGGAGAAGGAGGATATTAGGTTCCATTCTTATGTGCTCAGGTTTGAAACAACTGGAAACAACATAACACTAGATGGCACTAGACCCCAGGCACTTAAATCTACAGTAAATTCATTTTACTTAAAGACATTGGCAAAATGGTATAATTTCTAAAGAGGTTTATACCTTAATGCTAATATTTAAAAAAAAACCTCCCTGAGAAGCATCACTTTACACACACACACACACACACACACACACACATGCACAGCACCAAGTTCTACACTAGAGTGCAGAAACTGCTACTATGAAATCACACAACTGGGTGCTTAGTAACATCCTTTGGATAATTGCTTACTGTTGAAAAATATATTTGCCAAAGGATTCCAGGGCATCAGCAATCCAACAGACTGATGATGAAAGTTTTTAGCTTATCTAATTGCATGTAGTTATGAACTTATGTTAATTGTGCAATAATGTGAGCTAACAGTTTTATAATTTGATGTTCCCCAGTGTATATTAGAATGTGGTGGTTCTGGTTAAAAAGAGCATTTTATATAAGAGAACTTTGTTTTACTACCGTAATCATGATACTTAGTCATGGTGTTCAGGGTATTTCCCATTTTCAGCTCTCTGTGCTCACTTAGGTATTATTTTTGTGTATGAGGCCTGAATTATAAACATGAGTAAAATACTGCACTTAGAATTTGGAGCATTTTTCTACTTCAATTAGTAAATTCTAATATTTTGGAATTGTTTTTTCAAATCGTATCGAGGTGATATACTTCTGGCCTTCTCTCTCAAAAACAAAAAACCCCTAACTGTTTGGGAAGTTAGGGATTTACTAGGGTCAGGATCTAATGTCCATTTATCCAGTCTTAGAATGCTTCACATACCTATCTACAAATTTCTCCAGTTCCAGTAACCAATCTGTCTTATAATTAAGTTGCTTACCAAGTATTTCAGTGGCCAGTTCTGCTTCTATTTGTGCTAGCAGAAAGGAAGAAATTAATTTTCATTTCATTCAGCAGTGGTATTATGGAAGTTACTTTTTTGTGCTGACAAGTGGCCCATTTCAGAATCTCCTCTGTTATAAATAAATGCTGTCACCCTAGATGCCCAGGAAAAGACATTCAGACATTTGCCACTTGCCATCGTGTCCGTAGCAAATGCGCCGTGAGAAACACTGCCGTCCTCCGGCGGCCTCATTCGCAGGTTCTTCTGTGGCTGCAGTCTCCCGGCGGCAGTGCCAGAGCGCTGGTTTGGAGGGAAGCAAAGGAACCATGAAAAGATCTGTATTTTCTGTCCAAAAGAGAAACCATTCAGATGGTTTTTGGCAGGGATACAGGGTAATCATTGGTAATTTTTTTCTTCTGACGGATTGTGTTAATTTTTCTTCTAGTTCTACTTTAACACTTAGCTAGATGATAAATATTGTGGCTTTTTTCTAATTAGCTTTTTTAAAAAAATCACTACTGACGCATGCTTGGTATAATAAAAAATGCAAACAAGTAGTTTAGTAAGTGCAAATTGTATAACTATTTCCCACTTTGCGAATCTGTACTTAGCCAGTTATCTGATTTGATGTTAATGTAGAAGCAGCCATATAAAAGCATAGTTACTCATCTAGCTCATTATTTATGATTTACTGGTGACTTTTTTCCTTTAACTTCCTATTTTGTTGTTAATCCTCACCCAAGGATATTTTTCCATGGATGTTTTTTCCTTTTTATTTTTTTAGAGAGAGTAGAAGGGAGGGGGAGAAACAGAGAGAGAGAGAAACATTGATGTGAGAGACACATCAATTGGTTGCCTCTCACACATGCCCTGGCCAGAGCAAGGAATCAAACCCGCAACCAAGGTACGTGCTCTTGTCCAGAATGAAACCCAGGACCCTTCAGTCCTCTGGCCGATGCTCTATCCCCTGAGCCAAACCAGCGAGGGCTCCTTTTATTTCTTAAATTTAATTTGTTACCTGAACAGGGAATACATACAGAAGCTACAAAAATTCAAACCGTTCCAAAAGGTACGGAGTGAGAAGTCAGTCTGTGTCTGTGGGTTGCTCACTCTGCTCCCACCCAGTGGCATGTCACTCCCACCTCAGCACGGGCAGCAGCTGATCTCATGGTCTCCCTCCCGGGGGATGTTGTGCTGCCCCCTCAGGAAGTGCTCGCCGCCCAATCACTTGAATAGAGAGTCCCCGTTGGCTTTGCCTCTATTATCTGTTTTCTACTTATTGTCTATCCCCAGCCCACACCAAGTACCCGCATTTCTAAGGGCAAGAACTTTGTCATATTTGTAGTTATATCCCCAGCAATTAAGAAAATGCTGGCAATCCTATTTGTTTCATTAATGCATTCAAACGCATTTGTGTCAGGCACTGAGGGTTAGCAGTGAATAATGCCAGCAATATTTTTGTCTTCCATTCTAGTATTGTGAGGCAAAGCAATTATCAAAGAAGTAAAAGAAATACTTATTATGGTAGAAAGTGGTAAATGCTGTGAGAGTTGTGAGAATAAACAAGTAATCTTTTCTGACAAAGAAGGAATTTAGCCAACTGTCATTTGAAACCACAAAGGTCAACCTTCCCATCCTCCTTTTTCCTTTAAATTAGCCAATCGCACAAGAATGTGAACCTAAACTCTGACCAATCAAGAGTGAGGGTTGGATGGTGTGCGTCAGGGATAAAACCCGGGTGGACCATCTGCTCAGTGTGCATTCTGCCAGACCCTATGCATGCACACTCTCCTGCAGGAGGAAATGTATTTGCCTTGCTGTCTGGCTCCCAAGTATCCTTTGTGTTCTCCCAGGACCCCTGGTTTTGGCACCCACCTTCTTTCTAACAATTTTAGGGGCTCATCTGGGATTCCATTGGTTGCCACGGGGGCCATTGGACCCATCTCCTGAGGAGGCGCATCTCGCTGCCAAGTTGCAGTGGCCTCGGTGAGGAGGAACAGCCATTACCCACTGGACCAACTATGTTCCTCTCTCTATATATATTTCTTCTCATTACAGCAGTCCCTTTAGCATTTCTTGCAGTGCTTGTTTGATGATGATAAACTCCTTTAGCCATTTTTTTACTAGGAAGCTCTTTATTTTACCATCTATTGTGAATGATAGCCTTGCTGGGCATAGTAATCTTGGTTTCAGACCCTTGCTTTCCATTACCTTGAGCACTTCATGCCATTCCCTTTTGGCTTGTAGAGTTTCTGATGAGAAATCAGCTGACAGCCTGATGGGAACTCCTTTGTAGACAACAAATTGCTTTTCTCTTGCTGCCTTTAAGATTCTCTCTTTGTCTTTACTTTTTGGCATTTTAATTATGATGTGTCTGGGCATGGACCTGTTTGGGTTCTTCTTGCTTGGGACTCTCTGTGTCTCCTGAACTTGTGTGACTTTCTCCTTCCCCAGGTTAGGGGAGTTTTCTGCCATTATTTCTTCAAACACGTTCTCTAGCCTTTACTTGCTTTCTCTATCCCTTGCTTGCTCTCTTCCCCTTTTGGCACTCCATTATGTGAATATTGTTATGTTTCATGTTGTCCCACAGCTCCTTAAGCTGTCCTCGTATTTTTAATTGTTTTTTCTTTTTGGTTATCTGAGTGAGTGATTTTTTTCTACCCGGTCTTCTAATTCACTGATCCTATCCTCAGCTTCCCCTAATCTGCTGTGTATCCCTTGCAAAGTGTTCTTTATTAGGTCTATGCCATTCGTTATTTGCAACTGATCATCTTGCATAGTTACTATATATTTTTTCATGTTGTTGAGCATCTTTACTATCATTATTCTGAATTCTATATCAGATAAATTTCTTATCTCCCTTTCATTTATCTCTTCTTCTGGAGAATTTTCTTATTCTTTCATTGTTTTTGTTTGGTTTTGTTTTGTTTTGTTTTTTTTTTCCCCATTTGGGCTGCCTGTTTGGATTTGTGTCTATGTATTAGGTAGATCTGCTTTGACTCCCAATCTCTAGTGCAGGACAATGTTGGACACTGTTTCTGACTGGCCCTGTGTACCCTCCTCGGGGCTATCAGCAATCCACAGCCTATTGCTCCCTCTGCAGGGGCTGGATGCCTTTGGAAAGGACCAAGGTGTTACCAGGGTCTGCTTTTCCTAGCCCCAGCACCGAAGGAGAACAGGCAAAAACTCAAAGCCTCCAGAGGTCCTCCTCTGCCTGCAGTCCAATTGTTATCAGCTTTGATTGCTCTCAGGATAATGAATACAGGGTGGGGCAAGAGTTTTTTCAACAGGTTGTGGCAACTGCCTTTCCCTCAGGCCAAAACCACCAGGATATCAGATTCCTAGAGGAAAGATGTCCTCTGCAGCAAGGGAATGACTCAGCACAGGAGACCAGGGTGGCTTCCCTCTGAGCTCCATCCAACCCCAGAGCCCTCAACCCTGGACTCTCCTCACACAGCTCCAGTCCACTCTGCCTTCCCTCTGCTGGAGCCCAAGGTGAGTGGCTGCATATGCAATTTTGTGCACTGGCCTTTTAAGAGGGTGCCTGTATTTCCAGCTGTCTCTGGAGGGCAGACAGCAGCTCTGCTGCTTTTCACAGCCATGTGTTATGTGGGCACCTTTCTCAGTTCTGGTGACCTGGGCTGGGGGGCCCAGCTTGGGGTTTAAACCCCAGAGTTCTCCGTGGGAACCCCCACAGCTAAGATATCCCTTCAGCTGCTGTCTGTGGGAGCCCACCCAGCCCTTTCTCGCCTCTGCCCTTCCTGCCAGTCTCTATGTGGTCTCCACTTCCCATGCTTGGTTATCAGGGTTCTCCCCAGCTAGTGTTCCGTTGATTTTTCAGGGTGGCTTTTCTGTATTTTAGTTGTATTTTCAGTTTGGTCCTGGGAGAGTGTCCATGTAGTTCCCACTTACTCCACCGCCATTTTTAATCTTCTCTATACAAGTTATTTGAATTGAATCCTATCTAATAATGCATGGTAATTGACTGTACCTTCGCCACACCTCCCATTGGCTAATCAGTGCAATATGCAAATTAACTGCCAATAAAGATGGCGGCTAATTTGCATACTGGAGGCAGGGCCTGCAGCGCACGCATGACCAGGGCCATGGATCCAGACCTGGCAAGGGAGCAAAGCGCTGAGAAGGGAGAGAGCCCAGGTGGCAGAGAAGGGAGGGAGTCGAGGGCTAAGCAGTGAAGGGAGGGAGCGAGGCAGTGGAGAAGGGAGCGAAGCCAGCGTAGGTGGGCCTCGCTCCGTTCTCTGGAAACCTTATTCTTGCAGGAATAGGCCCAAGGAAGCCCTATTCTTGCAGGAATCTTCCTGCAATGGACATCTAGTAATTAAATAATGAAACGAGTCAAATCAGGCAAAAGCAGTTCCCTCATTAGAGGTAACCTGACACCTCCCATTTGTAGAGCAAGGGTGGGAAGCATGGAGCTATTACTTCTCATTATTCCCTGGCACACTTACTCTGCTTAGGGACTCTGGCTTTAAGATTGGAGTCAGGATTCAAACCCGGGATAGCTTTCCTCCACATCTTTCTCCTCATTACCTTTTTATTTCTTTTTAGAGCAAGATCTTTTCAGCCCTGAAACTTCTGGTAGTTACATATCAATCTCTTCATTTTTGCTTGGCTTTAGAAAACTTGACACTGTCCTACAGAATGTTCTTTTTATTTTTATTCAAGCATTTTGTGCTGCTGATTGGTCTGAAAAACGTCATTCCTCTAATCCATAATTACATTCTGAGACAGTCACGGACAGATTAGGAGAAAAGATACCATTAGAGAGAACAAGGCAACAAGGATCCAAGCTCACAGAAGACCGTAGTTTTGTTGATCACTAGGGAGTCTGTCTTAAACATCTCCTGTGATGCGTAGCGTCCCAACTGGTATAACATAAAGAATTCCTCCTATTTGAGTCTTTGGCTGCCCTTAGCCATGAATCCTTGATCTGTCCTTAGCCTTTATTCCTCTTACTCTCCCTTGGGGAGTTCTATCTGCACACCATGAATTTGACCACAGACTTTCACTGATGGTGTACCAGAGTGTGTTCTTTCCTAATGCTGCGTAAAATAATGGAGTCTTACAATCCACAGGTGCCTCAAATTCTGTGAAGTGTGACACAGCCATGTGCAAACTGTACATGCCAAGCACCTGTGCAGCTGCCGTGCCCCTTCCGTGTGCCCCTCAGCTCCCTGCTTATCTCAGTCTCTGACCTCTCCTCACAGCACAGCATTTTTTCCCAACCAACATTAGCTACTTGTTATTTTCTTATTTCCTCTATTTGTACAATGGAAATATTTCTCAGTAACCCATCTTCCTTTTTTGGTATTCTGTAAACCAAAGCATTGCCTTTTATTTCTTTTCTCACTTGATTCATTTTTTCCCTCCCAGGAAATGAAATCAGCATACATGACACAAAGCCTGGGCCCCAGTGCTGGTGGAGGCAGGAGACCTGGAAGGAGGTCCGGGATCCGGGCCCTCTCCTGGCCGTGCAGGAACTCACTGAGCCTGGGTTTGGGGATCATGGAAAAAGGCACTGAGTTAACTAATCTCTGAGGTCCTTCTTGCCCTAAATTCTGGAGTCCTTCATTTGACTCTACCGCACATCCTCACTGGAAAAGTTCTGCTCAATCCCAGTCTGCCCTGGGGCGGGAGATCTCTGAGACAAGCGGGCTGGAGCAATCTGTGCCCTCTCTAGTGTGGAGTTAAACCTCGCCTCCAAGACAACACCCCTCGTCACCCTTGTCTCCCCATTCACGGCTCATTCTAACATCCAGAGAACCAGTCTGAGGAACACAGAAAAGGGAGTGCGAGCTGCCAGCAGCTAGGAGACACCCCACTGTAGTGACTATTCACTTGTCTGTCTCCCTAGGATGGGTCTTGTTCAACTTTGTGCCCACCCTCACCCCCTCTTTCACACTCAGCAATGGACAGCAGAGTAGGTACTCAGGAAATGCCCAGCGAGTGGATAGGTCATATGTGGGCAGTACGAGTGGGAGACATGCCCAATTAGGTAAGTGAGAAGGAGTGAAGCAAGGAGGGAATTATCTGATGCTACTGTGGGGACGAGGGTGGACCTAAGATTCAGAACATGCCAACATGCTGGGAGATGATTAAGAAACAGAAAAAGGACTGTGACAGACCTGTGTTGTTTTTGCTTGCCCAGCATCCTTCCCTGTGCATTAGCACCCGCCCCCACCACCACCACTTTCCATTGAGTTTACCACCTCTCCCCACTGTCATCCATGTGATTTAAATGGAGTGACTGCAGCCTGAGGTGTTACAGTGGCCACGAGACCCTGGCTGCAGGCAGGCATGTTACAGGATTTGAGTGGCTTCCCTGGGACTCTTGCTGGAACGATTGGGAATAGGCATCTCTTCACAGGGCCTCTGACTCCCAGCACACAACTCAGGTGGCCCATTTATCACCAAATGAAGCTGAGAAGAAAGCCAACCCCAAAAAGCTGAACATAAATATGGAGGCAGCTGGTTCCTGATACACTTCACTGGTTTGGATCCCTTGCTCCAGCAGAGCCCAACCTCCCGGGGCCTTCTCAGCAAGGCCTGTCATCATTCCCCCTTTTCCTCCCTTAAATCAGCTTGTATTCGGTTTCTACCACACAACCAAAGATATGCTAACACAAGTGACCGATTTTTCCGGACTGGCAGATTTCAAACAGTTGCAGGCGTAAAAGAGTAAGGTCCGATTCTAACGAACAGCATTGGGAATTATAGCCAGAGATGAGCTGAGAGCAGTGCTGGGCAGGGGAAGGCTTGCAAAGCCTTGCTGGGCTGCGGGGCTGTCGTGGGCTGGAGAACATTCCTCTCACCCAGTGAGCTCGGGAAATAGGAACCGCACTCCGCTGGCCTCCTGTAGGCAGGTGCTGCCGTCTTCAGACAACACTTCCAGAAGTCTCACCGAGCTGACAGCAAGGGTTCTCGGGAGCCTGCGGGGGTGGCCGCCACCTGTTCTGCTAGTAAAATGTCCATACTCTTGTCACCCTCAGTGTGACCAGTGGAACAATTTCTCCCCCACCCCACATGGTTTACACTGTAAACATGTCTTGCTTAATTTAGCCTCTTCTTTTCTGACTAAACATTACCCACAGCTGCCTGCTGGGTGGGAAAACAGCCAACAAATCACCAAGCAGGTGTGTGTCAGTGAAGAATTCCCTACTAACCAGTGGGGATGCTGACCATTTTAAAAGCCTGGGGGTGGGAGGCCATAAAAGTCACTTGTGCAGAGGGTGTGGGGTGGCAGTTAATTATGCCCCCCCCGTCCCCCGTGGGTACATGTGCATGCCAGGGCATCCTCTGATCTGTAACAGCCATGCCATAGGCAGATCCCTTAAGCAGACAGCATAGGCCAGTGGCAAAGTTTTCATTTGTTTCTCCTCCCAAAGCCAGGTTTTCAGATTAAAAATTTGTTTTGCTTTCCAGTGCGTTGAAACTTGCCATGGCCCAATCTTGTCGGTGTGGCTCAGTTGGTTGAGCATCAAACCATGGACCAGAAAGTTACCGGCTCGATTCCCAGTAGGGGGCGTGCAGGAGGCAGTCAATCAATGTTTCTCTCATCATCGATGTCTCTATCTCTCCCTCTCTTTTCTTCTCTCTAAAATCAATTAAAAAACATTTTTTAAAGGAAAAAATAAACTTGCCACGTATTCCTCAAAAAGAACAGAAGAGAGGAGAGATTTAGGATGGCAGAGGACTAGATGGATGTTACACTCACCTCCTGCTAGGACCAACCTGGAATTACAACTAAACTATAGGGCAGTCAACCTGAATAACAAACTGCAGTCTAGCTGAACAGCAGGCTTACAAGCAAGGATTTACAGAATAAGTCACATCAACTCTGGTAGGAAGAGTGGAGACACGGAACCGGCTGGACCCCCACCCACAGGCGGCGGCTGAGATTCCAGAGGGATATCTCGGCTGCAAAGGTTCCGCTGAGGAGCAAGGGGTCCACACCGTCCTGGGCTCCCCAGCCCAGAGCACCAGAGCTGGGAAGAGGCGTCCACATAACACCAGGCTGTGAAAACTAGCAAGGATTCTGTCTGCCAAGGAAAAGACAGGAGTCTGCTGGAGACACAGGCACCCTCCTAAAGGGCCAACACACAAAGTCTCACGCACAGCCACGCCCCCTCCGCTCCGGCACAGGGAGGGAGGGAGAAGCTCTCTGGAGTCCCTTGAGGAGAGACTTGGGTTTGGGGCTCTGGGGAGAGAGCTGAGCTGACAGCCACTGGGACCTCCGTGCTGAGTCACAGTTCTGCACCAGACACCATTTTTCTTTCTTCCTTTTTTAAATTCTTTCTTGTTGAAAGTATTACATATGTCTCCTTTTGCCTCCATTGCCCTCTCCCCGCCTGCTCCTGCCTCCCAGCACAGGCCCTCACCCCCCTAGTGTCTGTGTCCTTTGGTTATGCTCATATGCATGCATATGAGTCTTTTGATTGATCTCTTAGCGTGCCACCCCCCTCCGCCTTCTCTCTGAGATTTGACAGTCTGTTCCATGCTTCTCTGTCTCTGGATCTATTTTTGTTCATCAGTGTATTTTGTTCATTATATTCCACAAATGAGTGAGATCATGTGATACTTATTTCTCTCCAACTGGCTTATTTCACTTAGCATAATGCTCTTCAGGTCCATCCATGCTGTTGCAAATGGTAAGAGTTCCTTCTTTTTTCCAGCAGCATAGTAGTCCATTGTGTAGATGTACCACACGTTTTTTATTTACTTTATTATTTTTTAAAATATATTTTTATTGATTTCAGAGATAAAGAGAAAGGCATAGAGAGATAGAAACATCAATGATGAGAGCGAATCATTGATTGGCTGCTTTCTGCAGGCCCCGTACTAAGGGAGATTGAGCCCGCAACCCAGGCATGTGCCCTTGGCTAGAATCAAACCTGGGACCCTTCAGTCCGCAGGCTGACGTTCTATCCACTGAGCCAAACCAGCTGGGACGACCACAGGTTTTTTAATCCACTCATCTGGTGATGGGCACTTGGGCTATTTCCAGATCTTATTTATTGTAAATTGTGCTGCTATGAACATAGGGGTGCATATGTCCTTTCTGATTGGTGTTTCTGGTTTCTTGGGATATATTCCTAGGAGTGGGATTACTGGGTCAAATGGGAGTCCATTTTTAATTTTTTGAGAAAACTCCATACTGTTCTCCACAGTGGCTGCACCAGTCTGCATTCCCACCAGCAGTGACGAGGGTTCCTTTTTCTCTGCATCCTCGCCAGCACTTGTCGTTTGTTGATTTGTTGATGGTAGCCATTCTGAAAGGTGTGAGCAGACACCATCTTTCTTGTGTGGCGCACTTCCCTCTTATGGCATCAGCCAGAGGGGACACAGCAGCCCTACCCCAACTCTTGGCAGCCCCAGTCCACCCTGTTGAGCTTGGGCTCCGGACAGAATCTTGGACAGACTGAGTTGTGTGTCTCTAGGCTGGGAGTCATTTTTTCCTCGCATGCCCGACTGGTGCAGAGCCCTCCCTTCACGCAGCCACACTCTGCTCAGGCCTGATTGACCCTGCTGACCTCACCCTATGAGTCCCTGAGACCCCAGCCCAGCACAGAGGCCTGTGGGCATCTGGCAAATGGCAGCTAGACCTGGTATACCCCAGGGCATTAATTGAGTGGCCTCAGACCCAACACGCCCACTGAGTTTGAGCTTGTGTCAATCTGGGGAACACCACTCAACCCTGATGACTCACTGAGAACTACCTCATCAACTCAAGTACTGCAGAGGCTGGTTCAGTGGCTGAGCCCATCAGCGGGCCAGCAGTTGGAGGCAGGCAAGGCGGGTCTCAGGATGGTGATCACCAGGGGAAAGGGGGTGGGGGAGGTAGAAGAGGGTAAAGGGGAATAAATGGTGATGGAAGGAGACTTGACTTTTGTTGTAAACACACAATAGAATATACAGATGATGCATTATAGAATTGTACACCTGAAACATACAATTTTATTAACCAACTAGAGGCCCGGTGCACGAATTTGTGTACAGGTGGGGTCCCTCAGCCTGGCCGGTGATCGAGGCCTATTGGGGGAGCTGGCTGGCTGGGGGGAGGGACCCCGGGATGTTTGCCAGCTGGCCAGGGGGAGGGGCCTTGGGAGGTTGGCTGTGGGAGCACACTGACCATCAGGGGGCAGCTCCCATGTTGAGCATCTGCCCCCTCGTGGTCAGTGTGCATCATAGCAACTGGTCAACCAGTCATTCCAGTCGTTCAGTCATAACGGTCACTTAGGCTTTTATAAATATAGAAGATGTCACCCCAATAAATTCAATAACTTTTTTTTTAAAGAAACTGTCACTTTATTCATGGCATTTGTTGCTCAAGAGGTTGACATCAGCTAAAGCCCATACCAGATACACTACTGGGAGAAGCTTGTACTATAGTTGTCTCATGTGTGAATCAATAAAACATATATGTGTGAATGTGAGTTTTATTTTATTTTTTAATGCAAAACAACCATACAGACAATAATGATAGTTTTATGCTCACACAGACTAAGCAACTGGCTCAAACTCACAGAGGTGAGAGAGCGTTCTCTGAGTCTGTTGGATTGAAAACCCTATGTTCTATCTACTTTCTGTCACCTCCAACCCCATAACTGAAGGAATGGCAAGATTTTAAATTTCAATAAGAAACAGAACTGCAAATTGATTTTTTTCCTTCTTGGTATTCTAACAGCACTTACTTTCTTTGTCCCTCATTTTTTTTTAAATGTATTTTTATTTCAGAGAGGAAGCGAGAGGAAGAGAGAGATAAAAGCATCAATGATGAGAGAGAATCATTGATCATCGGCCTCCTGCACGCCCCTCCACTGGGGATGGAGCCTGCAACCCAGGCATGTGCCCTTTACCAGAATCGAACCTGGGACCCTTCAGTCCTCAGGCCGACGCTCTAGCCACTGAGACAAACCAGCTAGGGCCTTTGTCCTTCATTGTTTAAAAAAAAAATCAGTTTTATTGGGATATAATTTGCAAACAATAAAATTATATTTATTTAATTTTTTACTTTTAAGTGTGAGCTGAGTGAGTTTGACAAGTGCAGCCAGCACCACGATGAAGATACAGACCCCTTCCCCTGCCGGAAGTGCCCCCTTCCCACCGCTGGTCTCCTCCCCAGCCCTGCGCCGGCAACCAGGGCCCTCATTTCTGAAGGCCGGGTCTCCCGGGCTGTAATTTCACATGAGTGGAGTCATACAGCGTGTACTCGTCTTTGTCTGTTTCTTTCACAGAATGTAATGCCTTCAAGATCATTCGTGTGCCCGTGGTCTGTCCTTTTCATGGCCGCGTGGTGTCCCGCTGTGGCTGAAGCATTGATTATCCCCTCACAACTGATGGGAGTTTGGATTGTTTCCATTCTTATGCCGTCATTCATAAAGCTGCTCTAAACATGGCTGTGCCAGGCTTCGACGGAAATACCTGGTGGTGGAATCTCTGGGTTATATGATGTGCATTTTAACTGTATAGGAACCTGCCAAACTGTTTTATCTTTCCAACAGCAAATCCCTGCCCATACTTGGTACAGACAGTCTTTGCAATTGTACTCATTCTAGTGGATGTTTAGAGATAGCTCACTGTGGTTTTAACGTCTGCCCCTTGTTTTCATGGAGAATTCGAGGGAGGGTCAGCGCTTAACTTGATGCACTCATGGTCGCATCCGAAGGCTGAGCTGCCCAAGTCAAAACCTGGGAGAAAAGCCTACCTTTAGGAGGACAAACCCCACGTCCTGGTTGGTTTGAAAGCACAGTTTACTAGGAAACCCACTGCTCACCTGCATTGTCCCCGAGGTTAATGTTACCAAGGCTAAATGTGCAGCTGCTCTGCTTTGGGAAGAGGAGGGCTGGCTTCACTCTACTCACTGGCCATAGTCATGACCTCCACCCCCTGAAGCTCCCGGGCATCTATCTCTTCAGACCCCTGACCACAGAAGAGACATTGTAACAGTGTGCCAGGCACTGTCCCAGGCACTGGGCACCAGCCCTCACAGGGCCTACTGCCTAGTGGAGAAGACAGGTACCAAACAAGCAATTATGCAAGTAACGTGTTCCGAAAGGCAAGTACAGCAACCCATGCGCATAACAGTGCCAGGGGCCAGAAAGGTGCCCAGGCATTCCAGGAGAGAAAGAAAGCGGGCACAGCTCTGAGGAGGCTCCAGCAGGGTGAGTCTGGTGAAACAAGTGAAGTCCAACATGGCCAGCGCCTATAAGAGATCAGGCCCTGTTCACTGTAGTAAGACAGGGCTTGGCCTCTGTCTTTGCCAAGTTCCCCAGGCTGTGCTGATGCCCACCGGATTGGCCAGCCACAGCCTTAGAAGAAGAATAGGCCGGACCACCTCCCACACCATGCCGGTCACAGCCTGGCCTCAGGGGAGCGCAACTCGTAACAGATCTGCTCTCGGTTTTTATTGTTGACTCTATTACAGATGCCCCTCACCTCCCTGCCCCTTCCCTCCCTTCACCCTGCCCTCCTAGGCCTTCACTGCATTATTGTCCGGGTCCATGGGCCCTTGTTTATTTTTAAAATCAACTTTATTCATGTATTTTCTACAGCAGCTTTTACTAATTTTAAAAAAATCAATGAGTTTCAGCAAATATGCAGCTATAAAACCACCATCACCCCCAAAACTTCTCTTATACCCCTCTCCCCTTGCCCCCACTCTGGGCCCTGAGCAACCACTGATCGGCTTTCTGAAATACTACAGCCCCAGTGCATGAAATCGCACATGGGTAGGGTCCCTAGCACCTGCTGGCCAGGGTCGCCTCCCTAACCCCGCTCTCCCCGCCGCCTGCCACCACCGCCACCACCAGCCCTGCCCCCTGGTCAAACTCCTGGTTGAACTTCCGGTTGAGGGGACAATTTTCATATTAGGCTTTTATTATAGAGGATAATTTCATATTAATGAAATCATGCAATATGGAGTCTTCAGTGTCTAGCTTCTCATTTAGCATAATGCTTCTGAGTTTCATATATGCCGTGTGTATCAGTAATTCATTTAATTTAATTACTAAGTGGTATTCCTTTGTCTAGATTACTACACTTTGTTCACCAGGTGATGGGCATTTGAGTTGTTTCCACTGTTTGTCTATTATAAATAAAACTTTTTTTAAAACATATTTTATTGATTTTTTACAGAGAGGAAGGGAGAGAGATAGAGAGTTAAACATCGATGAGAGAGATACATCAATCAGCTGCCTCCTGCACGTCTCCTACTGGGGATGTGCTCGCAACCCAGGTACATGCCCTTGACCGGAATCGAACCTGGGACCCTTCAGTCCGCAGGCCGACGCTCTATCCATTGAGCCAAACCGGTTTCGGCATAAATAAAACTTTATGAAAAAAAAAAAAAAACTTTATGAAAAACAAGTCTGGCCCTAATCGGTTTGGCTCAGTGGATAGAGCGTCGGCCTGCGGACTGAAGGGTCCCAGGTTCGATTCCGGTCAAGGGCATGTGCCTTGGTTGCGGGCACATCCCCAGTAAGGGGTGTGCAGGAGGCAGCTGATCGATGTTTCTCTCTCATCAATGTTTCTAACTCTCTATCCCTCTCCCTTCCTCTCTGTAAAAAATCAATAAAATATATTTTAAAAAAAAAGAAAAACAAGTCTGTTTTTATTTTGTTTTTCTTGGGTAAGAAGTGGGATTGCAGGGTTTATGCCAACGTACGTTTAACTTTTAAGTAACTGCCAAACTGTTTTCCAGCGTGACTGAACCATTTTGCATTCCCACCAAAATGTAGGGGCCTTCCCATCCCTCCCCATCTGTGCCAGCACCCGCATGTTGGTCTTTTTAACTCAGGTTGATTGTTAATAAAATCGGTCTTCCTGCAGAAAGGAAATGGGTTGAAAGGGACAAAAGACTGTTAGGGGGCTGCTGTAGTAGCTTGGGCAGATGGCTTTGAGAGGCCCTTGGAAAACCTCTGGCCTGCCTTCACCGCAGCAGAGGCTGCAGGAAGGAGATAAAGGAAGTTTGCCTTAAAAGCGCTGAGTCCAGAGTGCACAGAGGAAATGAGACCCTGACCAGGTAGGATTGATCAAGGCACAGGAAACTCTTGACCCGCCAAAGACACGCTCCTCCCCTGCTTTGGGGAGTGGAACTGCATCAGTGGAGGAGGAGGGGCAAGGCCAAGAGATGGTTCTTATCTCCTTGGCGGGAAAGAAAAAGTAAATCCTCACAGGAAGGAAGTTATAAGTCGTGACTTAGATTATTGATTGATTGATTGATTGATTTTTAATCCTCACCTGAGGATATGTTATTGATTTTAGAGGGAGAGGAAGAGAGAGAGAAACAGCAGTGTGAGAGAGAAACATTGACCGGCTGCCTCCTGACGGAGGTCGGACCCACGTCCTTGGTATGGAATCAAACCCACAGCCTTTCAGCGCACAGGACAGTGCTCTAACCAACGGAACCGCGCTGGTCCGGGCGGGTTATCTTTTGAAATAACACTATATCACAACAGCACTCACTTAATTAGTGTTAATTTACAAAGCAGCTCATCCTGAGGGCACAGAACTTCCCCTCACGTCCTCACAGCTTAGTGAAGGGAACTGACCATCTTTCCTAACATTGTTTCCACCGGAAGCTGCATTTCTCTGACACTCTCTCCGTCCCTAGCCTATTTGTTTGCAGCCTCTCCTGAGCAGGCCTGGCCGCTAGAAAGAGCGGCCACACAAACTGCAGCCTTGGCCACGGTGGTACCTTCGCAAGGGCCAGCTAGCATGCCTGTGCTCTTCCAGGATTCCAGCAGGGGGCGCTGCGGAGGCCCGGGCCCTGGGTGGCTCCATCCTCAGCGCTGTTTCCCTGAAGCCACACAGGCACCTGCTTTCACGCCCACTCCCGGAGCGGATTGAAATGGGGGTCAGCCACAGGAAGTGCGCTACGAAGACGGAGTGGCTGTGAAAGGTGCCAATCGGGCACACGGCTCCCAGCTCCCCAGGTGTGTCAAGGGGCCAATCTGCTCTACGCGCTCCCTGAGAGAAAAGCGCTCCTCTATCGGAGGACAGAAATGGAGCTTTGGCTGAAACGCTGTGCCTTCAGCGGCAACTCTTTAATCCCTTTGTCTGGTGCGTGAACTCAGCTGCCAGAACACAGGGGTTATTAATAACTAGGACTTTTCCCCAGTCTCCAGATCAGTTAGCAGAGGCCTCCGGTTACTTCCTTCTGGATGCTTCTATTATTTAGGGCGGGAAGTGGCCTTCTCATTGAAACCTGTACAGTTTTCACCAGCTTGGGAATTGCACAGCGCCCCCCACCCCCAAACTGAAGCCACCAGGAGGTCTTGCCCACCCTTGCAGCCCCCCGAGCTGGCTCGGCCCGGCGGGCACCTTTGCTCGTGCTGAGCTGCTCCTGCTGTCCCCAGTGGAGCCAGTGTCTGCCTCTCCTTTCCACGGGCTCCTCACTGCCAGGTGCAGTCCCACGTGCCGGCCGGGATCTGAGGACCGGCCTGATTTAGAACGAGGTCACTGCGCTGACTCTTCTCCTGCTGGAGGCCCCAGAATCAGCTGCTGGGCAGGTGCTAAGCCGGGCCCAGGTCTTAATTTGGGGACACTGGGGTGGACCCTCTGCAGGAGGAGCTCCGATGGCAGCAGCTGCCTCAGCGGGGGAGGGGGGGAGAGGATGTCCTGACTGTAGGTCTGCCTCCAGGCGTGCCCTCAGCTCTCCTCTTCCCCGTTCACCCGTTCCAGGGCCCTCGCCACGCCTGGATCTCAACTCCGGACTCTCGCTCCTCTGACTCTAACCTTCCAATATGGCCTCCCGCCGCCTGTGGCCACGTTGTCAGAGATGGCATGCTGCCATCCTCAGCCCAGCTGGGCACACTGGGGAGGACAGGCCTGGGGTCCCCTCCCTGCCCCAGGCCTGTCCTCACCTGCAAAGAAGCTACAACGAGACCACCTGCCTCGTGAGGGTTAGTGAGTGGGCGCACCTCCCACACCAGCGCACGGTAGGCACACACTAAGTGAGCGCCAAGAGCTGCCTTCGTCTTCCCCAGCCCTGCTCCTCCTCTAATTCCCGTCCCTCAGTCACTCAGACTGGATGACAAAGCAGCATTCTTTTTCTTTCAGGAAATGTGGCTGAGACAATGGTGTAAAAGCAAGATCATCTGCTGTGGCCTCCGTCTGGCCTCCTGCCTGTGGTCTCTGTTCTTCTTACTCAGAAAGACCCGTGGAGACCCGCGTCCCTAGTAAGGTTGCCTAGCGCTGCTCCAAAGCGTCCTGGTGGGGCAGGTGCCCCTGAGTCCACGCCCTGGAGCAGCTTCCTCTCACCACAGCAGGATCGGCTGGCCGCTCTCCTCGGATCGGCTGCTTCTGCCCACAAAGCAGTATTCTTGTACATCTTTTATTCATTTTTTTTTCTTTTGTGATAAAATACACCTAACGTAAAATTTAGCATTTTAACCATTTTTAAATGTACAATTCAGTGGCATTAAGTACATTTACATTATTGTGCTACCACCATCCATCTCCAGAACATTCCCATCTTCTCAAACTGAAACTCTGTCTCCTTTAAATGGCAATTCTCTATCCCCCTCCCACCCACCCCTGCACCCACCTTCTGTCTTTAGGAATGTGACCGCTCTAGGTGTCTCCTACAAGTGGAATTTCACAAGTGTGTGTGTGTGTGTGTGTGTGTGTGTGCGTGCGACTAGCTTATTTCATGTAGCCTCGTGTCCTCGGGGTATTCCATGTGTAATATGTGTCAGATTTTTTTTCTTTTTAAGGCCGAATGATAATTTTTTGTATGTATATAGCACATTTTAAAAATCCATTTATTGGCCTACTTTGTAAAAGGATTTACAGAGAGGAAATTAGTGAACAGTCTTAGACCCACAAATTACAGAGGAGCGTACAGTGAAGCTTGTCTCCTCCTGGCCGAGGATGGGGCACCCAGCCCTCTGATTGTCCCTCAGCCACGACCCGGCCATTCCCCTCCTTTCTGTGCCACTGCCCAGCCCTGGTTTCCACCCCAAACCTTCCAGTCTGGTTTCTCCAACCCAGACTCCGTCTCTGGAGGGCATCCCACTCCCCTGTCCTAAAGAGAGGCCCCCTCACCGCCCCTGGCCTTCCAGGCGGCCCCACTGCCATGACCGACCATGATGGTGCCTGGACCCCCAGTGGGGACAGCTTCCTCGCCAAATGCCTGGAGAGATCTTCTCACAGGCGTCAGCACAAGTGTCTCCTCCCTTAGAAAGGCCTCAGAAGTGCCCGGCCGGTGTGGCTTAGGGGACAAAAAAGCTGCGATACATTTACACAGTGGAATACTATGCAGCTGTGAAAAAGAAGGAGCTTTTACCCTTTGCGACAGCATGGATGGATCTGGAGACTACAGTAAACCCTTGATTTTGTGGATCTCAATTTAACAGACTTCGGATTCAATGGACTAAATCTCCGGTCTGTATGTCATATGTGAAAATCAACACCCTGTTAATTTTAAAATGCTTTGAACCAAGATTTGCTTATAACAGTGATGGCGAACCTTTTGAGCTCGGCGTGTCATCATTTTGAAAAACCCTAACTTAACTCTGGTGTTGTGTCACATATAGAAATTTTTTGATATTTGCAACCATAGTAAAACAAAGGCTTATATTTTTGATATGTATTTTATATATTTAAATGCCATTTAACAAAGAAAAATCAACCAAAAAATGAGTTCACGTGTCACCTCTGACACGCGTGTCATAGGTTCGCCATCACTGGCTTATAATTAAAATAACAGGTTATTTTTTGTTATTAATTATATATTTTAAAAAATATTTTTATTGATTTCAAAGAGAGGAAGGGAGAAGGAGAAAGATAGACACGTCATTGATGAGAGAAAATCATTGATTGGCTGCATCCTACACAACCCCTATTGGGGATTGAGCCCACAACCAGGGCATGTGCTCTGACTAGGAATTGAACCATGACCTCCTGGTTTATAGTAGACACTCAATCACTGAGCTACACTGGCTGGGCAATTCACTGTTCTTTTTAACAAATTTTAGCAAATAGGCCATATATTGGAAAAAACACTGTAGTAATTTCACCAACATAGATAAACATTACAAATCTACAACTATAGTCCACACATTTAAATCTAAGAGTCACTATTCAGAAACAATGTTCAGCGAAAGACTAGCACGTGACCACACCACATCACTCAGGTCATTGGTTCTGTTGTCACGTGGCTGATTTTCTGCAGCAGTTTTTTCTAATGTATCTTTATTGTTGAAAGTATTACAAATGTCCCATTTTTCCCCATTGACCCCCTTCCTCCCCACAACCCCCTCCCCCATGCCTTCACTGCGCTATTGTCTGTGTCCCTGGGTGCATATCCTATATAATAAAAGCCCAGCGACCATAACGGCAGAATGACCAGAATGACCACTCGACCAGCCACTATGAGGTGCACTGACCACCTCTCGGTCCCTTTCCCCAGCCGGCAGGCTCCCATCACCAGGTGGCGAACAGGGACCCGGGGGTGGGTGGCGGCGGGGGGTAGGACTGGTGAGCAGACAGAATGGCCAACCTCTTGGTCCCTCACCCCAGATGGCAGGCTCCGATCACTGGATGGCGAACAGGGAATCAGGGTGGGTGGCGGGGGATGCGGGCAGCACCAGGCCACGGCCCCGCCCCCGCCGGTTGCCCCACACACAGAGGGCGACCTGCGGCAGGGGTGGAGCCGGTGAGCAGGCAAGAACGGCAGACCTCTCGGTTGGTTTCTCCCCCCACTGGCAGGCTCCCATCGCCCAATGGCAAACTGGGAACCTGGGTGGGTGGTGGCGGGGGTCGGGGGGTGAGGCTGGCTACCAGCATCCAGGGAAGATGGCCCTGATTGCAGGCTAGGCCTAGGGACTGTACCCGCACACGATTCCATGCACTGGCCTCTAGTATGCATATAAATTCTTTGTTTAATCTCTTCCAACCTCCAGCCCCACCCCCAAATTCCCTCTGAGATTTGTCAGTCTGTCCCATGCCTCTACCCCTGTCTCATGCCCCTATCCCTGCTACTTGCTTATATAATGAGATCTGGCTGATGTTCCTAGGTGCACTAAGCCATGCCCCAAATTTGTGCATTTGTTTACTTGCATTACTGGTGAAAGCATGAATTTAAGCTAAGTAAAGTAAGCCCATTAGAGAAAGACAAACATCACATGATCTCATTTTTATGTGGAATCTCTTTTGTTTTTGTTTTTGTTAATCCTCACCTGAGGATATTTTTCTATTGAGTTTTAGAGAGAGTGGAAGGGAAGGGGGAAAGACACAGAGAGAGGAACATTGATGTGAGAGAGACACATTGATTGGTTGCCTCCCGCACATGCCCTGACCAGGGCTGGAGCTTGAGCCTACAACCGAGGTTTCTGTCCTTGGCCAGAATCAAACCTGGGACCCTTCAGTCTGCAGACTGATGCTCTATCCACTGAGCCAAACTGCCCAGGGCTATGTGGAATCTAATGAACAAAATACATTGATGAACAAAATAGGTCCAGAGGCATGGATGCATGGAACAGAATAACAGATCTCAGTGGGGAGGGGGTGAAGGGGTTGGGAAGAGATTAACCAAAGATCATACATGCATATATGCATAACCCATGGACACAGACAATAGTGTGGGGAAGGCCAGGTGTGTGGAGCAGGGCAAAAAGGGGGAAAGTGGGGCACATTGTTATACTGACAATGATTTAAAAATGCAAAAAAAAGTGATAACTCTGCATGTGTATGTGTGTGGGACGTGTGTGTGTGTGTGTGTTGCGGGCCAGGTGTGTGGGCTGCTGAGGGCTAGTGGCTCCCTGAGAAGCCAGGGCTCGGTCCGAGGTCGAGGCTTTGAGAAACAAGGCTGCCGGGTTCTAGGCCCCAGCAAGGAGCTGTCACAGAAGCAGCGTAGCCTTGGGGCTTGAAGGGAACTTGCAGCCTGAGACCCGGTTGGTTCTAGCAATCTCTCTGAGCTAACGCCCATGAAGGGAAAGGGCCTCACGTATGTAACAGACAAATCGCCACTCGCAAGAGCATGTGCTGCACTGCACGCGCTGTTTCGCGGCGACTGGGGCCAATCAGTTAAAGTGGATAAAGGATCCTGAACTTGGAGTGACCCCTGGCCCTGCAGGCCAGGACCTCACTGACCAACAGGCGGCAGGACGCGTTTCAGACACCTGTGTGCAGACTTGCGGACTTAGTCTTGTCCGGAGTGCTAGTTTCAGAGTTTACCCACCATAACGCTCTAGTCCTTAAACACCCCAACTTTTCTTCCTCAGGGGCTGCCTCTGAGCTCCTTCGCTGGTGGGGTTCTCCTGCGTGGCGTGCTAATGACTCAGCTTTGTAATCCTCACCTCCATTAGTCCTCACAGTATTTTGTTCTCTGATTATCTGGAGATCCTACCAAAATTGCCCTGACAAACCTCTCTCTGGGGCCAGGATTGCAGACTTCTGAACCCACGTGCACTGTGGGAGCCTGAGGTGCTCCCCTGTGGTCTTGCGGGGCCCCACTCCGTGCTGACAGCTCTGCTGCTCCACCGGAGCTTTCCCGTGAGGCAGGACAGGAAGAAGCTGGAAAAATGCCTGGGCCAGTGGAATGGGGAAACTGACACAGAGAGCTGAACAACTGGCCTCACCCAGCTCCCAACTCACCTGCCTTCTCCCTTGCACGTCCACTCCCTCAGTCAGCCCGCAGGACAACGAGGTTCTGATTGGCATCAAAAAATGTTAGAAGCAAAGCCTGGGGGCTTGTAAACCCACAGAGGCTGAGTTTTGGCCAAGCTAGAGCTAACATGTAGGCCTCGGTTCTGTTTGAACTCCAGGCCCCAAGCCAGTTGGAGCAAGGCCATGGCTGACACCAGGACCAGATGCAATGGCCAGTGACCCCTGCCCAAGGGCAGAACAATCATTAGACCATGACCCTGACCCTAAATGCTCATTTTGCTGAATCAGCATATTAAAGGACACACCTGGAAAGCTGATGAGTTCTATTGAGATCCTCCCCTGACACCCCCCTAAAATTCCTGCCTTTAGAAACAGATAAAAACCCTTAAGACAAAGGACCCAGTGCGCACTCTCTGTCTCTGAAGAATGCCCACATCTTTGTTCTTCAAGCATGCGCCGTATCTGCTTTCTTTCTTCTAAGCTCCGAGGGTTCCCCTGAGACCTACAACCAGGGAGAGGGGGCAGCAGCTTGTGCCGGGCTAACCCCAGAACCTGTCGCCAAGGGCCCTCCTTTTGCCTCTGCAACTCCTTTCTTGAGTCCACGCAGCCCAGCTGGCTCACTTCTTCTGCCTCTGTGACTTTCTTTCTAATTTTCCATTGCTTTTATGAGAGAGAGTGGAAGGGAAAGATGGAGGGAGAGACAGAGAGACAGAGAAAGAGAAACATGGACGTGAGAGAGACACATGGATTGATTGTCTCCTACACGAGCCCTGACCAGGGGCTGGGAGCGAACCCATGACCCGGGTATGTGCCCTTGACTGAGAATCAAACCCGAGACCCTTTGGTGTGAGGGCTGATGCTCTAGAGCAGGGGTGGGCAAACTTTTTGACTCGAGGGCCACAATGGGTTCTTACACTGGACTGGAGGGCCGGAACAAAAGCATGGATGGAGTGTTTGTGTGAACTAATATAAATTCAAAGTAAACATCATTACATAAAAGGATACGGTCTTTTTTTTTTTTTTTTTTTAGTTTTATTCATTTCAAACGGGCCGGATCCGGCCCGCGGGCCGTAGTTTGCCCACAGCAGCTGCTCTAGACACTGAGTGACTTTTAAATAATTCCCAGCAGTTTCCTGAGACTGCACTTTGGGAGCCCTCTCAAGTGTTTAACTCTCAAGTGTTGATTTGTTGTCTGATTGGTTTAGGAGGGAAGTACCAGCCACAGCCTTTCCCTGCGCTTGTTTAAGGGGCTGCTGTAGAAGGAACCCCCTCTGTCCATTCGGTGTGGAAGTGAGGGCTGCTATGGTGGGAGCCCTCAGCATCCCTAGCTCGTAGGGAAGTATGAGTCCTCTGGTTGCAGCCCTTCGGGTGGGTGGTGCAGGCTGTCATCATGTGTGCTCCAGGATCAAAGAGTGCCGGCAGTCAGCCAGAACATTTAGGAGAAGAAACTTCATGAATTAGGTTACCAGGTTTCTTAAATTCTATGGAAACTCTTGTGCTAATTGGTTCATTGAACTTATGAAACTTTATATTAAACTAGTGGCCCAGTGCACAAAATTCGTGCATGGGGGTGTCCCTCAGCCTGGCCTGCCCCCTCTCCAATCTGGGACCCCTCAGGGTATGTCTGCTGCCAGTTGAGGTGCGATCCCACAATTGGACATCCCTTTCACAATCCCGGGCCACTGGCTCCTAACCACTAGATTGCCTGCCTTATTGCCCCTAACTGCTTCTGCCTGCCAGCCTGATTGCCCCCTAACTGCTCTCCTGCTGGCCCGATCGCCCCCAACTGCCCTCCCTTGCCGCAACCCGCCTCCTCCACGCGAGGTGGCAGAGACGCTGGGACCAGCCTCCTCCCTGCCATGTGGAACCACAGGACCCCCAGGCCTCATTACATGGAGCGGCCGCCTGGCCCCGCTTCCACTGTGTGCGTGGCCATCTTGTGATGACTTCTCATGTGTGGGTCACCGAAGTTTTTATTAGTATAGATTTTATTATTTATTTATTTATTTTTAATTGATTTCAGAGAGGAAGGGAGAGGGAGAGAGATAAAAACATCAACGATGAGAGGGAATCATTGATCAGCTGCCTCCTGCATGCCTCACACTGGGGATTGAGCCCAGAACTAATGCATATGCCCTGCCCAGGAATCGAACCCTCTGATTCATAGATCAATGCTCAACCACTGAGCCATACCAGGCTATATAGTACATTTTTTAAACTCTCAATAATTTCTAAAGGAAAAACACTTATTTCCAATGTGTCAAATATTTTGAAAACAGTTGTTAACTCTGAAGCTCAAAAGAGAAATGAGGGTTTGGGTTAAAGACTTTAGATATTATGTTACAATTAAAAGTTTATTATGTTACAAACAACTCAATGCTTTCAACAATTTAAAGTGTTGATAGTTGTTATGTAAGTGTAAAAAGAGGAAATTTTCAAACTTTTTAATCAAGGTAAATACTTGGAAAATACTTTTACATGCTGTCCCATTGCTTTTATCAAAGTATAAAAATAATGTTAGTGCCCAGCCGGGTGTGGCTCAGCGGCTGAGCACTGACCCAGAAACCAAGAGGTCACCAGTTCGATTCCCGGTCAGGGCATGTGCCTGGGTTGCGGGCTCAATCCCCAGTGTGGGGCGTGCAGGAGGCAGCCAATCAATGATTTTCTCTCATCATTGATGTTTCTATCTCTCTCTCCCTCTCCCTCTCCCTTCCTCTCTGAAATCACAGGCTGACGCTCTATCCACTGAGCCAAACTGGTTAGGGCTTTAAGTAACAATTGGTTGTCAATTAGGAAAAAAAGACAAATAGTTTCCTACCTGACACAACACACAGAAGTAAATTCTAAGTTTGTAAAAGGATGAAAGGTGATAAAAAATTAGAGGGAGAAAGCATTTTGAGATCTTTTCCCTCAGCATATGTTGGCAGTGTGGTTTAAATGAACTCTTATGAAAACTGTCTACAGGTTCAGATGTCCTTATGGCATGTAGGTCAGAAGTCTGGTGTGAGTCTCACTGGGCTAAAGCCAGTGTCCTTCATTCGGGAAGCTCTGGGGGACAATTTGTTTCCTTGCCTTTTCAGGTTGCCCGAATTCCATGGCCCTGTTCCTCCATATTCAAAGCAAGTAATGCCATTTGTCTGGTTCTCTGGCTACGACCTTGACAGGTTCTCTCCCTCTGAGGACTCATATAATTTGCTTGGGCCACTTAGATAGGCCAGGATAATATCCCCATCTCAGGGTCTTTAACTTTAGTCACATCTGTGAAATCCATTTTGCCAGGTAAGGCAACATATTCACAGGTTCGGGGGATTAGGATGTGGACATCTTTGTCTCCCTGAAAAGGAGGCTCTGTGCCTTCTGCTCTGTCTGTGGTTCCCTAACCCAGGTAAGCGGGCCTCCATATTAATGTACTTTCACACTTTTACGCCCCTGCCGTAACTGTTACACAACTGCATTTGACATGCCATTCCTTGGCCAGGCACTCAGCTCAGTCCGTAGGGGGGTCCTCAGTCACCCCTTCTCATCCTGGTCTTGCACAAGAACTTCGTGTTCTGGTCGGATGAGTTTACTTGCCACAGCCCTTGGTCCGCTGTTCGGTTCTGCACATTCCTGACTACACGCCTTTGCCTGGGTTGTTCCTGCTAAACCAGAACACTCTTCCCTGATTCTGCACATCCTTCCTGAGAAGTCCTGTGAGACTATGTTTACTCACATGCAGAGTTATCTTAATTATCTAGTGCTGTGCTGAACTTTTATGTGACTGTATTTGATATTTCCACCAGGACCCTAACGTGCTTGTTAAAAAGCAGAGTCCTGGGCTTCACCCTCAGAGAGATTAACAAAAGAAAAAGAAAACTAGAGGGAAATAGAGGAGAATATTTATGACTTTGGAGTGGGGAAAGATTTTCTTTAAAAGAAGAAACAATTAGTATAAATACAAACAGAAAAGGTTGATAAATATGATCATAAAGACACCACTGTAAAAAAGTGAAGAACCAAGTTCTAGCCTGGGAGGAGATAGATATTGGCTTCATATGACTAATGAAGAATTTAGATACTGACTACAGAAAAGTTTCTAAAATTAAAATATAAAAAGACAAGCAGTCTATCTGAAAAGTGGCCCAGGCAGAAAAAAAGACCCAACTGCTCGTGAGGAGAGAGACGCAGCCCCGAGAAACCTGAAAAATGCAAACTAACGCCGTAAGAAAGTACCATTTCACACTCTTCAAATTAGTAAGAAGTTAAAATACACACATAGTGCTAGTGTTGGACACTTTCAGATTCTGCTGGTAATTTTTGATATTTTTGTCAAGTTGAAGATATGCAAACACTAATACCTCATAAATGTCACTAGAGAAACTTGTGAACATGCATTAGAAGTGGGTTTTATAAAAATGTTTATATAGCAAGGTTGGAAAAAATAGCAAACAAAACTAAACAAAATCCCTAGGAACTCACTAGATGTCCATTAATTGGAGATTAGAAAATGTTAACACATTCATACAGTGGAATAACATAGAGTACTAACACAAATTAACTGGAGCTATCCTATATATCCTCCATTGGAAAAGTCTCAAAAACAGTATTGAACAACAACAATAAAAAAGAGCCAGTTGCAGAAAGATATATACAATAAAACTTACATAAATACAATGTATATAATAAATATATACACAATGTATAGTACAAATACTATGTATACATTACATATAATATATACAAAACTTAAAGTATACAAATAATACTAAACATCACTTACCAATACATTTATATGTAGGAAAAACATAAGAGGTATGGAAATACAAGCACCAAATTCAGGAGGGAGGGAGGGATATGGGATCAGGTGGAGCTACATAGGAGTTCATCAGTTTCTATGCTTTTTTATATTCCTGAGATACTACATTAAAAGCAAGTAAACAAAACTAAAATAGCTCCAGTGTTGTGAGATAGCGCCCAATTCAATTTTCTGTAAACTCTTTTATTCAGGTATAATTTCAGCCTACTGCTTCCAAAAAAGTTGCCAGCTCTCAGCCTGGTGACACAATCGGTTTTTAACTTTAATCTCATGACTAGGACTCTTCTTTGTCTTGGGGAACACAAATACTTGCTTCCAGTTAGCAAGTCTGTACAGGAATTTCTTCCCAATTTATAGCCAGCGTTCTCTTTTCACATTATTCCAACCTGCTTGTCTCCTTTTCAGAGAAAGGGCATTCATGAGCTGGACAAAGGATATTTTTGGGGGCATGGGTTCAGGTATGGGTTGTCAAATCTGTTAGCCAGCTTTAAGGCTACTGAAATGGAGTCAGGATTGCCTAGTTCTAGTTCTGAATCTGTCCTGAACCAGGAGTGCAAGACCTTGGGTGAATGAATCCCTTAACTGCTTTGGCCTTCAGTTTTCCCACAGCCAAATGAGGGTGGTGATGAAATACTCTCAAAGGTACCATCCTTTTATATTTGTATTTATTTTTTAAAATATATTTTTTATTCCAGAGAGGAAGGGAGAGGGAGAGAGAAACATCAATGGTGAGAGAGAAACATTGATTGGCTACCTCCTGCTGTTGTGCCCAGATTTCAAAGTTCCCAAGACCCCCAGGGAGCCAGTCAGTCCGATGCAAAAGCAAAGAGTCATTTATTTCAAACCTAGGTTTGGCTCCCCTGCCACACTCACCGATGCAACGGTAAGCTCCAGTGGTAAGCTCCAGTGGCCGAGAGAGAGAGAGACGCCTGATGGGACAGGGGGTTTTAAAGGGGGGTGGAGTGAGGGCAGGAGAGGGGACTGTGGGCCCCGCTGATTGGCCAGGCGCGAGTCGGTACAGGATGTGGTCATAGTGATGGCGTGCACTTCCCTTGATTATTATTGGTTAGTCCAGAGAAATCCTGGGTGTGGCTAGCAGCGGCTTCTTCCCGTGAGGAAGCACATGGCACCGTCCCAAAATGGAGGACCCAAGGCAAGATGGAGGGCGCACATGGCTCTGTCCCAAGATGGAGGACCCAAGGCAAGATGGAGGGCGCAGTCCTTGTCCGGCTCCTGCCGCTGCCGCTCGAACTCGCCACAAGGCAGGATGGCCCCCCCCGCACAGCACCCGCAGCCGGCCTGCGGGCAGACTGGGACTCCAGCGCGTCTGGGCGGCACAGGCCCAGCAAACAGGGTGCGGCCGGTGGAGCGGCCCAGCTCTGGAGGAGCAGCATCCGCTCCGAGCAGGCCCGGCCATGGGGCCGGTGCACTGCAGCATGGCGGCCTCCCCGAGCTAGGGCACGCGCCCCACTCTGCTGCCACCGCTGCTGCACTGGGCCCGGTCCGGGGGGCAGCGGGCGGGCGGCAGCCCACGCCGGGCTCCCGTTGTGGGCTGGGGAGCCAATGCCCCCCCCATGGGGCCCAGCAGCCGGCCCACGCAGGCCCCGGTCCCCCCGACCGGGCCCCAAGGACCCCCGGCCCCAGCGCGGGCAAGCGGGGAGCCGACCACGGGGGAAGGGAGGGAAGAGCCAGGCGGTGAGGCCTTCCGCTCCCATGACCTCCCCCGCGGTCGGTCGCCGCCCGGCCCCACCCCTCGGCCCGCCGCCGGCCACCACGCAGCCGGTCCGGACACTCGGACGTGCTCCGGGGAGGCCAGCGGCCGCGGAGGGATCCCAGAGCCCAGCGGCCAGACTCCTCCCGCACCGCCCGGAGAGGCGGGCGGCGCGCCTTTCATTCCCCCCTTGTCTTGGAACTTCTGGCTCAATCATGAGACGGACTGCAATTCTATTCCACCAAAACTATCAACTGAACTATCCCTATAAGGTTAACAAATGGTCCAGTGGAAGTGAAAGAAACCATTTTAGATTTAATAACTTCTATTGAAATAGGATCTTTCTTCTTAGAATTCCTCCATGGTTATCATAAAAAACCAAATCAAGATTTAGTACTATTTGCCTTGAAGAGGCTCAAGCATTCCTGTTTGTTAGGCTAGGTTTAAATTTAGAGTCTGTTGAACTAAGCCTCCGTTTTTCTGGGCACCATTTTCAGCCAGACCAAGTCTCTTCTGTTATTTGGTTCCTGGTCTGGGCTGGGCATGGGAAGCAAGAAGCAGCCACGGGGACAGGAGACCTTCCTCAGAAGGGGCGGGTGTTCAAGCCCCTGCACCATTGGGGGGGGTGAGGATCTGTGCCCCACCTCTGTTGAACCCCAAGTTCTCTCCTATTGGCCCTCGGCTGTGTCTGTCTTAGGTCGCCCCACCTCTGTGGAGTCTTACCCGTCTCTGACTACCAACCATCTCTGGGCCAAGTAGGGTGATGTGAGGTTCAGTTCTATCTCCTTGTTAGCCATGCCCCCTGTGGCCTCCACGCCCAGCACCCGCCTTGGGTTCCCCTCGCCTGCTGGCGGGGCCCCGGCATTGATCACATCTCTTGGGAAAGCCAGGTTTCTTCTCCAGAGAGGGCCCAGCTTACGCCATTGGGCAAGAGACAGATCCATGGTACCAGCTTTTCATAAACCCAGCTTGAACGGAGAGCTCAGACAACAGCTGTAGACAATTGGGATCCTTTTGGCAATACAGAATGCTTAAGTGCCCTCCCAGGAGGGAATAAATCCCTTCACATATCGCCAGATTTCGGAGGAATTACATAAGGAGAAGAACATACTGATCTCCTCTAAGATTTTCTGACTTTCCTTGCTAATTCCTTTTCATGGATTTAAAACAAAACAATAACTGTTGGCATAAAACCTTCTACCCATGCATAACTATGCCCCAGACCTTCTATTCTAAACAGGCTTTTTCCAGCTTTACTACCCCTGACATGGGCATGGTGACTCAGGCCTGCAAGGCAGTATACAGGCTGCCAACTGTTAGCTGTCTCTCAACAGAGTCCAAAACCTGATGGGCACCCTTTCCTGCCCAGTTGGGCACCTGCCCCCTTGGCAGCTAGACACCCTTTACTTTTGGGGGTCACCCCACACTGCTCCCTTCCAGGACAGCCAACACACACTCAAACCTGCAAAAGAATCAAAGGTTAATATAACACATCAATACAATGAAACATCATGGCCGCTTTCGGCAGCCAAATCTTTTGCTACTAAACATGTGACCCCATAAATTGTCCTTGTCTCTTTGGAGCCTTGTCCATGAAGATGCAGGCATTATCTAAGTGTATTACACAGTATTGTGGGGGCTCCTGGTGACAGGAGTGATCGCGAGTCATGTTACCAGCATCAGGCAGGTCAAGCACGCCGTAGCTTGAGCTTGAGCGGGTTGCGTTGATCTTGATCGATGCTCCATTTGGTGATGAAGTCTTTCCGGGTCATGGATGGATCCGCTGACTGGACGTGAGTGTGATGGATCCAGGTCGCGATGCCGTCTACCTTGAGAGCGGTGAGGGTCATCAGCACCACAGTGTAGGGACCCTTCCAAACATGGTTCTAGGGTCTCCCGGCGGTGCCTTCTGACGTAGACCCAATCTCCTGGTCTGTAGCTGGGGAATAGCGCCTCTATCTGCCTTGCATCCCCAGAGGGCTGCTTGTCTGGCCCCAGATCTATAGAGGGCCGGCCTACCCTAGTGGCAACATAGGAACAGCAGGACTGGCGGATGTCGCAAGGTCCTGCAGGTTCTCCCCCTCTCTCCCTGAAGGACCGGGGGAGCCTTTCCCTTCTGGGGCCCGGCCAAAAGAATTGTCTGTCTCTGTCCCAATTTTCCCCTCGGGAGGCATGCCCTCATCCACCGGGGTTTCTTGGACAATATGTCAATCTAAACCTGAATATAAGGAATTTGATCAGGATGCCCTGGGCGGCCGTATATAACATAATGGACCCGGTAGGCAGCGGTCAGATCAAAAGACCCTGCATCCGGCCACCCCTCCTGGAAAGTGGGCCACTCCCATTCACAGAATCGCTGTAAATCAAAATCATTAACATTATAACTTTTAAATCTACTCCAGAACTTCAGTTTAATACAGTAAATTACAACCCCGGTAAGAGCAACTGATAGACAGAAATCTTTTTTTTTTTTTTTTTTTTTTTTTTAAATATATTTTATTGATTTTTCACAGAGAGGAAGGGAGAGAGATAGAGAGCTAGAAACATCGATGAGAGAGAAACATCGATCAGCTGCCTTCTGCACATCCCCCACTGGGGATATGCCCGCAACCCAGGTACATGCCCTTGACCGGAATCGAACCCGGGACCTTTCAGTCCGCAGGCCGACGCTCTATCCACTGAGCCAAACCGGTTTCGGCTAGACAGAAATCTTTATTAACTAAGTGGGCTGATTCCCTTTAACAGTGAGCAAAAGACTCTGAGAAAAAAATAATTCTCGCAGCTGCAAGAGGCTTTGAAGACTATTAAAGGGGCCAGCCCAAACGTTCAGCCAAGCGCATCAACAGAAAGCAGAATAAACCAAAGTAGCTTTTACTTTACATAGACCAGTAATGATTTACACTTTCTTAGTAGATCAGCCCAGGCTGGAGCTGTATCTAGTCCTCCTTCTCTGTAGTAATTTGGCTAGTCCCAAACAAACAAACTTTTTCCCGACCCCATGATGATCGGTGGTGAGAGACAGACAAGGGAGGGGGTGACCTGTTTTCACAGATCCTCACGCAGATGCCCACCTGGCCGAGTCCCTTGGGAGCTTAGATTCGTCGTAGCTAAGGTGCACCCGTATAAACCCCAGGCCTGGTCACCTCCACATGTGGGTGAGTCACCGTTATGCCATATGACGAATCGCGGAACCGCAGGTTGGGGCCCACTCGGACTCCGTAACCGAAGTCGTGGAGCCACACAAAGGAGAGGAGCGGGCAGGCCCCCTCCCTCCACACTCACACACTTTCACCAGACATTCACTCAGAGTTTAAACAATCCACCCAATTCCTAACAATTTCCCAATTCCTGAGGGAGCTCTATAGCTTCCCGGGAGGTGATCAAGCTCCCCTTCCACTCACTCGGAGTGGGCCTGACTGATAGGGGGTCGACGAAGATGACTGACCCTATCCCATTTGACAAAGACAAAGACAACAAAGAACAAAGGCAAAATAAATCAGCCAAATGAAACCTAAGGTTGCCCGGAACCTGCAGCTTGCTCCCTGAAGTCCTGAAAATTTTCAAAAAACATTGCAGCAGGGTGTACACAGAAGCAGACAACTTTTTGACAATAAACACCAAGACAAACAAATACCAGACAGACAAACCCTGTGCAGCCTATGGCCGCATGAACCAGGGACCCCGGCCACCGTCGTGGCCGCGGGTCAGGACCAGGAGTACCACTGCGTCCAGCCCTCCGTATAGGTCCTTCCGTGGGACGTCCCAACTCCTGTTTAACGACCGGTCCTTACCTCTCTCGAGAGTCCAGGTGGCTCGGTTTCCGAATTGATGAAAGTTTTTGGGTGGACTGGAGGCCTCCTTGGTAGTCGTAATCCACAGGTGTGGGGTATCTCGCTGAGTGCCCAGCGACAAGTGGGGGAGAGCCTCCTGCCCTAAACAAGGGGTCCCTCTCACCCCTGCCGGGGGAGAGCCTCCTGCCTTGAATAGGGGGTCCCTCTCCTCCCTGCCGGGTATCTTGCTGCGGGCCTCCAAATGTTATGGGTTGGCTTAACGAGATAGACCACCGACTCAGAATTTAAATTTAAGAGCCTTTTATTAAGCTGGACAGCTGACCACAGTGCCTATCTCCATGGAACAAAAAGTCTGCCACCGGTCTTTCTGAACCTCTGCACTGAGGTCCCTGGCTCTTTCCCTTACCTCTCTGAAATGATCGACCATAATGCTTAAAAGAGTAGTTTGAGTCTGTCCCATAATGTCCGTCCAGTGAGTCCACAAAATAAAACCAAAAAGACACAAACACAAACAACAAACGGGCCCGAAAATACAGTCTTCCAACTCCATGGAAGCAGAACCAAAACAGGCTTCCAATTCCATGGAAGCCAAACCCGAAAGCTAGACAATGGCCTTATACCAAACTAGCTAGCAGGAGCGACCTGCTTTCCGCGAGGGGCATATCCATCCCTCTGAGGGGCATATCCATCCCTCCTGGGGGGGCGGAACGTCTTCCAACTCCCCCCCGCCTGTGGTCTTTATCGGGCGCGTCCACCTAGACCCCTCAGGCAATTACAGATTCCAGAAACGAGCTCACACCGAACAGAACACACAACAAACAACAACACACCTACCGCGCGGTCAGTCAGACTCTTCGGACTGGGGGTCCCTCAATGGTCCTGGGAATCCCGGATGAGCCCCCAAAATGTTGTGCCCAGATTTCAAAGTTCCCAAGACCCCCAGGGAGCCAGTCAGTCTGATGCAAAAGCAAAGAGTCATTTATTTCAAACCTAGGTTTGGCTCCCCTGCCACACTCACCGATGCAACGGTAAGCTCCAGTGGTAAGCTCCAGTGGCCGAGAGAGAGAGAGACGCCTGATGGGACAGGGGGTTTTAAAGGGGGGTGGAGTGAGGGCAGGAGAGGGGACTGTGGGCCCCGCTGATTGGCCAGGCGCGAGTCGGTCATAGTGATGGCGTGCACTTCCCTTGATTATTATTGGTTAGTCCAGAGAAATCCTGGGTGTGGCTAGTAGCGGCTTCTTCCCGTGAGGAAGCACATGGCACCGTCCCAAAATGGAGGACCCAAGGCAAGATGGAGGGCGCAGTCCTTGTCCGGCTCCTGCCGCTGCCGCTCGAACTCGCCACAAGGCAGGATGGCCCCCCCGCACAGCACCCGCGGCTGGCCTGCGGGCAGACTGGGACTCCAGCGCGTCTGGGCGGCACAGGCCCAGCAAACGGGGTGCGGCCGGCGGAGCGGCCCAGCTCTGGAGGAGCGGCATCCGCTCGGAGCAGGCCCGGCCATGGGGCCGGTGCACTGCAGCATGGCGGCCTCCCCGAGCTAGGGCACACGCCCCACTCCGCTGCCGCCACTGCTGCACTGGGCCCGGTCCGGGGGGCAGCGGGCGGGCGGCAGCCCACGCCGGGCTCCCGCCGTGGGCTGGGGAGCCAATGCCCCCCCATGGGGCCCAGCGGCTGGCCCACGCAGGCCCCGGCCCCCCCGACCGGGCCCCAAGGGCCGCATGGACCCCGGCCCCAGCGCGGGCAAGCGGGGAGCCGACCACGGGGGAAGGGAGGGAAGAGCCAGGCGGTGAGGCCTTCCGCTCCCATGACCTCCCCCGCGGTCGGTCGCCGCCCGGCCCCACCCCTCGGCCCGCCGCCGGCCACCACGCAGCCGGTCTGGACACTCGGACGTGCTCCGGGGAGGCCGGCGGCCGCGGAGGGATCCCAGAGCCCAGCGGCCAGACTCCTCCTCCCGCACCGCCCGGAGAGGCGGGCGGCGCGCCTTTCACTGCACGCCCCCTACTAAGGACAAGCTCGCAACCTGGGTTGTGCTTTGACTGGCAATCCAATCTGTGACCTCCTGGTTCATAGGTCAATGCTCAACCACTGAGCCATGCAGGTCGGGCTAAGGTACCATCTTGATGTAACTTTCCATGTTTCTAAGGCAGAATTTTAGGCTCTTTTTTGTTGTTAATTTTTACCCAAGGTTATTTTTTCCATTGGTTTTTAGAGAGAGTAGAAGGGAGGGAGGGGATGGGCGGAAGGGAAGGAGGAGAGAGAGAGAGAGAGAGAGAGAGAGAGAGAACACATTGTTCGGGTGCCTCCCTCATACACTGGGACTGGGCTGGGGTTTAAACCTGAAACCCAGGTACATGTCCGTGACCAGGCATCTAACCTGGGACACTTCAGTGTGTGGGCCGATGCTCTAATCCAGGGGTGGGCAAACTTTTTGACTCGAGGGCCACAATGGGTTCTTAAACTGGACCGGAGGGCCAGAACAAAAGCATGGATGGAGTGTTTGTGTGAACTAATATAAATTCAAAGTAAACATCATTACATAAAAGGGTACGGTCTTTTTTTTAGTTTTATTCATTTCAAATGGGCCTTTCAAAAGAAAGGAGATGGGCGGTGGAGTTTGAATATTACTGTGTAAATAGCAGGGAGGGTGCGTAATTCCAGGTGACTCAGAATGCAGTGCAGTGTGGGAGACAATGCAGAGAAATGCACTGGGGCCAAGTTCATGAGAGAAGACACAGTTACATAGCTAAATCATGCATGAGCAAAGGCACGTTTTGGGAATTAACAAAACACATTTGAAGATATTCATTTAAAGACTGTGAACAGATTAATATCATGTATGCTATGACTCACTAAAAACTAGATGAAGTAATAAGGAGAGCTAGGAAGCATGACACTAAATCAGTGATGGCGAACCTTTTGAGCTCGGCATGTCAGCATTTTGAAAAACCCTAACTTAACTCTGGTGCCGTGTCACATATAGAAATTTTTTGATATTTGCAACCATAGTAAAACAAAGACTTACATTTTTTATATTTATTTTATATATTTAAATGCCATTTAACAAAGAAAAATCAACCAAAAAAATGAGTTAGCGTGTCACAGGTTCGCCATCACTGCACTAGATGATCTGAAAAGAAGAAAAAGAATTTGAGTTACTGTGAACAGCAGAAGGCAAGAGAATTTCATCCAGGAATAGGACACTCTGAATAAACACGACTACCTGGGAAATAAGACAAATACAAATCTTATAATTTTAAAATATGCTGATTTCTTAATGGATCCTTTAACTTTTAAGCTGCAAGCTGGCAGAGTAAGAGCCTCCGCCTCCATTTCAAGTCCTACATGGTATGATCAATGTGACAAAAACAGAGGAGAAATGCAAGACTGCCGCTCTGGAGCAGCCAAGATTCCCATGCACGACAAGCGGGCAGTACCCTTAGATTTAGGAGATACTTGGAATTACTTTATCCTTAAGATGGTGAACAAACAGACCAGATCTGTTACCTTTCCTAAGGCAACAAAGTAGGGCAGTTTCACTTACAGATTCTAATCTAGCTAATGCACTCCTCTCTGACTTTGCTCTGATTCTGAAGTATGTGTGCATGTGATAATGGTCTACGTGCCAAAATATGCCAATTTTTGTAAATATTGTCTGTGAAATTCTAAATGACCTTATTAAAATGGAAAGAGTTAGGCTTGCTCAAGAGTATTAGAATAAATAAACCTTGCCCAAAGCCTATTCTAAAACATCATTCTAGTTCTGAGAGTCTAAATATGTCATAATGGCTTCAATGTTTATTGGGGTTAGCTCAAGAAACATTCTCGTCACTCCTCAGCTTTTGACCCACCCCCACCTGCGGAGTGTCCCCTTTTAGGTTCCACCATTATAACAACTGTATAGTCTAGTAACTTCTGCTTTCCTTCCTACACAGGCTATCTTGTGTGTAAGAACTGTACTTTTTCAGCTATGCATACTCAGGAGCAGGCCAAATTCTGGCAAAGGAGAGGCTATTAGATAACATATAAATGAAAGCAAATTGGCCCTTCACTTGGTTTTGAATGTTTCCAAATGGCTCTCTGCATTTGGATGGGCTGATTGGTCCACTGGCGCAAGAGTCCATCTGAGAATTGGCAGGGATCAGTGTTGCTTGAGACCTCACTGATGGCGGTTCAAAAGGAAAACTCTATGTCCGGTTACCTACTTGTTGGCATTTGCCCTTTGACTTTTCTAGGTAAGGACTGCTCTTCTAAAAGCCTGAACAGGTCCAGATTATGACACACTGGCAACAGGGAATGTCTGAAGGGATACTTGGTCATTTGCTTTGCATCAGAGCTGTCCACAGACCTCATGGATTTGTCATGCTTCCTATGGTAAGAACACCAACTTCCACTCTGCCATGGTTACCGACAAGTGGATTTTGTAGCATCAATTTCACTAGTTGCGACAACACTGGCAACTAGAACTATCCTCTCCACTGGAGTGAACTTAATGCTTCTGACTAGACTAAGTGACTTCGTTGGGACTCATAGTGACTTGATGGCCATGAGGGCACCCCCGAATCTATCAGTTCTCTCGTAACTGCCACTGCAGTGTTTAAAGAGGGTCAGACTGGCAGCATAAGAAAACTCATGAGATGTAAGCCAGACACCTGCATTGTCCTTCAGTGGGTGATACTTACCATGTAAGCCAAATAATGAGAGTAATTGCACTCCAGGGAGTGGTTACAAACATGAACTAGCAAACTACTTTCTAATCTGTTTCTATCACGTATAAAAGACACACCCTGCTTTTGCCCACACATTTCGGTGACACACATTACTTCTCTAGCAGAGACTACCTGTTCCCCAAGTAGTGCAAAGCCAGATTCTATGTGGACTATTATACACATGTTGATATATGAATTGCTGAATTTAAATTTCTATAGGCATACTTCTTTTTTTTTTACTTTAATTTTTTTAAAAATATGTTTTATTGATTTTTTACAGAGAGGAAGGGAGAGGGACAGAGAGTTAGAAACATCGATGAGAGAGAAACATGGATCAGCTGCCTCCTGCACACTCCCCACTGGGGATGTGCCCACAACCCAGGTACATGCCCATGACTGGAATCGAACCTGGGACCCTTGAGTCTGCAGGCCGACGCTCTCTCCACTGAGCCAAACCGGTCAGGGAACTTTAATTTTTATAAGAGTTTATTTGAGCCAAACTGGCAAATATGCCAGGGAGCATATCTCAAATTCTCCTCATATTTTCATATTGATTTCAGAGAGGAAGGGAGAGGGAAGGAAAGATAGAAACAACAATGATGAGATTGATCGGCTGCCTCCTGCAAGCCCGATCAAGCCCATATCCCGGCCATGTACCCTTGACCAGAATCAAACCGGGACCCTTCAGTCTGCATGCAGGCTGATGCTCTATGCACTGAGCCAAACCAGTAGGGCCATACTTTCTTTTTCACTGAGATTATTGAAGCGGGTTACTAAAGTATGTTGGCTACCCTAGACTGGAAGATACTGCTTAACTGAATCACAGGGGGGAAAATCCTCTTACCCAGAGTTTAGCAATTTCTGTTTGTTAGGGCATTCCATCAAATTCTTTAGGAATGACTTTTAAAAATTATAAAAAATATGTTTGCAGAATAAAGTAAAGAATATGGCATAAGTTTAAAAATAACCAATAATCTTACCATCCTGAGATGGTCACTTGCTCATATTTTGATCTAGCAAGTTTTCTATGACCAAGCTGCAGTTACTTTTTTAATATATTTTTTATTGATTTTTACAGAGTGGAAGGGAGAGGGATAGAGAGTTAGAAACATTGATAAGAGAGAAATATCAACCAACTGCCTCCTGCACAACCCCTACTGGGGATCGAGTCTGCAACCAAGATACATGCCCTTGATCAGAATTGAACCTGGCACCCTTCAGTCCGCGGGCCAATGCTCTACTCACTGAGCCAAACTGGTTAGGGCTAAGCTGCACTTCTTATAGGAACTGATACCTAGAGGCCAGGTATCTATAAATCAATAAAATATATTTTTTATAAATCAGTTGCTGAGTAAAACATAATCAGAAAGCAGAGAAAAACAGGAAGAGCTGATGACATTAATAAAAATTGTCATCCTCAAAATTGTAATGATAATAAAAAGGCATAAAATCATAAAGCTTGTGTGCCTTTAGAAACCATTAGTGTAATATTTTACTCTGTGGATAAGACCCTGAGAAGGTGACCAGCTGAGAGAAGGCACAGCCAAGAATTAGAATTTAGGAGTCAAGGCTTTTGGCATAGTCTCCCTGTTCTCACAATGCTTTTAACTGATTGGATTTAATGATTGATAAACTTGGCTTTGGAATGAACATTATTGTATGAGATGGGAAGAATAATAAAATGGGTAGTGACTCCTAATGGGTATAGAACTTCTTTGTGGGGTGATGAAAATGTTCTAAAATGGATTGTGGTGGTGACTGCACAACTCTGAATATACTAAAGACTACTGAACTGTATACTTTCCATGGGCAAATTATATGTATGAATTATATCTCAGTAAATCTGGTAGCAAAAATGTATGAGACACAGGAAAATTTAAAGATTGACAGGGTAGATGATACTAGAGATTCATTAAGTTGTATACTTTAAATGAGCTAACTGTATGGTATTTGAATTATATCTCAGTAAATCTGGTAGCAAAAATAAACATTTAAGGAGATCTAACATGATATGATAGATGAATGTTTTTTAGAATTATTTTTAGGTGAGATAGTGGTATTGAGGTTATATTTATAAAAATCTTTACTAGTAACTTAGAAATACTATATTTATGGGTGACATAAAAATTACTTTCTTGACCTTGAAGTATGTGGGGGCCCTGTCCAGATGTTCAAGACCAATGTGAGTGTGGGAAGCCCGTCAGTCAGTGGGATGTTCAAGGCCAATTTGCCCCATGCAGATGCAGAAGCAAGGACACAGCAGTCTTCCTGCACACACTGCACAGGTGCACCTTTCTACAACCCAAATGCTGGCACCACTGTTTGGCAAGAAGCCTCTGTTGTCCGAGTTCGTATAAAGACGTGCTGTTGACCGGCCGCTTGCTGGACTGCTTTATTAGCGGCTATGTGGGCTCCTGTTTGCTGCGGCTGCTTTGAAGAACTGTTTTGTCTGATGGCTCCTTGTTAGCAATGGCTACTTGACCTACAATAAAGTTTCTCCTATATGTCTACGGCTTCTCATACCTTCTCCATCTAATACCCGGTCTCCAAGGACCAGTGCTCCCACAAAGTATCACCCCACTTTACTGCTCCCCTAATCTTAAAACTAAATTCCTCCTTCAAATTACCTATCTTCCCTTTCTCCAGTTCTGTTTCTACCCTTCTTTTTTAAAAAAAATCTATTTTATTGATTTTTTTACAGAGAGGAAGGGAGAGGGTTAGAAACATTGATGAGAGAGAAAAATCGATCAGCTGCCTCCTGCACACCCCCCACTGGGGATGTGCCTGCAACCAAGGTACATGCCCTTGACTGGAATCGAACCTGGGACCTTTCAGTCTGCAGGCGGACGCTCTATCCACTGAGCCAAACCAGTCAGGCTCTACCCTTTTTTCTGAAGCTGTTCCCATCAGGCTTTCCTCCTCACTACTCCAATGTGAGAGCCAAAGGTCAGTATAGCCTCTTGGCAATTGACTTGGTTGCTCGTCCTGATTTCCTTCCATGGCTTCCTCGTATTTCAGTGGCTGCCGTCTCCTTTGGTTTCATAACCATCTCAATCCCTGAAATGCTTGAGTTCTCCAAGGATCCTCAGATAACTTTTATGTCTCCCAGATTTACAGATTCAGCTTGTACCTTTATTCTGAACTTGATTCATATATCCTTCCTGATATTTCCACGTTAATAGGCGTTTCAAACTTAACATCTCCAAAATTAATCTATTCCCATTTTAGTAAATGGCAACTCCATTCTTCAAGTGGCTCAGGCATCTAACTCTTCTTTTTCGCACACCCTTCATGCATTAATCAATCAAATCTTGTGTATCATTTGGATATATCCAGATATCTCACCCCTCCAATGCTTGCACTTTGCCCAAGCCACCTACCAGTCTCTCACTTGGTCTACAGCAGCATCCTGTCCCCACCCCTGATCCCTTACAATCTATTCTCAAACAAAAGCTAAAGTGATTCTTTTCTTTTTATTGCTTTCAGAGAGGAAGAGGGAGAGAGAGAAACATCAATGATGAGAGAGAACCACTGATTAGCTGCCTCCTGCACAACCCCTATTGGGGATCGAACCCTTGACAGGAATGGAACATGGGACCCTTCAGTCCGCAGGCCTGTGCTCTATCCACGGAGCCAAATTTGCTATGACCTTAAGTGATTTTTTTATTTAATAAAAGTGATTCTTTAAAAGGCTTCCTCTCACAATGTCCTAGTCCCTATACAACTTGGCATCCTGTTACCTATGACCTCATTTCCTCCTTTTCCTCTCCATGCTCTGCTGTCACCCTGGCCTCTTTTCTGTTCTTAGAATGTAGTAGACATCCCCCTGCCTCAGAATAATTTGTGCACTTTCCATTCTTCCTACCTGGAATGCTTTTCCCAAATAAAGAACATTGCTTGTTCCCTCGCTTCCTTCAGATCTTTGCTAAGTTTTCTTCTCAGTGAGCCTCCCTCCCCTCTTGCAGCAATTAAACAGAAATCGTTCCTCAGCATTCTCCATTACTGCCTCACTGCTTCATTTTTCCCACAATACTGACCCTACCCGATATATATTTTATTATTTTTCTATCTCTTCTAAGAACAGCAATTTTTCCCCTGCTTTGCCAAGTGTCTGGCACACAATCTTCTCGAGTGTATGAATGCTGTTCATAATGCAGTTTAAACAGCACTCGCTTCATGTACTCCCGAGGAAGATGACACTGACTGCTATCTATCTTTGCAAGGGAGCCCACAGCAGAGGGAAGTCCAGGGGTCAGCTTTCAGCGGCAGTCCTGGTACCAATCAGCCATATGACATTGGGTGAGTAATTTCCCTTTCTGGCCCTCAATTTCCTCACCTGCCAAAGGAAATTATTGCTTTAAATGATCTCACAGGATGTTTGAGAATGCAAAATGAAAGATGAAGTGTTAACTAGAAAGTGGTGTTTTTATATTACCTACAAAGATATACTTATCTGACATTTTGTATTTTTTTAAAGGCAATAAACATACCTGGAGTTAACTCCCATCCTCGTTTGGGGGCCTCACAGGTGCAGTTTTGGTGTCTGAGCTCTTATACATGCCAGTCATTTGACAGGGAAAGCTCTTGATGCCAGCCTACCCTTTCTTCTGGGAACATTCCCTCTTGGCGTGTGAATACTTTCTCTCAACATTCTTGTCCAAACTAGTGAGTGGTCAGTGGCCATGGTGCTGGGCTCCCATGGGAGTTTTGTTTCAAAATTACTTGTGGGTATGTGGTCCGTTAGCCTCCTCAGCCCATCTGTAAGCCCAAAACCTAATTTTTGCACCTACAAATGTGGTAAATAACAACTGGCTCACATTTACTAGTATCTTTTTTTTTTTTACTAGTATCTTGATGTTTAATGATATATCAATAATTTATCCAAAGTAGTACTCAATGTATGGCATACCTCAAAACCTCCAAAATGCTTTACATACGGGAGTGTGTGAAGCTTCCAGTTCCTAAGTTTTTCACCACGCTCTTACCCCAAGCGAAGGACCTGAAACTGTATAGGGTTCTCCCCTTGGTTTCAAAATGTTCCCCATCCTACTGAGAGCAGAGTTATGCACTGCCCCGACCACAGCGGCACCATTCACAACAGCCAAAGGGAGCCAGGGACCCAAGTGTCCACCATGGCAAACAGTGGGACATTGTTCCGTCTTAAAAGTACGGACATTCTGACACATGCTGCAACATGCGTGAACATTAAAGACGCTACGTTAGGTGAAATAAGCCAGTCACATGCAAAAACGCCCCAATAGGTTTGTGGGGTTCCACTTACACGAGGCACCCGAGTAGTCCCATTTACAGAAAGAAAGTAGGAGGGTGGTCGCAGGAGCTGGGGAACGGGGCCTCGGCACAGAATTCATTTTATGGGAGGAAGAGTTCAGGGGATGCTGCATCCCACGGCGAGTGTCCTGACCTCCACTGTGCACTCAGAAATGGTTAAGACGGTCCGTTTTATGCTGCTGACCACATCCCGCATTCCATTCATCACACCCTCCTTCCCCCCGTCCCGTGCGCGCTCTGCTCTCACTTCACTCCCAGCGCAACACGCACTCGGGGCCCCCGCCCGGCGGCGCCTCTGCCCCGGAGCGCTTTCCCCATCGCCCGCCCGTTTTCACAGGGCTGCTCGCGCTTTCGCCCTGGAGATGTCACCTCTTCCAGGTCCCAGGAGCCCCATGTCACCCTATTCCTGCGGCCCACGGTGCTCGCTGCCGCACTGCAGAGGGGCCCACACAGGGCTCTACTGTTTGAGCCGTCTCCCCAGCCCGACGTGTGCGCCCGTCCTCCCGCGCCCCTCCCCAACCGGACACAAACCCCAGCACGGCGTGCGGCGCAAAGAGCTGCCTGGGAGCACGCAACGCACAGGACTCCGCCATGCGCTGGCGATGGAGGGAGCCAACTCGGACCGAGGGGTTTCCGCGAGGCAGTGTTGGGGTCGACACGAAGCTGACAATGTCGGTACCGGCGAGCGCCGGCTCCTGCGCGGCAAGCCCTAGGTGCAGCCTCAAAACGCGCCCTTTTGGCTCCGCAGCACTGTCCTAGAGGGGAACGCGAGGGGGGCAGCGCGGCGTGGAGACGCTCGTCCCACCCAACAGGCTCCGCTCCAAACAGGTCAAAGAACCGTTAAAAAGTGTGCTTCCGGCGCAAGTGCCGCCCCTACTCCAGAAAGGAAGGAGAAGGGACGCGGTACGGAAAGTCGCAGGGCCCGCGGGCGGGGGAGCGCGCAACCCCGAAGGGAAAGGCCGGCTCCTTCAGGGCCAGACGCCGGCCCGAGGCGGATCCTCCTGGGCTCTGCGCACCGCACGGCCTGCTCTCCGAGGCACTGCCGCCTGGCCGCTTAGACCAGACCCTCCTGGTTTAGCCTAGTTTTGCCGCCAGTTCCCCGGGAGCCCACCTGCACCCTGGCCACGATTCCTTAGGGAACCTGCCCCCTACGGGTCCCCGTCAGGGTCAGCCGACGTGCTCCGAGGGCGAAAGCTCGCGGAATTCCAGCTTCCACGTCCGGCGTCGCCAGGCCTGCGCCTGCGCGGGGCGTGACCATAGAGATGCAGCCGCCTCTCTGGCATCAGTTTACATTCTCTATGGTCCCGCTGGGTCGGTGGCGGTAAGGAGAAAAAGGGAGAGCGCAGTGCGCAGGCGCTCTCGGCTTTTTTTTTTTTTTTAATTTTTTTATTTAATCCCAGCACCAAGCACTTAACCTCATTAGGGTGGAGGAGAAGGCGGCGGCGATCTGGTAAGGCAGCGGCAACTCAGCGAATAATGCGGCTGCAAGTGTGCGGTGAGGGCGAGGGGAGGTAGAGCCCAGCCCGCCCAGGCCCCCGCGCCTCCCCCCTGTGGAGGGCGCCGGGACGGGGTGAGGGCGATGTCCAGCCTAGTCATCGGTTCTTGGGTGCACTTTGGGGGGAGGGGGCGGCCCGAGGTGGGAGCCGGCGTGGAGCGGGATGGGAGGGGTGTTTTTCCAACCCGTGGTTCGCCGGTCCCAGGCTGCTTTGCAGAGGCTGGGGGGAGGGTGCCGGCTGTGAGGTCAGCTTGCTTTGTGTGCCCCTTTCTCCTTTCCTCTCCCAGACCCCACCCCTGACCAGACTCAGCCCGGCCGGTGGGAGAAGCCAGCGAACCCCAATCGCATTGAGAAAGACCCCCCCGGAATCGCACGGGGAGGGGGCAAGGGAGAGAAACCCACCACAGCTAATCGGCGAGTGATGGGTGTGGAGAGATCCAGAGGAAAGGGGTGCCGGGGAGGCGGGCGGCGGGGCTCCCGGCCCGGCCAGACAAAAGCTGAGCTGGCGGCGGGCGGGATGCGGGGTCCCCTGGATCCCTGGGGCGCGGGGAGCTTTCGGGAGCTGGGCAGGCGAGTGCTGAGTGAAGCCCGTGCAGCCTCCTCTACTTGCCTTTGTTGTTCATGTTGGCAGAGGCGCCCTGCCGAGGAGTGTGCGATCTTGCCCCTTAGCCTGGCTGGGTACAACGGAGCTAATCGAATTGTGCTTTCCATGTTCTGAGCCGCTCCGCTGGGTATGGGGTTTTCTAGCTTCGAACTTATTACATAACTAGTGGCCCGGTGCACGAAATTCGTGCACAGGAGTGGGGGGGGGGGAGTGTCCCTCAGCCCGGCCTCCGCCCTCTCCAATTTGGGACCTCCCTGGGAATAACCCGCAGAGGACATCCCTCTCATAATCTAGAACCGCTGTCTCCTAACCGCTTACCTGCCTGCCTGCCTGATTGCCCCTAACTGCTTCTGCCTGCCAACCTGATCATCCCTAATTGCTCCCCTGCTGGCTTGATTGCCCCTAACCATCTCTGCGTCAGCCCTACACCCGGGACCCAGGATTCCCTCTTCCAGCCGACCACAGGCACCTGGGACCTGGGCTTCCCTCCCAGTGGTCAGCCATAGGCACATGGAACCCAGGCCGGCTTTGCCCATGCCGGTTGCAGCTGCAGGGGATGGTGGGCAGGTGGCTTTGCCCGAGCTGCAGCCGCAGGTGCTGGCACCTGGGACCACAGGGTGGGCTGCTTCTCCATCTCCCAGGCCACAGCCAGCTGCAGGCACTGGTGCCCGGGACTGCTGGCAGGTGGCTGTGCCAGGCCCGGCTTTGTCAGGAAGGATGTTCGGATGGTTGTCCAGAAGAAGTGCAGTCTAATTAGCATATTACCCTTTTATTAGAATAGATCATGGTGTGTGGTTTTTGTTTTTTTTTTTGGCCATCATTAACCATAGTAACTATTGCTTATGTATTAAAGTTCTATTCCTGCTAAGTCTAGAAGCAGCCTCAAAATCCTTCTCACCATTCATCTTAAGTCTGATGCTCAGTTGATCAGAATTAATACCTGAGGTGAAGCCTCTTACTGCAGATGTATCCCAGAATGTGTGGCATCCTCTCTGCTTTATGATCCAGCTAATAATTGCCTCGATCATGCTGATTGAGGTCATTTTCCCCTTTTCAGTTTCTAGTAGATTACCGTCTACTGCCTAGGAAGTAAAATTGACTGTCTCCATGTAGATCGCAAAATAAGGCATTTTTCTCATCGATGAAATTTCCTTCTTTCAGCATGAGTAATTTTGTCAACAACATTTTGAGGCAGTAACAGTTTGTAACAAATTGAATTATTGTTTCAGGTACTGTGCTGTGTCATACACAGATTTCATTTTATCTTTGCAACAACTCTATACAGTAGGTACTATAATGACAGAAGAGAACACTGAGGTATAGAGAGATCAGGTAACTTGACCAGTAAAACCTGAAAGTGGCTGAGTCTCATTTCAAATCCATGAGCCATGCCATTTAACCATTACACTCCACTCAGTATTGTGCTAGGGCAGTGATGGCGAACGTATGACACGCGTGTCAGAGGTGACACGCAAACTCATTTTTTTGGTTGATTTTTCTTTGTTAAATGGCATTTAAATATATAAAATAAATATCAAAAATATGTCTTTGTTTTACTATGGTTGCAAATATCAAAAAATTTCTATATGTGACATGCCACCAGAGTTAAGTTAGGGTTTTTCAAAATGCTGACACGCCGAGCTCAAAAGGTTCGCCATCACTGTGCTAGAGCGTGCTCTTACTGGCTCACAAATTTTCAGGGATTTTGTAAGCTGGTTGTTAAACGTGTTCATTATTAAAAATTAAATTATATAATCTTAAAAGTGAATAAATTACATTAAAACCAAAGGTAATACATACTCTAAATTCATCACTTCTCAATTATTTACTACAACTGTTCTGACTCTTGACATTTATTTATATCTTTTGGGTCTTTCTGGTAGAATATAATAGTGTATTACTGCATGTTTCTCCTCAGCTCTGCATTTAGTGGCATCACACTAGCAGCTGAAATCAGCCATGGATGGAGAATTTATGCCACAGAAATTGGCCGATAGTATATGTCAGAGTTTTGTTTTCTTTGGTTGAGAGCCAGTTGTTAAACGTTTATCGGCACAACACTGACCGCATTGGTGGTGGTGGTCTTGTCAGAATGTGTTATATTAATGCAGATGAAAATCTATTTAAATAGACTTGATGTAGATATTTTCAAAGATGGAAGAATTGTCCCTGTCAACTATTTTAGTTGATTCATATCTTCACTAATTGTCATCATTGCAGTTTTCAGTCCCCATATGGATTGCTGGATGTAATAGGTCATGCCCTGTCCCTGTCCCCTCCCTTTGTAGCCTTTGTTGCCTTAAGGACTCTAGTTTTCCATTTATATGTTTAAGTACCAACCTTACAGGCTTAAAAATGTAAGCTTTTAACACTGCTCTCTCTGTTCCGTATCCTTCAGATGAAAAGTGGAGTTGGGTTGCGGCGCAGGAGAGAAATTCAGAAGGGGAATATTGGAGTAATGACTGCAGTAGGAGAAGAGGGAACCCATTTCCCTGGACCACAGGGGTGGCAGCTTCTCCGGGTGGCTGCAGCCTGGGACCTCGGGGCGGGTGGCTTGTCTGGCGCCTGGATCGCAGCCAGCTGCAGGCGCTGGCGCCTGGACCACAGGTGGGCGGCTTCTCCGTGTCCCCTGTGATGCAGTGTGGGCAGCTTCTCTGGCCGGCTGCGGCCTGGGATCACCGGGCAGGCGGCTTCTTCGTCTCCGAGGCTGCAGCCACCCTCAGGCGCTGGAACCCAGCTTCTCAGTCTTTCCGAGGACAGGGGGAGGGCAGAGGTGGGGCAGGCAGCTTCTCCAGCCGGCTGCGGCCTGGGATCACCGGGCAGGCGGCTTCTTCATCTCCTGGGTGGAAGCCAGCCTCAGGCGCTGGAGCCGGACTTCTGTCTCCCCTGACTTCTGCGTCTCCAACAGGCCTGGAGCGGCCAGAGCTGGGATGCTTGCATGGTAGCCGTGGCTGCGACGCAAGTATCCCGGCTCCAGCCTCCGCCATCTTTGTTGGGTTAATGTGCATATCACTCTAGATTGGCTGGTGGGCGTGGCTTAGCATAGCAGAGGGATGGCTAATTTGCATGTTTGTCTATTATTATATGTCTATTATTTTTTTTAAAAAATTTTTTTTAAAAATATATTTTATTGATTTTTTTACAGAGAGGAAGGGAGAGAGATAGAGAGTTAGAAACATCAATGAGAGAGAAACATCGATCAGCTGCCTCTTGCACATCTCCCACTGGGGATGTGCCCGCAACCCAGGTACATGCCCTTGACCGGAATCGAACCTGGGACCTTTCAGTCCGCAGGCCGACGCTCTATCCACTGAGCCAAGCCGGTTTCGGCATATATGTCTATTATTGTATAGGATGTTTTAAAAACAATTATGCTTGTTTCTAAAATTTAAAAAAAAAAGTTAGGTGGAGCCTTGAAAGCATGTTTTGTTGCGTCTGGACCAGTTTCTGTCTTGGGGTTCGTTCATGAATACGGACCGATCGCAGAACCCGTGAGCTCTTTGATCGCGATCCTTTAATTGTGGATGTGGCAGTGAGCGCTGCAGACCTAGTTCTTCGGGAGGCAGTGATGCAGAAACGTCGGGGGAGAAGTAGTTGCATGCTGCCATGTACCTTGCACTGAATGCGGGTGCCTTGGTCTGCTATAAATTCTGGCTTTAAAAGTTGCTTCTATTCCTGTTAGTTGCCACATACACTGAGCACTCACTATGAAGCCTCCTGGACAGTGGGCTCCTTCTGGAGGAGTGGGAGAATAGTAACATTGATGCACGCAGACCATATAAACAACAAAAATAACACCATGATGTCCCAGTGTGACTCCATATTATTTATCTCCTCTATTTGCTAAGAAGGATTTAAATTTTGGTGTGCTGTTTGCTTATTCATCTTTGTAAACTTAGGTAAGTTTCTCTTTTTAGCAACTGTTACTCAAATCTCCCTTTCCGTAATTCATGGTTTATTAGCTAACCTATAGCTCTGTTTTAGATTTTTAAAGTTACACTTTTTATTGAGGAGTTTTCAGCCATAGCTTTATATTTTCTTAACTAAGTCAGAAATCTTTTGAAGAGACTGTTGGTGGTGGAGGTGTCAAAAACTATCACCATATAATCTTAGTGGTAAATAAAGAAAAGGCCTTTTGCTAAACTGACATTTTAGTGTTAGAAGTGAAAACCAGATCTCCTAGTGTGTCAGGATTTTGGCCACAGACTCACCTTTATGTAAAAGGGATAAGCATTTTTTTTGGACTAATAGGAAACAAAAATTTGAAACGTGGCGTGTGCTTCCGTAACCACTGTGATAGAACCTCGGGCAGTTCAGATGATGGGAACTTGCTTTTTATAGAGCAAGATTTCAGACCCTTAAAATAGTTTGACAGGGATGTTGAGAAATGATTGGCTAGAAGAACATTAAGTTTATTGTTCAAATGTGATATATTTTCTTCACTGGTTTTTGATTTAGATATTTTGCTTCAGTCTTTTGTTAATTCTATTTCCTTAAGTGGCAGTCTCATGATTTATAAGTTGGGTAAGATAGTTTATTGGATCAGATACTTAAATTTGTTTTTTTGAGACTCCATATAGTCTTAATAGTCTTCTACTTAAAGTCATAGTTTTTAGATTATTCCATAATACATTTTATTTTGTAGTACTATTAGTAAATATTATAACCATTGAAGGGATTATAACTATTACACTTAGAGCTGAATTATTAAAACTGTCAGTTTATTTTAATAACTGCAAGTCGTTGTCATATTGAATAGTGGAAAGAGTAGACAATAGCAAAAAATAACAAATGTTTAAAAACAATCATCTAAAAGATTTCCTAGAAAATAAGAGAAGGATCATTAGTCTTAAACAAGAAGCTAAATTAAGAAGAAATCATTGCCTAGCCGGCGTGGCTCAGGCTATGAACCAGGAGGTCACGGTTCGATTCCGGTCAGGGCACGTGCCTGGGTTTCCGGCTCCATCCCTAATTGGGGTTGTGCAGGAGGCAGCCAATCAATGATTCTCTCTCATCATTGATGTTTCTATCAAAGAAGAAATCATTGATGAAGTAGTTTTTGGTTTGTAAAATAAATTTAAGAAATTAATCGACCTTTTTTTTTGTACCAGTGCAATCAGGGTAAAACATGTATGTGTTTGACTAACTGATTGTGTCAGCACCAGAATTTAGTGATTGTTTTACTACCCTCGGGCTACTCTTCTTTTTTTTAGCTTCGATAACTGAAAGTTTACTCCTTACCACGCTGATACAAATTTGTGCTGTTCATTTTTTTTGAAAGGGCTCTATATTTTTACACCATGCTTAATTATTGTTTCCCTATGCATTCTCTCTTGGCATTGCATTGGTCAGAATATAAATCCAAAACTGATAAAAGATTCCTGGGTCCGTGTAGCAATTTTTGGTCAATTTTATTATGAAATTTTCAAACCTCTCTAGTTGCAGTACTTCTACTCAGCCAGCTTTCCCGTGGTTCTGGATGACAGTTGTTTTGTATTTTAGTTGTAATTTTGATGTGGTTGTGGGAGGCGGTTACCTATGCCGCCACCTTGGTTCTGCTCTATGCTCAGACATTACGGCCATAGGGAATGCTCTCCTCCCCAGGTTCTGTGGCGGTCCTCAGATCCGATGGCAGTTCCAGTCTACGTCTCCTTATGGTTCTCTGAAGACCTAGCTCAAATGGCGGCCTTTCTTCCTCTACATTTTTGTTGACTTTCTTCCTGCCTCTTGCCTGGAAGTCTCCACTTCTTGCTGTTTCCTATTGTGTGTATTCATTACGTGCCTCCTTGGAAGATCACGCCTGTGCATTTACTCTTGTCTAGATCCTTGAGGGCCCTGCAAGTTTGTAGAACACTTAGTGGTAGCCTCTGTTGCTTACTCCTGGGACATGTGTAACTGCAGAATGTATGAAAGAATAAATCAACATGTCATTACTTAGAATTGTAGAATTTGAGCCTTGGAAAAGTTCTTAGAGTGCAACCCCCAGTCGAATATCCTACCTTCTGTTTACTGTAGTCTAATCTTCGGCCTCAAACTGCAGGCATACTTCACTGTTCCTGGACAGGTCTGGTTGCTAGAAAGGTATTTTAGACTGTACCACAACCTCCCCCTGCCCTGCTGATTTTAGTTATACCCTGTGCAGCAACATGAGCTAAGTCTGCTGCTTCGCCTGTAGTAGCCTTCTTGTTTCCTAGGACAGTCATCAGGCCTTTTCTAGGTTTATTGATGAATTCATCTATTAAACCTTTCTTTCGTTAGGCACCAGGTACCATGAGGGTACAGTTGAAGACATACATGGTCCTCACACTTCAGGGGCTCACAATGTAGGGGCTGAGAAATGAAATGGTATGAATTGATGCCGGTTATGCTGGAAGTGTGTAAATCCTTCCTGGTTTAATATGATTTCAGCATGCTTTCTTTAGACAACTCTGGTTTTGCCAGTGTCCTTTATATGTGTTTAAAATAAAACCATTTGATATTGTGACTTGAGCAGCATCCACAACTATTGTCTTAGGTTAGGAAACTGTATCAGTGATTTCAAACTTCATTATGCATTTGGTTCTGCCGCTATACTAGCTCTGTGACGTTATGACGTTAAATCATCTCTGTATTTTAATGTTTTCGTCTATAAAATGAGGGTGAAAGGAGGATGGTGGTAATAGTAGTGCTTACTTATAGGGCTGTTGTAAGGATTAAATGAGATAATATATGTAAAGTGCTGAGAATAGTGGCTGGCATACAATGAATGTATTAATATATAACATGTACAGTTAATATTAATAATAATGTAGGACTAGTAGCAGTAATCAAATCACCAGACTCAATGGGGAGCTTGTTAAAATATAAATGGCCAGGCCTTATTTATTTACTAGAGACCTGATGCACGAAATTCGTGCAAGAGTAGGTTCTCGCAGCCCCTGCTTTGTCCTCATAGCCCTGGCTTTGTCTGGACAGTTGTCCGGACACTCGTTCTGCTGTTTGGTCAATTTGCATATTACGCTTTTATTGTTATAGATTATTATAGAATACCTGTCTACCTAGAGATTTGGTCAGAAAGTCTGAGTGGAGACTGGGCAGCCACAGTTTTACCACTCCCCAGGTGATTCTTAAAATCCCCCAAATTTGAGAATCCTGCTCTCCATATTAATATTGTCAGTGATTGCATTGGCTTTTACAAATTTAAAAACTTACCAGGTAATAGGAGAATAGGTTTTCCTAAAAGGTTCAAACAGAGCAGATAAAGTGAAATGCATGGCCCTGGGTCCCAGGCCCCTTGGGAAGCATTATCCACTTAGTATCAGTTTGGAACTTATTCTTCTAAACACTTACCCTTTTTTGTAGCTACATATATATGAATATCTTCATAATAATGGGCAGATTTAACGGTAAAAGGTTTTTTTAAATAACTTACATTCATGATGTTGTTTGCTTCCTTACCAGTCCTGGGACGTAGGTAGGGAGATATTCTGTCAATTTACAGATGAGAAACCAAGTTAAATCCAGTACATTATAGAGCCAGATGAGAACTGGGCCTTCTGTTTCTCAGCTTAATGTTCTTTTCGTGTGCGCTGTCTCTTAGCTACATCATTTTGTTGGCTTATATTGAAGTTATAGTTCATGAAGCCTTATGATCTTTTGCCATGTAAATAGTTGCCAAACCAGATCTCCTATCTTTTAGTTTGTTTATACTTGCTTTTTAAAAAATGTACATTCAAGGTTTAGTAGTTACATATATCTGTTAAGATTTATCTTTTTGTGGAAAAAAAATCTAGAACTGGCATGGCATATTTCGGTGAGGTTATCTTAATTCAGGATAGCTGAGGTCAATGAATGTACTTTCAACCTGCTTCTGTAACTGTTGTTCATCTAACTTGCCAAGCAGGATCAGTAAAATTTATTTATAGTCTTATTAGAATAATATAGCAATAATACAGAAAGTGCAGAGACCAGAGGAAGAAAACCCACATGAAACCATTCTAACACAGCTGTTATTTGTTAATGTATCATCCTTTGAGGCTCTCCACATGTCCATACTTTGTAGAAAGTAATTTTAGGTGTTGCATGTTTTATGAATAGTTTCTGTGTAATGACATAGTATGCATCATTTTAATGCTTAATAGTTTTGTCATATTTAATTAATATGGCAAATTTGGTAAACAGGGATCCTTGACATGCAACTATCTTTTATTTTTTTGTATTACATATACTACAACAGTGACTATTTTTTGAATATAGTTTGTTTCTTTTGTGTTGTTTTAGGATAAATTCAAAGTGAGATTATTGGATGACTTTTATGCACATTGCCTGACTCAAAAGTTGTACCAGTTAATAGTTTTCCTAGCAATCTAAGGACATACCAGTTTCACAAAATTTTTACCAACTTCTGGTAATATAATTTAAGTATATTTTTTGTTATTGTGAGGAGTGTAGAATGTACATTATTTTTATTTTTCATGTCTTAGTGTGTATTTATTTTTAAAAAGAATAAGCAATAATGACAGACTTTTATATGAACCCACTATATGCAGTTTTTTAAAAAATATATATTTTATTGATTTTTTACAGAGAGGAAGGGAGAGGGAAAGAGAGTTAGAAACATCGATGAGAGAGAAACATGGACCAGCTGCCTCCTGCACACTCCCTACTGGGGATGTGTCCGCAACCCAGGTACATGCCCTTGACCGGAATCGAACCTGGGACCCTTGAGTCCGAAGGCCGACGCTCTGTCCACTGAGCCAAACCGGTTAGGGCCCCACTATATGCAGTTTTTATCGGATGTTCTGTGCAGGTGTCCTCTCGCCATCCTTGGTTTCCGTTCCTGTCCTGCATTGCTAGGTAGGTGTGGAGGAAACGGCACCTCTTGCTTTGGGTGGCAGACTGTTCTAGTTGTCAGTATCAGAATGTAATCTAACATTTTTGTGGCCTACCTTCAAGTGTTTCTACAGTTATGCCCAAGGCCCTACCCGAAATACAGGTTTGGGCAAAAGTAGGTTTACAGCTGTGAGTTAGTGAAACGCTGTATTATTTATTAATTATTGTATTATTTTCCATATGAACAACTATAACCTACTTTTATCCTATCCTGTATTTAGTAATCAGAATGTCGTGGTGGAGGTGAGGCATCTGCTTTTTTAAGTTTCCCAGGTGATTCTGAGGCCATTCGAACTTGAGTGCTGCCGCAGGCCCACCTTCTAGCTAATTTCTGCTCAGTTTCTTCAGTGCCTGTGAGTAGAGGCAGACTCCTACGAAGGGCGGCTCAGACGTGCTAACAGAGGCCTGTTGTATAGAGAATGAATGGCAGAGTGGTGCCCTTCCTAATGTAGAGTAGCTGGTTCATTCTAGGAACAATAAGCCAGTCTTTCCAAGAGTAGTTGAACTGTATAAAAACAGCTCCTTCTCCTTAGGCTGTGGCTGTTGTTTTATTGACATTCTCATAAGTCCTCAGCTCTTCAGTGTTAGGGTGGCACATAGACCTATTACAACAGCAGTAGCCACCATAGACTGAACACCCAGCATTTGCTAGGCACTAGCCTGGGTGCTATAGGTACACTTTATATATATATGGAGAGAGAGAGAGAGAGAGAGAGAGAGAGAGAGAGAGAGAGAGAGAGAGAGAGAGAGAGAATATGATCGATTTCAGAGAGGGAGAGAGAGATAGAAACATCAGTGATGAGAGACAGTCATTGATCAGCTGCCTCCTGCACACCCCCTACTGGAGATTGAGCCCACAATCTGGGCATGTGCCCTGACCAGGACTTGAACTGTGACTTCCTGGTTTGTAGGTCGATGTTCAACTACTGAGCTACACCAGCCGGGCTATAGATATACTTTGCCAATTCTTTTAGCAACATTTAAAGGCAGATACTATTTTATTTTTTTAACTAGAGGTTTGGTGCACCGGTGGGGTCCCTCGGCCTGGTCTGTGCCCCCTCGCAATCTGGGATCCCTCCGGGGATGTTGGACTGCGGGTTTCGGCCCAATCCCCACAGCCAGGCCGAGGGACCCCACCGATGCATGGGCCTCTAGTATGCATATAAGATCTTTGTTTTATCTCTTCCAGCCCTCCCCCCTCCCCCCTTCCCTCTGAGATTCATCAGTCTGGTCCATGTTTCCATGCCTGTGCGTTGAGCGTCTGCACCCTGGTGGTCAGTGCGCATCATAGCTACTGGTCGAGTGGTTGAACCATCGCTTAGGCTTTTATATATATAGATGAGGGGAAGCTGAGGCTTAGAGAAGTTGAGTAATTTGGTCATGATCACACAGCAGCAAAGTAGCAGAGTTCGGCTCTCGGACTCTTCCTTTTCCTTTTCATTTATTTCTGTTCTTCCCCAGCATGAAAGGTCAGTGGGCTGCCTTGGGAGAAAATGCTCCCAGCATCCAGCAGCAGCTGGAGATGCCTCCTCGTTTGTTGGGAAGAACATGGAGATGCATGTTTCTCACTAGGGTTTCCATAAAGGGGGTAGATCAGGTATCTACAGACATTTTTAGACTTAAGTCCCTGATTGAAATCTATCCTTGGACAGTCCAAATCACTAAAGACCTATATAAGCTTTTTTTTTTTTTTTTTTTTTTTTTTTAACACATTGGGCACCAGTAGTTTTATTGCTAGCTTTACCCAGTGGTCACATAAGTTTCTATTGAACAAGTACAAAAAACGTTTTACAAAGTATCATACTTTAAAAAGATACTAGCTTGTAAGAACATGTAATAAATAACTTCAAAATGCAATGGGTATTTAATTTTAAGGCTTGCCTTTAACATTTATGTCAAACACTGTGTAATATGAAAACACAAGAATGCTTGTGATCTGCCCACAAGGTGTGATTTTAAGATTTTATTGTAAAATATAACAATGTGCAATTTAAGCCATATTTAAGTATATAATTCAGTAGAATGAAGTACATTCACACTGTTGTGCAACCATCACCACAGTCTAAATCTTTTCCATCACTCCAAACAGAAATGTAACTATTAAGCAATAAATCCCCATTCCTTCCTCTCCTGCAGCCCCTGGTAACTTCTGATCTTCTTTCTGTCTCCGAATTGGCCGATTCTACATATTTAATATAAGTGGGATCATATAATATTTGTCCTTTTGCCACTGGTTTATTCCACTTAGCATATTTTCAAGGTTCATTTATGTTGTAGCATGTTTTAGAATGTTATTCCTTTTTTAAAAAAAATATTTTTATTGATTTCAGAGAGGAAGAGAGCGGGAGAGAGAGAAACAGCAAGGATGAGAGAGAATCATTGATTGGCCGCCTCCTGCACGCTCCACACTGGGGAGCCAGCCTGCAACCCAGGCATGTGCCCGGACCGGGATTGAACCCGTGACCTCCTGGTTCATAGGTCGACGCTCCACCACTGAGCCACACTGTTGGGGCAGAATGTTATTCCTTTTTAATTGCTGGATAGTATTCCATTGTATGGGTATACTATGTATGGATATATTTTGTTAATCCTTTCACTGTTGACGGATATTGGATTGTTTCCACTTTTCAACTATTGTGATCAATGCTACGATGTACATTGCTTTACAGGTTTGTATTTGAGTCTCTGTTTTCAATTCTTTTGGGTACATACCTAGGGGTAGACTACCTGGGTTGGCTGGTAATTCTTTGTTTAGCTTTTTGAGAGGCTGCCAAACGTTTCCCCAGTGGCTGTATCATTTTACACTCCCAGTGGCACCATGTGAAGGTTCAGTTTCTCTACATCCTTGCCAACACTTGTTATTTTCTTTCTTTCTTTTGCCTTTTTTAAAATTTAAAGCCATCCTAGTAAGTGTGAAGTAGTATCTCATTGTGGTTTTGATTTGTATTTTCCTAATGATTAAGTAGTTGAGCATCTTTTCATGTATTTATTGGCCATTTGTATATTCTTTTTAAAAATACATATTTTTATTGATTTCAGAGAGGATGGGAGAGGGAGAGAGACATAGAAACATCAGTGATGAGAGAATGATCGATCGGCTGCCTCCTGCATGTGCTCTGACCAGGAATTGAACCGTGACCTCTTGGTTCATAGGTCGATGCTCAACCATTGAGCAACACTGGCTGGGTCATTTGTATAGTCTTATTTGGAGAACTATCTATTCAAGGTCTTTGCCCATTTTTAAATTGGATAGTGTGTTTTTCTGTTGTTGAGTTTTACAAGTTCTTAAATATTCTGGACATTAAACCCTTGTCAGATACATGATTTGCAAATACTTTTTTCCAGTTATTCTGTAGGTTGTCTTTTCACTTTCTTTATAATGTCCTTTGAGAAACAAAAATTTTTGATTTTGATGAAGTCCAATTAATCTGTTTTTTGTTTGTTTGTTTGTTTCTTTTTGCTGTGCCCGCTTTTGGTATGATATCTAAGAAGCTGTTGCCAAATCCAGGGTCATAAAGATTTATTCCTATGTTTTCTTAGAGTTTTATAGTTTTAGCTCTTATATTTAGGTTATTGATCCATTTTGAGTTAATTTTTGTATATAGTGTGCAGTTGGGATCCAACTTCATTGTTTTGCATGTTGATTCCAATTGTTCCAGTACCATTTGTTGAAGACTGATGTAACTTTTTTTTACACCAAGTAACCTACAGGGCTGCTTCTTCTGATATAATTTTTTATTTACTTATTTTCTGTATCACTCACTGGTGTTTATATTTTGCTTTGAGTTTTCTTACTTTACTACTTACTCTCCTCAACCGAACCCCTCCTCTGCCCTGTTGCCTTTCTTTAAAGGAGGATACATGTATATTTTGTGTGTATTACAGCTTTGCTGCTTGACATGTAATAGAGACACTAACAAGTCTGAGTTCCTTCCCTTTCATTCAGTTTTGTGTTCTTACTTTTGCGTTGTTTGTTTTCCAGAATAGATTGTTAAGGACCTTCAAGATAAGTTTGTTTCGTTTTTTTTAAAATATATTTTATTGATTTTTCACAGAGAGGAAGGGAGAGAGATAGAGAGAGTTAGAAACATCGATGAGAGAGAAACATCGATTAGCTGCCTCTTGCACACCCCCCACCGGGGATGTGCCCGCAACCCAGGTACATGCCCCTGACCGGAATCGAACCCGGGACCTCTTAGTCCGCAGGCTGACGCTCTATCCACTGAGCCAAACCGGTTTCGGCGAGGACCTTCAAGATAAGTTTGTATTATATTTCTTTGTTTTCCATTTTCCAATTCTTTCTTGTCTCCCCATCACTCTGGTGCCCAGTCTAGTATCATGCAAGTCATGTGCTTAACTTTTATTGACTGAATTATGAAGCTAAAATACTATTTTGAGTTTGTGCAATGTATAATATACAGATGATGTATTATAGAATTGCACACCTGAAATCTGGGCAATTTTATTTTATTATTTTATAGTTTTTATTTCTTTTTAATCCTCACCCGAGGATACTTTTTCATTGATTTTCAGAAAGAGTGGAAGAGAGAGAGACAAAGACAGAGAGAGATATTGATGTGGGAGAAACACATCGATTGGTTGCCTCCTGTACATGCCCCGACCAGGGCCCCGTGCTGGGGTGGAGCCTGCAACCAAAGTATGTGCCCTTGAGGGGAATCGAACTGGGACCCTCTGGTCTGCAGTCTGATGCTCTATCCACTGAGCCAAACTGGCTAGGGCCAATTTTATTTAAAAAAACCCCCACATTATTTTGAGTTTGTATAATGAATGTATATTATTTTTCTAACATAAAATTAAAAATCATTAGGAATTCTCCTTTTGCCTAGAAATCCCAAAATTAACCAGTGAAGAAGTATCTGGTTTTCTGTCTGGATCTGTATTGTCAGGTTGTCCTTCATCACACTCTTTAGTGCTTAGTGGGGTCTAATGTCCGTGTCCTAAGTGATTGCCCTCGGGAGTGCATTTGTCATCTCCATCCTGATGTCAGTGCAGGGGAGGCTCAGCTTGAAGGTTGGCCCTCGGCGTTTCATGCTCCAGTAGGGTTTACTCCTAAGTAGGCATTTCTTAGTATTTTGTTATATAAGCACTTTTATCATATGAAATACTGGTTATTCATCCATTGCTTTTTTTAGTAGTCATTATTATTAATAGTGAAAACAAAGAATTATTTTATTTTCTAGTTTCAAGCAACATAAGAATATCAGAGAGGCCAGAGCAAATCCAGTATTTTATTTAGAAAGACCTAGATAATATTATCAATCCTCACATTTGGGAAAATGACAAAAGGACCAGAGTTAAAAATTTTGAAAAACTTTATAAAATATTGATTATTAATCTTGTAAGGAAATGTTCTGCCTAATGCTGATTGAATTTATCTATTGGTAGTAATTGGCATGTCAAGTAGATTTCCTGTGGCCTGTGACTATGTTTTAAAAGTAAACATGATGATGCCGAAACCGGTTTGGCTCAGTGGATAGAGCGTCGGCCTGCGGACTGAGGGGTCCCAGGTTCGATTCCGGTCAAGGGCATGTACCTGCGTTGCAGGCATATCCCCAGTAGGAGATGTGCAGGAGGCAGCTGATCGATGTTTCTCTCTCATCGATGTTTCTAACTCTCTATCTCTCTCCCTTCCTCTCTGTAAAAAATCAATAAAATATATTAAAAAAAAAAAAAGATATAAAAGTAAACATGATGGAAAAAGCTTTCAATTACTTGGAAATTTTCAAAGGAATACTTGTTTGGACAAAGTAACAGTATTTAGATAAATTGTATAGTAATGACTTTTCGGAAACATGAAAGAATGACCAAGCTCTGGAAGGTAAGGAACATCTAACCATTTGATTGTAGACCTCTTCAGGTGGAATGTGGTGAGTGGATGGGATGCCGAAAGGCTGCACATAAGGTGTTAATGAGAAATGGCCCAAAACACAGTCTTAACATGTTAAGTGCCATGTAAGTCACCGGTGACTGACACTGTACTTTCTGTCCGGACCGGTCAGTCACTGGTACCGCCAACATATTGGTGAAATCAGATATCACGGGCTAAATGGAAAGGAAGACAAAACAGGCTTGGTGCTTAACGTGCTAAGAAAACTGTTGCTATTTATCTATTTACTAGAGGCCTGGTGCACGAAAATTGTGCATGGGTGGGGTCCCTAGGCCACCAAGTGGTTCCCCGCCTTCCTCCCCCCCCCCCCCCTCCTTCCCTCGCCACCGTTCCACAGGCCGATTGGGGCCTGCTGGCTGGGGGGAGGGATAGGGCACGGGAGGTTGACCACCAGCCCCAAGGAGAGAGCTGGCTCTTGGTCCCCTGGGAAAGGGGTCGTGTCCACCACCACCCACCCCCGGTTCCCTGTCCCAGCCGGGGCCTGCCGGCCGGGGGGGGGGGGGGGGTAAGGACTGCAGGAAATTGGCCAGCTGGGGGAGGTTGGCTGTGGGAGCTCACTGACCACCAGGTGGCAGTTCCTGCGTTGAGCGTCTGCCCCCTGGTGGTCAGTGCACATCATAGCGACCAGTCATTCCGGTTGTTTGGTCGTAACAGTTGCTTAGGGTTTTATAAATATAGATTTACTTACTAGAGGCCCGATGCACGAAATTCATGCAAGAGTAGGCCTTCCTTCCCCTGGCTGCCAGCACCAGCTTCCCTCTGGCACCCAGGACCTGGGTTTCCCTCCGGCACCCGGTACCCAGGCTTCCCTCTGGCCGCAGGCAGGCACCCAGGACCCGGGCTTCCCTCGCAGCCCCAGCTTTGTCCGGAAGGACGTCTGGTATGCTTTTATTATTATAGATATTGTTGCCATGTAAATAAGAGAGCCTAGAGTACATCCTGGGAAGAGAGAAGAGGGATAGGTTCCTAATCTGGGGGTGGGAGAGAGATGTACCCCCTTTTTATTTTGTCCTGAGGGATATGAGGCCCTGAACCAGGTACACACTCACCTGGTTGGCCATGCTGGGGGCTGCTTGTTGCCTTCTTTATATGCTGGCTAGGCATCTAGCCTGTGACCATGGGACCAAGAGCCTGACTCTTGGCTCTGTGAATGCCATGGTCTAATTTTGTGAAGTGGCCACAGACAAGAGCCAAGAATGCACTGCTCTTGCTGAGAGAAGGCTGTTTGAAAGTGACATCTTGCAGAGGACCCTAGGTCTTGGGAAAATCAGGACTAATTTTTTTTTCTTTTTTAAATTAAACCTTTATTGTTCAGATTATTACAGGTGTTCCTCTTTTTCCCCCCCGATAGCTCCCCTCCACCCGGTTCTCACCTCAACCTCTGCCCTTACCACCCCTCCCCCCCACTGTCCTCATCCATAGATGTATGATTTTTGTCCAATCTCTTCCTGCACCCCCTACACCCCTTTCCCCCTGAGAACTGTCAGTCCACTCCCTTTCTATGCCCCTGATTCTGTTATATTCACCAGTTTATTCTGTTCTTCAGATTTTTTATTCACTTGATTTTTAGATTCACTTGTTGATAGATACGTACTTGTTCATAATTTTTATCTTTACCTTTTTCTTCTTCTTCCTCTTCTTAAAGAATACCTTTCAGCGTTTCATATAATACTGGTTTGGTGGTGATGAACTCCTTTAGTTTTTTCTTATCTGTGAAGCTCTTTATCTGACCTCAATTCTGAATGATAGCTTTGCTGGGTAAAGTAATCTTGGTTGTAGATCAGGGGTCCTCAAACTACGGCCTGCGGGCCACATGCAAATACAAATATTGTATTTGTTCCCGTTTTGTTTTTTTACTTCAAAATAAGATATGTGCAGTGTGCATAGGAATTTGTTCATAGTTTTTTTTTAAACTATAGTCTGGCCCTCCAACGGTCTGAGGGACAGTGAACTGACCCCCTGTTTAAAAAGTTTGAGGAACCCTGTTGTAGATTCTTGTTACTCATCACTTTGAATATTTCTTGCCACTCCCTTCTGGCCTGCATAGTTTCTGTTGAGAAATCAGTTGACAATCTTATGGGTATTCCCTTATAGGTAACTAACCGTTTTTCTCTTGCTGCTTTTAAGATTTTCTCTTTATCTTTTGCTCTTGGCATTTTAATTATGATGTGTCTTGGTGTGGTCCTCTTTGGATTCCTTTTGTTTGGGGTTCTCTGTGCTTCCTGGACTTGTAAGTCCATTTCTTTCACCAGGTAGGGGAAGTTTTCTGTCATTATTTCTTCAAAAAGGTTTTCAATATCTTGCCCTTTCTCTTCTTCTGGGACCCCTATAATTTGGATGTTGGCACGCTTGAAGTTGTCCCAGAGGCTCCTTACACTATCTTCATATTTTTGGATTCTTTTTTCTTTTCTGGTTGGGTGTTTTTTACTTCTTCGTATTTCAAATCTTTGACTTGATTCTTGGGATCCCCTAGTCTGCTGTTGGATCTCTGTATAATATTCTTTATTTCAGTCAGTGTATGCTTAATTTCTAGTTGGTCCTTTTTCATATTCTCAAGGGTCTAACTAGATTTATGGAGGGTCTCACTAAATTTATCAGCAATTTCTAGAAAATTCTTGAAAAACCTTATAACCGTGGTTTTGAACTCTATATCCAGTAGTTTGCTTTCCTCCATTTCTGTCATTTGTGACCTGTTTCTTTGTCTCTGCATTTTGGCTGCTTCCCTGTGTTGATAGGGTGGCTTTCTGTGCTAGGTGTCCTATAGGGCCCAGTAGCTCAGCCTCCCCAATTACCTGAGGTGGACACTCTTGGTGCACCCCTTTGTGGGCTTTGTGCACAGTCTTGTTGTAGTTAAGCCTTGATTGTAGTTTGTATCACTGGGAGGAATTTATCTCCAGGCCAATTGGCTGTGAGAATCAGCTGTGTCTACATTGGGAGAACTTCTGTGCTGGAGACACCCTTCTGGGGCAAGACTTGCTTCAGTGGGGCTTTGATGCTCACTGAGTCTGCCCCCTGAGTGTGTCCCTTATGGATCTGAGGAGTTGTAATCTGGATGGTCCCACTCTGACCACTGGGTACACTGGCACTTGGATCTCTAAGGAGGTGCTAATTTAGCCTCTGCCTGAGGCTACCCAGCAGGAGCTACAGAGAGATCTGCAGATTCCTTTGGGATTTGGAGGTGCCCAGATGAGGCCCAGCTGTGAAGCAGTGCAAGCTGCTGTAGGGCCTTGGGCCTTCTTTTGGATATTCTGGGTCTCTCTGACCCAGCTGCAGTTTGTTAGGTAATATTAGATTATAAAGGACCAGGCCATTCATATGCAAAAGCCTCTGTGCACAGCTTGGGTGGGGCTGGGTCTCAGGGAATCAACAGGGTGGAGCAAACAGCTATGGATGATCCTCAGTCCTGCCCTGAGAGGCCCTGCGTCACAGTGTCCCGGTAATCGCTGCAAGCACCTCTGAGAGAAAGCCGCCCTCGAGTTCCGCCTGCTGCCAGACAGTCCAGTTTCTCCCCGTATGAAGATGGGTCCCCAGAGACTTCCTGGAACTGGAGTTCAGAGCAGTCGGGAGCTTGACTCCCTCCCGATTGAAAAAGATAACTGTGCCCTCCATTGCCAGCCCTTTCCATGCTCGAGCCTCCGTACCTCTGCACTTTACTTCCGCAGCTCCTCTGAGTCTCAGTGTGCTTTTCTCTTTCCTTCTAGTTGTAGAATTTCCACTCAGCCAGCCTTCCTGTGGTTCTGGATGATGTCCGTTTTGTCTTTTAGTTGTATTTTTGAAGTGGTTGTGCGAGGCAGCAATTTCAGGTGTTTACCTGTGCCGCCATCTTGGTTTCTCCTCATTTTTTTTTTTTTAAAGATACTTAGGGGCCCTGGCTCTGTGGCTTAGTTGGTTGGAGCGTTGTCCCATACACCGAACGGTTGCTTGTTCGCTTCCTGGTAAGGACACATACCTAGTTTTCGGGTTTGGTCCCTAGTTGGGGTGTGTAGGGAGGCAACCAGTCGATGTTTCTCACATTCTCTCTCTCCCTTCCTCTCTCTGAACATGTCCTCAGGTGAGGATTGAAAAAAAAAAAAAAGGAGACCTAGGAGATATTCTTATGTCCCTTTTTATTGTGAGCAAGTTTGAAATCTCTTATAGTTGTATAAGAAGATTCTTTTCATCTTGTTTAGACTACTTAGAAAGGAGAAGAACTGTTAGTTAAATGCATTAATTTTTTAAAGATGTAAAATATTAGTTTTGAACAGATAATACATACACATGATTTAAAACTTAAGTTTTCCTCCTATCCTATCTGCCACTATCCAGTAGACTTCAATGTTATTAATTACATGTATGAAAAAATACATATATGTACACATACCTATCTTCCCTCCCCTGCTCTATTTTTGTACAGGTGTTAGCCTACTAAAGACTATTCTTTTTTCCCTTTTCCCCCTAATGTATCTTGGAAATCATTTATGTAAGCATTTGAAGGCTTCGTCATTTTTTTTTTTTCAATGAGGAGTATAGCTGAATAGTTTGGCATTGTGTGACATAGCGTAATTTACTTAGCCCCCTAATGAGGAACATTTAGTTCTTTCTAGTCTTCTGAGTTTATAAATAATGCTACAAAGAATAATTCTATAATAATTGATTTTGCCCACATACGAACATATAAATTCCTATAAGTTGTTAGTTTGGGTTTGAAAGTTATATGCCTTTAAAATTTTTGAGAGATATTGCTAAATTATTCACCCTAGTGTGTTTTTTAAAAAAAGTTTTTTAAGCCCTAGCCAGCTTGGCTCAGTGGATAAGGCGTCAGCCTGCGAACTGAAGGTCCCAGGTTTGATTCCAGCCAAGGGCACTTGCCTGGGTTGCAGGCTCAATCCCCAGTAGGGCACGTGCAGGAGGCAGCCGATCAATGCTTCTCTCTCATCATTGATGTTTCTATCTCTCCTCCCTTCCTCTCTGAAACCAATAAAGAAATATATTTAAAAAATTAAAAAAAAAACATATTTGTATTGATTTCAGAGAGGAAGGGGGAAGGAGAGAGAAATATCAGTGATGAGAGAGAATCACTGATCAGCTGTCTCCTGCACGTCCCCTACTGGGGATCAAGCCCGAAACCCGGGCATGTGCCCTGACTGGGAATTGAGTTGATGCTCAACCACTGATCACACTGGCCGGGCTGAAGTAATCTTTTCTTTGTCATTGCTCAGTTGGTTTTCTAAGCTATTGTTGGAAGCTAAGCCTAGTAAGATCTGATTTGTCAGTGAATAAATGAATCCCTGAGGCCTCCTTGCAGGTCTCTTTCCTCAGCAAGCACAGGACTCCCTTACATTGAAGGCTCTGTGACTGTGTAGGTTTCCCCAGTCCATCTGATTCTGTGTTCTCGGTATGACTTGCTGGGAGCAAGGATGGGAAGCCAGGGAAATGATTTGGAGGGTGAGAGACCAAAGCATGTGTAATCATGACATCGCACACCTCAGGCAGTGTTGCCATACCAGTTGGTTCACTCTTTGTAGTCTTTCCTTACTCCCTGCTTACTATGGAGTCATCAGAAAAGTAGACAGTCTTACAGGAAAGTGCCTTGATATTGTGTTGGAATAGACTGTTCACTTGTCTTTTTCTCCCCAGTGAACCAGGAGCTCATTGAAGGCCATGCCTGGCAGGTTGACTGCCACATTCGCAATTCAGTGAACTTAGGAAGCCAGTTCATTGACAAGAGCCCATCCACATCATGTGTATCTTTTCACTTTTTCTTCTTTGATTTTGGAATTTTAGATTCACAAGAAGTTACAAAAATAGTACAGAGAGTTTCTGTTACCTTCCCTCAGTTTCCCCATGGTTATGTGCCACCCTTTTCTCTCTTTCTTTTTCTGGTTTTGATCATGCCTTTGGCTTGCCATTGGCATCTGAACTGCACATTGCTGATACGTTCCCAGGGCTACGTGTGCTGCTGCATGTGTGGTTCTTTCTCTTCCTTTGTTCTCTATGGGCACTTGCTTAGTCTGTGGTGCTGGGCCAGGTGCTAGTTGCTCCTCTCTATTCAGGCTCTTATTTAGGAACAGGAAGTACAGTGGGGCCTTGACTTACGAGTTTAATTCGTTCGGAGACCGAGCTCGTTAAGGAGCTCGTTAACTCAAATTACTCTATCAACTCAATGCAAAAAATCCGTGGAGAGACAGCTGGTATCTCAAAAAACTTGTTAGTCGGGACACTCGTAAGTCAAGGCCCCACTGTATGGTGAACTATTCCTAAATTACATATCCTATCCATGTCTACAATACTTAGAGACCCATGCCCATTGTTGGAGGAAAGCTATGACTTGGTGGAAAGAGCCCTGGGTTTGGAGTTAGAAGCCCAGTTCAAATCCTGATTGTTTCCTACTTGCTGTGTGATCCTGGAAGTCATGTTGCTTCTGCATCTGGTCCTCTTCTGTAAATGGGCGAGATAATAATGCTCTTGCAGAGGCTTCAGTGGGGGGGTGGGGTGGGGTGGGGGGGGTAAAGAAAGTATCATCTGTGTAATCCTTTAGTGAATTGGAAATTGTTTCAAATGTTATGTAGCTCTGCTTATTTTACTTATTAATTTTTGCTATGCTTAGTTTAAATTGTTAAAATGAAAGCCAGATTTTAAACTATTGCTCATTACTTCTTTATAGTTTGACTTAGCTTAACTTTTACTCAGTAACAGAGAAAAACTCTCTGCTTTTATATCCCAAGCCTTACACCTTCTGCCTTCACATTAAATAACCAGTACTTAATAGGGTTTTCTTTTTGTCAACTGGTTGTAACCTGCTCCCTCGGGAAATTTGGGATGGTCATGTCAGCTGTTCTGCTATCAAGTGACATATCAAATGCTCTCCTCTCTTCTTATTCACCTAATCTGGGGATTTCATGTTCCAGAAACCTCTTAGAAAATCGTAGATGATCTTTTTAGCTTACCTTTTAAACAGGTGTCACTCTTAGAAACCAATTCTTAAAATGGTGCTAGAAACTAACATTTGTATTTTTAAAGAAGACTTGATTTTTATATATAAATGAAATAAGTAGCATAAGAAGTGGGGGAAAAACATGAAAAATTTAAGATTTAGATAATTGACATTTTTAAAAATGTGGTCTAGATGCAGGCACATGCTTTTATTTTCTATTTTTTAAAGATATATATGTGTATATATATATATTTAAATATATATATATTTAAATATATTTGTATTGATTTCAGAGAGGAAGGGAAAGGGAGAAAGAGATAGAAAAATCAATGATGAGAGTAGAATACTCATTGTTCTCAAGTGCATGGGGGACATTCCCTAGGATAGATCATACATTATGCCATAAAACAGGACTCACTACATTTAAACATTTAAATGTTATACAAAGTATGTGCTCTGACCACAATGGAATGAAATTAGATATCAATAACAGTGGGAAATTTGGGAAACTCACAGATATGTGGTAATTAAACAATATACTAAGTCACCAGTGGATAAAGAAGAAATCACAAGGAAAAGTAGAAAATATTCGGAGGTGATTAATAAAAACATAAAACAACCAACATACCATGTGATAAAGGTAGCACAACAGTGTGAATGTACTTAATGCCAACAAACTGTACACTTAGAAGTGGTTAAAACGTAAATTAATGTATGTTTTACCACAATTAAAAGAAAGCTGCCACTCATTCAGTGTTCAACAATAAATGCTCATTGAGTACCTATTATGCTTCATGCAGAAAAAAATCCTACCATAACTTTAGGGTAATTAGTAAAAGCATTGCTCGGAAATTTATAGGAGGAAACACCTATATTAAAAAAAGAGAAAGATCTTAAGTCAGTAACCATTGTCAGAAACTAGTAAGAGAAGAACAAACTATAGCAAAGCAAGAGGAAGTGCTCCCCGTTTCTCCTTGAGGCTGCCCTTTCTCTGCTTCCAAAACCACACAGACGATGAGGGTATTCTGGCCTGGAATGCGCGGTGTTCCCCTGGGCAGGATGGCTTTTCCCGGGCTCTTTGTCGTTGGAGTCGAAGAATGAAAGAAACCACAGACAGAAGAGGGTATAGTAAAGGTGGAAACTTGTTGAAGAACAAGCACAGACTCCTACGTGGGGAGGGGGAAAGGATCCCACTGAGTCCCTTTTCCCTACAGTTTTTAAAGGCTGCAGATCTTTTGTGCCTTGATATCCCCTCTGATTGGTCGCTATTCCCCTTTGATTTGGTCACTGAAGTAACTCCTGAGCTCAAAGGTCTAACTTCACAGGGGACATGTGAGGCCCTCCTTGTTATCTTATTCCCTCGTCTTCGTCTTCCCCCTTCCCTTTATTCTGTAAATGTGTACCTTTTGCTACTCCCAGTTTCCTTATTTTATGGAAATGTAACTGTTGCCTCTCCCAACTCCCTTGTCTTATAGAAATGTAACTTCTGCTCCCCCCCCAACTCCCTTGTTTTACGGAAATGTAACTTTTTCGGTAGGCCTGTGCTTTTTCCATGGACCCCCTTAATTTAAAAAATTCCCTAAACCTGCCTATTTTACCCATAAAAATTCCTATTTCATAGAGATATCACAAGCAAATTACAGACCAGTATCTTTTATGAATATAGATGCAAAAAAATTCTCAACAATACTGGCAAATTGAATCTAGCATCATATTATATTTATACACTGGTCAAGTGGGATTTATCCCAGGAATGCAAGTGTTAACGTAAAAAAAACATTGAAACTTGTAAAGAATTTTTGTGAGTTTATTTGAGCCCAACTGTTGACATATGCCGGGAAGCAGACCTCAATGAATTGAGATAATGCTCCAGAGAATGGCGGGTTACATCTGTATTTATACATTGCAATCAAAGGAAAGGGACATAGGTGGGTTACATGAAATCCACTGGTGATAGACAAGAGAGGCGGGAGAAAGCAAAGCAGGGAAACCCCTGGGATTGGATAAAAAGTAAAATGATAGACACATACTTAGGTGGGCACAGGGACAATTAACATGCTAATGAAGGAATTTGTGGTCTCTGTCCTGGCGCCCAGCACATTAGGTTGTGCCCCCAAGGCGTCCAGAAAAAGGGAAGTTTCAAGTTACCCAGACATTTCAAGGGTGTGTTATCATAGATGCAAAAAGACTGATAGGCTCAGTTAAGGTAAAGGTTGACCTTGTCAGTGAAGATACCAGCCTAGGATGTAACTACCCACCATCACTGCTTTTAGTTAAAGTTTCATTTCAGACCGTCCTTTGTGGTGACTTTAGGTCTCAGTTTGCAAGACTGCCATGCAGGCCTCCCCTGAGCTCGTCAGGTAGCATGTGGCCCCTTTTGTCCACACAAGCTTGGATTAATATCTGAAAATTCATGTAGTACAACATATTAATAGAATAAAGAAAACCATATTATGTTTTCAATAGCTGTTAAGAAAAGCATTTGACAAAATCCAATATCATTGCCCTAGCTAGTTTGGCTCAGTGGATAGAGCGTCGGCCTGCAGACTGAAGGTTCGCGGGTTTGATTTTGGTCAAGGGCATATGCCTGGGTTGCAGGCTTGATTCTCCAGCCCCAGTCGGGGTGCGTGCGGGAGGCAACCAGTCAATGTGTTTCTCTCATATCGATGTTTCTGTCTCTCCCTCTCCCTTCCACTCCCAAAAAATCAATGGAAAAATATCCTAGGGTAAGGATTAACAACAACAAAATCCAATATTATGTGATAAAAATACTCAACAAACTAGGAATAGAAGGAAACTTTATCAGTGTGATACAGGCCATTGTGAAAACCAACTCACGTCGGACTTTGTGATAAAAGAATGCATACATTTGCCGGAACCGGTTTGGCTCAGTGGACAGAGCGTCGGCCTGCGGACTGAAAGGTCCCAGGTTCGATTCCGGTCAAGGGCATGTACCTTGGTTGCAGGCACATACCCAGTAGGGAGTGTGCAGGAGGCAGCTGATCGATGTTTCTCTCTCATCGATGTTTCTAACTGTCTCTCTCCCTTCCTCTCTGTAAAAAATCAATAAAATATGTTTAAAAAAAAAAAAAAAAAAAAAGAATGCATACATTCTTCCCAAGATCAGGAACAAGACAAGGATTTTCTTAAAAAATTAAATTTATTGGGGTGCACTCAGGAAAATCAGAGGAGATAGGGAGGTGGGTGGTTGCATATATACCTGGTGAAAGCCAGGGATGTATCTGCCTGGTCGCATCTTTGACATTCCTGGCTGAATTCCTTCAGGCAGCATTTCATGTTCCTTTCTCTGCCATCTACACATCACCTCTACCACCATCTGGTTTAGGATTTGTCCCAGTACTATTGCAACTGTTTGCATTTTGGTCTCTTTCCAGGCAACCACCTCCTTTGGGACCTTGACCAAGTCTTACATTCTGTGACTTCTAGTAGTTAGCATAGTGTATACATAACTTGGCACAGAGTAAATATTTGTTGACTGAGTGAGTGTGTGAGCTTGAAAATGATTGGGGCTGTGGGAGGGAGAGGAAGGAGAGGGAAAGAACAGAAGTATCAGGTAGAATAAGAACAGAGACTTATTGCTGGCAGGGGAAGGCAGTGTCTTTTTAAAATTTCAGACCGTATTATAATTATAAAAATCACTGTAATGTGGAGAGTCTTATTGATAGAAACACACCACTTTTGACTTAGTGTGACTAAATTCTGCTAATTTCTGGCTTCCATAGTTGGCTATTAATGTATTATGCCTGCCATCTCCATAATTTCTAGGGAGATTTTTGATGTTATTGATTAACTGGTGCTGGTAATTTAAATTGTACTTCTTGTAAATATGTTTTTATTGATTTCAGAGAGGAAGGGAGGAGAGAAAGATAGAAACATCAGTGATGAGAGAGAATCATTGATTGGCTGTCTCCTGCACGACCCCTACTGGGGATCAAGCCAGCAGCCTGGGCATGTTTTCTGACTGGGAATCAAACTGTGACTTCCTGGTTCATGGGTTGATGCTCAACGAACTGCGCCACACTGGCTGGGCTAAATTGTACTTCTTGATACCATGATATAGAATATTATTTTACTGAAGCTTCATAAGTGCTTTATTTTTTATTGTTTCTTGTTTTTATGAACTCATAGTCGTTGGAGTCAATTCAGTGCCAACAGGAATCCCCTATTTGGAGTGCGGTTATACTGGTCTGCTCTGGCCTTTGTTGGTCAGCTCTGTTCTGTTCCCAGGAGCATTCTTGGCAGGTGGGTGGTGATGATAGGAAAGCGGGAGGGGAGAGTAGTGTTCTCAAAGCCAGAGTGGGGCTGGCTTATGTAGACAGAAGTCACCCCCCTTCCCCCATCCCTGACTGGTTTGTCTTCATGCAAATGAGGACTCTAAATCCTCATACTTTGATTGGGGGTCCAAGAGGCACTGGCTTGATTGATCAGAAGAGAGCCACTCTGGTTGGTTGGATCTGTGAAGCTCCGATTGGATGGGAAAAACCTCAGTCCTATTGGTTGGAGTAGGATTCCAGGAACTCCTTTATAAAGGCTGGTGTAGGAAGCCACCCATTGTCTTCACTTTCAGAGAAGTGTAAACAAGGAACCCAGAGCTGGTGAGCCTTGGGCCCTGGCAAGGACCAGAGCTATGCACTGATTGTTTAGTCGAGACAATGGTGGCTCAAGCAATTTACTGACCTTTAAGATAGTCTGTCTGTCTGTCACCAGAATTGCCTGACTAAGGGCTAGATGTCTGGTCTCTGTCATTTGCGCGCAGCCCTTCTCCAGATCCCGAATCCTGAACCATGCGGGACATGGCTCACACAGGCTGGCACAGTGCAGGCAGGCAGCTTAGCAGAGAGACCTGTAGTTCAGTGCAGGCTTGTCCCTGAAGTATAGTTGCATGAAAGGTTCTCGTGTAGAAATGGCTGGTAGGCTCTATTTTTCTTTTTTTAAAAGGTAGCCACCAGAGCTCTTTTTGGTAGGGTCTTCTTTCTCAGGGTTCTCATTTTAATCCCCTACTTCTCATGTTCCACGTACTACATACAGCTCTTTAACATTTTCATTATGCCTGACTTCTCCATAATTTCTAGGGAGATTTTTGATGTAGTCATTGATTAACTGGTGCTGGTAATTTAAATTGTACTTCTTGTAAATATGTTTTTATTGATTTCAGAGAGGAAGGGAGAGGGAGAGAGAGATAGCAACATCATTGATGAGAGAGAATCATTGATCGGCTGCCTCCTGCATGCCCCACACTGGGGATTGAGCCCACAATCTGGGCATGTGCCCTGACTGGGAATTGAACCATGACCTTCTGGTTCATAGGTCGACACTCAACCGCTGAGCCACGCCAGCCGGGCAACATTTTCATTTTTATTTATTGAGTGCCCATGCTTTGGACTTCAGTGAGGCGGTAGTCGAGTGATGTAGAATTGTGGAAAGAATACAGACTTTGGGGCAGGTTGACCTGGTTTCTCATAGCTGCCTGATGATAACTAGCTTTAAAACCCTGAGTAGGGTTCTTTTTAAAACCTAGCCTTTCTGAGATATATTTCCTTATGTTCAAAATAGGAGTGCCAATGCCTACTTATCTCACTGGTATTTCTTTCTTTTTTTTTTTTTTTAATATATTTTTTATTGATTAAGATATTACATATGTGTCCTTGTCCCCACGTTACCCTCTACCCCCACCCCCCCCACCCCCGCTCATGCCCTCACCCCCCCGTTGTCCATGTCCATTGGTTAGGCCTATATGCTTGCATATAAGTCCTTTGGTTGATCTTTCCCCCTTACCCCCACCCTCCCCTACCTTCCCTCCAAGTCCCGACAGTCCAATCAATGCCTCTCCGTCTCTGGATCAGTCCTTGTTCATCAGCTTATGTTGTTCATTATATTCCACAAATGAGTGAGATCCTGTGGTATTTATCCGCTCTCAAGTTCCATCCATGCTGTGGCAAATGGTAAGAGTTCCTTTTTCTTCTTCCTCTTCTTAAAGAATACCTTTCAGCATTTCATATAATGCTGGTTTGGTGGTGATGAACTCCTTTAGCTTTTTCTTATCCGTGAAGCTCTTTATCTGACCTTCTATTCTGAATGATAGCTTTGCTGGATAAAGTAATCTTGGTTGCAGGTTCTTGCTATTCATCACTTTGAATATTTCTTGCCAGTCTCTTCTGGCCTGCATGGTTTCTGTTGAGAAATCAGCTGACAGTCGTATGGGTACTCCCTTGTAGGTAACTGACTGTCTTTCTCTTGCTGCTTTTAAGATTCTCTCTTTATCTTTGCTCTTGGCATTTTAATTATGATGTGTCTTGGTGTGGTCCTCTTTGGATTCCTTTTGTTTGGGGTTCTCTGTGCTTCCTGGACTTGTAAGTCCATTTCTTTCACCAGGTAGGGGAAGTTTTCTGTCATTATTTCTTCAAAAAGGTTTTCAATATCTTGCCCTCTCTCTCCTTCTGGTACCCCTATGATTCTGATGTTGGTACACTTGAAGTTGTCCCAGAGGTTCCTTACACTATCTTCATATTTTTGGAATCTCTTTTCTTTTTTCTTTTTCGGTTGGGTATTTTTTGTTTCTTTGTATTTCAAATCTTTGACTTGATTCTTGGGATCCTCTTTTCTGCTGCTGGATCTCTGTAAATTATTCTTTATTTCAGTCAGTGTATGCTTAATTTCTAGTTGGTCCTTTTTCATGTCCTCCATGGTCTCCCTATACTTATTGAGGGATTCATTAAATTTATCGGCGGTTTCCATAAAATTCTTGAAAAACCTTATAACCGTGGCCTTAAACTCTATATCCAATCGTTTGCTTTCCTCCATTTCTGCCATTTGTGACCTGTTTCTTTGTCTCCGCATTTTGGCAGCTTCCCTGTGTTGATAGAGTGGCCCTGTGCGCCAGGTGTCCTGTAGGGCCCAGTAGCTCAGCCTCCCCAGTTACCTGGGGTGGACACTCTTGGTGCACTCTTGGTGCCTTGGTTGTTGTAGGATCACTGGGAGGAATTGACCTCCAGGCCAATTGGCTGTGAGAATCAGCTGTGTCTAAAGTGGGAGAACTTCTGTGCTGAAGACACCCTTCTGGGGCAAGACTTGCTTCAGTGGGGCTTTGGTGCTCACTGAGTCTGCTCCCTGAGTGCGTCCCTTATGGATCTGAGGAGTTGCAGTCTGGATGGACCCCCTCTGACCACTGGGTACAGTGGCTCCTGGATCTAAGGAGGTGCTAATTCAGCCTCTGCCTGAGGCCACACAGCAGGAGCCACGAAGAGGCTCAGCTGTGAAGCAATGCAAGCCGCTGCGGGGCCTTGGGCCTTCTCTTGGAAGTTCCAGGTCTGCCTGGTTCGGCTGCAGTTAGGTACATTCACATGCAAAAGCCTCTGCCGCAGCCTGGGTGGGGCGGGGTCTCAGGGAGTCAGAGGGCGGAGAAAGCGGCCATGGCCGATTCTCCGCCCAGAGTCGCGCGTCTCAGTGTTCCGGTAACGGCTGCAAGCACCTCTGAGGGAAAGCCGCCCTCAAGTTCGCTCGCTGCCAGACAGACCAGCTTCTCCCCGTATGAGACCTGGGTCCCCAGAGACTTCCCGGAACCGGAGTTCAGAGCCGTCGGGAGTTTGTGATTCAAAAAGACAGCCGCGTCCTCAGGCGCCACCCCCTTTCCTCGCGCGCGCGCGCCGCCGTACCTCTGCACTTCACCTCCGCAGCGCCTCTGGCTCTCAGCGTGCTTTTCTTTCCTTCTAGTTGTGGACTTTACACTCAGCCAGCCTTCCTGTTGTTCTGGATGATGTTTGCTCAGTCCTTTGGGGTAATTTTCAATTGTTGTGTGAGGCAATAATTTCCCGTGTTTACCTATGCCGCCATCTTAGTTGCTCCCTCACTGGTATTTCATTGTCTCCGCCTTACCACACTTCTTCCCTCAGTCATTCACAAGGTCCCACCTCCCTTGTTAAGTGCCATTAACTAATGGGTGCACATTCTATCCACATTTTAAGACAGAGTTCAAACTGAGTCTTGTTTACTGGTATACAGTTTTGACTTGGTCATTCCAGGTCTTCTTGATCCATCCCTTCTCCGATATGACCACAATATGTACTTAATACCCCTTATTAGGCAGGTGCAACATTCTTCCTGTGGAATCAGCAACCTGTGTTTGTGTTGAGTTCATATATGACAGCCTTTCTGTATGTTGTCTCCAAGTAAGTTGGAAGCACTTTCACGTTGTCATAGACTATAGTTACTTCTTTAAAACTTTTTTTTTTTCTTTTAATAATGGGTCTGAACATTCTGTGACAGATTTTTGGTCAAGTTGTTTTAATTAAAAAGTACTGATTTTAAAAACTAATAACTTAAAAACTGCCACACACACAGAAGAACCAAATGGTCCACAAGACAATCTCCTTTCCTCCTGAAGGCTTTACCATGAGTACAGTCATTAACCAGCCTTTTACTATTAAACTTAAATGGCCAATTGAGACAAACAGTTCTAAGACCGTTCTCCCACCACTGAGTAAGACGGGGTGGCCGCTCTGGGGATGACATCATTCATCCTTCTGAGCTTTCTGGGCAGACTTGGTGCTTTGCCAGCTCCAGCTGCCTTCTTGTCCACTGCTTTGATGACTCCCACAGCAACTGTCTGTCTCTTGTCACGAACACTGACACGGCCCACAGGAGGGTAGTCAGAGAAGCTCTCAACACACTTGAGCTTGCCAGGAACCATGTCAATAAGGGCAGCATCACCAGATTTCAAAAACTTAGGGCCATCCATCTTCCAGCTTTTCCCCAGAACGACGATCAATCTTCTCCTTCAGCTCAGAAAATTTACAAGCAACATGAGCTGTGTGACCATCCAGCACTGGTGCATATCTGGCCCGGATGGCTCAGGATAATCACCTGAGATGTGAAGCCAGCTGCTTCCGTTGGTGGGTCATTTTTGCTGTCACCAGCCACCTTCCCTTGGCGAACATCTTTGACAGACACATTCTTGACGTTGAAGCCCACATGGTCCTCAGGAAGAGCTTCACTCAATGCTTCATGGTGCATTTCAGCAGACTTCCCTTCTGTTGTAACGTTGACTGGAGCAAAGGTGACCACCTTCCGGGTTTGAGAACACTGTTGAGGTCCAGCCCCAACAGGTCCAGGGGTTCCCAAAGGTGTGGACAGAGTCGGCGAAGAATGAAGGACACGGAGACAGCTGCTCTACTGATAAGATACAAGGAAGTGACTGAAGGAGATTCTCCTACCCAGTAAAGGTTATATGTCCTCCCAGCCTTGCTGCTTGCCTTCCCTGGGACTGTCCTGTGTCGGTGGATCTCCAGGGATATAGGCTTTGGTGCTTTCCCTGGTGAGCAGACCCCTGGGGATGTGGGCCCAACAAGTCCCAAATTTATTGCCAACAGTCTTAGTCCAAGTTCTTCATAAGTAGTACATGGTATTTCTGTAACACTAGGGGGTTTCACTGATTTATTCTCTTCCTTAGTCCTGTTAATCCCTACCTCCAGGGAAAAATGCTCACCTGGGGAAACAACCTTTCTCGGGGAGGTGGTCCTGTTTAAAACACATAGCGCTAAGAGGGGGAGCAAACATATGCCATATACACCAGGTCCTTTGAAACATAAGCTGTGCAGATGTTTCTTCCCTGGAGCGACTGTGTCAAGCAGCAAGGGTGGACCGGCTTCCGGCAGAGCACCAGTCTCCACTCAGTTCTGTCACAGAGACAGGACCAATACCGCCAATTAGGTAGACATCCTGGGGGGCCAGATGCAGGGCCTGGTCAGTTGGACGAGTTGGTGGCAGGATGCTATCCAGAGCTTCAAGCCATCTTTATGGGTGACTTTCCATCCCTTGAACCAAGGCATATTAATACTTGGCTCCAGCATGTTGTCATCATTCCAATGAGAATTTGGCACAAATGCTACTGTGTGACAACTGTAGCCAATTTTCTTAATGTGGGTGCTGACTTCTTTAACAATTTCCTCATCTTTTCTGGCTGTAGAGTAGCTCAGTGGAATCCATTTTGCTAACATCAACAATCAGTTGTTTCACACCCACTATGTAAGCCAGAGGGGCATGCTCATGGGTCTGCCCACTCTTGGAGATGCCTGCTTCAAATTCACCAACACCAGCAACAACAATCCGGACAGCACAGGTAGCCTGAGATGTGCCTGTAACCATGTTTTGATGAAGTCTCTGTGTCCTCGGCCATCAATAATGTTCACATAATACTTGCTGGTCTCGAATTTCCACAGGAGATATCAATGGTGATACCTCACTCACGTTCAGCTTTCAGTTTATCCAAGACTCAGGCATACTTGAAGGAGCCCTTCTGAATCTCTGCACTCTCCTCAAATTTTTCAGTGGTTCTTTTGTTGATCCCACCACATTCATAGATCAGATGGCCAGTAGTGGTAGACTTGCTGGAATGTTCGTGTCTAATGACAGTGATGTTGATATGAGTCTTTTCCCATTTTGGGTTTGAGTTAGTGGTGGTTTTCATGACACCTGTGTTCTGGTGGCAAACCTGTGGTGAAAAACCTATAGTTATTTCTTTTGTAGCTTCTTCAGTGAGGTGTGGTGTATGATGAGGGACTTGCCTTGACCAATGGAATGTAGCAGGAGTGATTTACAAGTTGTGGATCCTAGGCCTTGGCAGTCCTGGCAGCTTCCCACTTTGCTGTTTTGGAGTGCTCCACCCACTATCTAGTGAATGTGTGCTGTACTCCCGAATGGTTAGAGATCATGCATGGCAGGGTGTCCAGCCAGCAGCCAATATCAATGCCTCAGACATGTGAACGATGCCACTGTAACGTCTTCGGCCCCCATCAAGCTGGCAGATGACAGCAGCTGCATAAAGGTTCTAAGGAAGATTAGTAGAATTTCCCATCTGAGCCCAACCAACCCACAGACCTTTGAGAAATATTAACTTTTTAAGCCTCCAAATGAAAACAGTCCTACTTTTAACTTGTAACTTATGGAGAAGTCTACAGTAGACTAAGAAGTTGCAGAGCTTGCAGTTGGTTCCGTTCTCCCCATTTGCCACCTTTAATACTCAATAGTTGTGTACCTGAGTGCCACAGAGTGGTTATGATGAGTCAGGGCTAGAGATAGGAGCTATTAAAAAATGCCTTCTGCAGCCTCTTCCCATCCTTACTCTTGGTTAGTGTATGTGGAGCCAGTATTCCCCAGAGTGCAATGCAGAGGTAAGGTCAAGACTAGAGGGCAGGATTCTCAACCTTATTGCTCTTTTCATGACATCAGACTGTCTTATTCATTCTTGTTGAAGATGGTACTTTTTAACTTCTGCCTCTTAGCCTGCAGCAGAGTTGGGCTATTGTTCTGGTTTAGGTTCTAATCTATATATACTAGTGGCCCGGTGCATGAAATTCGTGCATGGGGGAGGAGGTGTTCCTCAGCCCGGCCTGCACCCTCTCCAATCTGGGACCCCTTGAAAGATGTCCTATTGCCGGTTTATAGGGATCGGGCCTAAACCAGCAGTCGGACATCCCTCTCGCAATCCGGGACTGCTGGCTCCTAACTGCTCGCCTGCCTGCCTGCCTGATTGCCCCTAACCACTCTGCCTGCCAGCCTGCTCGCCCCCAACTGCCCCCCGCCGCCAGCCTCCTTGCCCCCAAATGCCCCCCCGCCAGCCTGATCACCCCCAATCCCCCCCCCCCCCCCCGCTGGCCTGCTCACCCCCACCTTCCCTCCCCACTGGCCTGCTTGTCCCCAACTGCCTCCCTGCTGGCCTGCTCACTCCAAACTCCCCCCCCACCCCCCCCGCTGTCCTGATCACCTCCAATTGACGCCCACTGATGGCCTGCTTGCCCCCAACTGGCCCCACTGCTGGTCTGCTTACCCCCAACGGCCCCACCCCTCACCTGATCACCCACAACTGCCCTCCCCTCTTGGCCTCTAACCGCTTCTACCTCGGTCCCACCACCATGGCTTTGCCCAGAAGAACGTCCGGAAGGTCTCCTGGAAGGTCTCCCAGTCTAATTAGCATATTACCCTTTTATTAGTATAGATAGAGTCCTGGTGCATGGCGGGGGGGGGGGGGGGGGGCGGAGCAGATGGCTGGTTTGCCGTGGGTGTCCAGGATCAGGGTGGGGGTTCTCTTGGGACATGGGGGGGCCTGTGGTGGTTTTAGGCCTGCCATGCCCCCATGGGGTGAGGGTCCCTGCTGGGGGGCATAGCCAGCCTGGGTGAGGGGCTGAGGGCTCTTTCCAAGCTGGCCACACCCCCTTCAGGGTAGGGGTCCCCGCTGGGGTGCCTGGCCAGCCTGGGTGAGGGACTGATGACTGCAGGCTGGCCAAACCCCCAGCGGGGATCCTCACCCCATGAGGGTGTGGCCAGCCTGGGTGAGGGGCTGAGGGCTTTTTTCAGGCTGGCCACACCCCCTTCAGGAGGGGGTCCCCAGTGGGGTGCCTGGCCAGCCTGGTGAGGGGCTGATGACTGTTTACAGGCTAGCCACGGGCCTGGGCAACCCAGGCTCCCAGACCCTCCTTGAGTGGAGGCCATGCCAGCTGGAAGCAGGTATCTGGGATTTATTTGTCTTCTGTAATTGAAACTTTGTAGCCTTGAGCGGAGCACAGGGCGGCAGGGCAGGCAGGAACCTTGGCTTCCTCCATCGCCAGGGGCAACCCAAGCCTCCTGTTCGCTCCAGCTCCCTGGCCACCGCCATCTTGGTTGGGTTTATTTGCATACTCGCTGATTGGTTGGTGGGCGTGGTGTATGAGTGTAGCAGAGATATGGTCAATTTGCATGTTTCTCTTTTTTAAAAAAAAATTTTTTTTTAGATTAAATCTTTATTGTTTGCATGTTTCTCTTTTATTAGATAAGATAAAAGCCTAAGTGACCGAATGACTGGCCCGACCAGCTGACCGGCTGACTGGCTGGTAGCTATGACATGCACTGACCACCAGGGGGCAGATGCTCAATGCAGGGGCTGCCCACTGATGGTCAGTGTGCTCCCACAGCCAACCTCCCGTGACCGGCCAACCTCCCACAATCCCTCCCCCTGGCCGGCCAGGCCCAATCGGCCCTGATTGCTGGCTAGGCTGGGACCCCACTCGTGAATGAACTAGTCCAGAAGCTCACCTTGGGCCCTGGCTGTGTCCTGTTTGTTCTTGTGTCCCTGGGCCTTTCAGTAATGCCATACACATAACATACCTCATTTTTATTTAGCTCACCCATCGGTAACTGCTGTGGTTCCTGGTTCCAGGTGAACTTCAGACCTTAGTTTCCTTTTTGCACTCTTCCCTAGTAGGGAACCCGGGTAGGATGTCCTATAGCAGTGGTTCTCAACCTTCTGGCCCTTTAAATACAGTTCCTCATGTTGTGACCCAACCATAAGATTATTTTCGTTGCTACTTCATAACTGTAATGTTGCTACTGTTATGAATCATAATGTAAATATCTGATATGCAGGATGGTCTTAGGCGACCCCTGTGAAAGGGTCATTCAACCGCCAAAGGGTTCGTGACCCACAGGTTGAGAACCGCTGTCCTATAGGGAACCCAGGCAGGAAGTCCTATAGGGGGCCTGGGCAGGATGTGGGTGGAAGGAAAAGATTTTTCCTTCCTCCTCCTGGGTCATCTTCCAAATCCTCCTGCACCTCCTTTTCTAAGTCCTCCACATCCTCTCCTGTTTACTTTCTAAGTTTTCTGAATTATTTAAAATATTAAGTCTTTATGTAATTTTGTTGCTGTATGAAGTTTTGCCTATATGTTTGTCAGTTTGCTTTCGATCTCTTTTTTTTAAAGATATATTTTTATTGATTTCAGAGAAGAAGGGAGAAGGAGAGGGAAAGATAGAAACATCAATGATGAAAGAGAATCATTGATCGGCTGCCTCCTGCTTGCCCCCCACTGGGGCTGGAGCCTGCAACCTGGGCATGTGCCCTGACCGGGAATTGAACTGTGACCTCCTGGTTCATAGGTCAACGCTCAACCACTGAGCCACGCTGGCCGGGCGCTTTCGATCTCTTTATGATTCAATTGTAAATGCTTAGAAACTTCTTCCTAGGGGTGGGGGGGAGGTTCCGAGAGGAGAATGCATAATTATTTGCTTATGTATCTAAATATATCTGTGGAAAGACACAGAAAAGCGGTCATTATTTGCTTAGGCAGGGAAATCGGGTGGCTGGGCAGCAGTGGGAAGGAGGTCTTGTACTCGTGTACCCTGTGAATTCGGGACCGTGGGACTGTAGTCCCTGAATACCTGAGATGGAGAAAGTGCTCGAAAGCATGGGGAAAAGGTACCAAAATCCAGTTTAGTAAGAATAAGAGAGGATTGTCCATTCCATTTTTTTTCAATTAAGAAAAGGAAGAGGAAATGGGGTCTCGGTCTGTGCAATGCCTAGGGCTTCCAGTGGTTTTCATTCTGCACGTGATCCGTGGGAATTTGGGGCCAATTTTTGACTGTGCTAGAATTCTAACAGAGAGCTTTTATATTATACATATATTATAAGCCACTCTTAGACTAGAATGAGCGGGATCATTTTTCTCCCTGGAATGGAGGCTTGGCTGTCTTGCCCCATTCTTCCCAGGTAAGCACGAAGTCTGACCTCCTTTCTCTGAGTCAGCACAGAACTAGGCCAGACTTGTAGGCCAGACTTGTAATAGCAAGGGTTTGAAGGTGGGGAGAGGAAACTCACTGGGCATGTGGCCTTGGAAAGTTACCTTTGCCTCAGTTCCTTCATCTGTAAAATAGGGATTAATACGTACTTTATAGAGTTGGTTGGAGAATTAGAGATGGTATGTATACATTGTCCAGCATGGAAGCTGACACCCAGGTAGATTCTTTAAAATGGTGTTATCATCATTATTGGTTAGTGCCAGTTGATTTTAGGCTCCTTGAAGGAGTAAAGGACATGGGATTCTTTCTGTTGAGAATGACAGGTAGATGTTTAGGGGAGGAAGGAGTGGGTCAGTTATCTCTTGGTGTGGTTTGACTAGGTCAGGGGTGGGCAACCGTTTTGTGAGTGCGTGCCAAAACCAGCAAAATCTCTGACTCAAAATTCTTCTGCGTGCCAACCCTAATTTTTTGAGAACATGTTACGCCTACTTGATATCTCTTAAGGTGTACGTATGTGAGGAACCTTGAAGCAATAATAAAATTCATTCGAGCGACAAAAACACAGTATATGATGATGAAAATACATTTATTTTTTAATGTATACATGTACACTGATAGTCCGACAGAAAACTTTACGACTCTTTTTGATACTATCAGTGGGACTTTTGCTGCTGCATCACTGCTGACAGAGATTTTACATCAGGTTTATATCTTGTGACCTTTAGAGATATGCACAAGCTACTACTTTCATCCGTCAGGCTACTCCTATTACGAGACTTAACAAAATTCATCACTGAGAACAAAGATTCACAAGCGTATGTGGATGAAACCAAAACACTGGTTGGATCTAGGAAGGCAGGGAGAGTTAAGGCAGAGGCATAGAAATTGCTCTTCCCCTCTCTCGTCAATCCATGTCTATGGTCTTTAAGATAACTTGTTATATAAACTTATTTATTTATCTAAGATGCACCTACACTGAATTTATCTGAAAAATAAAAAAACTCGATTTTAAGAAAAAAAATTGTAAATGGAAGATTATAAGAGAGGGTTTTGCGTGCCAGCAAAAGTTACTGGCGTGCCATGTTTGGCATGCGTGCCAGGGGTTGCCCACCCTAGACTAGGTGGATTTGGTGCTGGTCTCCTTAGATTGATTTGCGTAGCTACAGTCCGATGAATGGCTGCCCGGTTCCAACTGGCCTCGCTCAGGCCTGACCGTTGCTGCTCGAAGTGGGCTGGAGAACATGGCCTCTCGCGTTTTGGAAGCTAGAGCATCTTCCTGGTAGCATGGCAGCCTCAGGCGGCATTCTGAGGGGCTCCAGTGCTTGCTGTCAAACCCCTGCTTGCTTTGCAGTTGCTGATTTCCAGCTGGCCACAGCAAGTCTCAGGACCAGTTCTAGAGTCACTGTGGGTGTGGCAGACTACGCCTTGGTGGGGGAGGAGTAGCAAAGAATTTGTGGCCATTTCACAAGCCCAACCTTGCTTGTTCTGCTTCTTGGGCTAATACTAGGCCTGGAAAGAAAAGGTTCTGTTGGTTGCTCCTGTTTCCTGTATCACTGATACCTTCTGTAGTCCAGCTTATGAGCTGTTAAGGAACTAGAGATATTTTTGTTTGAACTGAAAATTGGAGAGAAGGGTAATAGCTGCTTTTATCTATCTCAGATCCTTCTTGTGAGGGAGGGACTGGTTCCTGGGTGTGGAACTGACTGGAGAGCAGATGCCCCTCCCTTTGGGGAAGGCTTGCCATGTGAGATGGTGAGTTTTACTCCCGGTCCCCAGCCTGCTGCGTTGTTAGACGCAGTAAAGCACGAGTCGGGCAAGCACACACCTGGGGCTTTGAGGGAGCATTTTCCTTACTGGCTTACATGATTCCTGTGGGTATAAAAAATCTCTGATTCTGGAACTCGGAGAGACCATTGTGCTTCGTGTGCGGAGAGAGGGGATGAGGCTGGGTGATGCTAGGGAAGGAAGTACTGTGCGCAGAGTGGAAGAGCTGCCACGCACAGCCTTTGAACTTACTTGGTGTAATAGCTCAGCGTTCCCTGCTGGAGCCCTGAGAGCTGGTGCAGGGTTGCTGTGCATGACGTCTCTCTTTAGCAGTGTCAGGGGCTGCTGCATCTGGAAGGCAGACTTTCTATGGGTCTTCTTAGGTTGGATTGAAAGGAATTGACGTAGGAAGTACGCGTGTACAATTGCTTCAGCAGCTGTAGATTAAATGGTCAGCTTTTTCACTTAATAAAAAGGATTGTGGTACTTTTCCTGTCATGTGTTTTGCCCTACCCCAAACATGATTTTGAGGTCTCCTGCTTTTATAACAGTACCAGGCCCATGTGGAGCGATTGTCTGCCAGTGGAGAGCTCCATGTCAGTAACTGATCAGAATATGAGGCGATTTCCTTCTTTCCGTCATTACTTTCTTTGTTGTGGAGGGGTTGTGTAAAGGCTGCCGCTCAACTGTTGTAAAGCTGCTAAGCAAGAAGTTTGATGGAGGGACTGCCTTTGACTTCTAATGTTACCAGACTGACCACTTTGGTCAATGGTGTTTCTATGGAGCCAACCCCATATCCAGCCCTTGGTTTTTGGAAAACTGAGAGGAAGTCAATAAGCTGCAGACACAGAATGGTGTTAAGTTTTTGGTGGGAAGCAACATTTAAGCTACAAATAAATAAGCCAGCTAAAGCAGAGAGTGCTTTGCTGACTGGTACATTTATAAGCTGGAAAATTGTGACAAACCTCAACCCACCAACTGTGTAGCCCATTGGCTCTGCTTGGGCCTTCAGTGTTCTTCCTGATAACAATAGTAACCATGGCCCTGGCCCGTGTGCTGGTTGGTTGGGTGAATGGTCGCTGGTTAGATTCCTGATTGGGGCACATGCCCAAGTTGTGGGCTTGATCCCCAGTAAGGAGTGTGCAGGAGGCAGCTGATCCATGTTTCACTCTTAATGGATGTTTCTCTCTCCCTCCCTCTCCCTCTCCCTCTAAAAAATCAATTAAAAAATCTTAAAATATAATGATTATGTTATTCTGATATGATTGCCGAGCATTCCTGATTCTCATTTCCACTTGCCATTATAAATGATTCTGCAGCATGAACTGCTTTGTCTTTGATTCAGTGTTTTATAACATTTGAGTGTTACATTATCTGTGCTGATTTGTTGTTTTCCTACTTTTCAGAATGGACTGCTGAATTATGAAGTATTTCAGACCCAATACCAGGACTGCACTCTGCCATTCACTCCTTTATCGTCTACTAGTTATTTAAATTGAACTTTTAATATCCTGCCAGCTGCTCTTCAGACACACATGGTGCATTGTTGCCATTCCCCGGATTGCATCTTTGAAACACAGGCTCTTAGTAACCTTCAGCGAACAAAGAGGCAACCTCCCGGGTACACTAACTGGGAGGGTGTCACCCTGACTGCCCTCTAGCTTTTGCTGCATCTCAATTTGAATTCACCATGGAGCCTCGCATGGAGTCCTGCCTGGCACAGGTGTTGCAGAAGGATGTGGGGAAACGACTGCAGGTTGGCCAAGAACTCATAGACTATTTCTCAGACAAACAGAAGTCTGCTGACCTTGAGCATGACCAGACCATGTTAGATAAACTTGTGGATGGACTCGCTACCTCTTGGGTGAACTCTAGCAATTACAAGGTAAGCTGTGCATTAGAAGGCACTCCAGGTGGCTGGGCTGCCTTCGTGGATCCGAATTGGTCCTTAGGAAAAAAATCTTTGCGAGCAATCAGCATGATTCCTTGGCTTCCAGTAAGACACCTGGTCAGGTTATGGCTCCTAGACATGTCATTCTAGAAGAAGTAGAGTTTCCTTTGATTTTTGTTTGAGATCAAGAATTGTTATCTTTCAGCACTTTGAGAGAAGGCCAAGTGAACCGGTAAAGAGAAGGTCTTATGTTGGAAAGCATTTGCAGCCTTAGGGTAGAAGTGAATGTTGTGTCCTGCACCGGGTGGGTCATGATACCCTGGTGAGTGGCCCTTCCTGAATGAGGAATGTCTTCCTGGTTTTCTCGGGGACTGTTCTGTGTGATGGCCTGGAGCTTATACTTCAGTTCTAAAAACCAAGGCTTTCCGTGCCCTTGCCCGGTGGAAGGTGCAGGCAGGGTCCTCTGACCAGCTGAGTTGTGAAGGTTGACCATATATACCAAGGACTGAGTTTTTGTGAATAAAAACTGGACTGGACTTGAAGTGCAGAAGAGGTGTCTTGCTCTCTCTGCCTCCCCCCTCCCATGAAATGCTTTTAGTTTGAAAAGAGGGTGGCCTTTTTGGGTCAAGGTTGTATTGCCAATAGGTGCTGTAGTCATTGGGAAAGGGGCTTACAGAAACAGAATTTTTTGTGCTTTTTCATTGACCCAGTCTTCTGAGATTTATTTGGACTTGAAAACTAGTGCTTACAGTATTCCTTTGTTTACTTGAGTAAACTATACACTGTTTTCCAAATACATTAAACCTTGGTCTTGTCTAAGAGTCAGCAGACTTTATACTTATTAAGAGTGTTACATAGGAATCTAATATTTCACCTACAACTGGATATAAAATTTATTTAAAAGCTGGGCTTAAGTTCTACTCCATCCATCTGTTTATTCACTTAGTTGGAGTTAACAAGTGCTCCTTCCCTGCTGGCATTGGTGCTGAAGGTAGGAGTGTCAGAGTTGAGAGATCTGACTCGAGTGTTCACACTTTTGAGGGCTGGGAAGTCACCTGTGCATGTTGGAAGCACAGCCCCACCTCTCTTTCTCTGTACGTGTTAGGGTGCTTCTGGCTGACCGTAACCAAAAACGGACTCAGTTGACTTAGTTACTATTAGAGTAATTTCCTCTAAGAATTTAAGAAGTCCACAGTGTCAGGGAAGAAGAGTGCCTGCTGTGTCTTCACCTGAGACGAAATCTTTCTTAGACGCTCCCAGCAGACTTTACATCGCAGAATGGCTTTGCGTGCTTCCCCCAGCATCACTGGAAAATGGGTGGTGTCCATGCTTGCTTTTGACTGTCAGGCTTAACCTCCTGTGTTAAGGAGGAGGCCGGCCTCTGCTGAATGAAGCCCTGGCCGTGTGAAAGGGGGAGTTTGTGAACAGTGTCAGACTCCTGTGAGGAAGGGTAGGCAGGCACCTAGGTACCGTGGGTGTTAACTGAGTAACCTGCAGTCGCTACACTGCATGAGCTTTCTCAGCCTCTCCACCCGTTGGTGTCCTCGTCCATAATGTGGGATGATCGAGTTATTGTAAGCACTAAATGAGAGCATACACCGTAACCTTATCACATGCCTGCCACGTAACACACACTCAGACATTAGCAGTTGTTATCAAGACTTGGTTCCTGCCTTCAAGGAGCTCAGAGTCTAGGTGGGGGTGAGCACTGATAAAGAAGCAAATGGTTACAGGATAGTGTGTGCAGTAATGGAGATTCCCAGGATTTGGTGGGAAGACAGAAGAGAGTAGTAGCGCTGCCAGGAGGAATCCAAGATTTTGAAGATTGACTAGTTTTTTCAGAATAGCACTTGCAAGTAGAGTTTTTCTTTAATTCACCCTGGAGCCTCGCATGGAGTCCTGCCTGGCACAGGTGTTGCAGAAGGATGTGGGGAAATGACTACGCGTTGGCCAAGAACTTATACACTATTTCTCAGACAAACAAGGTGACATTTTCTGGGCTGTGGCAGCTCGAGGGAATGAGGGAAACTTATGCTGAGCAGCTTTCCTACTTAATCTCGACAACTTTTATTCAGGCAACACTGCAGTCACCTGCACACTTAGTGGGCCTTGTGCGAACAAACACCAGTGCTTTTTGTGAGTATAGTCCCATAGCCCTTTCTTCAGTTTTAGAATCCCCAAAGCTCTGGAGATTTAGTGTTTTTCACTTGTGAACTGAGGTGCAACTGTTACAGTATAGTCTTTATTTGCTTAGGATGTATTTCACTGCAAAAGTATGAATATGTTTGATTGTGGGTTGCTGTCCCAAATTCTGTTCAAAGGTGTGCACACACACACATATATGTATGTGTGTGTGTATATATATATATACATATATATATATATTTCTATAGCTATGTGTACTGTTTTAACTTGAAAATTCTGATCTTTAGTATTTTGGATCCATCATTGAGGATTTGTATTAACATTGTGGAATAATAATAATAATAGCCCAAATGGTTATGGGACATTTACTATGTACCAGAAAGTGTGCTAAATATATGTTCCTTTTTAACTTATAATTACCACTAGTAGCCCAGTGCACGAAATTTGTGCACATTGAAAGGGAATTAATTAGAGGAACGTAATTTGGACTCACTATCTAATATCAATAATATGTGAGTGTGAGGCAGTCCACGTTTCTGAAATTCAATGACATGAATTTTAGCTATTACTTTGCCAAAGAAATGGAATTTTCAGATATCATTTAAAAGAGCATTCAATTTAATATTAAAAACTCTGGCTACCAAGTCAGGTCTGTTTTCAATTTTTTGCCAGTTTTGTAAATTGTTTGCAATATCTGCCCATTTGGGGTTGCACGTCATGGTTATGAATAAATCGGGCTTGCCATACCTTGTTACAATTGCCATAGCCTCCTGATATCGCTGCTGCATATTTCTGGGACTACCCTCAGAAGATGATGGAAGTATTATCATTTTACCAGTCGGCACATTGTCATTTTCAGATCTAGATTTGAGATAATCCATCAAACCATTATATTTTTCAACTCTCAACTTAGATTGGTTTGCTTTGATGAAATTCATCCGATTGGCCTCCATTTTTGAATACGAATCTATGATAAACTGTTGAGTTAATTTTCCTGCATTTAAAATAGGATTGAATGTGTCTCGCACAGAGAGATGAAATCCATCTACTGCATTTGTGTGACTTGTGTCCTTACATTTTGTCTAGTATTATTGTTGATTACACTGTTGTCTCTGAGTCTTAATGCAATATCTGTTCCCCAGCCTTTTTCACCATGTGGAAAAAGAGTAGGATATGTCATTGCATCTAATGTAGGAAACAGGATATTGATTTGTTTCATTTTAGTGGCATTTGGATTATTGGGCTCTGGTTTACAATGAATGAGCAAGTCCCTTTCAAAAGGAGGTTCTCCATCTTCGTTTCTGAATATGACAGCAACCTCGGTTACATGGGGAGAATTATATCTACCTGGGTCACTGTTGCGATCGTATTTAATCGCCATTGTTACTTCTGTGGGAGGAATACCTTTTGCTGCTGCTTCAGATTGGGCTTCCTTTTCTACCTCATGTAGCATCTTGTATGATTTTGTTAATTCATTTATTTCATGCGTGAGGTTGTTGATGTTGATCATGAGTCTTTCTGAGCAGCCCTGGTTTGCTGGCATTGCTAATCTTTTACTTGTAGCTTCGGCTGTATCCAAAATACAGAGTTGAGCAAACTTCCAAGAAACACCATCCGAAGGATGTAAAGTTCCAGTACGGTGATAAACTTGTCCGTGTATTCTAAAACAGTATGGCCCATATCCTGATGGCAATGTAATATTTGCACCCACTGAAGCAAAAGCAAAAGAACTATTTATTGAACGAATATTTTCCATGACATTTTTACTGTCAGAATCTTCCTTTGTAATTACTCTTTTTAAATATGCCTGGTAATCTGGAAAGTGTATATCATTTGGACAGACTTTCCCTTTGCTACAACATCGAGTAAATTTCCCATCGGATGGTTTTTCATCTGAGAAATTGAGTGATAGGCAAAATTCACATCGAACAGTCTTTCCACCACAACTATGTCCGAGAATTGCATATTGGTAGTACTTGTTGATGACTTTTCTCTCAACATATTCTGTCGTCGCCACTGCCTTCTTTCAACTTCAAAGGCACGCTGCTCTGGAGACACTTTCTGTCGATAACGCTGGTGTTTTTTGGCATCAGAGCTACGTTGTATCAACAGGTGTTCTTTAGACGTAGTCCCAACTCTCTACTGTCACGGTCTGAGATGCAGGTGAATGAGAGTCCTGGCTGTCAGGCCGCTGAGAGCTGGTGGGCGTGGCTTGAGCATAGCAGAGGGACGGCTAATTTGCATGTTTCTCTTTTATTATATAGGATGAGGTAGATATTGCTCTCCTCATTTTTTTAAAAATATATTTTATTGATTTTTTTACAGAGTGGAAGGGAGAGAGATAGAGAGCCAGAAACATCTATGAGAGAGAAACATTGATCAGCTGCCTCCTGCATGCCCCCCACTGGGGATGTGCCCGCAACTAAGGTACATGCCCTTGATCGGAATCGAACCCGGGACCCTTGAGTCCACAGGCCAACACTCTATCCACTGAGCCAAACCGGTTCTGGCTGCTCTCCTCATTTTACAGCTGAGACTGATGCTGAAATAAATCAAATAACTTGTTCAAGGTGGCAGAGCCAGTAAATAAGGTTTTTGGACCTCGAACACTCCTCTCCCCAGGTGTTCATGCAGCCGGAGTGAATTAAGCACTTACTATGATGTGGCAGATACTGCTCTGAGGGCTGGGTATCCAGAGGGGAAAAGATTGGCCTGGGCCCTGCTCTGACTGGGTATGGTCACTGCTTGGCAATCGAACTCTGTCTCAGTCTAGTACAGCCGTGGGCAAACTACGGCCCGCGGGCCGGATTCGGCCCGTTTGAAATGAATAAAACTAAAAAAAAAAAAAAGACCGTACCCTTTTATGTCATGATGTTTACTTTGAATTTATATTAGTTCACACAAACACTCCATCCATGCTTTTGTTCCGGCCCCCCGGTCCAGTTTAGGAACCCATTGTGGCCCTCTAGTCAAAAAGTTTGCCCTGGGCACTGTTGTCTCAAGGCCCATGCCATGCTGCCTTGTATTTGAAATTTGTAGGGTTCCTATTGACCTAAGGCTTCCTTTGCCTCTGCCTTAATGATCTTAATGGTCTAATTAATTGAGAGACAGGTAAGACAGATGAGAGGACAGTGCAAAATGCTGGATAGGAAATAATTCACTATTAAATTGCATCATATCCGAAAGGCCTTGATGAAGAAGAATTAAATAAAGGCACAAGGATCAAGAGGAGGGAGTTGCAGTGCTCAGAGCAGCCCCTCTCCTCTTTTGTTCCTCGCTTTCTGGGTAGCACATTCTCTGTATAGACCAGTGGTTCTCAACCTTCCTAATGCTGCGACCCTTTAATACATTTCTCATGTTGTGGTGACCCCCAACCATAAAATTATTTTTGTTGCTACTTCATAACTGTAATTTTGCTACTGTTATGAATCGTAATGTAAATATCTGATACGCGGGATGTATTTAGACGACCCCTGTGAAAGGGTCGTTTGACCCCCAAATGGGTCGCGACCCACAGGTTGAGAACCGCTGGTATAGACTGAAGATTTAGTCTGTCCTTAGGCTTGAGCAGTTAGCCCTGCCCTGGGGCAAGTGGGTGGAGGAGAGGGTGTTGGCAGATAAGGGAGGTTCCCCTTGTTTCCCTTGCCTATCGCTTGGAAAGATCGTTGGTTCAGATTAGCTGACTGCTGATTCTTTTTCTGGTGTTGCCACCAAGTGATGGGTCCTTTCAGCAGTTGTCCATCCTCCCAGGTTTTTCCTGCAGTGTTATCCTGTTGCTTGCACACAGTGACATTTTCTGGTATAATTTTAAAAGACAGTTGCCTCTCTTGTAAGTGGAGAAGCCATAGTGAGCAATACTAACCAAAAGCAAAAAACAAAAACAAAAACCACCCTCAGGAAAAGTTACTTCAAGGAAATTTATGTGGATTGTCGAATAAAATAGTGTCCTTGATATATGTGGTTAATGGCATTTTCCCTACATGCTTGTTTACGCATATGGACAGGCAGCAGAGTCTATTGGAAATAATTCAGATGTGAGTCTGACCAGTCTGATTTCTCTCCTGGCTCTGCCACTTAGACTTTTGAGCAGGTCATTTTCCTCATTTGTGAAGGGTGTGATGATTCCCATTACGTGGCGTTAGTATGAAGACTCAGTGAGCCAGTGCGTATAAGGCACCAGCAGTGCCTCACATGCAGCCTATGGTCAGTACAAGGAGGATGGTGAAGCTGTAATGTAGTTATTGGACCAACTGACAACGAGATCTGTAGAAAATTAACTTATTTTTATGTGGGGCCAAAGTTGTATGCCTTCCTGTGGCCCTTGTCAGTCTGTGTCCTGGGACAGAGGCAGCACATCTTTTGCGATGATGTGAATTGTTCAGCTGTGCACTGTTGATGACCAAGTCCCTGGACAAAGTGGCAGCTGGCCGCACATTCTAAGGGTGAGTTTAAACCTTTGAGTGAGGACCCCTGTGTTAGGAAGGTTTCACTTGTTTTTATTTTTAATACTTACGTATACTTTGCCTTGTTTCGGAAGGCTAACATTTAAATAAGGATATATGTAATAGAAGAAATGATAAATTGAATGTCAAAGCAAAAAGAAATGATAAATTGAATGTCAAAGCAAAAAGAAAAAGAAACAGCTGGGGTGAGAATATGGCGCCAACAATGAGGCTGATGAGTACATGGTAGCTAATGTTTACTAAAAGCTAACATTCATTACGCACTCATTATGTGCCAGGGACTGTTACGTGCTTCAGATCATTGCCGCGTTTAGTCATGCTGTAAGTACTGTGTGATAAGCTCTATGATTGTACCCATTCTGCAGCTCAGGACACTGCCCGAGAGAAGAAAAATCTTACCCAAAATTACATAACTAGAAAGTGTAAGAGGCAGGATTCTAATTGGATAGTCTGACTTTAGAGCCCACATCTGAGTCAATATGAAATACTTCTTTCTTCATAACATTGCAACAATATTCATAACTTATTTGTCAGAGCATAAAGAAAAGAGTGTACGATACCCCACACTTAATAATGATTGCTTTAGGAGACCAGGTCTTGAGTGAGAGATAAGCAACTCATTTTGTACTTTAATTAAAACAAACAAACAAACAAAAATCTTTAAGATTAAAGTATGTAAAACAGTGCTTTTACTGGTCCTAGTAGAATCATGACCATATGTACTTCTAACATTTTCTATTTTTGGAAAATATTAGACCTACAAGAAACTTTCAAAAAGCAGTGCAAAGAAGCACTATTTACAAAAACCAAGAATTGGAAATAACCTAAGTATCTATCAGCGGATGAATGGTTAAAGAAAATATATGAATATATTCAATGAAATATTATTTGGCCATAAAAAAGGATGAAATCCTGCCATTTGTGACAACATGGATGGACCTTGAGGGCTTTATACTAAGTGAAAAAAGACAAAGGCAAATACTGTATGATCTCCCTTATATGTGGACTCTAAAAAAATACCAAAACCCCTTCCATAAACCAAGCTCATAGATGCAGAGAACAGATTGGTGTTGTCCGGGGTGGGGTTGGGATTGGGAAGAATGGATGAAGGGTGGTCAAAGGGTGCAAACTTTCAGTTATAATACGTTATGGGAATGTGATGTACAGCATGGAGACTATAGTTAGTAATACTGGATTGTATACTTGAAAGTTGCTCAGAGTATATCGTGAAAGTTCCCATTACAAGAAAAAACTTCTGTAATTATGTATGGTGATGGATGTGAAGTAGACAGACTTCCTGTGGTGATCATTTTGCAGTACACACAAATATTGAATCATTATGTTATACACTTGAAACTGATATAATGATAAAAACAAGGACATTCATTTATGTAACCTTAGTACAGTTACCTAAATCAGTATTAGGATTGATAGAGTACTAACATGTAGTCCATAAACCTTATTCACAGTTCACCTATTCTTATAATGCCCCTTATAGGGAAAGGAAAATAACTGCTTTCTGGTCCATGATCCAATACAAGATCGCAGGTTGCATTCAGTTCTCATCTGTATAGTCTTCCTTTAATCCAGAGTAGTTCATAATCTGCATTTCCTTGTCTTTCTTGACTTAATACTTTTGAAGAGGACAGGCCATTTATTTTGTATCGCCCTTTAGTTTGAGCTTGTTTGATGTTTCCCATGGTCATTAAAGGCTGTGCATTTGTGGCAGGCATACCGCAGGGGTGATGTTCTGTCCTCAGTGTATCATTACAGTGCACCTCTTGTCCTCCCTGGTGCAAGAGGTGTTTGCCAGGTGGCTTCAAAAAGTTGCTGTTTTCCTTTTATGATTAATAGGTATCTTGTGGGGAGATATTTTGAGACTATGTATAAATATCCTGTTTGTCATCAAATTTTCACCTACTAGTTATAGCATCCATTGATGATTTTTGCCTGAGGTAGCTATTACTACGTTGGCTGCCAAAGGGTGATTTAATAATTTCGCCACTACGTACTTCTTTATTATTTGACTCCATATATTTTTGAGATATGTCTCCTATGTCTGTTTGTATAGCAGGAGGTAAGTGTGTATTTCATAGTTATTCCAAAGAGGATCGACTGTGAAGAAAGGAAAAACTGTTTAAAAATAGTCTTACTTAGGTACATTTATATTCATAAAGGTTTTAAGACAACCTAAACATATAATAAAATAATGCGGTAAAGTTTGCATTGGGCTCTGGGCCTCCTACAGTAGAAATGGAGAAATGGTCAGCTGTAAGTTTTTATAACAATTGTGAAAGGAATATAGAAAGTCAAATAACAGCAAAATGTCTTCCTGGAGTTACAAGATACTCGACACTTTGCAGGAAGGGAAAAAGCAGAGCATGGGAAATGGTGAAAGAAGACAGCACCGAGTGTGAGATCCAGATTATTCAGCTGCGCTTTTCCTGTAGACAGAGCTCACCAGCCCGAGCTTTAGACTAGGCGGGCATTGTCAGATGGCATCCAGGTTGAAAAGAAAACCAAGAGCTTGTAGACCTCATTGAGCTATCTTTTTAACAAGTTGGGTAGAGGGAGAGCCTTTGACAAAGAGCATGGCACAGAATCCAGACAATCGGGTAAAAGTGGCTTGAAATATAGAATGGGAGGTCAGCCGGGAGGAATAATCAGGTTACAGCTGCTTTTTACATGGGATTTTGGGTAGAGCAAAGATGGTTGTCCATTTTGGACCAAATAGACGGGGTGACAGATAAGGAGGAAGTGCTTTGTGCCAGGTTTGATGATGGGCAGGAATTTCTGTGTTTAACCTTCCTTAAAGGCTCTGGAAGAGATGGCTCAGTGGCTCCACGAAGGAGCATGTTGCCAGCATCAGTAGTAGAGGTAATATTCTGAGATACGCAGACTGGTCATAGACCCGTGAAGCTGAGCAATATTCCCAGTTGGAGAAGCCTGGAGGGGAGAAGGGCCTTGGAACCAACTTGTGGGCAACGGCAGCCATTGAAGGACCATTGGGAGAGCGCAGCATTGCAGCACAGGTGCTAACGGCTGCCTGAGGAGTTAGGGATCCGTGAAGGTCAAGTGGACTAGGGCCAAGGGGAAGTGAGGGGAAACCAAATTGGAGTAAGAACGAGGGTGGTTGTTCTTGGTGTGTTTGGATGAGTGAAGGACTAGCATGAATTTGAGAAGTTTTCAAGATTTCAGGCTTCAGGATACAGTTTATTGGCTGAGGGTAGCCTTATAAAAAAGGTGGTCAAGTTCTTCTCCAGCAGGATGCTTTTTTAAAATTATTTTCTTATTTGGAGAAGGCCTTGTTTTTGGTTTTGTTTTAATATATTTTTAATTGATTTCAGAAAGGAAGGGAGAGGAGAGATAGAAACATCACTGATGACCTACTTCCTGCACGCCCCCTACTGGGGATCGAGCCCGAAACCTGGGCAGGTGCCCTGACCAGGAATCGAACCATGACCTCCTGGTTCAGTTTCACTGAGCCATGCCAGCTGGGCTGGAGAAGGCCTTTTAAGAAAAAAAAAAAAAAAAAGCCAAATAATTTTGAGGAACAATTTAGAAAAGTGGAGAAAGTTTTCTTTGGCTTCTTACTTTGGCTGAGGATCCTAAGCCTTGTGTATGTCAGCAGATGATAGTTGGAGCCAATTCAATACCAGTAGGAATCTCCAGTTTGGAGTGGTGAAGAAGGAAACTTTATTCAGTGCATACAACTCAGTTGTGATGTAGCATGGCTGTGAAAACAGCGTGGCTGTGGAACAGTTCACTCGATTGTGTTACACCTCAGTTATGAAGCAGCACAGCAGCCTGGTTGTGAGGAGGCCCTGGGGCCAGGCAGCCCTGGGCAAGGGTCCTCTACTGCCAGATAGCTCTGCTCTGCCTGCTGTGCTCCCTGCCAGTCTGTACTGTTTTGCCCTGCCTGTCCACTCCCTTCGGGGTTTTGTCTTTGGTACTTCAGTTCCAACTAGGAAACACAACCTTCAGTGGAAAGGGAAAGTGCTCTCTCTGAGCTAGAGGGGAGCTGACTTATATAAAGAGAGGTCTCTGCCCTGGTTCCTGATTGGTCTGGTCTGTCCGCTTGCAACTGAGGATTCCAGATCCTCACAGTTTGATTGGTCTAAAAGGCTTTGTCTTCATTGGTCATAATGGAGCCACTCTGATTGGTCAGTGAAGATGCTGATGGGGGAGATAGCTGCACAGCTCTGATGGGATGGGGAGTCTCAGTCCTATTGGTTGAAATGCAATTTCAGGAACTCCTTTATAAGGGCTGGCTCAGGTGTCAGGAACTCAATGCAGGCTTTTCCCTGAAGTATGGTTGCATTTGAGTGAGAGGCCCTGGTTAAAAAACAGCTGGTAGGGTTTCTCTCTCTGTGTCTCTTTTTTATAGTGTATTTTTATTAATTTCAGAGAGGAAGGGAGAGGGAGAAAGATAGAAACATCAGTGATGAGAGAGAATCATCGATTGGCTGCCTTCTGCACACCCCCTACTGAGGATTATGCCCCCTACTGGGGATTGAGCCTATAACCCAACAGGTGTGCCCTGACCAGGAATTGAACTGTGACCTTTTGGTTCATAGGTTGGCGCTCAGCTGCTGAGCCACAGTGGCTGGGCATAGGATCTGCTTTTAAATTTGAGTCCAGTTAACCACCAGAAGTTCTTGGTAGGTATATTCTTTCTCAGGCTCTACATGTGCTTTGTGATTTATATTTATACTAGAGGCCTGGTGCACGAAATTTGTGCACAGGTAGGGTCTCTAGGCCTGGCCGGCGATCAGGGCCGATCTGTGGGGTGACCGGCGAGGCAATGGGGGGCCCTACTAGCACCTGCTTTGGCTGGTCTGGCACCGCCTGCTCGCTGGCCCCATCCCCTGCTGCCAGTCGTTTCCCTCTGCAGGGCGATCGGGGGACCCCTGCTGGCACCTGCTTTGGCTGGCCTAGGGCCTGTGGGCTGGGGACAGCTCCTGCGTTGTCTAGCCCCTGGTGATCAGTGGGCATCATAGCCATCGGTCGTTCTGCTGTTTGGCCTATTTGCATATTAGGTTTTTATTACATAGGATCTTGGGAACAACCTTTTAAAACAAATTTCTTGAGGCTGCCCAATTGAAGTGTTTTTACAAATGCTAATTTTAAAAAAGAAATTTGTTTTTATTACAGTAAAAGTGGTGTGTGCACATTGTACAAATAAGAACAAACTAACACAACTTCTGACAAAATTATAATGGAAAATTGAAAATTGCTCATGGTTTTTGCCATGTGATAACTATTTTATTTATATGTCCATAGAAAAAAGATGGCGAGAATACTTATGTAAGACTGACCATACTATTTTGTTAGCAATTTTCTTTTTAGGTCAAATGTATGTCATGATTATTTTTCCAAATAAATAAATTAGATCTCTTATGAGTTAGTACAATTTCAGTGTATTATTTTCTTCTGTGAATGGTTAGCCATTATTTTATTTTTTTTATTCATCCTTGGTTGCCAACATCTAGGTCAGCGATTTTCAATCAGTGTTCCATGGCACACTGGTGTGCCACAAGAATTTTTAAAACATGCAATATTTGACTGTTAGAGGTTAGGGGTGCTGACCTCTTTTGCCTAAGATTGTCAAAGAAGAAGTGACAGCAGCCAACACAATAGCTGTCTGCTGTGAATGAATAAAAATTATACCTAATTTTTTTGTCAGATTGGCAAGAAATAGAGTATTTTTTGGTATGCCACAGAATTTTAGTAATTAGTTTATGTGTGCCATGAGATGAAAAAGGTTGAAAATCGCTGATTTAGGCAGTTCCCAGCTGTTTTGGTCATAGCACCACTACACTGAGCATGCATATCTTTGTGCCCTCTGTGTCTGTGCTGAAAGTTCTGAACGGCTGAGTGGCTGAGTCGGAGGCCCGATTGCCCATCCATCAGTGGTGTGTGGGTTAGCATTTCTGTTGGGGTGTCTCCTTTTGGATGGGCAAAAGCTGTCTCTGTTGCTGGAAGCCGCATTGAAGAGTACTTCTTCTGCTCTTCACCTTTCAGATAAGACCAAATCTGAGGAGGATACAAAGTAAATAATTTTATTTTTGTGATTGCTGAAAATATCTTTGCCCATAGTGTATAAAATATTAACAGAAGGGTATATCAGCAGTTAGGAGGAGGAAGTCCTGATATCGCACTCAAGCCCACTTTGAGGTGGATTAAAGAAGTTTGGTCTTGCCCTAACCGGTTTGGCTCAGTGGATAGAGCGTTGGCCTCCAGACTCAAGGGTCCCAGGTTCGATTCCGGTCAAGGGTATATACCTTGGTTGAGGGCACATATCCAGTAGGGGGTGTGCAGGAGGCAGCTGATCGATGTTTCTGTCTCATCAATGTTTCTAACTCTCTAACCCTCACCCCTCCTCTCTGTAAAAAATCAATAAAACAGATTTTTTAAAAAGTTGGGTCTTTCCATTTGTTGTTCTTTAATTTCATTAGCTTACTTTTTTTTTTTTTTTTAACACACTGAGAATAATACTGATTTATCTCCCAAGAGAGTTGTGAGGAAAAACCCCTCATAAGCTGTTATTTTGGAATGTTCCTTTCCTTTTCCCAGGTGCTTTCACAGCTTCTATTAACCTACATGTCAGCTCATCTTCACTGGGCTGAGATGGGAGATGCTAAGTTAAGGAGATGGCAGTTTTGTTTGTGTTGGGCAGTGAGGGGTAGGTGTGTGATCTTAGTTGGTTCTTCAAAAGATTCCAGCCTAACCTAACAAGTATTTAAAAAAAAACACACCTCAGCTTTTTAAGAAAAATGATTAACCTTTCTGATCATGGTTAGGACTTTATATTGAACAAGATGGACTTTGTATTGAATAAGAACTCAGTTCAAACCAGTTTGAACTGAAATGAACATTATTGGGGCAGATCACTGGCCAGGGTGGTGGTTGAGATGACCGCGGAGACGGTGCTGGGGATTGGGCGGGGCAGGCTCTGCTTCTGTGTGGCCGGTGTCCACGATCTTGGACGAAGGCTTCTGTTTAGTGTTGTACTCATGTCCGCCTGCTATGACCCCTTGCTCACTACCAGAGGAAAGAACCTACCTTATTCCAGCTTGGAGTAAAACAAACACAAACCCTTAAAGAGATCCTTAAACCCTTCATCCACTCCTTGTGGCCAGGTTCATGTGGCAGTGCAAGAACATGGTGGTCCCCCTCAGAAACCTGGTGTTCAAGGGAGGGAGTAAGGAGGAGGTGTTTTTCTGAAAAAAGAGGCGTGGCTGGGGCAAGTGGCTCAGGGGGAACGATGGGGGGATTCTGCCGCCTCTGGAATGTGGTGTTTTAGATTGCGGAGAGGCTGCAGGCTCTAGTACAGTGGTTCTCGGCCTTGGCTGCACATTAGAATCGCCTGGGAATCTTTTTAAAATCCTGATTTCTGGGCCCCATCCTCCAGAAATTCTGTTTTCTTTGTTATGGGGTGGGGCCACAACATTAGTAACAAAGAAACAGAATTTCCGGAGGATGAGGCCCGGAAATCAGGATTTTAAAAAGATTCCCAGGTGATTCTAATGTGCAGCCTAGGCCGAGAACCACTGCTCTAGAGGGAGGCTCAGGGGTTGGGATCAGAGGCCTGGGTTTGCATGACAGCTCTGCACTTCGCGGTGGGTGGACTTAGGCGCGCCATCGAACCTCTGCCTCCTGTGGTCAGGGGCGGTGGGCCTGAGGGGTGGCCCGTGTGCCACCGGGCATGGCACGGGGCTGTCTCTGTGTGTGCACCTCGTTTCACTGCTTTGTCTTCGATGACCCTGTATTACTTGGATTTTCACTTCTGACCTCAGGTGAGAGCTTTTCTATCCCAAACCCCTTTCACTGAGAATCCCAGCCTTAGTGATTATACTAGATTTTGGAGTCTTAGCACTAAAATGCCAGTGCGCTTATGGGTATAATGCCATTCTTTATGTGTTTTACAAATCTGAAATCTGACTCACTTGTGTGTTCATGTACACAGAGAGCATATGCTGCTTTAGCGCTTCAGGTGTGCACTGACCTGCCTGTCCTGCGCTAAACCAGTCCTGGGTATCTTGTAACTAAGGCAGTGGGAGTTAAAACTAGGGAGCTTGAGCCTCTTATGTTTATTCATCGCTTATATTTTCCTGAGAGCCAGTTTGAGCCCTTTACTTCTGCTGTAATTCCCAAATGGAGTAGTTTTAAAATCAGGGGAGGAGCTATTTGTTAAAGAAATGAAGCAGAGGCTATGGTAGGGGGTGAGGAAGTGGGAAGTCCCAGGCCCTGTTTCCACCCCTCCTCCCGATCTGGGCCACTTTCTTCTTTGTAGGAGCTGGATTCCCTGTTCTCTTCTTTTCTAGACATTTCCTTAGGGCCAAACCTTTCTTCCCTAGGATATCATGTTAGTCAGGCCAGCCTCTGGCTTAGTCATGCTGCTTTGAGAGAAGAGCATGAGCAGGTGGTGAAAGCCAGTGCTTTGCACAGGAAGGAATGCTTGGGGTTAACTACAGACTACAGCCCGGCCCCGAGGGCCACCCTGAGGGTTTCGGCTCACAGGGCCCCAAACACAGGTGGATGGGTGTGTACGTGCACAGTGGAAACATGCATTCAGGGTGGGCAAAATTACAGTTGTTCGCACAGAAAGTAATGTAACGATTAGTAAAGAATAATACAAGAATAAACTCTGTTTCGTGTACTCAACACTGTAAACCTATTTTTGCCCTACCCTGTACATACTGGGACAACTGGCAATAGGTGGACCTTTTATGATTGTTTTTAATACTATTAAGCATAGTTTAGTTGGAGAAAACTTTATATGCATCACATATGGACCGATGTATGTAGGGAGTTACATGCTTTATCACTTATGCTTTAACTCTGTACATCAATCCATAAATGATTCAGACTTCACATTTTCAAAATACAGAGTGGCATTATGCCCACACAAACCCTGGCTTTTTGGTACTAGAATTCCAAGGAAAAAAAATGTGGTATGGCATATGCCAACCTATTCAAAGATCACTTTTAAGAGAAGGGGGTCTTTAGAGGGGAATGTTTTATTGTTGGGTTTTTCAAAATTATACAACTGGCATTTAAAAAAGATCTTTTCTTTTTTCTTTTTAAATATATTTTATTGATCTTTTACAGAGAGGAAGGGAGAGGGATAGAGAGTTAGAAACATTGATGAGAGAGAAACATCGATCAGCTGCCTCCTGCACACCCCCTACTGGGGATGTGCCCACAACCAAGGTACATGCCCTTGACTGGAATCGAACCCGGGACCCTTCAGTCCGCAGGCCGACGCTCTATCCACTGAGCCAAACCGGTTAGGGCAAGATCTTTTTCTTTTTGAAGAATACTATAGGGCCTTCAAAAGTGGCAGTTCTCTGTGCAGGTCAGTTTTATTTGAATTAGAAAGGTGTTTGCTTCCTGCCCAGGGCTGCTGCTGCTGCTGCTGCTAACGGCGCAAGAAGAGTGAAGAGGGTGAAGGTGGCCAGACAGGAAGCCATCTGAACTCATCAGCTTTTCTTTGCTCTGAAGAGAAGCAACCTGAAGCACCTTGCTAGAAGGATTATTTTTATAGACTGAAGTCTTGTTTCCTTTCTGAGGGAAAATTGATCTGTTTCTTGTGCCACCTCCCAAACTGGTACACCCTGCTTAGGCAGGCATGCACCTCCGGCCACGGGAACACGGGCGACTCTAGTTGAAGTGCTCGGGGTCTGTGGAGCCCTGTTCTAGAATCTTACTGTGGCGACTGCTTCCTCTCCTCTGAAGTCACAGCCGGCCTCTGCTGCTCCAGTGGTCGGATTTTGTAACTTGCCGGCAGGCGCTCCCTGGCTCCAGTGTAATGTTGGAGCTTCAACTCAGTTCCTAGTTGACACTCTTCTTTCCCATGGTTTCTTCAGAGGTGGCCTTGGGTCTGTAAAGTAGATGATTTATAACGGAAAAGTTAAGAGCTTGAGCTCTGGGACCAGACTGCTTGGGTTAAAACCCATGTGCCTTCCCTATTCCTTCATTCATCTGTTGTGTGTAAACAGTCTAGTTGCAGAGCAGCCTCCTTTCAAGGACTTGGCTGTGTCTTTGCAGGGTAGGAGGTGAAAGTTTACTGGCCCAGGTCTCTTCCTGCATTAAAATTCCTACGAGTATGGATTGTGGGGTGTATACTTTACTTTTCTTCCTCCCCTCCCCTCCCCTCCGCTCCCCTCCCCTCCGCTCCCCTCCCCTCCCCTCCCCTCCCCTCCCCTCCCCTCCCCTCCCCCCCCTCCCTCCCTCCTTTCTTTCACTATTTTGGAAACAAATAAGCATTCGTCTCTGGTGGGGCAGATCAGATCCACTGGGATCTTAACCTCCTCCCTCTGATGGAAACCACCAGTAGAGTGTGTCCAGGCTTCAGGAGCTGGTTTTCAATGAGGCTGTAGTGAGGGAGGAGTTTCAAGGCAGTGTGCACACGTTTGATGAGCTGTGTCAGTGAGCTGTGAGCACCGTAAAAGGTTTCAGTACTGGAAGAAACTGCACTCAGATGAGCATAAAGCTGATCATAGTGAAGAACAAAAGTGAATACATATGAGCAAGAATAGAAAAGGATTTGAGTGGGGAGCTTCTCGCCTGGTGGACACAGTATAAAGAGGAGGAGGATGTTGCTTGAGTGAAGTCAAAAGTGAATTAGAAGTGTTTGCTTTATGTATTTTGCCAAAATGTGATTAAATGGTGACAGGAATTACAGAAAAGGAACTGTCTGAATATCATCAAGATATTTGATCTCCTGTGTCAGAAATAATAGTATGCTTCTGTATGCACTACTTTTATTTATTTTATTTTATTTTATTTTAAATTATTTAAAAGATATATTTTTCTTGATTTCAGAGAGGAAGGGAGGAGAGAGAGAGAAACATCATGATGAGAGAGAATCATTAATTGGTTGCCTCCTACACACTCCCTACTGAACCTGTAACCAGGGCATGTGCCCTGTCTGGGAATTGGACCATGACCTCCTGGTCCATAGGTGGGTGCTCAACCACTGAGCCACGCCAGCTGGGCTCTATACATGACTTTTAAATCTTACCCCACTTCCCTGAGGTTCGCCCTGGACTCTTGAAGGTTATGTAATGTTCTCTAGGGCACATGGTGTTGGACTGGACTTGGATGGGAAGCTCTAGGCCTTTAGTTCTCCTGTTCAGCCAGACTCTGCTGATAGAGATAACTAGCTGCTTTGTGATCATTGTGTTTGGGGAGTAGGGTAAAAAAATAAAACAATCTTGGATTTCCTGCTGGGCTAATAGTGGCGGGTATGAGTTTAAATTTTCAGTGGAAAGAATAAAAACTTCAGCAGAAGTTGGGAAGAACAGCAGTGTTGTAACAGTGACGTGGAAGTGGCTGGGTGTCTACAGGTGAAGAAGAAAAACCAACCCAGTGTTAGGATTTTAAGTGGACTAGCATTCTGACAGCCGGATGGGCAATGTTGATGACCTTAGAACCAAGTTTAGAAAGAAAACATTTATTTCATACTAAGAACAAAAGGTCCTTCTGGGAGGGAGAGAAATGATTGTAGGTGTAAAGATCCGAAGAAAATAGCTTGATGATAGTGGAGCAGCAGATAAGATAAAGTAAATCTGCAATCTTATCTTTAAAATGAAAGATATGCCAGGATCCAATATATGTTATGTTTTGTTTTAATATTTGATTTAGACTCTGAAAGTTTTTGGCAGAAAAATTTGTTTTAACTTAATTTAAAAAAATCAATATGCTCTTGGACTGAGATGGAGAATTAGAAGTTTCTGCTTATATTTATTTGGCTAAGTAATTGAAATTTATTTGGGTAAGTAATTGAAAATGGGTCCTAAAATCTTCGGTTCTGCTTTGCATCCGGATGTGGGTCCTTGTCCTGCAGTGTTTGGCATCAGCCTTTTTTTCTGAGTGGATTCTTGGCCCTGCAGTCACCTTTGTGAGATGCTGGTCTGCCCAAGAAGGGAGTTTAAAGTAGAAATTCAAGGTCAGCTGTGCATGCTAGCCATTGCCAAAGTGACACACAGGCAAACAGAATGACTCTGTGCTCCTCACATTCTTGTTCTTAGAGGTCAGGGGAAGGATCTGATTGCAAGTTTAGGTTAGGAGAGAGTGATTTTTGACTTGTTAAGGCATGGCTTTTCATCTCTAAGTGCTTTAAAGAATTACGGTTCATTGTTCATTCCAAAGTCCTAATGATTTGGATATTTTTTCTCTGACAAGAATGTGGCTTTTGGCAGAGACTGTGCATCACAATTGCTTAAAATAACCAAGTCCTTTAGAACCTGAATGAAAATGTGTGGCCTCTGTGCATGTGATGTGTTTATGAAAGAAATGTGTGTATGATGATTAAAAAATCATTTTAAATGGGAAGCAGTGACGTTCAAATTGGGGAAATCGCAAATGTCCAGCATTAGGAGAATATAAAATATATGTAAGTGCCCTGGTTGGTGTGGCTTAGTTAGTTGGGCATCGACTGTGCACTGAAAGGTTGTCTGTTTGATTCTGCTCAGGGCACACACCGGGGTTGTGGCCTCAATCCCTGGTGGGTATGTGTGATCGATGTGTTGCTTTCACATCGATGTTTCTGTCTCTCCCCCTCTCTCTTCCTCCCTCTCTAAAATTCAATCTATATATATAAAAGCCTAAGTGACTGTTACGACCAGACTGCTGGATGACCGGCGGTAACCGTGACACGCACTGACCATCAGGGGGCAAACACTCAATGCAGGAGCTGCCCCCTGATGGTCAGTGCACTCCCACAGCCAACCTCCCACGGTCCCTCCCCCTGGCTGGCCAGCCCCGATTGGTCCCAATTGGGACTGGGCAAGACGGCCCCGATCGCTGGCCAGGCTGAGGGACCCCACCTGTGCACGAATTTGTATACCAGGCCTCTAGTAAAACATAAAAATATACATGTAAGTATTTCTATATGTTTATCCAGAAGATGGTGTACTCTGCAGCAGCTATAGTTTATAGAATTTTTAGTGACATGGGGAAATGCCAATGGAATAATATAAAATGATAAGGCTGGTGCAAAATTTATATATAGCAAGATCTCAGCTATATATAAATGTGTAGGAAAAATGATCTGGGAAGAGATATGTAAAAATTTTAATGCTTTTCATCCATATTCTGAAATAATAGCTGATAGGTTTTCTTCCTTTGTTCCTGTATTTTCTAAATTTTCCACAGTATGCATATATTGATTTTTAAACAGGAATTTTAAAATTTCCCTCTACAACAGCTCTGAGAAGATATGGGTCAGGATATGATAGAGATGATGTTTAATCTGTATGGTCTGCTACATGAAGAAATAGAAGTTGGATTTACAGCATAAAGCAGCACCTTTGGTAGGTGCACAGTTGCATATCTGAGATTAAGGGGATCACCAGTAATTAGTGATTTACAGTGATTCCTTAATTTTTCTCTGGGAATTATGGCAACAAGTAACTTTTCATATTGAAAATATGGGTGATACCCAAGCAATATTGCAATTAGGTTCAAGGCTCCACTAGACATATTCAACTGCTTCAGCCCCACTTTTTTTTTCTCATAAATTTTCAACAGTTGGTCTCAAGTTCTTTTTTTAAAATCCTCAAGTTAGGAATGAGGATATTTTTCCCTTTGATATTTAGAGAGAGTGGAAAAGAGGGGGGAGGGGACAGAGAAAATGAGGGGAGAGGGAGAGAGAGAAACATCTATGTGAGAAAGACACATCAATTGGTTGCTCCAGTACTTGCTCCAACCTGGGGCAGGGAATGAACCTGCAACCCAGGAATGTGCCCTTGACCAGGAATAGAACCCAAGACCCTCTGGTGTGCAGGCAGACACTCGATAATCACCATGCCACACCAGCCAGGGCTAAAAAGATTTTAAATAAATCTGTAGAAAATCTGTTACTGCACTGTTTTGATAAAGACTGTTTTGATAAGTTTGCCAGCTAAATGAGCAAACATTGGTTTGAATTTAGCTTGTCTTAATGACTTAATATACTTCATTTTAAAATTTATCTTCCAGTGGTAATTGCTAGATTTTATTTTGTTGTTGTCTGAGAATCTTGAGATAGAAGATTGTGAAACATGCCGAAGCCAGATGCTCAGAGTTGATTAACAGTGCAGTGGGAGTAATCCAGCTCTGGCTGTTTGATTTGGTTTCTGCTTTATGTAGACGGAGGATTAATCCAAGAGGGAAAAGGCTTCTTTATCCTCGCTAATGCATGATGGTACACGTGGGTTTGAAGCATGCTCTTTATGTATTTCAAACCTTTAGAATGGAGATTTTTTTTTCCTGTAACTATTTTTTTCCTTTTTTGTCCACAACCCTTGTGTCAAGAGCTGACTTTGAATAGATTGCAGTGAGGGAATGGCTCCACTGAGTATGAAACCCCACCCAGAAGTGCCCTGTTTCTGGGAGGAGGGGCTCTCGCATCCTCCCAGTCCCAGTCCTGATGTTCTGCTGGGATGGCAGGGGACCCAGCTCTCCAAGGCCAATCTAGGCCATCTGAGGCCACCTGAGACCACCTCAGGCTATCCGGGGCCACCTGAGGTCACCTGAGGTCACCTGAGGCCAATGGAAGTGCTCCAGGGCTGCCCTAACCTTCTGTCTGGGTGGGATTCTGACTTAGAGGCATTCAGTCATAATCCTGTAGGTGGTAGCTGTGTCCCACGGTAGAATGGAGGTCTCTCTCCTTTTAAAAAATTTTTACCTGAGGCCCTAGCTGGTTTGGCTCAGTGGATCAAGCATTGGCCTGCAGACTGAAGGGTCCCAGGTTTGATTCCGGTCAAGGGCATGTACCTCTGTTGTAGGTTCCGTCCTGGCCCTGGTCCGGCTGTGTGTGGGAGGCAACCAATCCTTGTGCCTCTCTCACATCGATGTTTCTCTGTTTCTCCCCCTCCCTTCTACTCTGTCTAAAAAAAAATCAATGAGAAAATATCCTTGGTTGAGGATTAACAAAACAAACAAACAAAAATTTTCATCTGAGGTTTTGTTTAGAGAGATGAAGGAAGGGAGGGAGGAGAGAGAGAGAGAGAGAGATGCCAGTGCTAGAATGGAACTCTTTGACATGAAGGAATGTGTTGAGTCTTCTTATCCCCTTCACTAACAAAACAGTCTTAGTAAGAATTATAATTATAATTGAATTAGTGATTGTCAGAGGGAGAGAAATGGGAAGTTATAAAAGACAATCTAAGGCAGCGGTTCTCAACCTGTGGGTCCCGACCCCTTTGGCGGTCGAACTACCCTTTCACAGGGGTCGCCTAAGACCATCCTGCATGTCAGATATTTACATTACGATTCATAACAGTAGCAACATTACAGTTACGAAGTAGCAACAAAAATAATTTTATGGTTGGGTCACAACATGAGGAACTGTATTTAAAGGGCCAGAAGGCCCTGATCGGTTTGGCTCAGTGGATAGAGCATTGGCCTGTGGACTGAAGGGTCCTGGGTTCGATTCCAGTCAAGGGCATGTACCTTGGTTGCGGGCACATCCCCAGTGAGGGGTGTGCAGGAGGCATCTGGTCGATGTTTCTCTCTCATCGATGTTTCTAACTCTCTATCCCTCTCCCTTCCTCTCTGTAAAAATCAATAAAAAATATGTTAAAAAAAATAATAATAAAGGGCCAGAAGGTTGAGAACCACTGATCTAAGGAAACTGATAATACCATACAGTACTTTCAAAAGATCTGTTTCAAAAGAAACATTATAGGGATGTATTCATGAAGACTGAATTCTGTTTTAAACTTTAAAATAAAACGTGTCAACTAAATGAAGGAAGAGAAGGAAAGTGTGTATGTTTTGGACTCAAAGGAGTGTTTTTAAATTTTATTTATTGATTTTAGAGAGAGAAGGAGAGGAGAGAAACATCGATTTGTTGTTCCACTTACTTATGCATTCATTGGTTGATTCTGGTATATGCCCTGACTGGGTATCATACCCACAACCTTGGTATATCAGGACAATAGTAGCCAACTCAACTACCCAGCCAGGGCTGTTTTGTTTATTTATTTATTTATTTATTTTAAAGAAGTGAGTGGTTTAATACAGCTTACAAATGTAGTAAAAAAATAAAAAGAAGAGCTTTAACATGTTTTGAATGCCTAGTTATATACCAGATCTTGTGATAATCGCTTTTAATATTTTATGCCACTTAAGCATCATAAGAATTGAATTTTCAACCCCTTTTTAAATTTGGGAAACAAAATAAATATTTACCACCTTCTCCTCCCTAAAAAGTTATTTGAGTGAAAGTCTTTTTAAGAAGTTCCCAACAGTCAGTGATGAAAGTAACTTGCTTAATATGTGACTACCCAGAGGTGCCCACACCTTGGTGAGCATCTTTCTGGGCTTTTTCCTGTGCATGTGCCACATTAGAATTACAGTATGTTTGCTTTGTTTTACTCAATATAAAAAAGTTTTTGGAATTTTTTAAATATTAAAATATAGTCATTTCTTTTGCCTCGTGATACTCCTTTTTATGCATGTTGTGACTTACCTACCTTATTTCCAGTAGATTTAGGTTATTTGTTCATTTTGACCATTTAAATAACATGGTGACAATTATCCATGCATAATGGTTGTATGTTTTCCCCCCAACATTTTTTATGGATTTTTTTCAAATATGCATAAAAGTAAAGAAAATAAAACAATGAATCTCCACATACCCATCACCTACTTCAGTTATTATTAGCATCCTGCCATTCATTTCATCTGTCCTCTCTCTGCTTTTCCCCCTGAAATATTTCAAAATACGTTCTACATGTCATATAATTTTATCTGTAAATATTCCTTATGTATCTCAAATGAGGACTTTAAAAATCACCTCAATCACCTCAATCACACTCAACAAAATTACCATAAATTAAAATAATCTAATAATTGCTCTATGTTCAGTTATCCTCAGTTGTTTCAAAAATGTCTTTTTACAGTTGATTTTTTGAATCTGGATCCAGCTGCTCTCCCGTGTTTCACCTTTTTTTTCCATATAATTTATTTGTTGAAGAAATTGTATAATTTGTACTGTAGAATCTCCCTCAATCTGGACTTAACTGATTGCATTTTTTGTGTCATTAAGCATGTTCTGTGTCTTTAAACTGGTAATTGGATCTGAGTCTTGGAGGCTTGATCAGCTTCAGCTTTCCTTTTGTAACTAATGCCTCTTAGGTGCTGGTGTGGTCCCGTCTGCATCACTTTAGCAGACCCATCTTGTCTGGTTGCCCTACTTTTGGTGATGCGAAGATCGCTCAGTGGGGTCAGGGATCATCACCAGTCCCGTTGTCATGTTTCCCATCCAACCTGTCACTTAATGGTTTAGTAGCAGTTGATGATTCTTGCTCAGATTTTTTCATTAGACAGCAGTAGGACGGTTTTCTAATTCTGTAATTTCCTTTCATTATTTCTTATCTATGATTCTTCTATAGAGAACTTCGCCTCATCAACTATTTGGTTACTCTGAAATAGCTTCTTTATAGGAAAGGCAGTTTGAGTGCTTTTCTCTCCTTTGATTATCAAGTTTCAGAACGTGAGTTGATGCCTGCCACCTCCAGAGATGACCCTAGAGGGCACGTTAGTATTAATACAGTTGATGAATTTACACATACTTGTGTGTTCAGCCCATTACATTTGAGCGTCTTCTTCCAGAAGGAGCCCTCTTAAGTCATCAGACGGGCACGCAGGCAAAGGCGTCCTTCCCAATAAAAGTAATTGGGGCACCTTAGAGAAGGCTGACTCTGGGTCTCGGCAGGAATTGTCCAAGATGAGTCTGAGGCATCTTGTCAGACTTGGAAGCAAGGCGATGCTTTTATCTGGGTTCAGTATATTCAATTACCTGTTGGTGTATGGCCTCCCATAAAGTATGAGCGTCTGGCAGGCAGGGACTGTGCTGTTTTTGGAGTCGCATAACCCAGATCTCTCCCTGCTGGAGGTGCTGCATCCCGCCCCACCTCCAGCATACAACACAGCAGAGCACTCAGCTGCGTGCCTCGGGATTTTCGGAAGGCTGCCTTCCCTTTCTGTAAACCCACCATAATAGTTTCCCCCATGGTTTTCCAAGAGCTGTGAGTGACTTTCTGAGAGCTGACTCTTTGGGGTCCAGTCTTACTTTGACTTTCTTTCCTGTGTCCTATAGCAAATATAACTAAAGTACTAGTGGAGTTTGACCATTCCTCCACTATTGACTTTATAGATAAGCAAACAATAGGCTCAGATCATACATTGATTGAGTCATGCAGTTTGGTTAAGAAAATAGTCAGGTATAGCCCTGGCTGGTTTGGCTCAATGGATAGAGCAGCGGCCCGGGGATTGAAGGGTTCCAGGTTCGATTCCTGTACCTCATTTGCAGGCTCGATTCCTGGCTCCAGTGGGACTTGTGCAGGAGGCAACCAACTGATGTGTCTCACAAACCGATGTTTCTCTCTCTTTGTCTCTCCCCTCCCTTCCACTCTCTTTCAAATTCAATTTTTGTGTTTTAGAGCCGATTTTCTGTATTTTGTAGCTGTATATTTCTTTCTTTTAGAACCGAATTTTTCATTACTTAGATTATGTTCCACAATTTTGATCTCTCATCGAATCTTATTTCTTGCTCTTCAGACTAGAACTGATCCCCACTGTATATGCCTTTAAAGCTTTCCCTTGTAGCTGACTTTCTATTGTGATGATAACGGTCAGTGTCTGGCTCTCTCTCTCTCTACCTTTCTTCTTCTTTTTTAAAATATATTTTATTGATTTTTTACAGAGAGGAAGGGACAGGGATAGAGAGTTAGAAACATCGATGAGAGAGAAACATCAACCAGCTGCCTCCTGCACACCTCGCTGCCTCCTGCACACTCCCCACTGGGGATGTGCCCGCAACCAAGGTACATGCCCCTGACAGGAATCGAACCTGGGACCCTTGAGTCCGCAGACCAATGCTCTATCCACTGAGCCAAACCGGTCAGGGCGACCTTTCTTCTTTTTAAAGGCATTTTACCTGTTACTCCCTGCTTAATGCCTTGGCACAGTTGTTGCTCCATAAAATTTGTCGAAAATTTTGAATAAAAAGAAAAAAAATAATGAAAGGAGATTACAGAATTAGAAAACTGTCCTACTGCTGGCTAATGAAAATAATCCTAACCTTTCCTGCTCGTGAGATTTTTGATAGTCAAACGAGAATAATATCAGAGAAAGCCAGAGTGCAAATATCTTGCCATTGTAGAGACCCGCCCGCCAGGGCCAGCAGCAGCAGCAGCAGCAGCAGCAGCAGCAGCATTTTTCAGTTGTAGGTGGGGATTTGCACCCTTTGGTGTTGGGCAAGGTTTAACGCTCTCTTCCTAACAGGAGGCCTCTCAGTAGATCAGCGATTCTCAACCTGTGGGTCGCGACCCCTTTGGCGGTCGAACGACCCTTTCACAGGGGTCGCCTAAGACCATCCTGCATATCAGATATTTACATTACGATTCATAATAGTAGTAACATTACAGTTATGAAGTAGCAACGAAAATAATTTTATGGTTGGGTCGCAACATGAGGAACTGTATTTAAAGGGCCAGAAGGTTGACAACCACTACGAGTAGATCATGAACTTGGTTGATTTATCTTGCTGCTGAGGTGACATTGGTTGAATAATACCAATTTGGGTGCATTTAACCCTCGGCCGTCCTATCCCCCCCCCGCCCACCCAAACACACACACAAACGCATACACCTCCTTAGTAGGAAATGAGACTTTCCTTTGGCATTTTTACTCTGGGTTTCCAACACTTGGTTTTGCTGAGCTCCCCTCTGGTGAGGAGACTTGGGCAGATCACGTGACCTCTGAGCCTTTGCTTCCAGCGGGGAGCAGTGATGCTGCCGTACCTCCCTCCTTAGAGGGCTGTGCAGAGCCCGAGACAAGAGTCTTTCTGTTCACCGTCCTTCTCTGATTTTCTCCCTTTCACTTTGTGGTCACTGAGATTTTCAATCTGATACATTTCTATGTTTTAACCTATAAGCAGCTGCAAAGCTTCCCTTTTTGTTAGTCTATTGTGCAGCCAAAGTAAATTAGGGCTTCACAGGACAGAGCTGTCCATTGGTGTTTTGTTTTTTTTTATATATATATTTTTTATTGATTAAGATATTACATATGTGTCCTTGTCCCTACGTTACCCTCTACCCCCCCACCCCCGCTCATGCCCTCACCCCCCCGTTGTCCATGTCCATTGGTTAGGCCTATATGCTTGCATGTAAGTCCTTTGGTTGATCTTTCCCCCTTACCCCCACCCTCCCCTACCTTCCCTCCAAGGCCCGACAGTCCAATCAATGCCTCTCCGTCTCTGGATCAGTCCTTGTTCATCAGTTTATGTTGTTCATTATATTCCACAAATGCGTGAGGTCATGTGGTATTTATCCGCTCTCCAGTTCCATCCATGCTGTGGCAAATGGTAAGAGTTCCTTTTTCTTCTTCCTCTTCTTAAAGAATACCTTTCAGCATTTCATATAATGCTGGTTTGGTGGTGATGAACTCCTTTAGCTTTTTCTTATCCGTGAAGCTCTTTATCTGACCTTCTATTCTGAATGATAGCTTTGCTGGATAAAGTAATCTTGGTTGCAAGTTCTTGCTATTCATCACTTTGAATATTTCTTGCCACTCTCTTCTGGCCTGCATGGTTTCTGTTGAGAAATCAGCTGACAGTCGTATGGGTATTCCCTTGTAGGTAACTGACTGTCTTTCTCTTGCTGCTTTTAAGATTCTCTCTTTGTCTTTTGCTCTTGGCATTTTAATTATGATGTGTCTTGGTGTGGTCCTCTTTGGATTCCTTTTGTTTGGGGTTCTCTGAGCTTCCTGGACTTGTAAGTCTATTTCTTTCACCAGGTGGGGGAAGTTTTCTGTCATTATTTCTTCAAATAGGTTTTCAATATCTTGCCCTCTCTCTTCTTCTGGTACCCCTATAATTCTGATGTTGGTACGCTTGAAGTTGTCCCAGAGGCTCCTTACACTATCTTCATATTTTTGGAATCTCTTTTCTTTTTTCTTTTTCGGTTGGGTATTTTTTGTTTCTTTGTATTTCAAATCTTTGACTTGATTCTTGGGATCCTCTTGTCTGCTGTTGGATCTCTGTAAATTATTCTTTATTTCAGTCAGTGTATGCTTAATTTCTAGTTGGTCCTTTTTCATGTCCTCCAGGGTCTCACTATACTTATTGAGGGACTCACTAAATTTATCAGCGGTTTCCATAAAATTCTTGAAAAACCTTATAAACGTGGCCTTGAACTCTATATCCAGTCGTTTGCTTTCCTCCATTTCTGTCATTTGTGACCTGTTTCTTTGTCTCCGCATTTTGGCTGCTTCCCTGTGTTGATAGAGTGGCTTTGTGTGCTAGGTGTCCTTAGGGCCCAGTGTCTCAGCCTCCCCAGTTACCTGAGGTGGACACTCTTGGTGCACCCCCTTGTGGGCTTTGTGCACAGTCTTGTTGTAGTTATGCCTTGGTTGTTGTAGGATCACTGGGAGGAATTGACCTCCAGGCCAATTGGCAGTGAGAATCAGCTGTGTCTGCAGTGGGAGAACTTCTGTGCTGGAGACACCCTTCTGGGGCAAGACTTGCTTCAGTGGGGCTTTGGTGCTCACTGAGTCTGCCCCCTGAGTGTGTCCCTTATGGATCTGAGGAGTTGTGATCTGGATGGTCCCCCTCTGACCACTGGGTACACTGGCTCTTGGATCTAAGGAGGTGCTAATTTAGCCTCTGCCTGAGGTTACACAGCAGGAGCTACGAAGAGAACTGCAGATTCCCCTTCCTTTTTTGGAGTTTGGAGGTGCCCTGATGAGGCTCAGCTGTGAAGCAATGCAAGCCGCTGTGAGGCCTTGGGCCTTCTCTTGGAAGTTCTGGGTCTGTCTGGCCAGGCTGCAGTTAGGTAATTATCAGGTTGCAAAGGGCCGGGGCATTCATATGCAAAAGCCTCTGCCACAGCCTGGGTGGGGCGGGGTCTCAAGGAATCAAAGGGCGGAGCAAGCAGCTATGGCGGATCCTTAGCCCTGCTCTAAGGAGTCTCGCGTCTCAGTGTCCTGGTAACGGCTGCAAGCACCTCTGAGGGAAAGCCGCCCTCAAGTTCGCCTGCTGCCACACATTCCAGTTTCTCCCCGTATGAGTCCTGGGTCCCCAGAGACTTCCCGGAACCGGAGTTCAGAGCCGTCGGGAGCTTGTGACTCCCTCCGGATTCAAAAAGACAGCCGCGTCCTCAGGTGCCAGCCCCTTTCCGTGCGCGTGAGTCCCCGTACCTCTGCACTTTACTTCCGCAGCTCCTTTGGCTCTCAGTGTGCTTTTCTTTCCTTCTAGTTGTAGAATTTACACTCAGCCAGCCTTCCTGTAGTTCTGGATGATGTCCGTTTTGTGTTTTTGTTATATTTTTCAATTGTTGTGGGAGGCAGCAATTTCCCGGTGTTTATCTATGCCGCCATCTTAGTTTTCCCAGGCACTAGTCCAATCCCATGCCAAGTGGTTGCCATACTGAATTATGTTGTTAGTAGCCAGCTTGGATCCATGCTTCTGTCAACAACTGAAGAGAACTGGAATTGCTGGCAGGCCTCCTCGCCGGAAAGCTGCCCTCCTTACACTGACCTTTTGTTTTGTTTTTAAAAGAATTAAACCATTTAAAAAATTGAGATAATTATAGGTTCATGTAAGAAATAATACAGAGAGACCCTTGTACAAATACCCAGTTTCTCTGAAATAGTTATATTTTATCAAACTGTGGTGCCATATCCTAACCATAACCAGGATATTGACATTCATCCAAGCCAACACCCTTAACTCAGATTTATGCAGTTTTATTTGTTTCATTTATGTGTCTCCATTGGCTTTTGGCTTTTGATCTGAAGTTTCCTAAGTCAGCATTTCAGTTTTGAGGTGACTGCGTAATAGGGATAAATATAGGATTAAATTTAATGTAAGAGAATTAATTTATAGATTAAGAAGAAATATGATATTTTCCCTTTTAATTCTAGTGACTGTAGTAATATAGGCCATGATAATTTGGGACCATATAGTGCAATAACTATTTAACAAACAAATGATCCAAAGTAGAGAATTAGCCCTGGCTGGTGTTTGCTCAGTGGTTAGAGTGTCGGGCAGTGCACCAAAGGGTCGTGGGTTCAGTTCCTGGTCAAGGGCATGTACTTGGGTTGTAGGTTCAATCCCCGGCCCCAGTCAGGGCTCGTGTGGGAGGCAATCAACCAATGTGTCTGTTCCTCCCTCCCTCCCTCCCTCCCTCCCTCCCTCCCTCCCTCCCTTTCACTCTCTCTCAAAATCAGTGGAAAAAATATCCTTGGGTAAGAATTAACAAACAAACAAGAAAATAGAGAACCAGTTTACTACCATATGCATTCTTGGCATGTCAGGAATACTTTAAAAATGTCTTTAAATATGCTTGAGAACTGATGACCTATCCCACTGCCGGCTTTGTTCACACACCCCTTAGTCCTTTGCTCAGGAAAACGTTTCCATGAGCACTGCCCAGATCTGGGTCAGTGGAACCTGAACTAGATTGACATCTTTGGTTTTCCTTTTCCTTTTTGAACTGATTGGAAGAAGAGGGTGGATGGACCTTAGAAGATTGGTTCCTTTCCTTTCCTCGCATGTTCCTGTTTGGGTTTGAGACGTGGCCAGGCACCATCTGTAGAAGTCTGGGGTTAATTTTTATCTCCCCCAACATACACAACCCAATTGTCGGTTTTAGTAGTTTTTTTCTTAAATAAATCTTTTTGTACTTATCTCCCCCCCCCCCCCCATATTTGTGAATGTGTGGCTACTTGAAAGTAGCAGAAAAGCATAAAGAAAATGTTACTATTTTATCTGAAGTATCTTTGCAAACTTGTCGTTGTAGCCTCTTTAGCATAGGAGTAAGACAGCAGTTCAGCTTCCTTAGCCTGTTGAAGTAGCTTTCTGATTGGTCTCCTCTCTAGGTCAAGTAAACTTTCTGAAACAGATGCTTGTTCTGTGCACCCCTACTCAGGAGCCCGCGTTCTCTGCTGCCCGCGGAAGAAAGCTTGAACACTGAGTATGATGTTCAAAGCCCTGCAATATGTTTGTCTCAAACACGTTTTCTTTGCTTTTCTTCCACACATCCCCTCCGTACTGTCGCTACACTGATTGGGATCCCCACTCCCTCCTCCCGCCTCTGTTCTCTTTCCTCTGTATGAATCACTTCTTGGCTTTTTCAAACTCCTTTAACTTGGAGGTTTAGCTTCTGTGATAAAGCCCATGGTGATTTTTCCCAGTTGAGAGTACTTGTTCAGTGGTTGGTGTTCCCATATCACTTAGACCACACTTCACTTTTGCCAGACCCAGTGTGGCCTTATATTGTGGTCATTTGCATACTTCAACCATATTATTAATATTGTTACTGGCGAGGGCCACATTTTATCTTTCTGTCTCTGAACCCTTTGCTTGCACCCAGCATATAGTAACTACTTATTCATTTGATTGTGTTCAACTTTGTAATTAGTATCTTCTACTTGCCCATGTTTGAGATGGCTTTTTTTTTGTGTGTGTATTTTTTTGTTTAATCTGCGTTGTCATGTGAAAACATTACTTTGACAACTTCCTTTCTTATAGTTGTGTCCTAATACAGTGTAGTTTTATGAGCGGTACTAGCTGTGGGATGAATGTGTAGAAATGGTGTCTGTGAGGCAGGAGGATTCTAACGGGTTTCTAAATCCTATGGGTGGTGACTTTCATCTCATGACGATGAAGTAAGGGAAGGGTAGGTAGTGGAGGAGACACCTGAAAATCAGCCAGGAATAGTCCTTGTTTCCTTCCTATCCAATAATTCTGGAAAATCAGTTTTGGTTGGTTGACTGTCCTTCCTAACCTTTGTTGGTAACTTAATAATTTGATTTCAAGTTGTAATTTGTTCCCAGAAAATTCCAATAGGAAAATCATGAATGTCATATCGTATAGAATCTCATTGAAGGAAATCTAGAAAGATAAATTGTAGTTTTGACCTTATATAATAAATACTGATACATTTGCACCGTACTCCACTTTGAAGGGGGAGGCTGAGCGTCGTACTCACAGCTCTGTGGCTTTGTGACAGGGTGCCTGGCAGACTGGAAGTCCTGTGTGTGATCATCGGGAGTTCATAAGATCTCTCTGCAGCTGCTAGAAAATGAACGATCAGGCACGCGGGAGTCTACCATGTTGCTCAAATGCTCAGCATGGTAACTGTAGCCACAGAGCTATTTCCCTTTAGAGAAGGAAAGCCTTTCCTAGCCAAGAGAAAATGAAAGACACTTAGACCTTTGGGTACCTTTAAAACTATGAGATATTTAACTTTCTCTCCATTTTACAGAGGAAGCATACAAGGGCAATAATTTGCCCCAAGTTACATAGCCAGTAACAGGCCCAGGCCGAGTCTGCACTGCTCACTACTGTGCAGTGTCATCATGACGCCAGTTTACAAACCAGAGTGGCCCAGGTGAGGCTCCAGTGCAAACAGCCTTGAGAATAACCTTTGAAAATCATAACTTGGATTCTCTCACTTCTCAGCCTAGCCCTCTCCCATGTCTTAGAATAAAACAAAAACTTTGCTTTATTGCAGCAATTTTCAACCAGTGTGCCGTTAAGAATTTTTAAAACGTGCAATATTTAGTCAGGGGCACTGACCTCTTTTCCCTTAGATGGTCAAATAAAAAGATGACAACAGCCAACACAACAATAGCCGTCCGATGTGAATGAATCAAAATTACGCCTATTTTATTTGTCAGATCAGCAAAAAATGTATTTTTTGATGTGCCACAGAATTTTAGTGATGAATGTGTGTGCCATGAGATGAAAAGGTGGAAAATTGCTGCCTTATTGTGTAGATGACCTGGGGCCCATGGCCTGTCTCTCGGTGCTCTTCCCTCTGCTGCTGCCTTTCCGATGCTTCAGGCACACTGCCTGTCCGGCACTAGAACTTGCTTTCTCATGATGGCCAGCTTTCTCCCAGTTCTTTGTGTTGTGAGCACTGCATCTTACTCAGGTCTCAGCACAAGTCTCACGTTTTCAGAAACCTTCCCTGATCCCCCTAGCTGCGTAGTCTCTTCCCTCAGCCCGCTCCTTGTCCCTGTCTCACATTCCCCCGCTCCAACGTGTTTCCTGACGCCAGAGCCCTTCCTTGTCTTGTTTAACCACAAATCTCCATTGCTGAGCACATTTAGTCTCCATGGCGCCAGTGCTTGGGACAGTTGACTGCTCCATACATTTTCTGAGTAAATGAACGTGAGGGTTGAACAGTTACACCTCTGGAGGCCCATGGCTTTCCTGAGACCAAGCACTTAGGACCCTCTGCTGTAAAGGATGTATGACCAGCTCTGGATAGCTAGAGGCTACCTTACCCACTCTTTCCCTCCAAACTGCCAAACTAGAGCTTGAGTTTACCTCCTCTAATGTCTCAGCAGCCAGTGAAGGTAGGAGAGGGTACCCAAGGCCTGCAAGGTACGGAAGGCTTTCTCTGATTTGTTGTGAGTGTAAACTAATGATCATTGGCGCCAATTCAGCACCAATAGGAATCCCCAATTTGGGGTGTGGTGAAGAAGGAAACTTTATTCATTGCAAACGGCTCAATAGTGATACAGCACATCTGTGGAAAACAGCACTGTTGTGAGGCAGCTTTGGGGCCAGAGGTCTCTTTGCTGGTCTGGTCTGTGCTCTGCTGGTCTGCTCTGCTCTGCTCTGTTATGTGCCAGGCTGCTCTGGCCCATGCTGATCTGCTTCACTTGGCTCTGGTGAGACATCAGTGGGGGAAACACAGTCCTCAGTCTTCAGTGGAAAGGGAAAGTGTGCTGTCCCACCCCTGGTCCCTGATTGGTGTGTCTTCATGCAAATGATGACTCCAAGTCCTCACAGTTTCATTGGCCCAAAAGGCACTGTCCTGATTGGTCAGAATAGAGCCACTTTAGTTGGTCCAGGCTGCACAGCTCTGATTGGATGGGGAAAGCCTCAGTCCTATTGGTTGAAATAGGATTCCAGGTACTCCTTTATAAGGGCTGGCTCAGGTGGCAGAAAGTTCAGTGTAGTGCATTCTCCCTGAAGTGCATTTTGCATAAGAGGACTCTCCCTTTACCCCCTACCCCCTTGGTAAAAATGGCTGCTGGTGTTGATTTTTTAAAATTTGAGCTCAGTGAGCCACCCAGGAGCCCTATTTATTTATTTATTTATTTATTATGTTTTCATTTTTATTTTTTTCCAGGAGCCCTATTTAGTAGATATTTTCTTTCTCAGGATCCACACTAGGGTTTTAGGATCATGGAAAGGAACTCTTGGACTTCTGCTCAGCACATGACTATGTAATGACTCTGAGACACCTAGAAATGCTAAATTCTAGAGTATTCTCTTTAACAGACATGTTAATGATTTAGGAGACTTGCATTAACTAAATGGAATGTTTAGACATTTGGAACCATCCTTAGATATCTGGAAAGACCTGGCAGACTCCGCCTTTCTGTTAGCTGTGGGCCTGTTGCTTAGTGCTGGAGGCGTAGGGGGCAGTCTTTGCTGAAGCTGTGTTGTGGTTATTCATTTGTTCTTCTACCTGTGTAGAATACAACACGTTCCTTATCTGCAGTCAAGGCCGTTTGGTTTTCTGAGGGTCACTTGTTACCTGATTCGACTCTTCCAGTGAGAGTTCCTGGAGGCTGTGAAGGTCACTTTGGTGCATTGGTCACAATTTCCCCCAGGGTACCATGAGGGAGGCAAGATCGGACTTCTGACCCTGCTGGGCAGAGATAGTGCTCAAAGGAATCGGCTGGGCTTTGTGAGCCTGAGAGCATGTTCCCTATCACCCTGAAGTCCTTTGGACGTGTCCTCCTGTTCTCTAACGTACCTTTTCCCCTCATGGCGTTCAGTGAAAATTTAACACTGAGGAAAGGAAGGCCTTCTTTGTGTTTTGTTTCCCTGGTGTAAAAGCATGCAAGTCTTAGAAATTCACCAGTCTACTGAAACTTTACCAGTTTACCAGTCCCAATGAAGAAGACAAAGGTGGTCACACAGAGATGTAACTCAGCCAACATAAATCACGGACATGTCGGCAGTATGTGTGGGGCTCTATTTTTCTTTCCTAATACTTCTTTATAGCCCAGATTTCTCTTTGAGTTCCTTGCCTTAATTATAGGATGATGATTGCATAATTAGGTTAGAGATTTATTTGCACTAAATTTTTGAGAAAATGTGCCACTTATTGAGAGGAAAAGGACCTTGCTGTGATTATAACCGAGTAGATGTGGCTTGGATGCGAGGATCTCGTGGTTTACAAACAGTGCTCCAGTCCAGGCTTCCTTCCGTGGGAGGAGACTAGCAGCGCTCCCTGGATGTGGGCCCAGGAGCTGGGTTGTAAAACATAGGCAGGGCTCTGGCAGGTGGAAGTGAACACTAGGTGGAAATGGTGCCTGAGCAAAGTTGTGGCTGGAGAAGGCTGAGGAAGATTCCACTCGGCTTAGCCTAGTGCAGCCATGGGGTGCTCTGCCTTCCCCATTCACGCAGAAGCTCCAGGAAGGCAGAGCTCTGGTTTGCTCTGCAAGGCAAGCACGTGGAGGAGGGCCTGATCACAGAAGTGCTCCAATCTTTGTTCAGTGAGAAGGGAGATGGGTATAATGAGAACAGCTGGTGCTGTTGAACAGTTCTGTGCACCACGCCTGCGCTGGGCTCTTTCAGGCAGATTCCTTCACTTAACCTCACAGCCGTCCTGTTAGCTTCTGTTGTAGGGAGGGAAGTGGTAGCGTGGCAGCTGAGACGTGGCTATCTGGGTTCGGAACCAAACTCTTCCCCTGGCCCGTGCTTCCTAGAAAGGTAGGTTTGTGCTGGACCTTGAATGGTATGAATGCCATACAAAGCAAGGCTGTCTTTTAACAGGCTGCGAGCAAGCATTGAAGATTTTGAGCAGACTCCTAGGATGTTCCAGATTGCATGTTGGAAAGTTAAAAAAATATGGTGTCTAAGCTGATTTGGGTCAAATAGGAGTTACATGGAATCTTGGTTCTCGAACTTAATTTGTTCCAGAAGGTTGTTCAAGAAGCAATTTGTTAAAAAAACCGAATTGTTTTTCCCATTAGAAATAATGCAAATTGCCCGTTGGTGTGGATCAGTGGTTGAGTGTGGACTTATGAACCAGGAGGTCATAGTTTATTCTTAGTCAAGGCACATGCCCAGGTTGCGGGCTTGATCCTGTGTGAGGTGTGCAGGAGGCAGCTGATCCATGACTCTCTCTCATATTGATGTTTCTATTTTTCCCTCTGCCTTCCTCTCTGAAATCAATAAAAATATCTTTTTAAAAAATTAATGTAAATTGATTGAGTTAATCCATTCCAAACTCCTAAAAGCAAAAGAACATGAAGATATTCACAGCACAATTTCCTGAGATGTTAACAGCCCAACATTTAGTGGTAAACTGACAGATACTCGCTCATTCTCTCCTTTGTCACCTGACTGATCATATAGATATCAGCATGAAAGGGTTGTCGGGTCAAGAACCAAAGTTTTGTTTGACAATTGTGACATTTTTTTTTGTGAACAACTTGGTTGAGAACTGAATTATTGGAGATGGGAGATGTTTGAGAACCAAGGTTTTACTGTACTAGGAAATAGTTCAGTGAGGTGAGAGGTAATGAGGTTATTGTAGTGGGTTATTGAAATTGTATGGGAAAGCTGGCTAATGATTTGAGCATTTGGCTTTGGAACGTAGATATTATCAAAATTAATAGTGGTGCCCTAGTCAGTTTGGCTGAGTGGATAGAGCTTCGGCTCATGTAGTGAAGGGTCCTGGGTTTGATTCTGGTCGAGGGCACATACCTCAGTTGCAGGCTCGATCCCTGGTCAGGGTGTGTGTATGTCTCTCTCACATTGACGTTTCTCCCTCTCTCTCTCTCTCCCTTCCATTCTCTCTAAAAATCAATGGAAAAATATCATGTAAGTCATGAGGTGTACTTTGCACACAGTAAATTTGCAATAAAATAAATGGGTTTCATTTTCCTCTATAATGCCTGCTACAGTTGGGCCTTGACTTACGAGTTTAATTCGTTCTTGCCGGAAGCCAGTCCATCCTTGCTGCTTGACACACTTGCTGCAGGGAAGAAACATTTGCACAGCATATGTTTCAAGGGACCTGGCTTATGTGGCATACTGTTCTTAATATGTTTGCTCCCCTTCTTAGCGCTATGTGTTTTAACCAAGGTCACCTCTCTGAGAAAGGTTGTTTCCCCAGGTGGGGATTTTCCCCTGAAGTTAGGGAGGGAATAAAACCCCTTAACTAAGTGCCAGGCGGGTAGTTAATCACTTTAACTACGAACAATCACGCTTAAGCTACATAATCTTTACTCCCGGAAATGGAGATAAGAAACACCCTAACCTTTGGAATAGAAATTGATAGGATTAAAATCAACTGGTATAAATACAGATGTAACAAGACAATAACACACAGAGCCTGGCTGGAAAACCTATCGAGAGAACATGGCAACAGAACCTGGACAGAACCTGGCTGGAGATCCTGGATAGAACCAGGCGAGAGAACCCAACTATGCTGATGAACTGAACGCTGTCTCCATGTCATTCCTTCTTCGTCGACTCCGTCCACACCTTTGGGAACCCCTGGACCTGTTGGGGCTGGACCCCAACACGTTCTGAGACCGAGCTTGTTAAGGAGCTCGTTAACTCAAATTACTCTGTCAACTCAATGCAAAAAATTGGCCGAGAGACAGCTGGTATCTCAAAAAACCCGTTAGTGGGGACACTCGTAAGTCAAGGCCCCACTGTATTTGGGAACTCTCATCTCCCTGACCTAAGGAAGTTTAATCTGTGGACATTGGAGGAATTGTGCTTCTAAAGGTACCTCTTTGCTCCCCGTCATAGTTCCACTGGAAAACAGAGCCTTTCAGAAAGAGGCCCAAATCATTTCCATCATAATGTTTACATTTAGTTAACTAGTACTTTTAACACAAAGTATATAGTGCAACATAGAACATGCTATAATCCTATATAATTGTGTTGTTCATCAAATAATTACAGGGTTTATAAAATGAGAACACATGCACATCCCTGGCATGTGCTCTGATAATGGGACCCAAGAAATACAAGGCAGTTTGAGGTCTGGTCAAAGATCCCACTAGTTTCCTCCTCATTTCTGTCCCCATTGTGGAAGCACCTGGGCACCTGCTTCAGAGGCACCTGGACGGTTTATGGGCTGGGCCAGGGGTGGGCAAACTTTTTGACTCAAGGGCCACAATGGGTTCTTAAACTGGACCGGAGGGCCGGAACAAAAGCATGGATGGAGTGTTTGTGTGAACTAATATAAATTCAAAGTAAACATCATTACATAAAAGGGTATGGTCTTTTTTTTTTTTTTTTAGTTTTATTCATTTCAAACGGGCCGGATCCGGCCCTCGGGCCGTAGTTTGCCCACGGCTGGGCTGGGCTCATTAGAGCAGTGGTTCTCAGCCTTGGCTGCACATTAGAATCACCTGGGAGTCTTTTTAAAATCCTGATTTCTGGGCCTCATCTTCCAGAAATTCTGTTTCTTTGTTATGGGATGGGGCCACAACATTAATAACAAAGAAACAATTTCCGGAGGATGAGGCCCAGAAATCAGGATTTTAAAAAGACTCCCAGGTGATTCTAATGTGCAGCCAAGGTTGAGAGCCACTGCATTAGAGTTATCTGGTAGCTTGGATTAAGTCAGTGAAATAGGACTCAAAGCTGTTCATCTCAGGAGAAGCGAAGGCAGGGCCAGTGCTAACTCCTCCCTGAAACACCCCTGCAGGAAATCCTCTCTTGTGCTTTCTCGGCATTGTCTCCTCAGAAAAGAATCTTGAACCTTTCCTGCGGATGAGAAACTCACCCCACAAGGGAAAGGACTCAGAATACATTTCAGAATCTTCCCCCTCTTTTTGTGTATCCTGAGTCTCGGTATTGCTATAAACATCTAGACTAGAGCCCGCTGACCTGCTTGTCATGACTAATGAGCTTTGTGTGGAGTTCCTAAGCCAGAGCGTGGCCAGAAGTGGGGCTGCCCTCCTGAGAAAGCCCCTAGGCTTTCCGCGTGGGGCACTGGCTGGCCAGCAGCTCCCAGGGCTCTGTGATGGCCTTTCCCAGCCAGGGACAGTGTAAACATGGGCGGGGACGTGGCTTTAGGGCAGAGCTTTGGTTGGCTGTGGATGACTTTCTATGTGACTTGAAGATCACATAGAAATAGTTTTGCTTTTTTGTTGTTAATCCTCACCCCAGGACATTTTTCTATTGCTTTTAGATAAGTGGAAGAGAGGGAGGGGTGGAGAGAGACAGAGAGAGAGAGAGATCCATTTGTTTCGCACTGCATGTACCCCAACGAACCTGCAACTCAGGCACATGCCCTTGACTGGGACTTGAACCCTTGACCCTTCAGTACGTGGGCCACACTGGCCAGGGTTGCTTTAAAATAAACAAATAAAAAATATAAAAAGTGTATCTCCTTTCACAGAATGCACCTGCCACATACAGCTGCGAAGGTGCCCCGTGGAGTTTTCCACAAGGCGGCCATGGTAGGAATAATACACAGATTGCCTTTGGCAAATTTAGAATTACAGAAGAAAGTAGTTATATCAGTTGTGCAGCCAGCACTTACTGAGAGCCCACTTGGTTTTAGGATTACTGAACAGAATAAGACAGTTCCTGCCTTGAGCGACTCGTGCCTAGGAGACCACAGGTTCACCTGGACCAGTCCCAATTTATGCCTGTGGTATTAGTAGCACTCCTTTTGTATCAAAGCCCCTGCCTCCTCCAGTGTGAATAGTAAACTATATGGTTACCTTACTCATAGCCTAGTGGTGAGAGGCAAACATGTAAATACTTAGCACAGAATTGAGCTGCTTGTTGGGCAAAGGCGCTCCTCCCTGCTCTCACACCTGCTTACACAGAGAGCCTGCTCGCCCCTGGGCAGCCCCCTGGTCTACTTGCGTTCTCCTACTTCTTGAAGTGTGCCAATCCCTCATGCCTCCCAGCTGCCACGGGGCCCAGAACTTACTTAGGATCCAGGTGATGAGCTTTCACCCCACTGCAGCCCCTTGGAGAGTATTGGGGTTGCAGCTTCTTCCCTTCTCTTTTCTAAAACTAGTGCCCCGGTACACGGATTCGTGCACATTGAAAGGATATTAATTAGAAGGTGGCTGGCAGGGTGGGAATGGGCGAGATGGGCTGGACATGCCCCGGAGCCAATCTCCCCGCCGGCCGCACCTCAGGTGGTGCCATGGGGCTTGAAGGGCATCTGCGGGTGAGTGGGATCCCTCCGACAGGTGGGGTCCCTTGGCCAGGCCTGTGGGGATCGGGCTGAAACTGGCTCTCCAACATCCCCCGAGGGGTCCAGGATTGCGAGAGGGCAGTTCTCGGGTGCCAAACCCCGGAATCGGGCTCCCTCCTCTCTGGTTCCGGGGTGCGTCAGCCGAGAACCCCCACTGCCAAGTCACTGCAGCTTGGCAGCTCCTGCATTGAGCATCTGCCCCCTAGTGGTCAGTGCGCATCATAGCTGCCGGTTGGATGGTTGAACTGTCGGAAGGTTGCTTAGGCTTTTATATATATGGATTGTGTTTGGGGAATTTTCATTTGCTGATGGCCACTGTGTGTGTCCCCCCACCCCCCTTCTCTAGGTTGTCGTAGAATATAATCCTGTACTCCTCTACTGGCATTGGATGGGCTAGCAGGAGTGAAAGCTGATACAAGTGTGTGTGGGCTTCCTGTCCTCAGCTGGCATGCCTTTGGACTCTGGTTTCTACTTCCATCTACACTTGGGAAGAGAACAAAGTGCTGTAGGAAGAACTGGGCTCTGGTGCCCCTCGATGGGGAAATGAATGCAGGTGATGAGGCTATTGCCGAGAGGGGAAACCAAGCACAGGGTGAACCTCAGATCATTCCTCTTCAGTGGTTTTGAGTTAGGGAGAACTTCTAATTACAGAAATCAAACCACTTTAGGGTCATAATATGAGGTTGTTCAGATCCAGGCTAGAGAGATTATGGGACATAATCTCAGCTAGAAGAGAATGTGGATCCAACTGGAGTGTGTCCAGAGGAACGGATGAATGGAGCATTAGACTTCCTCTTTGACTGGGCAGTGAATTCCTCATTTGAAGTAATTCCATTGTAAAGTGTTATTTTCATCTTTTGCTTTTATTTCCCCCAAATGTGGTCCTGCCTACTTTTAAAATTTGAAATTAGAATTAGATATGCGCAGGCAGTAGTACAGAGGGCACTGGTTTCCCCAGAGCTGAGAGTTTATTCCCAGTTCCCAGGCCTTTTTTGTTTTCCAAGAAGCTGGAAGTTAGAAGAAATTACAGCAGAAAATTTCATTTTGATTTCTCTATCTTGCCTTTAGGCTTCTATGCTAGAATAAGTTGGGCTTATTTTCCATAAGTGAATTTATTAAGTGTGTAGGCATGTGACATTTTTTATTTTTGGCAAGGCTACTGTGAATTGTGTTTGAAAGCATGAATGAACTTCTGGAATGGAAGAGGGGCTCAGCCCACAAGGGAGGTTGCTGCTACGCCTTCCTCCGCCTATTGAAATTGTTGCTTTCCCACCTGATAAAAGCACATTGCTTCCACCCGCCGCCGTTTTCCTTGGGATTGGGCACTTCTAGCAGGTCACCAGCCAGTCATTTCACAAGTGAAGGAACTGGGGACCCAGAAGACACTGGTGGCTCCCTTTTCAGTTCTTTCAAGAGCAGAATCCTGTGAGGAAACTGATGGTTTTCCACAGTGAACGTACTAATTATGACTACCCTTTAAATATCTCCATTATCCTTTATTTGGGAAGACTGGGCTCACCCTCATCTGAGCTCCAAATGCTTGTCTTCCTGGGTTTTTTGGCTCGGAGCGTTCCTTTGACAGTGGCTGTATATAAGATCAGTGTCCTGTAAGGTACTGTTGTCAGTCACTGCGGTATTTAGTATTTAGGATCAGGGAGAGGGGCCTTAGGATCGGTGGTGCACATGCCTGAATTGTGGGCTCGATTTCCGGGGAGGGGGTGCGGGGGGGGGGCATGCAAGAGGCAGCCAATTAATGATTCTCTTTCATCTTTGATGTTTCTGTCTCTCTTTCCCTCCCCCTTCCTCCCTAAAAACTATGAAATATATATATATATATATATATATTTTTTTTTAAATATATTTTATTGATTTTTTTACAGAGAGGAAGGGAGAGAGATAGAGAGTCAGAAACATCGATGAGAGAGAAACATCGATCAGCTGCCTCCTGCACATCTCCTACTGGGGATGTGCCCGCAACCCAGGTACATGCCCTTGACCGGAATCGAACCTGGGACCTTTCAGTCCGCAGGCCGACGCTCTATCCACTGAGCCAAACCGGTTTCGGCTGAAATATATTTTTAAAAAATTTAAAATATTAAACAAATTTTTATTGTGACTTTCTTAAACTGCAACACTCCATGTGCTTGTGAAATTATTATAATAGAAATAAATGTATGAAGCATAAGATGAAAGGCCTGCTCCCCTTAATATAAGCACACCTGCACACAAGCACTGCATGTAAGTTTTTGAAAAAAATAGGGTCAGACTATGCTTATTCTGCAGCTTGCTCTATTTTTTTTAAAGTCAACTTCAAAAAAGTTTTCAAGTTATTTTCTGCAGAAAAAGGCAGCTGGAATTTTGGTAGCAATCAAACTGTTGATCAGTTTAAGGAGTAATACCATCTTAACAATATTAAGTCTTCTGTTCCGAGGAGAACCAAGATGGCGGCATAGGTTAACGCCGGAGTTTGCTGCTTTGAACAACTACTTCAAAAGTGAAACCAAAAAACGGAAGGGACATCACCCAGAACCACAGGAACGCTGGCTGAGTGGAAGTCCTACAACTAGGAGGAAAGAGAAACACATACGGACACTCAGAGGAGGCGCAGTGCTGAAGTCAAATTCTGAGGTGCGGAGTGCGCGGAGCGGGCTGGCGGCGGAGGGCGCGGTTGGCGTTTTCAATCGGGAGGGAGTCGCAGACTCTGAGCTCCAGATCCGGGCGAGTCTCTAGCGACCCAGACTCAAACGGGAGAAGCGGGACTGTCTGGCTTTGGTCAGAGCGAGTGCAGCTTTCTCTCTGAGCTTTGCAGCGGGTGCTGGGACTCAGAGAGGCAGAGCCCCTGGGGACAGGACTGAGAGCCGCCATAACTGCTCTCTCCGGCCCACCCTGTTGATCCTGTGCGACCCGCCCCGCCCAAGCCCTGCACAGAGGCATTTGCCGATAGCCTCAGGCAAAGGCTAGATTAGCACCTCCCTAGAGGACAGAAGTTCTCTCACTGCTGACACAGCTGATTCTCATAGCCACTTGGCCTGGAGGTCAAACCCTCCCTGGAATTAGCTACAACAATCAAGATTTAACTATAAGACTGCGAACAAAGACCACGAGGGGGTGCACCAAGGAAGCATAACAAAATGCGGAGACAAAGAAACAGGACAAAATTGTCAATGGAAGATATAGAGTTCAGAACCACACTTTTAAGGTCTCTCAAGAACTGTTTAGAAGCCGCCGATAAACTTAATGAGATCTACAAGAAAACTAATAAGACCCTCGATCTTATATTGGGGAACCAACTAGAAATTAAGCATACACGGACTGAAATAACGAATATTATACAGACTCCCGACAGCAGACCAGAGGAGCGCAAGAATCAAGTCAATGATTTGAAATGCGAGGAAGCAAAAAACACCCAACCGGAAAAGCAAAATGAAAAAAGAATCCAAAAATGCGAGGATAGTGTAAGGAGCCTCTGGGACAGCTTCAAGCGTACCAACATCAGAATTATAGGGGTGCCAGAAGATGAGAGAGAGCAAGATATTGAAAACCTATTTGAAGAAATAATGACAGAAAACTTCCCCCACCTGGTGAAAGAAATGGACTTACAGGTCCAAGAAGCGCGGAGAACCCCAAACAAAAGGAATCCAAAGAGGACCACACCAAGACACATCATAATTAAAATGCCAAGAGCAAAAGATAAAGAGAGAATCTTAAAAACAGCAAGAGAAAGAAACTCAGTTACCTACAAGGGAATACCCATACGACTGTCAGCTGATTTCTCAACAGAAACTTTGCAGGCCAGAAGGGAGTGGCAAGAAATATTCAAAGTGATGAATACCAAGAACCTACAACCAAGATTACTTTATCCAGCAAAGCTATCATTCAGAATTGAAGGTCAGATAAAGAGCTTCACAGATAAGGAAAAGCTAAAGGAGTTCATCACCACCAAACCAGTATTATATGAAATGCTGAAAGGTATCCTTTAAGAAGAGGAAGAGGAAGAGGAAGAAAAAGGTAAAGATACAAATTATGAACAACAAATATGCATCTATCAACAAGTGAATCTAAGAATCAAGTGAATAAATAATCTGATGAACAGAATGAACTGTTGATTATAATAGAATCAGGGACATAGAAAGGGAATGGACTGACTATTCCTGGGGGGGAAAGGGGTGTGGGAGATGCGGGAAGAGACTGGACAAAAATCGTGCACCTATGGATGAAGACAGTGGGTGGGGAGTGAGGGCGGAGGGTGGGGCGGGAACTGGGAGGAGGGGAGTTATGGGGGGGAAAAAAAGAGGAACAAATGTAATAATCTGAACAATAAAGATTTAAAAAAAAATAAAAAATAAAAAAAAAATAAAAAAAAAAAAAATAAGTCTTCTGTTCCATGAACAAAGAATGTCTTTTACTTAGGTTTTCTTTCAGCAGTATTTTATAGTTTTTGGTGTACAAAATTTGCACTTTTTTTGGTTAAATTTATTTCTAAGCATTTTTTTTCTCTTTGGTGTTAGTGTAAATGGAATTGTTTTCTTAATTTCATTTTTGGTTGTTTATTGCCGGTGTATTCATTATTATTAATTATGCAAATAGCACACATCAATATATAACCAGTTTACCCAGTTACCTATTGATGGATTTGTAGGATTATTTTAAAGGTTTTCTTTTTACAATGTAATCTGCAGTAACCATTGTTTATGTACACTGTACTACTTTGCATACTTATATTAATGTTTCTGAAATAGATTACTAAAGATGAACTTGTTGGGTCAAAGTTTATACATATTAAAAATGTGAGGGATAGCAAATTGTGTGTCAAAATGCTGTTATCATTTACAGTAGCTTGCAGTCAACTTATGCTAGTGTCTATTTCCCTGATCTCTTCAGAAACATGAATCTTTTAAAAGTTATCTCAATCTGATAAGTTATAAATGGTGTGTCATTATTTTGATTTGCAGTTCTTTGGATATAAATGAGATTGGGGAACTTTTTAAAAAATGTATATTTTTATTGATTTTAGAGAGGAAGGGAGAGGGAGAGATAGAAATATCAATGATGAAAGAAAGAATCATTGATTGGCTGCCTCCTGCATGCCCTCTACTGGGGACCAAGCCCACACTCTGGGCATGTGCTCTGACTAGGAACAAACCATGACCACCTCCTGGTTCATAGGTCAATGTTTAACCATTGGGCCACATTGGCCAGGCAGAGATTGGGTAACTTTCAATTTTTATTGTTGTTTTATAGAATAGATTGTCTATAAATTGTCTTTTGCCCATCTCACAATTTTTTTTTAATTAAAAAAATTGATTTTAGCCCTAATCAGTTTGGCTCAGTAGGTAGAGCGTTGGCCTGCAAACTGAAAGGTCCCAGGTTTGATTCCGGTCAAGGGCACATGCCCGGGTTGTGGGCTTCGAGCCCCAGTGGGGGACTTGCAGAGGCAGCCAATCCATGATGTTTCTATCTCTCTCTCCCTCTTCCTTCTCTGAAATCAATATTTATTAAAAAAATTGATTTTAGAGAGAGGAGGTGGGTGAGAGAGAAAGAGAGAGAAACATCAGTTTGTCGTTCTGCTTATTTATGCACTCATTGGTTGATTCTTGTATGTGTCCTGACTGGGGATTGAACTCGCAACCTTGGTGAACAAGGATGACACTCTAACCAACTGAGCTACCTACCAGGGTCCAAGTTTTTAAAATTATTTTTTTTATTATTTGTACGTTTTTAAAAAATGTTATGTATACAATTCTTCACTATATTTTACAGATATTTTTTCCCAATTTGTTTCTTTTTCACTTGTTTTTATCCCTATCTTCCCCCTTTAGGAATGTGATGTTGCTTTTCATTTATTTGTGCCTGCCCATTAGTATAATTTTATGGTTTTATTTATGTAAGTTTTATTTTTTATTTATTTTTTACTTTTTTTTAAATTAAATCTTTATTGTTCAGATTATTACATTTGTTCCTCTTTTTTCCCCCCATAACTCCCCTCCTCCCAGTTCTCGCCCCACCCTCCGCCCTCACTCCCCACCCACTGTCCTCATCCATAGGTGCACGATTTTTGTCCAGTGTCTTCCCCCATCTCCCACACCCCTTTCCCACCCAAGAATAGTCAGTCCATTCCCTTCCTATGTCCCTGATTCTATTATGATCACCAGATTATTTATTCACTTGATTCTTAGATTCACTTGTTGATAGATGCATGTTTGTTGTTCATAATTTGTATCTTTACCTTTTTCTTCTTCTTCCTCTTCTTAAAGGATACCTTTCAGCATTTCTCCCATTACCCAGAAAAATTCAAGGCCGCGTAATTCATTTATTTTATAAATATTGTGGGTGCTCATGATAAAGAAAACACTTAAATTTTTAAATATTTCAGTATAAGATTTCTGGGAATAGATTGGGAATGGTGGACAGCTTACTCCAGTACCTGACACCTACCCATTTCCAAGCAAAAGAGCTCTCTATCAGAACTGATTTAAAACACGGAACGTGGTTTCTGCCTCCACACCACACTCGGACAGTCATGGGACGACCCTGCTTTGGCCACCACATTCTAGCAAATTCTCACATTGTTCTCACAGCTCCTGCTCTGCCACCCTTTCTGTGGAAACCAGGACTCTACTTTCTGTCTCCAGGAATCTGCCTGTTGTAGGTACCTCATACAAGTGCAGTCATGCGATATGTGTCCTTTGTGCCTGGCGTATTTCACTTAGCCCAAGTTTTGCAAATACTCCTGAACTTGATTTTTACCTAGGAATGAAGGGGAGGAGGAGGCTGTACCCTGCCAGCTATGTAATAGGTGGCTTCAGTATTCTAGTCATGTGCAGAAGGGGATATTAAGTCTCCCATTGTACAGACAATAGGGCATGGACGTTGAGATGTTAATTTTCTTTTTATTTCAAGCAGAAGTTTTATTTAAAATGTAAAAGAAATGGTTCTTAAAGGTGCTGATGAATAAAGCAAAGGGGGTTACAGGGAGTGCTCTCTTCCTGCTAGTCAGCCAGCTGGTCCAAGCACAGCATAATATGTACATGCGCAAATGCTGGTAGGTTTCAGTGGTTTAACATTAGTGTCTGTGCCTAGACTATGTAGAGCAGTGGTTCTCAACCTTCTGGCCCTTTAAATACAGTTCCTCATGCTGTGACCCAACCATAAAATTATTTTCGTTGCTATGTCATAACTATAATGTTGCTACTGTTCTGAATTGTAATGTAAATATCTGATATGCAGGATGGTCTTAGGTGACCCCTGTGAAAGGGTCATTTGACCGCCAAAGGGGTCACGACCCACAGGTTGAGAACCGCTGATGTAGAGATTCTCAGATCTCAGTTCTGGGTTTACACCTTTACTGAGCAAGAAGAGCCCTGCCCCTTGGCCATTGCCAAATCCCCGGGGCCAAAGTACTTTGCACAGCCTCCTTCACAACAGATCTCACCTGCTTTCTCGGAGTTGTTGATTTAAACTCCCCACACATGGCGCATCAGGAACAGGTTTTGTGCCAGAGCTTCCCGCTCCAGTGATCTCAGCAGTACACAGGGACCCCCACAGCTGGAGCACTTCTCAGCACCTCAGTATTTCTGAGCCAGTGTAGAAGTGCTTGGATTTGTCGGAGGCCTGTGAGGGGGAACGTTCTGGTTTGATGCCCAGTCTCAGTCCATGTTGAGTGGGCAGTGCCCTGGGCCGTACTCCTTTCTGTGGCAGGATCTGCAGTAGACCTCTTCATCAGCAAGCGCCGCAGCTGTGCTGCCCAAACTCTCCTGCCCACCGCGCATTATTAACCGGTACAGCTAGTAATTGATGAGGGGGGGGGGGGGAGAGCGCATCAATCCATTGCTTCTTGTACACAACCCAGAACCCACAACCTGGGTAGGTGCCAGAGAGAGAGAGAGAGAGAGAGAGAGAGAGAGAGAGAGAGAGAGAGAGAGAGAGAGAGAACGAGCATCAATCCATTGCTTCTTGTACACATCCTAGAACCCATAACCTGGGTAGGTGCCCTGACCACGAATCAAACCCGAGACCTTTGGGTGTGTGTATAGGACGACACCTCAACCAACTCAGCAACACTGGCCAGCCTGGAGTGAGAGTGATTTTGACTTTTCAGTTGTTATAATAAACTTAATGTTTCAGTTTGCCCTTTTGTAAAACTAATGGTTTAATGAATATTATGTAAGTGACCTTGCCCAGTTCCCTGTTTCCTTATCTGTAAAGTAGGGATATTTATAGCTGTGGTATTTGGCTCTAGGTGTTGTTGTGAGGTTAAATAAGATAAAAAGCAAGATAACAGTTACTTTTTGCCATTGCTCTCTGGGGAAGGGGGTGGGGATGAGAAAGGCTGCATATAGAATTCCCCTGCTCTGGGCAGATGCCCCCCCCTTTTTAAATTTTGTTTTATTGCTTAAAGTATTACAAAGAGTAGTACATATGTCTCCTTTTAACCCCCCTTGACATTCCCCCGACCTCCCCTACCCCCCAGAGTCTTGTGTCCATGCCCCCTGCCATGCTGATCCCGGTGCTAGGAGGCATATGCATGCATACAAGTCCTTCGGTTGATCTTTTACCCCCGCTCCCCCCGCCAACCCTCCCCAGCCTTCCCGCTGTAGTTTGACAGTCTGTTTGAGGCAGCTCTGCCTCTGTATCTATTTTTGTTCATCAGTTTATAATGGTCTTTATTATCCATAAACTAGAGGCCCGGTGCACAAAAATTTGTGCACTCGGGGGGGGGGGGAGGGGGGCCCCTCAGCCCGGCCTGTGCCCTCTCACAGTCTGGGACCCCTTGGGAGATAACGCCCTGCTGGCTTAGGCCTGCTCCCGGGTGGCAGAGGGCAGGCCCAATCCCTAGGTGCAGCCCCTGGTCGGGCTCAGAGCAGGGCCAATTGGGGAGTTGGGGCGCCGCCCCCTGTCATGCACAGAGCAGGGCAGATTGGGAGGTTGTGATGCCACCCTCAGTCACACTCAGGGTAGGGCCAATTGGGGGGTTGGGGCACCATCCCCTGTCACACTCAAGGCAGGGTCGATGGGGAGGTTGCGGCGCCACCCCCTGTCACCCACAGAGCAGGGCCCATCAGGGGGTTGGGGCGCCGCCACTCTCACACTCAGGGCAGGGCCGATGGGGAGGTTATGGCTCTACCCCATCACACACAGAGCAGGGCCCGTGGGGGGGGGGGGCGGTTGGGGAGCTCCCCCCTATCAGGCACAGAGCAGGGCTGCTCAGGGGGTTGGGGCCCCGCCCCCTGTCACACACAGAGCCGCAGGGCGATCAGGGGGTTTGGGCGCTGCCCCCTGCCATGCTGATCCCGGTGCTAGGAGGCATATTACCCTTTTACTATATAGGGTAGAGGCCTGGTGCATGGGTGGGGCCGGCTGGTTTGCCCTGAAGGGTGTCCTGGATCAGGGTGGGGGTCCCCACTGGGGTGCCTGGCCAGTCTGGGTGAGGGGCTGAGGGCTGTTTTCAGGCTGGGAGTGACTGAAGTTCCCAACCGCCGCTCCTTTTTTTATTTATTTATTTTTTTATTCTGGGCCAGCTTTACCTTGAGGCTTGGCTCCAGCTCTTAGGCCTCCCTCCGCGGCTGAAAGTAGGTTTCTGGCCTTTGCTTACAATGTTGCGAATCTGCTGGCTGAAGCCTGGCGGTATTTGTTACAATGTTTCTTAAACTGCCCGCTCAGAGGCTGCAGCCGCAGGCGGGGAACGTTGACTTCCTCCAACGATCCTCCGATCCTCCGTCACTGAGGAAAGCAAGCCTCTTGTTAGTTTCAAGCTGCCTGGCTGCCGGCCGCCATCTTGGCTGACAGTTAATTTGCATATCTCACTGATTAGCCAATGAAAAGGGTAGCGGTCGTATGCCAATTACCATGTTTCTCTTTTATTAGTGTAGATGAGTGAGATCATGTGGTATTTTTCCTTCATTGACTGGCTTATTTCACTTAGCATAATGCTCTCCAGTTCCATCCATGCTATTGGAAATGGTAAGAATTCCTTCTTTTTTACAGCAGCATAATATTTCATCGTGTAGATGTACCACAGTTTTCTAATCCATTCGTCTACTGATGGGCACTTAGGCTGTTTCCAAATCTTAGCTATGGTGAATTGTGCTGCTATAAACATAGGGGTGCATATATCCTTTCTGATGGGTGTTTCTGATTTCTTGGGATATATTCCTAGAAGTGGGATCACGGGGTCAAATGGGAGTTCCATTTTTAGTTTTTTGAGGAAATTCCATACTGTCTTCTATAGTGGCTGCACCAGTCTGCATTCCCACCAGCAGTGCACGAGTATTCCTTTTTCTCCACATCCTCTCCAGCACTTGTTGTTTATTGATTTGTTGATGATAGCCATTTTGACAGGTGTGAGATGATACCTCATTGTTGTTTTGATTTGCATCTCTCGGATGATTAGTGACTTTGAGCATGTTTTCATATGTCACTTGGCTTTCTGAATGTCCTCTTTTGAAAAGTGTCTATTTAGGTCCTTTGCCTATTTTTTGATTGGATTGTTTATCTTCCTTTTGTTAAGTTGTATGAGTTCCCTATAAATGTTGGAGATTAAACCCTTATCGGTGATAACATTGGCAAATATGTTCTCCCATGCAGTGGTCTTTCTTGTTGTTCTGTTGATGGTTTCTTTTGCTGTGCAGAAGCTTTTTGTTTTGATGTAGTCCCATTTGTTTATTTTCTCTTTAGTTTCCAATGCCCTAGGAATTGTATCGATGAAGAAATTGCTTCGGCATATGTCTGAGATTTTGTTGCCTTTGGATTCCTCTAGTATTTTTAGGTTTCCCGTCTTACATTTAAGTCCTTTATCCAGATGGGTCTTTGGAGGGAAGTACAGGCCTCGGCGCAGAGGGGTTGGCTGGCTGGGAAGGTCTGTTGGAGGACTCGGACCTGGGCCTTGGAGAAGGGGAGTAGGAGGCTCTGAGACAGCAGGGGGAGGTCTGTAACTGCTGTCTGCTGGGGCTGTAGGAAAAGAGGGCAGGCAGGTCAGCTGGGAGCATAGAGACAGGTTTGAAAGGCCTCATGGGAAATCGGATCTTTGTTTAATCCCTTGGCCAACTGTGAATGTTTTGGTGCCTGATCTCATGTTTAAAAGCTGCATGGGGATGAGAGAGGTTTCAGAGTTTAGGGGTCTTTGCTGGATTTCCTTTGGGCTCCTCAGTTCTTTAAAATTTATTTAGTAAACTGCCAGTGTTTAAAATCTGGAGATGTGGCCGCAGTCGCCTTCATCCCCACACGGAGTCAGGTGACCTGAGCTTTGAGAGGATTGAGGTGTCTGCGGTCCCCTGCTCCCCTCAGACTGCTGGCCGCCTTTCTGTCTGCTTGGGCTGCAGCCGCCATTGGTTCAGATCGGTGCTGCCCAGTGGGAGCCATGAGCCTGTGTGGTTAAGTTCAATGCCATGACATTAAGTACAGTTTACAGTTCTGCTTCCCACTCACACTAGCCACGTTTCAGTTGCTCGGTGGCCGCCTGTGGCAGGTGGCTGCTGCGGGGACAGTGTAGACACTGCACACTTTTGTCATTGCTCAGAGCTTGATTGGGCTGGTCTAGATCTCCCCCCTGTTTTAAAGGAGGCCTGAATGTTTTCTTAAAAATTTAAACAATTTTTTTTTCAAATACAATCAATACTAATAAAAGGGTAATAAGCTAATTAGACCGGGGCAACCAGCCATCTTCTGGACGTCCGACTTCCTTCTGGACAAAGCCATGGTGGTGGGGGCCGAGGCAGAGGCTTAGGGGTGATCAGGCTGGCAGGGGAGGGCAGTTGGGGGTGAGATCAGGTTGGCAGGGGAGGGCAGTTAGGGGCAATCACGCAGGTAGGGAGGTGAGTGGTTAGGAGCCAGTGGTCCCAGATTGTGAGAGGGATGTCCGACTGCCAGTTCAGTCAGACATTCCCTAAGGGGTCCCTGATTGGAGAGGGTGCAGATTGGGCTGAGGGGGAACCCCTCCACCCCCACATGAATTTTGTGCACCAGGCCACTAGTATTTTTTATTTATATATATATATATTTCAAAATATATTTTATTGATTTCAGAGAGGAAGGGGAAGGGAGAGATAGAAACATCAATGATGAGAAAATCATTGATAGGCTGCCTTCTGCACGCCCCATACTGGGAATGGAGCCTGCAACCTGGGCATGTGCCCTGATCAAGAATCAAACCAGTGACTTCCTGCCCTGACTGGTTTGGCTCAGTGGATAGAGCGTCGGCCTGCAGACTGAAGGGTTCCGGGTTTGATTCCAGTCAAGGGCATGTACCTTGGTTGCGGGCACATCCCCAGTAGGAGGTGTGCAGGAAGCAGCTGATCGATGTTTCTCTCTAATCAATGTTTCTAACTCTCTATCCCTTTCCCTTCCTCTCTGTAAAAAATCAATACAATATATATATATAAAAAAGAATCAAACCAGTGGCTTCCTGGTTCATAGGTCGATGCTCAACCATTGAGCCACCCCAGCCAGGCAACAGTATTATAGTAGTTTCAGGTGTACAACATAGTAATTAGACACTTACATAATTTAGGAAGTGATTAGCCCAATAAGTCTAGTGCCCATCTGACACTATACATAGTTATTACAGTATTATTGACTATATATATATATATTTTAAATATATATATTTTTATTGATTTCTGGGAGGAAGGGAGAGGGAGAGAGAGATACAAACATCAGTGATGAGAGAGAATCATCGATTGGCTGCCTCCTGCACACCCCACACTGGGGATCAAGCCCGCAACCCATGCAGGTGCCCCGACCGGGAATCGAACCTTGACCTCCTGGTTCATAGTTTGACGCTCAACCATTGAGCCACACTGGTCGGGCTGACTGTATTTTCTATGTTGTATTTTACATCCCTGTGACTGTTTTTATAAATGGCAATTTCTTCTTCATCCTTTCACCTTTTTCTCTCATCCCCCCGGCCCCTCTCTCATCTGGCAACCATCAATTTGTTCTCTGCATCTATGAGTTTGTTTCTGTTTTGTTTATTAGATTTCACAAAATAAGTGAAATCATATGGTATTTGTCTTTTTGACTTATTTCACTTAGCATAATACCCTCTAGATCTGCGGTTTTCAACCTGTGGGTCGTGACCCCTTTGGCGGTCGGACAACCCTTTCACAGGGGTCACCTAAGACCATCCTGCATATCAGATATTTACATTACGATTCATAACAGTAGCAACATTACAGTTATGACGTAGCAACGAAAATAATTTTATGGTTGGGTCACAACATGAGGAACTGTATTTAAAGGGCCAGATGGTTGAGAACCACTGCTCTAGATCCATCCATGTTATTGGAGATGGCAAGATTTCATTCTTTTTTATGGCTGAGTAGGATTCCATTGTGTGTGTGTGTGTGTGTGTGTGTGTGTGTGCGCGCGCGCACTTGTCTGTCAATGGACACTTAGGTTGCTTGGTCTAGATCTTTAAACAAAGGTTACTCATTGTATTCAAACCTTGCCTCCCTAGCCTTGCTTAGCTTGTTTCTGCTCATTTGTAAAATGAAGTGGTTTGATGGTATGATTATCTTAAGTTCTTTTCTAACAGTAAAATGCTTGTATATGGGCAACAGTAGGTAAGAAACCTATAACTTCGTTAGTCTCATTAATCTAATATTAACTATTTCTATTTTAACAGACTTTTGTGCCTCATAAGCTGTCTCCGGAGGCAATTACAGAAGAGGGATTTATTGTTTTTATTTTTATTTCCTTTTTTATGTTTTTATTGAGTTTAGAAGAGAGAGAGGCATGGAGAGGGAGAGAGAGAAACATCAATGATGACAGAGAATCATTGACCTGCTGCCTCCTGCACACCCATCTGACCTGGAATTGAACTGGCGACCTGGGCACATGTGACCAAGCTCAACAAATGAGCCACACTGGCTGTGCCAGAAGCAGGATTTTAAAAGTAGGCTGCCCAGTGCTATTATTATTGGGATGCGTCTCCCAGGACTCATTTGGTGACTACGTTGAAGGGCAAGTTTGGGTGAATGTTGGGTTAGAAACACTCCATTGCTGATCGCCCTGACCCTCTACAGACCCACTTTGGGGCCACATCCACCCTGGGCTGAGGCTGTTTGAAGAATTCTCCCATTGCACGTGTGATGACGCTAACTCACTGCTTATATCACACAGTTTTTGCCGTTTGTGTTGTGCTCTTGTTCTTGGATTGAAAGTGAGTGCAGTGTGGAATGCTAATTAATTTCCTCTATGTTTAATGAGGTTGCAATCTTGTCTCTTAAAACAACCAAAAAATGTATAGAACTAGCAGCATGTAGTCCCATAAGGCACCTAGTGCTGTATGTTAAAGACTAGAGGCCTGGTGCATGACATTCGTGCACTTGGGGGGTGGGGGGCGTCAGCCCTGCCTGTGCCCTTTTGCAGTCCTGGAGCCCTCGGGGGATGTCTGACTGCTGGCTTAGGCCTGCTCCCTGCCATCAGCCGTCAGCTGGTTTCTGGCTGAGCAGCACTCCCCCTGTGGGAGTGCATTGATCACCAGCGAGCAGCTCCTGCATTGTGTGTCTGCCCTCTGGTGGTCAGTGTGCATCATAGCAACCGGTCGTTCTGTCATTAGGTCGATTTGCATATTACCCTTTTATTATAGGACTAGAGGCCTGGTGCACAAATTTTTGTGCACTCGGGGAGGGGGGAGGGGGGGGTCCCTCAGCCCGGCCTGTGCCCTCTCGCAGTCTGGGACCCCTCGGGAGATAACGACCTGCTGGCTTAGGCCTGCTCTGGGTGGCAGAGGGCAGGCCCAATCCCTAGGTGCAGCCCCTGTTCGGGCTCATAGCAGGGCCGATTGGGGAGTTGGGGCGCCGCCCCCTGTAATGCACAGAGCAGGGCCCATCAGGGGGGTTGGGGCACCATACCCTGTCACACACAGAGCAGGGCCGATCAGGGGGTTGGGGCGCTGCCCCCTGTCACTCACAGAGAAGGGCCCATCAGGGGGGTTGGGGCTCCGTACCCTGTCACACACAGAACAGGGCCGATCAGGGGGTTGAGGAGCTCCCCCATGTCACGCACAGAGCACGGCCGATCAGGGGGTTGAGGAGCTCCCCCCTGTCACTCACAGAGTAGGGCCAATAGGGGAGTTGGGGCACCGCCCCCTGTCACACACAGAGCAGGGTGGATCAGGGGGTTGGGGCACCGCCCTCTATCACTCACAGAGCAGGGCCGATCAGGGGGTTGGGGCGCAGCACCCTGTCACACACAGAGCTGCAGGGCAATCAGGGGGTTGGGGAGCTACCCTCTATCAAGCACAGAGCAGGGCTGATCAGGGGGTTGCGGCGCCTTCCCTTGTCACGAACAGAGCAGGGCGGATAGGGAGGTTGTGGCCCCGCCCCCTGTCACACACAGAGCCGCAGGGCGATCAGGGGGTTTGGTCGCTGCCCCCTGTCACACTGATCCTGGCACCGGGAGGCCTCGCGGCTCCGCTGATCCCGGTGCTGGGAGGCATATTACCCTTTTACTATATAGGATAGAGGCCTGGTGCACGGGTGGGGGCCGGCTGGTTTGCCCTGAAGGGTGTCCTGGATCAGGGTGAGGGTGCCCACTGGGGTGCCTGGCCAGCCTGGATGAGGGGATGATGGCTGTATGCAGCTGGTCACACACCCTTCAGGGTGGGGGTCCCCACTGGGGTGACTGGCCAATCTGGGTGAGGGGCTGAGGGCCGTTTTCAGGCTGGCGGGTGACTGAAGCTCCCAACCTGTCCTTTTTTCCTTTTTTTTTTTTTTTAATTCTGGGCCAGCTTTAGCTCTGAGGCTCGGCTCCAGCTATGAGACCTCCGCTGCTGAAAACAGGTTTCTGGTCTTTGTTTACCGTCTGTATTTGAAACAATGTTGCGGTCTGGCTGGCTGAAGCCTGGCTGACTGAAAACAGGTTTCTGGGGTTTTGTTTAGCTTCTATATGTGTTACAGTGTTTCTTAGAGAGCAGCTGAGAGGCCGGCAAGGCAGGCGGGAACCTGGCTTCCTCCGTAACTGGAGCAAGCAAGCCTCCCTGTTCGCATCAGCTGCCTGGCTGCCGGCCGCCATCTTGGCTGGCAGTTAATTTGCATATCTCAGTGATTAGCCAATGGGAAGGGTAGCGGCCGTACGGCTAATTACTATGTTTCTCTTTTATTAGATAGGATGGTGCTAATGAAGTGCCAAGTGTGTATTCCTTTTACCCAGCAGCTGTCCTTTTCAGAGTTTGTCTGAAGGCGATGACAGCACATGTGGAAGTGTGCCCTCATCACAGTGTTGTTTAAAGGAATGAGAAATTCTAACCCAACCTGAATGTCAGTAGGGAGTTCAGAGGATTGGTTTGGCCCTAGCTTCAGTAGGACATCACAGTCACTGACAATGGGGGCGAGAGGTCTATATTTATTGATTTGGGAAGATTTCCATGGCATATTGAGTGAAAGCTATATATCCTATATAATAAAAGCATAGTATGCAAATTGTCCCCTCAGGCGGGAGTTCGACCACGGGGTGGGGCCGGCCGGCGAAGGGAGAGAGGCCCTGGCAGCAGCAGGCGGCTGGGGAAGGGATGGAGTACCCGGCTGGCAGCTGCTAGGGACCCTGCCAGTGCATGCATTTTGTGCACTGGGCCTCTAGTGTGTATATATATGAAATGGACCCCTTCATGTAAAATTCCTGTGCACAGTGTACATGCACAGATGTCTCAAGGGATGTTCATCAGCATATTAGCAGGCTTATCGTTGGGCAGGGGGGTTTAGAGTGACCTTACGTTGGATTCATGCCCACTCGGACTGTCCCTCTGTCCCCTCGGTTAGCCGTGCTGTTTTGTTTGGTTTTCCAAGCGGCGCTTTTACAAAGAAAGGAGCCGGCATTTAGTGAGCACCTACTACAGACAGGCCTCTTTTCTTGAGCGTCTCTTCTTGAACAATTCAGTTCGCATCTAAGTTGTCTGCAGGAAATATGTCTTGGTGTTCGAACCAAACTTCGGTTTTCCACCTGACAGCCCTTTCATGCTGATACCTCATCGTGACAAAAGGGGTGTCTCAGGCAACAAATAGAGGAGGGAATGCTAATGTTGCTAAGGGTGTGAAAGAAACAGTGGTCACAGTTGAAGAGGTAGGAAAACTGTTGTTGATTTGGATAAAGGAAAGCAGTGAGCCAGCGACAGCATTCCAGAGGCAGTGATACCTGAACAAGCAAAGACGCTACATGCTGACCTGAAAGGCACCCTGGAACGAAGGCGGTGGTTTGATATATTTTAGAAAAGAAGTGTGTATTTATAGATTCAACAGTACATTAGACATGTACTATATATAAAAAGGTTAAAACAGAATCATCTGCGGGTCTAGAATGGATTGATTCAATTCACATTATTTCTAACGGGAAGACATGATTCGGTTTTCGAGCAGATTGCTCTGGAGCAGCATTCCAAGTGGATTAAGTTCGAGGTCTGAATTCCACTGGATATTGCAGGCAATTTGTTAAAACTCTTAGCCCTCCTGTGTATTCCCTAAGGTCAGTGTGTTATTGTTCCTATTGGACTGACAAAGAATTTTAAGCTCAGCTGGCCAGCAGGGGTGGTAGCCGGGATCCCACCCCAGATCTTTATTTATAAAGCCCTTGCACCTGTTCCTATACTCAGCCTCAGAGCACCAGAGAGGCTTGGAGCTGAGGCTGGCTGGGGGTTATCTAGTCCTGGCAGAGAAGTACTGTGACTTGCTCAAGGTCTTAAGATAGCTAGGGGAGGAACAAGACTGTGCACATGGGTTCTGTGACTATGCTTTTGCTGTACTGCACATGGCCTTGACTTAGGAGGCTTTGGTTAGTTCTCAGATTGGCCACTATCTGAACTTCTTGACTTGAGTAAGTCTCTCTCTTTGGTCTTTATTTTCCTCATTTGCAAAGAGGATAATACAGTCTGCATCTCAGATTATTGTGAGATTACTCAGATTCACCCCAAAGTGCCTTAAAAACAATAAAGTATAATACGAGTGTGAAATACTGATTTTAGTCTTGTCAATGTAAGAAATGTTCAAACCTGTAGAGGTTTTTATTATTTTATTTGAGCCAAAACGATATTTGCCGGGGAGCAAGATCTCAAGTGCTCTGGAGAGTAACAGTTTTTTTTATTTTATGCATTTGGAATTAAGGAAGTATTATATGGAGGTAGGAGAAAGCAAGGCGGAGATTGGATTACAGGCACTATTCCAGTTAACAAGATAATGTGCTCTTGAGGGTGGTTACACTTATTTCAAAGGTGTGTTAACCTAGATCAGCGGTTCTCAACCTGTGGGTCGCGACCCCTTCGGGGGTCAAACGACCCTTTCACGGGGGTCGCCTAAGACCATCGGAAAACACATATATAATGACATATTGTTTTTGTGACTAATCACTATGCTTTAATTATGTTCAATTTGTAACAATGAAATTGGGGGTCACCACAACATGAGGAACTGTATTAAAGGGTCGCGGCATTAGAAAGGTTGAGAACCACTGACCTAGATGTACAGAAACAAGGGACAGGGCTTGCTTGACAAAAAATAAGTCTTTACTAAAGAAATTCCATGCCTGAGTGTGACTCCCCAGGGCTTATATTGCCATCATTTTTATGATGGCTAATGGATCTTTCCATAACTGGCTCAGTGGTCTAATACATGATGTTGAAGTACAAAGGCATATTTGTGAAGTGAGTTATTTGCACATTTTGAAGTGAACATGCAGCCTACAACCTAGGTTAAGTATAAGAAAGTAAAACATACTAAAATTTGAGATGCCTACTAAAATAGACTCAGAGAGCAGGCTAACTGATGGGAGGGGGCGGTGTTTAAAGGGCTGGAGTGGTGGTGGAGAGTTGAGCAAGAAGGAAAAAAAAAACGGGCAGGGCATGTCACCCACAAAATTAAAAAAGAAAGGTGAAGCCAGCCTCCTGGAAGTAAGCTGGAGGTGCCCGGTTAGTTTGGCCAGCAGGTGGCACACGCAGCAACACTGTCAGTGAGATGGTCGTAATTCATTGTGAACTGGTTAGTTTTAAGAGACGGGTTTGTAATTGTTCCAAAAATTGCACCAAGGCAAAGCAGAGCCCAGCCTGATGCGAACGTGTTGTTTCGGCGTTAGCAGTACTGCCCTCACTAGACGTTCATTGGACAGTAGCGCAACCCCAAGAAAAGGATGGTTGGCATTGTATTTAGGGTGCGCCGCTGGCAGTGCTGGCCAATACCTGGTTGGGTTGTGGTGACTAATTTGCAAGTCCCGGCCTCGCTGCGCGTTAGTGCACTTAAGTTGACTGCAGCTCCCAAAGCAAACTACCAATTCCTAGTTTTCTGAGGCTTTTGAGAGAGAGAGCAAAGAGGCCGCTCGGTTTTACCCAGGAGGCCACGCGCCAGCTGCGAGACAATTTGCATATGCGCTCCTCGCTGGGGCGGGGCCAGCGGGCGGGGCTGCGTCTTATTCTCCCATTCTCGGCTCACGGGACTTGCAGCCAGGCTGTAGGAGCTTTTTATTTCGTTTTTCGCCTCCGACCGTTTGCTTTTGAAAAACGGCTCTATTTGTACAAGAGCAGCCCTCTTGATGACCAGTGTAATCATGCCAGTCGGCACGCGCTCTCTGGGCCCTGGGACAGCGCTTGAGCCAGAAATGTGGGGGCGCCCTGGGAGCTGCTGGGCGAGGGCCCTGGGGCTGAAGCCGGCTGCTCACGGGGTCTCGGTGTTTCCCATTCATTGCAGGTGGCTCTTCTGGGCATGGACATCCTATCCGCGCTAGTCACCCGGCTGCAGGATCGGTTCAAGGCTCAGATTGGCACAGGTGAGCTGTGGGCAAGTGTGGGGCGGGTCCCCAGACTCTCCTCCCTCTGGCCTCCAGGCTCTTCAGTCTCCCCAAATCCTGCAGTTAGCCGTGCCCAACCTCCCCGCCAGCGCCCCTGCTCCCCTCCTACCCGTCAACCATCTCCTTTAGCCTCAGCCTCCTGCTGGGGCTGCACCACTGCCCTCCCTGACCTCCTGAGATCCCCATCCTTTCCAGACCCCGCCCTCCATTTGTGTGCTTCCAGCATTTGTGTTTTAGCACGAAGTATTACTGCTAATTTTTTTTATTTCTGTTCAAATTAGCTGTCCTAATTTAGCGCTGGCTGGGCCCTGACCCCCCTCTGAGAACAGTCCTTCCCTCTAAGCCAGTGGTTCTCAACCTTCCTAATGCCGCGACCCTTTAATATAGTTCCTCATGTTGTGGTGACCCCCAACCATAAAATTATTTTTGTTTCTACTTCATAACTGTAATTTTGCTACTGTTATGAATCGTAATGTAAATATCTGATATGCAGGATATATTTTCATTGTTACAAATTGAACATAATTAAAGCATAGTGATTAATCACAAAAACAATATGTAATTATGTATGTGTTTTCCGATGGTCTTAGGCGACCCCTGTGAAAGGGTCGTTCGACCCCCAAAGGGGCCGCAACCCACAGGTTGAGAACCGCTGCTCTAAGCCGTCCTGCAGATGCCAGCAGTCCTGTGCTTCCAGGCGATGGGACTGCTGTTACCTCTCACTTTGTTACATCCTTACAAGCGTGTATTAAATCATCACTCTCTTACTTTGAAGGGAAAACAGTATGTCTGTAAAATGAAATGAAAATAACCACAGGTTTTATAGGTCCAGAGATAATTTCATCTCTAAATTCCTGACCTCTGCGAGTTTATGACAACATGAGCACCAAGCAGATCTGTGTGTGTGAGCATTTCTCACAGATGTCTCTGTGTCAGTTGGTCTACATATACCTGGTATCTGTTACTTTCTTTTAACTTTCTGGTTAGTGTGCTCCTGTGGATAAGGTTGAGCTCTTTTCCCATTCAAATAAAACCCCCTTACTTTAGAAATTCAACATTTTAATAGGGTTTCACTTTCCTCCTAAATTAACTGAATTGGTCAGGAATATCTTTTGTAAAAGAAAGGTTCATATTCATAGACTCTTAGAAGAATCTGACCTCTGGGATGCCTGTGCGTTTGGAGCACTGGCCAGTGGCCCGCCCCTGGGTGCCTGGAGGAGAGGGGGGGAGAACAGATGCGCTCCGCGTAGGGGCAGGATAAGCACGCCTGTGTCTTATGTAAAACAGAGACAAAGGGTAGGTTGAGCCATAAGTGTCTGCACCTACCCCCAAGGAAATGTGCTGGAGCCCATCTCTCTTACCTGAATTTTCTTTTGTATTGACTCTTTCCTGCTAAGGTCTCCATTGACATCTTTTTTAAATATTTGACCAGCATGAAGATGTTGGGAGGTGGCTGGAGGAATGTGTGAGTCAGAAGACACATATACCCATGCAAAAAGGATTCTGCTGATTCTTAGAGTAGTTCCCTGGACTTTAAGGAGAACAGTGCTGTGGGGATTGGTGGGTTTTTTTGTTTTTATTTTTTAAAATATATTTTATTGATTTTTTACAGAGAGAAAGGGAGAGGAGGGAGAGGGATAGAGAGTTAGGAACATCGATGAGAGAGAAACATCGATCAGCTGCCTCCTGCACACCCCCCACTGGGGATATGCCTGCAACCAAGGTACATGCCCTTGACCGGAATTGAACCTGGGACCTTTCAGTCCGCAGGCCGACGCTCTATCCACTGAGCCAAACCGGCTACGGCATTGGGGGGCGGGGATTGGTGGTTTTAGATGAGGGACCTCATTTCCGCTAGGATTTGTCTTCCCAGTTAATGGAAATATCAACAGTTGGTGACACCTCCCCACCCCAACAGTTGTTCATTTGATCACTTTGCATTTTGATTTCCAGTGCTGCCAAGTTTAATCGACAGACTGGGAGATGCTAAAGACTCCGTGAGGGAGCAGGACCAGGCTCTGCTGCTAAAGATCATGGATCAAGCTGCTAATCCCCAGGTAGGGCGTTCGGTGGCCCGCGGCAGGCATGCGGGTGCTCCCCTAACATCGGTGGGTTACTCCATACAGAAAGAGGATTTATTTTAATCTGATGTATTGCAGATGGAAATTTTCATAGCCCCCCCCCCATATTTAAATAAATAATAAATAGCAAAGGGTGTATTTTGAATAAATTAGTGGATTTAATATGGGTTTTGAGTGCTTGGTTTAATCTATAAACTTGAGCTCATTTATGTAACCGATTCTGTATTTCTTTGAAAAGAGCAATTATGATGTCTGGGTGTCAGGAGGCCTGGCTGGTCTCTGTCTGCTAGTGAGCTGGGGCCGCTGGGACCCAGACACAGCCCTGCCTTCCAGAGTCTAGCTGTGCATTGCTGGGGAAGGGGCATGTTATTGGAAAAATCCTTCTAGGGAAGGTGAAAACTGTACTGGCTTTCAGAGATGAGCAGACGGTGGGCTCTGGGTGGGTGGAGACGGCTGGTCCAGGCGGGAGAGCAGTGTGGGTGTGACCTTTGAAGTCACCCAACCTTTTGCGACCTCCCTTTCCTCACCCGTGAAATGGGGGCAGCTATACCTCCTGCTGGGGTCGTTGGGAGAGTGAAATACAATTATATGAAGAAATGTGTTTGGAGGAAATTTAAGTTGATACACAAATAGTCACCATTTTCAGTGTGCTCGGCTGAAGATGACGAAATGGGGGGTAGCGGCTGGGACTGGCCCCTGTGGAGAGTCCCTCTTCTCCTGGCCCCGAGTTAAACAAAAGGCTGCGGGAGTCTCCTCTCTTTTCACCTGTCCGTTGCCATCCGCAGTACGTGTGGGACCGGATGCTGGGCGGCTTCAAGCACAAGAACTTCCGGACTCGGGAAGGCATGTGTGTCTGCCTTGTCGCCACACTCAATGCGTAAGTCTGGGCGGGGCCTGAGGATTTTCTTGTCTGAGCTTTTTCATTTTTAACTTTTTATTTTGAAATAACTATTGATTTCAGGAAGTTGTAGAGAAATGTATTGGGAGAGTCGTGCAAACCCCCTCTCCCTCCTTCCCTCAATGTTACCATGTTGCCTGTGCAATGACAACACAGGAAATTAATACTGATACAACCCACGGCGCTTATTCACATTCCTCCAGTCACACACATGTGAGTGCAGTTCTGCACAGCTCTGTCACGTGTGTAGTTCCATGTCAAGGTACTAAGCTGTGCGTCACCCCAGGCTCCCTCACACTGCCCCTTTGCAGTTAGTCCCTAACCTCTGGCAGCCACTAGTCCATTCTCCACCTCGATGGCTTTATTCCAAGAATGTTATGTAGATGTAATCATACACAGTGTAACCCTTTGAGATTGGCTTTTTTCATTCCACTTGAGGTTGCATATATGTTGCTTAAACAATGGTTCATTTCTTTTTATTGCTGAGTAGAATTCCATGCATAGACATATCAGGATTTGTTTAACCATTCAGCTGTTGAAGGACATTTGAATCACTCCCAGTTTTTTGCTGTTACAAATAAAGCTGCTATGAACACTTGTACAAGTTTGTTTCAGCATCAGCTTTCATGTCTCTTGGGTCAGTGCTCAAGAGTGCAATGGCTGTGCACTGGTAAGTTTATTTTTAGTTTTTTTAAAATAACTTTCTCCCCTTTGTCTGACTGATGTCCCCAGTGGGTGCACCACTTCCCAGAAGTACTACAATACCAGGTGGATGCGAGGTGTGGATGGAGCGAGCTCCTAGGCCATTTCTCTCCTCCAAAAATCCACTTGATATGCTGCCCTTGGGTGGAGGCCGTATCCGGTGTTAAACTGATAAGGCTAAGTGATCATTTTTAGTTTTAAAAGAAACTGCCAAACTATTTTCCCAAGTTGTCTATACCATTTTACATTCCCACCAGCAATGTGTGAATGAATCAATTTCATCACATCCCTGCTAGCATTGAATGTTATCACTATTTTAATTTTAGCCATTTTGATATGTGTGTGGTGATATCTCATGGTGAGAATTTGTATTTCCTTATGTGACTGTTGATGTGATTATTTTTCATGTGCTTATTTGTAGGAAAGGCTTTTTTAAAATTGAAATTATAAATCATCTTTTCTGATTGTGTTACAAAAAATTTAAATAAAGAAGAAAATGATGATTACCCATAATTCTAGCACCTTCAGATAATCACTGTTAACTGTGGTGCATTTTACTCCAGTCTCTAAAGTTACATTATTTTTATAAGCAAAATTGGGATGATAACATTTCTATCACCATGTAAATTCCCCCTCCTAAGGTGTTAGCCTTCTTAGTGCCATTAAATTTGGCCATATGTATAGGAAACTTTAAAAAAAAAATGTTTCTAGCCTTTGATTGTAGTAGTTTCACTTTTTTTTTTCAAATATATTTCTTTATTGATTTCAGAGAGGAAGGGAGAAGGAGAGAGAGATAGAAACATCAATGATGAGAGAGAATCATTGATTGGCTGCCTCCTACACACCCCCTATTGGGGAATGAGCCCACAACCCAGGCATGTGCCCTTGGCCGGAATCGAACCTGGGACCCTTCAGTCCACAGGCAGACGCTCTATCCACTGAGCCAAGCCGGAGAGGGCTGATCGTAGTAGTTTCACTTCTAAGAGTTTATCCTAAGGAAGCAGCCAGCTTTCCAGAGAGTTGTGTTCACAAAGGCTGTCTGTGCCAGTGCTTACGATGCGGGCCCTTGTGAACACATGCTCGCCCCAAGCAGGGTCAGTCGGAATCCTCTGCAGCCACTTCATCAGTCTCATTCAACTCTTACTACCTGAATGCTAGTGCGCGCATCGGGCTGTGCACAGTTTAGTTGAGTGTGCCAAGCTGGGCAGAGTAGGAGCCATTACATGAAAAAACAGTAATGCAGAGACAGCCATGTGGGAGGTGAGCTGGCTGGAAGGGCTGAGGCTTGGCTTGGCCCAGCGTGGGGCCAGGTGGAGAGAGCCCGAGTGCCAGGGCGAAGACATGCCAGGGAGAGGCACTCACGCTTCCGAACTCAGTGCCCAGGGGCCGCCACAGCACCTTTATTTTGGATCCAGGTGGGAAAGGGATGGAGAAGATGGGAAGACGAGAGCCCGGTGCGAGGGGTGATAGGCCCTGGGCACGGAGGGGAGGGTGAGTGTGGGCAGAGTAGCTTCTGTTTCTTCTTTCTCACTGATGATAAAACACTCCTTTTGTTTTCAGCTCCGGAGCACATACTTTGACACTAAACAAGATTGTGCCACATATATGTAATTTACTTGGAGATCCAAACAGTCAGGTGAGTGTGTTTCCCTGAGAATGGTCATTGGTTTAGACAGCTAACATGCTTGTTGGTGTTCTATGTATACCTGATGGTGGGTGGGACTATTCATCCTTATAGAACTCTGATTACTGTTTAAGATCATGAGCCCATTAGCGTTTATAAGATATCATTGGTAAATGTGGCGGCCACTCTGCCCTCTTTCCACATGGGGCTGAGATTTCAAGAGCCTGTAAAGTGATGTCCTCCAGACCAGCCTCCAGGATCCCATCACTCTGGCCACCATCTCTGCAGCCAGAAGAGGGTGGGCCTCGGGGAGGATGCCCAACACTGATTGGAGGTGAACACTGTGGGTGGGGATTGACCGGAAGTTGTGAGGGGACTGCTCTAGGCCTGGAAACGTTCATGGTTTGCTTTGGGTAGCCGCCATGCTGGTGTGTACCTGTGGAAACTCCTCGAACCCTTGACAACTGTAGATATTTTATATAAAATTTACCTAAATTCAAAAACAAAACACGAAAACGAGGCCCCACTTCCTGAGCTGACGGGAGGGAGAGGAGTGGGTAACCTGTGGCCAGGTGCCATCTCCCCGGGCTGGGCAGGTCTGGGCCAGCTCGTTCACAGCTGAGTCCTCTCCTCTGGTCCACAGTCACTCGTGCAGGCTGTTAAGAAAACATTTCAGGGTTGAAAATAGGAAAATAGGAACACAAACTTACCAAGGATACATTTGTATAGTAAACAGGTCTTCAGTTTATGTATTTTTATTTTAAAATTTTTTATTAATTGATTAATTTGAGAGAGGGAGGAAAAAGAAAAAGAGAGAGAGAGAGAGATTTGTCATTCCACTTATTTCTGCATTCACGGGTTGATTCTTGTATGTGCCCTGACTGGGGGATCAAACCTGCAACCTTGGCACTTGGGGATGATGCTCTGATCAACTGAATCCCAGCCAGGGCTGAACAGGCCTTCGTGATTGCTCAAGTCCCTGCAGAGAGCCTCGCCGTGCTCTCCTGCTTCCCCCAGCTCCTGGGACCCTCCCATTCATTGTCTTATCCTTTCTTCTTGGCCCTGAACCCCAGTTGCACTTTCGCACCCTCTCAGCTGCTGCTCTGCTGCTCTTCTCCCCAGCCTGGCGTCTCAGGCTCACTGCCCCACTGTCTCGTCTCCTCGGCTGGCGCCTACTTCTCTCCATTCATCTCTTACCCAGCCGCATTGAAAATATATAGTTAACATCCAAATACAATTGTTAGACATTTTTATTTATGGAATCATACTTTATGTTCAGCATTAATTTAAAAATTCTAGATTACCCAATGAGTTATTGGCCCCCGCCCCTTTTTGGCGTTGTCTCCATTTTTGTTTTCTGTGGAAAAGTCCTTTATAGAGGCCACACTTGGAGGGCATCCTTTCGTGGAGCAGGAAAGCCAGCCTGGCTAGTTGAACTTGCTTGTCCCTAATGCAGGTGCTTACTTAGCCACAGGTGATGAGTAGTCACGCTGGGCCTGTGGGAGATGGACATTTCTGGTGAAATGAGGTTGGTGCTCCCTGGGCAGCTGTTAGCAATCTGACAGTCAGAGCGTTCCAGATGGAGTGCTCAGGGGTCATGTACTCACACCTGCTTTTGGAGTGTGTGGTCTGCACGGATGCATGTGCAAGTGCAGACGCACACGAGCCGCATCCCCAGCACCCTCCTGCAGGAAACTTCCCAGCCGCTTCTCTGATCCCATGCCTCCTTCACCTGAGGCTATTTTCCACGGATTTTCTTAGAGTGACAGGTGGGGGAGAGGCACAGAGAGGGAGACACCAATGTGAGAGAGACACATCGGTTGGTTGCCTCCCACACGCACTTGGACCAGACACCAGACATTGAGCCCACCACCAAGGTACGTGCCCTTGACCGGAATGAAACGGAAGACCCTTCTGGGCTTGGCCGATGCTCTAACCACTGAGCAACCGGCCAGGACTTGCCTTTAACTTTTCATTAGTCTGGCCTTTGAGGGTCAGGACTGTGACTGGCTCCTCTTCCTTGTCCCAGGACTGCCTTCCAGCAGTGCGAGGGTTCAGTAGACACCCCACAGCTGCTTGAATGACTTGCCCTTCTTAGCATTTGTCTCAGGCCAGAGAGGACAGTGGTATCTGGGCAGTGCTGCCGCTGTGCTCCCTGCCTTCAGCTCTCGTGCGGGGAGTTCGCCTGGCTCTGCAAGAGGCCGCTGACACTGGGTGTGAACTCTGGACACCTCTCCTTTAGAGGGCGTGAGTTCATTTGCATATTGGTCTTGGCAGAGTGACTCTAAGTGGGAAACCCCTCCGTACAGATAGAGGGGTGTTGCTTAGGATGCTTTCGCTGGAGCCGTGGGAGAAGGCATTGTCCTGCATCATGAGGAGGGGCTCTAGGCTTTGTTAGTGAATAGTCATTTCTCAGAGACTGGCTCAGTCCTTGGGCTTTGTCCTTGGCAGCTGTCCCCAAAGACACAGCGCAGGCCCAGCCCAGCCGCCTGCATGCTCCGCCTGCCTGGTTGACGAAAGCCTGGTGCTTCCCAAGTTCCGCCTGTTTTAACTTTTCTGCCCTGAGAGCTTGAAACCTGCACGGACACTGAGAATGAGAGTGCATCTCATTGCCATCATCGAGCTTCAGCAGCTGATGAGACAAGGCCAGTTTAGTTCCATCTGTGCTCCCTCCCCCATCCCAATATTTTGAAGCAAATCTTAGACAGCATTTCATTTACTTCTTTAAAAAAATGTATTTATTGATTTCAGAGAGGAAGGAGAGGGGCAGAGAGATAGAAACATCAGTAATGAGAGAGAATCATTGATTGGCCACCTCCTTCACACCCCGTACTGGGGATTGAGCCCACAAGCCAGCCATGTGCCCTGACCAGGAATTCAACCATGACCTCCTGGTATATAGGTTGATGCTCAACCACTGAGCCACACAGGTCGAGCTCATTTAATTCTTAAATACTGTAAAAGATAAGACTCTTTTCATACATAACCTTAACACTGTATTCCCTCCTGTCCACCAGGAACGAGTGGTTCTCAGGTTATCAAGTCCCCGCCAGCGACCCCTTTCCCTCAGTGTCGCCTGTTTGTGGTGTCCCGCATTTCTCTTGGCAAGGACGGAGACGCACGCCCCTGAGTTCCCTGCGGCCCTCCCGCCCCCTCAGGTTTCCTGCGGAGAATCCATTCCCTTCCCTGTGTTACACTGAGATTTTACCTCCTGAGCTGAGGATAGGGTTTCCTTCCTGGAGTGCAGTTTGCAGAGCTAGGAGGACAGTTGCTCCAGCACAGGCAGCGTGCTGAGACGTCACTCACCATAGGAAGTCTCTGTTCTAGATAAGGACTTCCGTGCGCATCTTTAAGTGTCTGAGGATTGTTGGTCTCAGCACTCCCTGCGCTGGACCTGAACTGGGCTGAGCCAGCTGTGCTCCGAACGGGGAGCCTGTGCCCGTGGCTGCAGGCCATGGCAGTGCGCGCAGTGCACGTGAGGCCCCGCTGAGTCCGCAGGGGTGTGGCACCCGCTCTCCATGGCAGGCTGGCTGGGGCTGTTCTCCCAGGAGAGGGTAGGTGTGCTTCCCGCCAGCTTACCGCATCCTTCCTTTCTCTGGAGGTGGAGCCGTCCCTCAAGTTGTAAGATTCACAGGGATCTCTATTTTGACACCCTCAGTGGAAGGCAGTGTTCTAAGGTGAGAAGGATGAGGGCCTGCACTCAGGCGGCAGCCAGCTCCCTGCCCTGCTGGTCACCTGCTGTGGGCCCAGCAGGTGGCTGGCCTCACTGCCCCAGACCCCATGACACGGTCCACAGAGGCCCTGTGAGGATGGCTGCAGAGGCAGAGACCTCAGAATCTGTAAAGCATTCAACTCAGGCCTGGCAGGTAATGCTGAACATGTGGGCTCTTGTCTTGTGCAGTCCTACTGGCCTGAAATGTTAGGGTTCCTTCTTGTAGTGAGTTTGAGGTAGACAAAAGTACACTTTTTTCTGAACATTTGAAAGTGTCTTATAGACATGATATTTTTAGTCCTGATGCTTTATACTGTGCATCTTCTAACAGGACATTTTCTTATATAAGCACTAGTGTCCCAGTGCACGGATTTGTGCACATTGAAAGAAAATTAATTAGAAGAAATATTTTAATATCACTATTCTCTATAATAGAAGTGTCAACCAAATTCATGTTTGACAATGACAGATTGAAACATACACATGAGATTGGTGCCAGCGAGAGCTTTATATGTATTGTGCAAGCATGAGTCAACTTAGCCTTTTATATATATAGAATGAACTTGCTTAATTAGACCTGCTTTCTGATGTAGCTAAACTTCTTCCAGCCCAGTGAAGCACCCCAACTTCTCTTTCAGGTAATTGTCAGCAACACAGCAGTAAATATCAACATGAAGCAGATCATTATTGTAGATCACACAGTGAGAACAAAGGGTAAAATATTTAACTGCAGCAGTGTTTGACTATATTCTGCACAGTGAGAGAACCTGAAGTCATTTTCAAAGTCCACCATTTCTTACTTCTTTTCAGTCGGGTCAAGTTTCTAAACTTTCTAAATCTCCATTTTCCTGCTAATGAAAAGAAAATGGGATTCCACCGAGTCTATCTACCTCCTCCAGGACTTCTGTGAGGATCAAATGAGATGAGGCACGGGAAAACGCTTTACAGACATTTGGTTAAAGTGTGAAATGTTTGCACCTGGCTACAAAGCAAGTCATGTTCCTATGCTGAAGAAACTGCAAGGAGTGTAGTCGCTGCCAAGGAGAGGGAGCCGGGCGGTTGCTATGTGACGCTATTACCTGGCGCCATAGCCACCATTGCTGGGCTAGGCTGGGCTGGGCTGGGCTGCATTTTGCACCATGGGATCTGGGCAGTGTTGGCTGCGATTTGGTGGACTGTGGCTGTGCAGGGTGGTGGTGGGGCCTGTGTCTCACTTGGGGAAGCTGAGTGTTGCTTTGTGGGTGCCAGGTCCTTGGTGCCATTTCTCTGTGCGCATCATGGCAGCTCTTGCATTGAGCGTCTGCCCCCCTGGTGGTCAGTGCACATCATAGCGACCGGTCGGACCCTTGGACACTTAGCATATTAGCCTTTTATATATATACACTAGTAGCCCGGTGCACGAAATTCATGCACTGGGGTAGGAGGGGGGGGGAAAGGGGCCCCTCAGTCTGGCCTTCACCTTCTTCAATCTGAGACCCCTCAGGGAATGTCCAACTACCTGTTTGTGCCCACACTTTTAAAAGATAACAGCTCCATTGTTTTTTCTTTCTTATGCTTAAAACCATTGAAATTAGTAGGTATTCAAAGTGTGTATACATTTTGGGGGGACACCCTGTATATTTCTAGTCAGCAGTGAAAGAAACCAACAGCAGATTTGGAACCCCAAGACAGGGAACCTCGCTCACTCCCCACGTCTCCCCACTTTACTTTCCACCTTCGTGGGCAGCAGGAGAATCAACGTTTTCTCTCTGCCACCTGCCTTCAGTATGCAAATTAGCTGCCATCTTGTTGCTTCAGGGTGGGGGTCCCCACTGGGGTGCCTGGCCAGTCTGGGTGAGGGAATGATGGCTGCTTTCAGGCTGGCGGGCAACTGAGGCTCCCAACCTCTCCTTTTTTTCTTTTTTTTTTAATTCTGGGATTTATTTACCTTCTATGGCTGTCACTGGAGCTGAGAGCCAGCTTTAGCTCTGAGGCCCGGCTGCAGCTCTGAGACCTCGGCTGCTGAAAGCAGGGATCTGGGTTTGTTTGGGTTCTATAATTGAAACACTGTTGCGATCCTGCTGGCTGAAGCCCGGCTGGCCAAAAGCAGGTTTCTGGGGAATGTTTAGCTTCTATATTTGCAACATTGTTTCTTAGAGTTGCAGCTCAGAGGCCGACAGCGGCAGGCGGGGAACCTTGGCTTCCTCCGTCACTGGAGCAAGCAAGCCTCCTATTCACTTCAGCTGCCTGGCTGCTGGCCGCCATCTTGGTTGGCAGTTAATTTGCATATATCCTGATTAGCCAATGGGAAGGGTGTCGGGGTTATGGTCAATTTGCATGTTTCTCTTTTATTAGATAGGATAGCTATCTCATTTTCACATTCAATAAATTTAATATTGAGATAATGGTAATGTGTAATAGACAGTTCATAGTTGAGTTTCCCCTAGTTTCTTTCTTTCATTCTTTTTTTTTATTCCATTCTGCCCTTGAGCCTTATTTATTGCTGCCTCCTTCGTTCATATTTGTGTTTGTCCTGGCTGCTTACTTGCTCTTCCCGAGGCTCACGCCCTTCACTCTGCTCCCAGGTCCTTGTGCAGGCTGTGTCTCGCTTGGCAGGTGCCTCATTGCATCCTTTCCTGGTAAAATGCACATTCAGGCACATTCCAGGTGGTTCCTTCCTCCCCATAGAACATTCCTTGGTCTCCTGTGGTGTGCGTGTTCCCTCCCTAAACTACCAGCTCTTGGTACTCTTGTATAAAATGATTTTATTACAGTCTCTCCTGTATTAAATGTAGAATATATGGAATTTTCCCCATTTCCTTTCTAGAACCGTGAGTGTTTTTCCCACTTTTAATTTTTTAATTTATGAGCTTCTTGAATATAGGCCGTACTGCCCATTTTCCTTATTCAGTGTTTGACCTAAATCCAGAGTACTTTACATGGTGTTTTATTGTCAGTATAATTTAACTTTCTAATTTGGAAAGATGCCCTGAAAATTCTAGTTTTCTGACATCATCTTAAAGAATGAAAAAAAAAAACAACTAAGGGATATGGACTTGAATATGTATATGGGAATAGGACCTAAGTTTTTCTACTCTTTGGGATTGTACCTACAGAGTCAGAACTGTTAACCGTGGGTTCATCTGGTCAAATATCTAGAAAGGATTGTATACACCAGCTGTGGGCAAACTACGGCCCGCAGGCCGGATCCGGCCCGTTTGAAATGAATAAAACTAAAAAAAAAAAAGACCGTACCCTTTTATGTAATGATGTTTACTTTGAATTTATATTAGTTCACACAAACACTCCATCCATGCTTTTGTTCCGGCCCTCCGGTCCAGTTTAAGAACCCATTGTGGCCCTCGAGTCAAAAAGTTTGCCCACCCCTGGTATACACAGTTGCACTGGTAAAATGGCGATGAACTTGGGGTGGTGTGTAGCCTGCTGTGTCCCAGCAGGAAGTGCTGTGGGATGACACCGAGAGCTGTAAGATCTCTTCTTTTACATCTAGGTTCGAGATGCAGCAATAAACAGCTTAGTGGAAATTTACAGACATGTAGGAGAACGTGTGAGGGCAGACCTCAGTAAAAAAGGATTGCCGCAGTCCCGGTGAGTTCAGACTTTTTTCCCTTCTTCTCTTCCTTCTACTCTTTTTCAGTTAACATTTTGGTTTGCACTTCTTCTTTTGTTGTGATAAATTTTCAAAGAATGTATGGTTAGTGGATTGGTGATAGGAGAGATTGTCCTGATCGTATGGTATGTCAGGGGTCCCTTCCCATTCCAATTCCTCAAAAGTAAGACTCTCTCACCCAGACATCTAGCCAAGTGCCAGGCCATCCCCTGATTTTATTTTTATTTTTTTAAATATATTTTATTGATTTTTTTACAGAGAAGAAGGGAGAGGGATAGAGAGTTAGAAACATCGATGAGAGAGAAACATCGATTAGCTGCCTCCTGCACGCCCCCCACTGGGGATGTGCCGGCAACCAAGGTACATGCCCTTGACTGGAATCGAACCCGGGACCCTTGAGTCCGCAGGCTGACGCTCTATCCACTGAGCCAAACCGGTTCGGCGATCCCCTGATTTTAGAAGCATATTTAAAATGGATGGATTTTGAAAAGTCACGATTCTTTTGGTTCAGATGGGTTCTATATATTATATACACACAGCACCTCGTTATAATATGTGCTTAGAATATCTTTGAGTGAGTGGAGCCTTTCTAAGAATGAGTTTGGTTTGGAAAACATCTTTGAAATGGTAGTTTTCTGTTCAGTAATGTCAGCCTCCCCGCGAAGAAGCTGGGGGTCAGCATCTTATCAGACCCAAGGCAACTTGAGTGCACAGGTGTCTCTGTTGTGTCTGAATTTAAAAATTAATGGAGAGTTGGATGTGCATAATTTGAACTGTGATGCAGAAACCTTGCACCAAATGAATTTCAAACCCCTTGCCCCGCCCATTCCTTTAAGGGAGAAAGTCATGTGAAACCCTGGGAGTTAGAGGTGGACTGCACTCACAGAGCAGCTGGTCAGAGCCTGTCCTTGTGGCCACGGCAACAGCAGAGGCCCAGAGACATGCAGTGAGCTCACACAGCCGAGTCAGAGCTGGGCCTGAAGCTCTGTTCTCTGCCTCGCCTTTTCGTTTCTTCATCCTGTTTGACAAGAGTTCACAGAGCACCTAGGCATGGGGCGGAATATTGAAGTATACAGGGGTCTTGATGTCCCTTAATTGGATGTGACAGTGGGCCCCTCACCCTAAGGACGGGGTTCCACGAGCAGCTGAGTGGGGCTGTATTCTTTCTTGCTGAGTCATGTCGGACCCGGTATCGCTCTCACTATGGGCCCTGAGCTGTGCACAAGGCAAGGAGATGGGCCGCTAACTACTCTTCATGTGCTTACAAAGGTAATCTCCGAGAATAAAGGTTTTTTGCCCATGTTTTACTAACCTCAGCCTTCTGGATTGTGAATGAATGGTGAGAACACTTATGGTGAGAGACAAAACTTAAAGACGAAACTACTGAACAATCTCTTGGACAAAATTGGAGGGAGGACACAGATGAACGGCAGAGCAGGGGCTGGAGGCAGAGGGCTGTTTGATGATGTCACGATCATTGTTGGGAAAACAGGCCTTAGGCAGTGAGACTCCTGCTCCAGGATGGCTCTCCATGCGCTGCAGCTCACAGGGGCCAGGGCCCTGAGCGAACCGGCAGCGTACACGGTGGGGTCCTGGGTGACGCCGAAGGTTGCTACGGTGAGACCTAGAGGTGGGTGCGGGAAGGAGCCGGCCCCGCAGGCCGGACGGCTGTCTGGAGACACCTGCTTGCAGGGTTGGCCCTGGGCCGTGTCTGGAAACTTGGATGTGGGGAGGATTCCCAGTGTTCCCAAAGAGCGAGATAAGAGTGGCTCTCTGTGCCCCACGGCGCAGGCCTTAGCTGAGCCCCTGCTTCCCTTCAGGGAGTCTGACAATTTGGGAAGTGCTGGGCAGAGGGTGTCTGTGTGACCAGCCCCAATAAAACCTCCAGGCACTGAGACTCTAATGAGCAGACCGCCTTTCCCAGGGGTTCCCCACCCGTTGCTGGGAGATTAACCACGTCCTGTGTGACTTCACCAGGGGAGGCTCTAGGAAGCTTGTGCCTGGCGCACCTGGTCCTCACCCCGCGCACCTTTTCCAGTTGCTGGTTTTTCTTTGTGTTCTTTTACTACGATTGTCCTGTAATAATTACAGCTGTGAGTATGACTATATGGTGAGTTCTGTGAGTTGTGTTAGCAAATTGTTGAATGTGGGAGTGGCCTAGAGGCCCCTCGGCACAGAGGGTGTTTAGGTAAGGTCCCAGAGACAGTGGATGCCAGAGCCCCAGGCATGCGTGTCGTGTGCTTTCTGCTAATCTTTTTTTTTTTTAATTTGAGAGAGAGAGAGAGAGAGAGAGAGAGAGAGGTCAATCAGTTGCCTCTCGTACACGCCTGGACTGGGGATCAAACCCGTAACCTGGGTATGTGCCCTGACCGGGAATCAAACCCACCACCTTCTGGTGTATGGGGCAACACTCCAACCAACTGAGCCACACCAGCCAGGGCCACATACTTTTAAAAAATATATAAAAAGCTACAGAAGAGCTGGGCCTCTGTGAATAGGAATGGGGTTTTTTGCTATCTCATGTTATCTAAAAATTTCCCCCCTAATTCTGAACCAAATGGAGAAGGTAGTCCTGTTAAAATGGACACACATGGTCACAGCCGTTCTTGTGAATGCACAGGGCTTGGAGAATGAGGCTGGCGGTTCTTTAAAAACGTGCTCTATTGAAAGAAGCTGAAACCAGGTTTCTTTGGCTTTATGGCAAGACAGTTACCTAAGGTCTAGCACTGTGAGTGTCGGAGGCTCTGGCTGCCACCTTTATTTTGTCGGGGATGTGTCCAAATGGAACGAGACTTGTAAAGAATCCTGTTGTTTGGGAAACTCAGTGTCTGCTCTGTGTGGCTCCGATGGTTGACTTGAGTACTTGACTATTCTAGACTCTGTTACATCATTGTAGATTTTTTTGTTATTATGTGAGCATAACAGATTTTTCAGCTTAGCAGGATTCCATAGGACTAATGAAATCCTGTAGAATTTGCTTAATGCTTTCTAAAACTTGAGTTTTGTCCTGGAATGAAAATGTTGACCTCCTATGAGTTTGCTCATTGAGAACTACATTTGAGAAGAAGGTTAACTATAACTCTAAAAAAATACATGATGTAAAAGAATGCCTTCATCATACCAGCTAAATAACTTTAACAAGAGCAGACTCATCTGAGCAGCAGTTCTCTTTGTTCATTCACAGTTGGGAAGTGCCCGTCACGTTGGAGGAGCTGGAATTAGGGGTTTGGGTCACGTGTTAAAAGCTGTTTTAGCCTTGTTGTCTGGTGGCTAAAGTCATATTTGAGCCAAAAAGTAAAGCAGAGATTTTCAACCAAGTCTCCATGTTAGCAGGTCTCTCCCCCCACACAGGATCTCAGCATTGCTGAGCTGTGAACTTTAGTTAGGATAGTGTTCGGCCATTTTACATTGTTTAACACATTATTTTCGCAGTTCATGCACGTGATATGTGCAGAGAGTAAGTGCACAGTTTGTAGCTATCCGGTGTGGCATGCCATATGGTTGCGTGAAGTTTGTGTGGCACGCTGGGCACCCTCTGTCACTCCTGTGGCTTACTTTCATAGACACGTGCTTTCAGCACGCTATGGCATTCCCTGTCCCGGTGGATATGCCAGGCGATATTTGTATTTGTGGTATATTTAGTTTGGAAGCTATGGATAAAAGACTGGTGTTAAGTTTGTCTCTGGTACCATCATTTGGGAACCAATTGCCTGGAACAGCAGCTGCTTAAACCTGGAGAAACGTTAATTTATAGAGGGAGCCGATGCATGCCATCTGATGCACTGTGGCCATGTGGTAAACTTACTGTGACCCTGCAGTTTTGAATAGTTCTCAATGTTTGGTTTGCTATTTCAATCTATTTAAAAATTTATGGACATTCACTAGACATTATTACTTACTGATTGTATAGTTAAGGGAAAAATGGAAACTTTCTCGTTGTAAATTTGCTTGCACTTGCTAAAGCTTTTAGTGCCCACGGCAAGAGCAGGATGAGAGATGTGCTCGGTAATGTCTGCTCTCATTTCTAAGTTTGTTCCTGCCAGTGATGTATGCAGAGAGAGCTGACGAGGTGGATAAGAGATGGAAGAAAGGCAGGTCCTTGCCCCTCTGCCATTTTTCTGCAGAGGCAGACACTGTCACCTGGCTTACGGCTGCTTTTGTACCTGTTGCTCTGTCTCCAAATACTGTGCATGTACTGCTAAACCTTAGGTTTTTTGTCACAAGAACTTTACTTTGCATCATGGAGGGTAAATTTCAGCTCTTTCTTTCTAACCTCCCTCATGTATAGCTGCCATCTCCACACCCACCAAATATAGTCATGCTTTAATTTTGATGAGAACATTTAGTTTATATTATAGTTAAGTATGCCATGCACTATCTATATTTGGTGAATTATGATTACTTTACCTTCCCCCCCCCCCATCCTTTTGTTTTTCCTGGGTTATTAATCATATTTCATGTGCATAGTGTCCACATCTTACCCTGAGGACTGTCTGTGTACTGCCAGTTGTGGACGTGACCTTGAGCCTGTCCGGTCTGCCGGGCTGCCTCTCTGCTTTCACAGCCTCAATTTTATGTATCCTCCTGGCAGCTCTACCAGCGTGTGGGGCTTCGCTTCTCCTTTCTCTGCAGCGGCATCTGGTGTTTTTTGTGTGTTTTTTTTTGGGGGGGGGGGGCACCGTGTCTTTTTTGATTTTCTCTCTTATTTTAGTTATGCATATCCTCCATTAGCTTTCTCAGAAAAGATGTGGAGGAGACTTTCTTTGAGTCTGAGAAGATCTTTATTCTATTTTGATATTGGTAGTTTGTCAGGGTTTAGAAATCTAGGTTGAAAGTCATTTTCATCCAGAATGTTAAAACTAATGTCCATGTATTCCAGCTTTTAGTGTTTCTTTCTACTGAGAAGTCCAAAGTCATTCTGATTCTGCAGTCTATCAAAGTAGGTAATTTTGATTTTCTGTCTCTAGAGTTTGTCTGAAACTTTATGGTGAGGAGTCTTATAGAGACCATTTTCATTGCTTGGAGGGCCTTTCAACTTGGAACCTTGTGTTTGGATCTGGGCTAGTTTCTTTACCAGTATCTCTGTATCTATCTATACTTATCTACCTACCTAAAAATTATTTACTATTTTTTAAAATATATTTTTATTGATTTCATAGAGAGGAAAGGAGAGATAGAAACATCAGTTATGAGAGTCATTGAACAGCTGCCTCCTGCACCCCTGATGACCCTACTGGAGATGGAGCTTTCAGCTCCTGGCATGTACCCTGACCTGGAATCTAACTGTGACCTCCTGGTTCACGGGTTAATGCTCTGCCACTTGAGCCAGTTAATGCTCTACACTGGCTGGGCCAGACTATTTTTTAGAGCCATTCTAGATTTATAGAAAAGCTGATTATTCCTCTCCTCCTCTACCTAGTTTCCCCTGTCCTCATCTATATTTTAAAAGACTTTGTGAAGGGTTGGTATTAATTCTTGTTTAAACATTTATTAGAATTTACCAAATGTTCACCATCTGGGCCTTTGCCTTAGGGCAGTGGTTCCTAACCTTCCTAATGCTGCGACCCTTTAGTACAGTTTCTCATGTTGTGGTGACCCCCAATTTCATTGTTACAAATTGAACATAATTAAAGCATAGTGATTAATCACAAAAACAATATGTCATTATATATGTGTTTTCCGATGGTCTTAGGTGACCCCTGTGAAAGGGTCGTTCGACCCCAAAGGGGTCGCGACCCATAGGTTGAGAACCGCTGCTTTAGGGGGATGTGTTTTGATTACTATAATTAATGTCTTTTGGTATAGGTCTATTAGGATTTTGTTACTTGTTGAGTCCATTTTGGTAGTTTGTGTCTATCTAGGAATTTTATCTAAGTTATCTAGTTTTTGACAGAGTTCATATTGCCCTCTTGTAATTTTTCTTTTTTTCTAAGGACAATTAGAAATATGTCTTCTTTCATCTTTTAATTCCAGTAGTTTGAATCTTTTCTCTGTGGTCATTCTAGCTAAAGGTCTTTTCCAAGAACTAATTTTGGTTTGTTGATTTTCCCTAATGTTTTTCTGTTTCCCTTTTCTATATATTTCTGCTCTAATTGTCATTATTTCTTCCTGTTGTTTGGTTGCTTTTGCTCTCCCCACCCCCACCAAGTTTTTTAAGGGAAAGGTTAGGTTACTGATTTGAAATCTTGTGTTTTAAGATAGAGACATTTATGCCTATAAATTTTTCTTTAAAGAGTTCTACTTTAGCTGCATCCTATAAGTTTGGGCATATTGTGTTTTCATTTTCATTCATCTCAAAGTATTTTATAATTCCTCTTTTGATTTCATCCTTTTTTATTTTAGTTTTTTATTGTTGACACTTTACAGATGTCCCCCAATCTCCCCATTTTTGACCCCTCCACCCAGCTCCTGCCCCACCCTAGACCTTCACCACACTATTGTCTGTGTCCATGGGCTGTGCATATATGTTCTCGGGGTAATCTCTTCCCATCTCCCCCACCCCTCTTTCCCTTGAGAGTCAACAGTCTGTTCCATGTTTCCATCTCTCTGGACCTATTTTTTTTTTTTTAAATATATTTTATTGATTTTTCACAGAGAGGAAGGGAGAGAGACAGAGAGTCAGAAACATCGATGAGAGAGAAACATCGATCAGCCGCCTCCTGCACATCCCCGACTGGGGATGTGCCCGCAACCCAGGTACATGCCCTTGACCGGAATCGAACCCGGGACCCCTCAGTCCGCAGGCCGACGCTCTATCCACTGAGCCAAACCGGTTTCGGCTGGACCTATTTTTTTTTTGTTAGTGTATTTTGTTCATTAGATTCCACATATGAGTGAGATCATGTGATACTTGTTTTTCTCTGACTGGCTTTATTTTGCTTAGCATAATACTCTCCAGGTCCATCCATGCTGTCAGCTTCATTTTAAAAATATATATATTTTTATTGATTTCAGAGAGTAAGAGAGAGAGATAGAAACATCAATGATGAGAGAGAATCATTGATTGGCTGCCTCCTGCGCACACCCTACTGGGGATCGAGTCCGCAACCCCCGTATGTACTCTTGACTGGAATTGAACCCAGGACCCTTTAGTCTGCAGGCTGATGCTCTATTCACTGAGCCAAACCAGCTAGGGCTGCTTCTTCTTTATTTTTTGTTCTTTGTTGTTGTTGTTAATCCTCACCCAAGGATATTTTTCTCTTGACTTTTTAGGGAGGGCGGAAGAGAGAGGGAAAGACAGAGAGAGAACCATGAATGTGAGAGAAACACATTGATTGGTTGCTTCCTGCAGGAGCCCTCACCAGGGCCCAGCCCGGCCCGGGGAGGAGCTTGCAACCAAGGTACTGTCCCCAAGGTACATGCCCTTGACTGGAATCGAACCCAGGACCCTTTGATCTGCAGGCTGACACTCTATCCACTGAACCAAAAAGGCTAGGGCACTGCTTCATTTTTGAAGGGTAAATTTGTTGGTTATAGAATTCTTGGTGGAGATTTTTAATTTCAGGACTTTGAATATGTCATCCCACTGCTGCCTGCCCCCCATTGTTTTTTATGAGAAAGCAGTTACTAATTTTATTAAGGATCCTTGTATATGAGCAGCTTCTGTACTGTTGCTTTCAAGAATTTGTCTTTTCTATTGACATTTTGCTTATCATGTATCCAGGTTAGGTTCTCTTTAACTTTATCCTGTTTGGAATTTGTTAAAACTTCTTCTTTAATATATAGGTTAATATTTTATATAACATTAGGAAAGTTTATAGTCATTATTTTTTTACATATTCTTTCTGTCCCTTTTTTCTTCTCTGCTGGCATTTCCATTATGTATATGTTCATATTGTAGGAAGATGATCTCTTAGTTGCTGCTCTTTTTTTTTACACCCCCTCTGTTGTTGTTTTTCTCTTTTGTTTCTCAAACAGGGTATTTGCAGTTGGCTCATGTTTAAGTTTGCTCCTTCTTCCTTCTGCAGCTCAAACCCATTGCTGAGTCCCTAGTGAATTTTTGCAGTTATTGTAATTTTCATTTCTAGAATTTTTACCTGTTTCTTTCTTATGTTTTCTCTCTCTTTATTCATATTATCTATTTGTTGAGACATTGCTCTTGTACTTTCCTCTAGTTCAGTGGTTCTCAACCTGTGGGTCGCGACCCCCTTTGCCTGTCGAACGACCCTTTCACAGGGGTCGCCTAAGACCATCCTGCATATCAGATATTTACATTACGATTCATAACAGTAGCAACATGACAGTTCTGAAGTAGCAACGAAAATAATTTTATGGTTGGGTCACAACATGAGGAACTGTACTTAAAGGGCCAGAAGGTTGAGAACCACTGCTCTAGTTCTTTACAACGTACTTATAATGGTAGATTTCATTCGGTTAATTCCAGCGTCTGGGCTTCCATTAAAGATGGTTTCTGTTGATTGATTTTTTTCCCTGTGTATGGGCTGTATTTTCTTATTACTTTACACGTCTCATAATTTTTTGTTGAAACTCATCATTTCAAATTATATGTTGTGGCGCCTCTGAAAAGCACCTTCTTCTCCCTCCCCAGGCTTGTTGATGGTGTTTGTTGCTTATTGCTTACTTAGTGACTTGCCTGAACCGATTCTGTAGTCTGTATTCTGCAGTTGTGTGTGACTACTGAAGTCTTTGCTTGGTTAGCTTAGACTGCCGTGGTGGCAAATTGCGGCTCGCGAGCCACATGCGGCTCTTTGGCCCCTTGAGTGTGGCTCTTCCACAAAATAGCCGTGCGTCCGCGCACGTACAGTGCGATCGAAACTCCGGGGAGTCTATTTTGAAGAAGTACTGTTGATATTTGGCTCTGTTGACTAATGAGTTTGCCGACCACTGGCTTAGAGTTCAGCTAACGATTGAATAGGTTTTCAGCCGGTGGATCTCTCAGCCTTTGCCGAAGGGCTCTCTGTGTGTGTTGCGGCATGCTTTCAGTTTCCTGGCCGGCAGACTGCATCTCCACCTTCCCCTTTACTGCCAGAGGTGAGACAGTGCCTTCTTGGGTCTTTCCTGGGCAGGTACCCAGCCTTGCACACACGTGTGGCCTCCTAGTTTCCCAGGAATATGTCAGAGCTTTTCACAGCTTTTCCTTGTGAGCTCTTTGGTCAGTTTCTTGGCTCCAGTTGTGATTGCCACCTCAGGCAGCTGCCCTGTGAATCAGTTGTCCCTGATTCTTTTTGATCATGGTGTCAGGGTAAAGCAAGCATGTCAAACTCAAAGGCTAGCACGGGCCAAATAAACAAGGTTTAAGTGTATGTGGGCCGCAAAAAAAAAGGTTCAATTTTCATAGCAACATAGGTTTATTTGATAGAGACATGCTTGATACAAAGGGCTGAAATAAATGAGTCATTGTTAACATAAAATAATACATTTTAATAAAAATTAATATTTTTTCTTAAACATTAACTTATCAGACACTGAAGAACTGCGCAAATTAATAAGCGTAATGTAAAGAAACCTATTTTTCTTGTTCTCTGAAAGCAAAATATTTCCTATTGCGCACACCAAACAAGTCAGTACAAGACTAATGACGTGGCCTGTGCTCTGACCAGGAATCAAACCCTGACTTCCTGGTTCTTGGGTTGACGCTCAACCACTGAGCAACACTGGTGGGGCTAGGTTTTTAATTTAAATGCCAACCGTGCTTAATTGTGAGTGGCTGCCTAGCGCAGTTTGAGAGGGGATCTGAGGCTATAGCTGGACTTAGATGGAAAGATGGGTTGAAAAGATTATTGATACGGACCGTGGAATGGGAAGGGAGAAGAAGTATATCAGGCTAGTTCCTCTCTTTCATTTTATCTCTGTCTGCTGATGTGCATTTTTGGCTCCCCTGTTACTTAGAATTCTAAGTAGAATAGAATGAAGAGGTTAGGAACCTCTGGAGGCTAGGAACTTTCCACATTCAGCATCTAGCTAACTCTGCAGGATTCAGTGAATGAACTCAGGCACTGAGACCAAAATGATTGAAATAACTAGTTTTCTGAAGTGAGGGCAGGGGACAGCATTAGGTACCAGCTTTGTCACACGTGGTATCACTCCCCTGCATGGCATAGTACTTGGTGTATACAGAATACAAAAAGAATATAGTTCCCATCTTCACCCCAAGGAATTTCCATTCTGGTTGGAAAGAAAGGACAAACATGGTTGGAATGATTAGAGCTTGTGTGACTGGATTGTTTGTAAGAAAAGTGCTAACATTTCAAATTAGGTCCCTGAAATGGATGGCGTAGGTTTGAATGCAGAAGTACATTACCTTGGTATCTTAACCTTTATACTTATTCAAATGTACCTGTGTTTGCTTGGGAAAGCCTCTTTTTTCTTGACCCCCCCCCCACCCCCAACTTTCCTCTAATTTTTGGTGTCACTCAGAATACTGAGTTTTGCTTTAATTTAAATGTCAAGGTGAAAATGATCCACTAATAAAAAATTAATGTCATATTGCTTTTTTTTAAAGATGAAGATTACCCAGTTACAATGTTTGTAGATAAATTATTTATAGCATTTTAAAATTAAGCATAAATCACCAAAAAGAAAAACCTTTGTAATATTTAGAGCATTTTACAAATCTTTATCCTAAGTAATTAGCAGTCTGTGCTTAGGCAGAAATATATGCTTTTCATAGTGTATATTCATTTTGTATAGATCAATAAATTTAATATAATGTCCGAGAGGACGAGCTCTGGATTCTTAATCTCAGGACTGAAATCTCCACCCCAACTGTGTCACCTATGCAAGCTGTGGGGTTCTTGATTTCCTGATCTGTAAAATGGGGATGGTAATAATCCCATATTAGGCTGTTACAAGGGTTAAACAAGATCTGTCAGTTAGAGCCCTCAGGTCAGTGCTTGACCGATAGTAAGTGCTTGTTGATGTTCTTATTGTTATAGTCACTGTCTTTGTTATTAGGTGGGTTTGTATTACTGTTTTTTTCAGTGATGGTTAATAATTTATATTTTTTCATTCATACAGGTTGAATTTAATTTTTACAAAATTTGATGAAGTCCAAAAATCTGGAAATATGATACAATCTGCAAATGGTGAGTAGAGAAAGCAGTCATTCTGTTTTTGCTTTGTCAGTTTTATGTCAGCAATGCTTATGCTATTTCTGAGCAGTTGAATTTAATGTCTTGATAAGAGTTTCTAGGTCTTAAGACTTAATTTCCATTTACTCACTTTCCGAAGCCAAAAACTGTGGAGGTGTCATTGACATTCTTTCATAACCTGCCTTGAGTTCATCAGCTGTTCCTGTTGGCTTTACTTTTAAAAATACACCTAGAGTCCCAGTGGTTCTCACTGGAGCAGCTGCTTTTCTCTTAGTGAAAGCTGTCATGGTAATTTACCTGAGCTCTTGTGTTAGCCTAACCAATATTCTTAATTTTAGTCTATCACTGCACCTAACGTTTATTTTTCACACAGCAATCAGAGTAATCCTTTTAGAATGTAACTTAAGCGATGTTAATTCCCTCTTCAAAGTCCTCCAGACGTTTCCCATCACATAGAGACGACAGTTCAGTGGGTCATCATGGCCTCCAGGCCCTGCGTGGTCTGGTGCTGATCACCGTTCTGATGACATCTTGTTTTGTTCTTCCCCAAAGTTCTCTCGGCTGCCATTCCATTGGCCTTTCTGATTTTGAACATTCTAAGCTTCTCTGTGGGTCGAGAACAATGAAAATACATCCTGCATATCAGATATTTACATTACGATTCATAACAGTAGCAACATTACAGTTATGAAGTAGCAATGAAAATAATGTTATGTTTGGGGGTCACCACAACATGAGGAACTGTATTAAAGGGTCGCGGCATTAGGAAGGTTGAGAACCACTGCTCTAGGGCCTCCATGCTTACGAATCCTTCTGCTCGAAACATTTGTGTCCTCTGTGTCATCAGGGCTGTCTTCCTCATTCCATCCAGATCGTGGCTGTAGTATCACTTCATTACAAAAGCCACCTGGAATAGCACACCCAGTTTTCTAAGGGAACTCTCTCTGCCTTCATCCTGCTTGACTTACCTTCTTAGTGCATATCACTACAAAACATTTTTATTCATGAGGGCAAGAACTTTGTTTTATTCCTTTATCCTTAATGCCTCACAAAGTCCCTGGCATGTGGTAGGTTGAATAAATAAAATAATAACTGAGACTTGAGTTCTGACCCATTGTCCAGTATTTGTATTCAGTTTATTGTAGCTTGTAATGATATTTGAGGACAAGGGGTAATTCTTGTGATTACAGAAGGGAAGGAAAAGAGTGAATTACTGTGTAAATAAAGTCATCAAAGGGACAATTGTGAACAAGAACTTTTTTATACTCTGGATACCTCATTGCATCATAGCTATTTCAGAATTGCTGGGGATCTGAAATCATAGCAGAACTTTCAAATTTTGAATATCTTCAGATTGTCAAGAAGTTTGAGTGATTTCCTCCATGTAAGGAAGGGCAAAGCCAGAACCCAATCCAGGCCTTTTGACTTACACTCGGCTATGTACCTATCATTATCAGTAAAGAATTTGTCTTTAGATAGCATGTTTCTTATAAAATGCTTAAACTGTCCTAAAAATGCTTTTATTAATTCCTTTTATTTCTTATTTTCTAATTCCCTTTATTTATTTCTAAAGTAATTTTTTATTTTCAATCACAGGTGGCATACACTATTATATTAGTCTCAGGCGTACACCCCAGCAATTAGATATTACATACTTAATACGTGATCATCCTGATAAATCCTGCACCTGTCTGACACTATGCAGAGTTATTAGACTGTTATTGACAGTGTTCCTTATGCTGTACTTTACATCCCTGTGACTATTCTGTAACAACCAATTTGTACTTCTTAATCCCTCCATCTTTTTCACCCATCCCACAACCCCCCTCCCATCTGGCAACAGTCAAAATGTTCTCTGTATCTGTGATTCTGTTTCGGTCCTGCTTGTTTGTTTATTTTATTTTTTAGATTTAATTGTTGATAAATATGTATTTATTACCATTCTACTGTTCATATTTTTTATATTCTTCTTAAAGAAGACCCTTTAACATTCATATGATATTGGTTTAATGGTGATAAATTCCTTTAGTCTGGGAAGCTGTTTAGCTGTCCTTTGATTCTAAATGATAGCTTTGCTGGGTAGAGTAATCTTGGTTATAGGTCCTTGCTTTTCATCACTTTGAATATTTCTTGCCAATCCCTTCTGGCCTGCAAGGTTTCTGTTGAGAAATCAGCTGGAAATCTTAAGGGAGCTCCCCTGGTAGGTAACGGCTTCTCTCTTGCTGCTTTTAAGATTCTTTCTGTCTTTAACCTTTTGCACTTTAATTATGATGTATCTTGATGCGGGCCTGTTTGGATTCCTCTTCTTTGGGACTGTGTGCTTTCTGAACTTGTATGTCTTCCTTCACCAATAGGGAAGGTTTCTGTCATTATTTTTTCAGTGTATTTTCAATTTGTTGCTCTCTCTGTTCTCCTTCCGAAACCCCATGATGTCAATGTTGGAACGCTTGAAGTTGTCTCAGAAGCTCCCTACCCTGTCCTCATTTTTTCGGATTCTTTTTTCTTGTTGCTGTTCTGATTGGGTGTTTTTTGCTTCCTTATATTCCGAATCATTTATTTGATTCTTGACTTCATCTACTCTACTGTTGATTTTCTGTAAATTATTCTTCATTTCAGTTAGTGTATCCTTCATTTTTACCAGTCCTTTTTCATGTGTTTGAAATTATCATTAAGATTCTTGAGCAACCTTATACCAGTGATGGTGAACCTATGACACGCGTGTCAGAGGTGACACGCGAACTCATTTTTTTGGTTGATTGTTCTTTGTTAAATGGCATTTAAATATATAAAATAAATATAAAAAATGTAAGTCTTTGTTTTACTATGGTTGCAAAGATCAAAAAATTTTTATATGTGACACAGCACCAGAGTTAAGTTAGGGTTTTTCAAAATGCTGACACGCCGAGCTCAAAAAGTTTGCCATCACTGCCTTATACCATTGTTTTGAACTCTGTATCCAGTAGTTTGCTTGCTTCCATTTCATTTATTTCTCTTTCTGGAGATTTCTTTCATTCTTTCATTTGTGATGTGTTTCTTTGTCTCTGCATTTTGACTGCTTCCTTGTTTTTGTTTCTATATATTGGGTAGAGCTGTTATGGCTCCTGGAATTGGTAGAGTGGCTTTTAAGAGGAATACCTGGGACTCCAACAGCCTCCATTGTCACTCAGCTATAATCTGGCTGGTTTTTACAGCCTGAAGATACGTGGACTTCTCTTCCCAGATCTGGAACCCTGGGCTAGGGATCTGGTGTTGGGCTGGGAACCCCTTGTTCCTTATGGGAGGCCTTGGCAGGGGAGATATCCCTTCTGATTAAAAACATGCCACGTGTCCCATCAGTGATTCTCTCTCATCGTTGATGTTTCTCGCCCTCTCTCTTCCTCTCTGAAATTAAAAAAAAAGCCCTAGCCAGTTTGGCTCAGTGGATAGAGTGTCAACCTGCGGACTGAAGGGTCCCAGGTTTGATTCTGGTCAGGGGCACATGCTTGGGTTGTGGGCTCGATCCCCAGTGTGTGGTGTGCAGGAGGCAGCCCATCAACGATTCTCTCTCATCATTGATGTTTCTCTCACTTCTCTCCCTTCCTCTCTGAAATCAATAAAATATATTTAACAAAAAACAAAAAATGTGCCACACGTGGGTGTCGGACCAGCCTGTTCCACGCCTCCACCCCTCCTACCAGTCTCAGTGAGCTTTCTTCTTGACCTTTCTAGTTGTAGGACTTCCATTCAGCCAGATTTCAGGCGGTTATGAACGATGGTTTTTCTGTATGTTAGTTGTAATTTTGATGTGGTTGAAAGAGGCAGCGAGTACTGGCATTTACCTACGCTGCCATCTCAGTTCTCCAATAATAATGCTTTTCTGAATAGGTAACAAAAGCCCTGGATTTGAGCTAAGTTGAAAGAAACTATTAATGTAATAGCAATACTCTTAGGGAAGAAATGAGTTTCATCCTTGGTTGTATTTCTTGACATATTCAAATTGCTTTCTAAGATGTGTAATTGGTCATATTTATATAAAGTGTAAGAATTGTGACTAAATCAACAAGTAAAAAACAGCTGAGTAGCAATTAGTCCTGTCTGTAATAGAATACTTCATACTCGAATGGTTCTTTTCTTGTTGCTAGGTTGCCCCTAAGGTCTTTTAGCTTTGATTGGCAAGAATATGGGAGTATAAAATACATTGTGTTATAGATGTTTCTCTTTTTTTCCATGTCTAGGTAATTAGCAAACTCCTTGAAGCAAAAATTACAGTTTTTCTTTCCTTGGGTTTTGAAAGCAGATTATTTTCTATTTAAGCTTTTGTTCTTTCAGTCATGCAGATAAGTGTATGTTCACGGGGAACGTGGTTTTCAGCATGGAAGAGCCAGTTTTAAAGACTGGTTAGTGTCCTTCATCTGCAGCCACTCCTGATCTTTAATCGGATTTGACTGAAGCGAGGCCCATGGACATGAATTTGGTTAAACATGTTCATGTTTTTGAATTTCATAAGCAAAGCTAACATGTTTATGAGGGAAGAATGAAAATATCATACTGGTAAATCCATGAACATTTCATCATTCAGAACCGCCTGAAATCTGGCTGAATGGAAGTCCTACAGCTAGAAAGCCAAAGAAAAAGACAAAATATTTATTTGCCAACAAAACTATAAACTAGATAAAAGATAATCAATTGGCCTTTGTACATGAATATATCTAGTTTATCCTTTTACTGCCAAATGCATCCTACCTAATGTTTTTTTACTGAAAATTTTTATAATTTGAAAAATGTTACATATCTTTTTTTTTTTTTTAAATATATTTTATTGATTTTTTTACAGAGAGGAAGGGAGAAGGATAGAGAGTTAGAAACATCAATGAGAGAGAAACATCGATCAGTCGCCTCCTGCACATCCCCCACTAGGGATGTGCCCGCAACCCAGGTACATGCCCTTGACCAGAATTGAACCCGGGACCCTTGAGTCCGCAGGCCAATGCTCTATCCACTGAGCCAAACCGGTTAGGGCTACATATCTTTTTAAGTTGTTGGAAATGAGAAATACTTGTGCAAGTCTGATAACAAATAGACCAATGATTAATTGTTAGGTAAGATCTGAATTGTTGCCCAGTGTAGCTACGACTAAGTGTCAACATAAGGAACATCCAACCCCATAAGAATTTTTATGATTTTATTTAAGCCAAACTGATGACAGATGCTGGGGAGCAAAATCTCAACAGAATGAGAAAATGCTCCAGAGAATGCACCTTATTTTGTACATCAGAATCAAGGAGAAAGACACCATCTTCATTGGTGGTAGATTTAGGGGGGTGGGAGAAAGGAAAGTGGGGATTAGATACAAAGTGAAATAAAGAGAGACACTTCTTTTGCATTGATAGGTATAGGATAGTTAACAGTATAGCACATAGAGATGGTATTGGGGGAACAAGATAACAATGAGGGTTCTGTGGTCTGGTGCTTTGGTGGGAGGTTTGTGCTCTGAGGAGTCTGGAAAAAGGGATTTCTCAGGCATTCCAAAGGTATGTTATCTTAGCTGCAAAAGGACAGTTGACAGGGTCAGTTAAGTTAAAGATTGACCTTTGTCAAAGAAGATGCCAGCCTAGGATAGTACTACTCACCATGACTTGCTTTTCATTAGGAAGTTTGAATTCCAGACCATCTCATATGGCTACTTGTGGTCTCTGAGTTTGTAAGGCTGTCATGCAGGCCTCCCCTGAGCTTGTCATGTTTAGTATATGGCCCCTTTTTCGTCCACAAGACCATTCTCTTAAAAGTGAATTTATTGCCTATTGTTTTATTAAAAAGCCAAGCATTCATTATTTTGCATAGTCTTTAAAACAATGCTGATGCCAGCCGGTTTGGGTTAGTGGATAGAGCATTGGCCTGCGGACTGAAGGGTCCCGGGTTGGATTCAGGCCCAGGGCACATGCCCAGGTTGCGGGCTCGATCCCCAGTAAGGGGTGTGCAGGAGGCAGCTGATTGGTGACTCTCATCATTGATGTTTCTGTCTCTCTCCCTCTCCCTTCCTCTCTGAAATAAAAACATATATTTAAAAACAATGCTGCTAAGGGTTCTCAGGCCCTCCCATGCTTGTCTATTGGACTCTGCATGTTCCAAGGTGTGGGATTCTGGTTCAGTGTCTTAGGAAAGTGTTCCCATGGTCACAGGCTCAGGGATAAACTGGTAGAAAGCTGGCAAGTGTGCTGTGCTCGGAAGATCACCTAAAACAGCCAGGAGGTGACAGTTTCTGAGACCAGCTTAAGCTACAGCTGACAGTTTGCTTTCTCTTCTGTGTGGAAATAAGATTGCTTTTTGACATTGTTCTTATTTAAGGTTTATGTTTGTAATGTTCTTCTCTGTTTTCAAGAGGAAAAGTCAGATAGTTCGTTAAATTTTTTTTAAAACTAGTTTTAAAGAAGGCTGCCTTACATGAGTAAAGTCAGATGGAAAAGGTTTACCTCCTCCCCACCCCTTTAAAAAAAACCACTGTTATATATAGTCCAGGCTTTTATTTTGGAATAGGGTGCAGTTGTCCGTGGTGCAGATCACACTGCAGAAGGCCGTGGGTGGGAGCTGCTGATGCAAGTTGCTGTGGGTAGATACAGCTTTCAGAGCACTGTTTGTATTTGTACCAAGACCCCTGACAAACATGACTACTGGGAAAGGTAGGCTCTTCTAATACATTCTGAAATTTTGCTGTTTAGGAAATAAATACAATATGCACATATTTAAGATTTTAAATATTGTGGCTGAAACTTAGGAAAATAATTGCCATGAACATTTGCATTTAGGCAGGGAAAACTGTGAAACCTACAGATACGTTCACGTTAACCTTTGAGGACCAGAGAGGAAGTAGATACAGTAAAACCAGATTGCTGAGTTTTCCTCAGCCTCTGGGTTCCATGTACTTTTAATTTCTTTCTGCTCTTGTACTCGCGGTATGTGGAGTTACTTTACACTTGCAATACATTTGTCAGTAGGAATAAGCTGTCCTGAAAGGAATCTAGCGGCTAGAAATGCCAGGGTTTTAGCTGTGGGAAGAGGGAAACACAGGGAATTACCACAGTGACGGGTGCTGCCTTTCTTCTTGAGAATCAGTTTATACAATTTTCCCTTCCCTTTTAAAGACTTGCATTTTATTTTTTTTTTATTTTTATTTTTTTTAAATATATATTTTATTGATTTTTTACAGAGAGGAAGGGAGAGAGATAGAGAGTTAGAAACATCAATGAAAGAGAAACATCGATCAGCTGCCTCCTGCACACTTCCCACTGGGGATGTGCCCGCAACCCAGGTACATGCCCCTGACCGGAACTGAACCCGGGACCCCTCAGTCCGCAGGCCGACGCTCCATCCCGCTGAGCCAAACCGGTTTCGGCTAAAGACTTGCATTTTAAAAATGCACAAGTGGAACCGAAAAACTACTAAAGAAGTATTGTTTTCAGAAAACCTTGTTGAGTAGTCTTCAGTCTTCACAGGGAGGGCTTACCTATGCCTTGCCGCATTGGAAGGACTCCCTGCGCACCAGGTTTGCGTTTGAAGGAGAGTGGGCTTGGTGTGATGGGGACACCTGCTCCGCTGTCTTGCTTTCCTCTGGGATGGCCCTCCTGGCAGGCTTTGAATTTGTTGTCTCTGAAGGATATTGCCATACCCTGCAACGGAAACAAGATGTAATAACAGAGACTATGCCACTATACAGGTACTGTGCTGAGTAAATTTGCTGTGTTTATTTTGTAGGGGATTGTGAAGGTGTGTATTTATCTCCTTACACTAAATTTGGTTCAGTTTGTAGAAAGTGGTCATATTGGAAGATAAGCATTTCTGCTTCTTAGTTGTGTTTTCACACTGGGATTTAAAGCATAGAGTGACGTATTTCTTTTCATTTCCTCCCTCCTGACATTATTCTGTATTCAGGTTACGCTGCTGTGGGAAATCAACACCTGGCTGGAGGGTTAAATCACTCCTGTGTGGAGTGGCCTCTTTCAGAGCCCTTCACTTGACGTGTTGCCTATAGCATTTGTCTTAAGTTGTTGTATTTGTTATTATTTTTTAAACGACAGGGCAAAATAATTATGGAAGTCAACTAATGTTTTAAAAGCCATGGAGAGAGCCTGTAGATATGAATTTAAAACAAAGACTTTTTCACTTGATAATTCCTTCAAATTGTGTCCTTAAAATGCAAGCTTAGAAGCATTGGTAACTTTTACCTTAAGTGGCTGCAAATGTAGTAGGAAGTAAGGCTTAAAAGCTGATTTTTGTGGTTGTGGCATATTTGAATTTTCCTCTATGAAGCCATGATTAACAAAGACCATTAGCAGTCTGCAGAATACAATACCCATGATTCTGCCACAGTTGAGTGGAGAGTATTTTAGTATTTTCAGAGCACTTTCCTGAATGTCTTTTGTTTGTCTTTGTTTTATGATCTGCACAGCAGCCCCTGAGGAGTAGGCAGGGCAGCTTTTAAACGTGGGTACAGAAGGCTTCAGGTTTTCTCTACTTGTGCTGGTGCTGGAGAGAGCGGGCCGGGGACCTTGTCGTCTTAGTCCTTTCAGGTCTTAGTCCTTTCAGCAAAACCCGTGGGCAAGCTCAGTGCTTCCTGTCTGCTGCTGGGATAACGCGCGTCTTTGTTTCTGACTTTGTACCATTTTCAGTCGCTGCCTTGGGGAATAATTAAGAAATGAAAGCATTCAGAGATACAGTGGGGCCTTGACTTACGAGTGTCCCGACTAACGAGTTTTTCGAGATACGAGCCGTCTCTTGGCCGATTTTTTGCTTTGAGTTGCGAGCTAAAGTTCGGGTTACGAGCCAGCTTCAGATACCCCACTGCTAGTTGGCGCAGCAAACGTCACAGTGAACGCCACAGCATCAGCCCAGCATCACACGTCTCACTCGTTCAGTTTTTGATTTGACATACGAGTAATTTGGGTTACGAGCTCCGTCACGGAACGAATTAAACGAGTAAGTCAAGGCCCCACTGTATTATTAAACAGGCACTAGTACTCTATAACCAAGTTTTAGACACTTTGAAGTGTGGTTTTCCTAATCAGTTGTTTGCCAGTTGATAGGGGCTCCCAGGGAGGCAGTCTGGGAGAGGAAATTGTATTATAAACCTGACGAGTTTGTTTTCAAAATCCGTTTGGTGTAATGCTGCCTTGTGTGCTTTCTCAGAAACTGAGGTTTTTGTTGTAGGCCATTTACTTCTGAGCTGAATTTTTAAAACAGAGTGTGTGTGTGCGGGGGGGGGGGGGGGGGGGGTTGCTACAGGGTGACCAACTTTAATTTTACTAAATATAACAACAACAATAACCAAACAAAATCCCACCTATCTCTTGTTCTTTCATAAAGCAAGGACTATTAACACCAATAAAAAATAAGAAAGATGTAATTTGAAATAAAAGATAGTCCTTAAAGTGAACTAAATTTAACTCTAAGATTAATTACAAGTTTTTCCTTACAGTTCTCAGTTTGGTGCAGACTGGTGTAAATCTTCCAAAAAATCTCACCAGTACTTGTAAGTGGCTTTTGTGTTTAGAGGGTGGATATAAGTGGGCAAGTGACATCAGGGCAGCGTAGATGGAATCCCTCACACTGCGGCTGCAGGCGTGGTGTGTGACCTGCTCTGATAGCTTGTCTCTCAGCTTTGATTTTCCCCACACAAGTTGGGGATAGTAATTCCTGCGCCACTGTGAGGGGTAAATGAGAGGGTGCATGTAGTTAGCCTGGCATAAGACCTGCCCATAAATACAGGACACCATCCACTGTGGCACCTTTACATGGCCTAATGGGAGGTGACAAGTTGAGCTGGGTGTTTAAAGTGATATAATTGATGTTTTTGTTTAGATATGGAAAGCTCTCTAAAGAAAAACAAAAGCAGAATCATGTGTGTAATAAGCCCAGATCTGGGTTTCCGACAGCAACAGGACTTCATGGGGAAATGGCTGATTTTAGGGCTGGAGCAGGGAATATACCCAGTGAGCCTGGTACATCTTGATGCCAGAAAGTAAGGACCTGCTCAAGCAAGACAGAACAAAAGGCAGTCATGGGGGTGTCCGAGGGACACAGGCCTCAGCTGAAAGATTCTCAGTGGTCAGAGCCGGAACAAGTTGAGCAATAAAACAAAGTAGTATTGGCTTATTACCCAAAGTATAAACTCAGTAGTGGTGAGTCCATACCAGTAAGAAGGGAGACAGACAACTCTCCCACGCGGAGTTACTCCCGATCAGCTTTGTAGCTCTCCAGCCTAGGAGAGGAGAGCATAGCTCCCATGCTGTGTGTGATGAGCACAGCGGCTTCTCCAGAGGGCAGTGCGGCCAGCCGTAGGGGACCGAGGCCCATGTCAGGAGGCTAGTTGATGGCATGTTCTCTTGATGAGATGTGATGTGATGTGATGTGATGTGATGTGATGTGATGTGATGTGATGTGATGTGATGTGAGTGGCATTTTATCTTGTAGTTTTCCTTCCCCAAACCCATAAACTCGATCTAACCATGAAGGAAAAATCAGGTAAATGTTTGCAGATTGAAGGATATCTGTGAACGCTCCTAGCAGTGCTCCTGGAAGCTGTCAGGGAAGTCTGAGGACTCACACCTGGAGGCGCCTAGGGAGGTGTGATGACTGCGTGTCGCTTGGTATCCTTAGTGGGATCTGGAACAGATAAAGGACAGTAGGAGAAAAGGAAGGAACTCTGAATAAACGATGGATTTTAGTTAATAATAACGTACCAAAAGTGCACTGCTAATATTAGATGTTAATATAGGGAGACTGCGTGGGGTAAATGGGAACTCTGTGCTGTCTTCACAACTGTCTGTCACTCGGGCACTATTCCAAAATAGAAAATTAAAAACAAAAGCCTGGGAACTAGTAGTGGAGTGGGAGAGAAGTCTTTTATTCTCATTTTATTTTCTTGTAATATTTGAGCTATTTAATTATGTTTATACACGCATTAATTTTGTTCTTTGAGAAAGGTTCCGTAGTGGGATTATATGCTTTTATTTTTATGTGTTTTTTTTTTTAAATTTAAATTCTTTATTGTTGAAAGTATTACATATGTCTCCTTTTTCCCCCATTGACCTCTCTCCGGCCACCCCCGCCCTCCCAGCACATGCCCTCACCCCCCTATTGTCTATGTCCATTGCTTATGCTTATAGGCATACATACAATTCCTTTGGTTGATCTCTTATCTGCCACCCCCTTCCCTCTGAGGTTTGACAGTCTATTCAATGCTTTTTTAAAAAAGTATATTTTTATTGATTTCAGAGAGGAAGGGAGAGGGATAGAGAGATAGAAACATCAGCGATGAGAGAGAATCAATTGACTGCCTCCTGCACGTCCCACGCTGGGGATCGAGCCCACAACTTGGGCATGTGCCCTGACTGGGAATCCAGCCGTGACCTCCTGGTTCATAGGTCAACACTCAACCCCTGAGCCGTGCCGGCAGAGGATGCCAGCTGTTACCTAAAACTGCATGACCGAACGGTCAAACACACGCTAAAATGTTTTCTAGGTGGTGGCCTTACGAGAGATTGCTTTCTTCTTTATGTGTTATCTATTTTCCAAGTGGGTGGAGGGGGTCCCAGATTAGTGAGAGTGAACTGGATGGTGTGGCTGCATTCTGGACTTACCTGAGGCCTGGACAGACCCTGGACAGGCACTCAAATTCCAAAAGAGGAGGCAAGCTATTCACCTCTAAGGCTAGATGTTTGAAGTTCAGGCAAAAAAGTTCTTAAAAAACACAACAAAAAAACAGTGATTTCTGTGCTTACTCTTCAGATAAAAATTTTGATGATGAAGATTCTGTGGATGGTAACAGACCTTCCTCTGCCAGTTCTACATCATCCAAAGCTCCACCAAGCTCACGGAGAAACGCTGGAATGGGGACCACCCGGCGGTTTGGATCGTCCACTCTCGGGTCTAAGTCTTCAGGTAATTCCAGCCCTGGGGGGCGTTGTGCGGTCAGCTGTGCAAGTTTTTGAAACCAGACGTGCATGGTACTTGCCTCTGGGTCCTTCAGAAGTGAAGCAGTCTCGCTTGCAATATGTTTCTGCTGCCGTTCTTTAACTTCTGTGCTGTCGGTGGTGAGGAGTTGGAGGGATGTAAATTTGAGATGCTGTGTTGCCACCTTTTGGTAAGCGGAGTCTGTAGGACAGTGATTCTCAACCTTCCTAATGCCGCGACCCTTTAATACAGTTCCTCATGTTGTGGTGACCCCCAACCATAAAATTATTTTCGTTGCTACTTCATAATTATAATTTTGCTACTGTTATGATCGTAATGTAAATATCTGATATGCAGGATGTATTTTCATTGTTACAAATTGAACATAATTAAAGCATAGTGATTAATCACAAAAACAATATGTAATTATATATGTGTTTTCCGGTGGTCTCAGGCGATCCCTGTGAAAGGGGTCGCAACCCACAGGTTGAGAACCGCTGCTGTAGGAGCATAAAGCCCACACCCAGGGAAGAAGAGCTAAGAGATAGAGGAAGAGCATTTGCTGATTGTTGGGATCTAGCGGTGTCTGAAATGAGGCCTTTTTAGCCAGTTTTTATTTATCAAGACAGACTATCTGGAAGTCAGATTGTATCTTCTGACTTTAAAATGTATTTTGTTTCTCCAGGTAGCATTATTCCTTGTGAGATTAGTATAGATATTAAATTAAGTAAATAGGAGGGATTAGTTCCTTGAGGCTTGAAAATTGATTTACAAAGACTTCCTCCCTAAATCCCTCCTCCCACCCCCGAATTTGGACAGTTTGAGTCCTTATTATCTACTTTCATTTTGATGTCACATTGTGCATTTATATGCACATTTCCTACTTTTTACTTCTAAAATATGTGGCCACTGGTTTTAGACCGTGCTCCTGTTAGCATTGGGCTTTTGAGCTTGCTGATGTGCTGAGTTAAAGCTGGAGCCGGGTTAGCACCCGCATACTACGTCCTGCCGGTCTTGGCTGCTCTCCGAACTGGCCCTGGAGTGCTGGAGTCTGGACTGGAGCGGCGAGCTGCACTGCAGGCCCTCTGCCGGCAGCTCTGTCTGCTTGGAGAGCGTGAACCTCTAACTTTTTTAGGGGAGTGCATTTAAAAATTTTTATTTTTGTTATTGAGCTTAAATTCACATAGCATAAAATTAACCATTTTAAAGGTCACAATTCATTGGCATTTAGTATATTCACAGTATTGTGCACCTACCACTTCTAGTTCCAACACAGTTTCCTCACCCCAAAAGAAAGCCCCACACTCTTTACCCATTGCTCCCCTTCCTCCCAGCCCCTGGCCACCACAGTCTGCATTTTGTTCCCGAGACTTTACCTATGCTGGCTTTTTCGAGAAATGAGATCTTTGCTCTGGCTTCTTTCACTGAGCATGTTTTTGAGGTTCATCTACGTTGTAGCATGTATCAGTACTTCATTCCTCTTATGGCCAAACAGCCTTCCTACTCCTTTTTCTTGATCTGTTCTTGAGTGGTGTCAATTCTACAAATAAGGTTTCAGAAAGTTCTGCATGATCAGACCACTTCATTTCCTTCCCACCCTTCACCCAGACGTTCCTTCCAAAAGTCTCAGCTGTGTAAACTAGCAGAGACACCAGGCCTGTCTCCCCTTCGGCCCTGACCTCATCTCTTCCCCATTTTGCCTAGCACCATGGCCATGAAGTTCCTTGTTGGCTCCTTGTCAGCTCCTTGTCAGATTCCTTAGGTCTTGGAGTCCTCTTCCCTTCGTGGGTATGTGGGGCAGTGCCTTACGCAGAGGAGGCACTCCGGACCTGTCTGCTCAGTGGGATCCAGTCCTAGTGCTAGAACAAGCACAGAGCACCCCAGCTCAGTGCGTGACTGTCACCTGTCCATAGTTGGCCTGTAAATGCAGTGTGAGTGAGTGTTCATCGGGGGTTGGCATGCATTTACTGCTGCCAGGAGTTGTCCATAAAGCCCTTGTCTGTGCGGGTTCCAGCAGGACACCAACCACCAGAGAGGTGTCTGGTAAGAAGCTCTAGGGAAGCACTCACAGGGACCAATGTGAATCAATGAGGTTACAAGGATGATTGCAGACACCAGTTTTGAAATCTTTAGTATGAAAAACAACAACTGTAAGATGTCATAAGATTTTATATGTGGCGTTCATAATAGCAAAAAGAAGAACGTGCTCCTAAATGACAGCAATTAACTTTCAAGTATACAAAGCATCTTACAACAGTTTTGATAGGGGGAACTTGCTACTGATGTATAAATGAAAAATTGACAATTATCATGAGTTCGAAGGAAATGAAAATGTTTTAAGGCTAATTTAAAGTGGAAATGAAACTGTTAAATGCGTTAGAACTTATTTTAATTGGTTGTGTATTGACCCATGAACCAGGAGGTCACAGTTTGATTCCCAATCAGGGCACATGCGAGGTTGCAGGCTCGATCCCCAATAGAGTGTGTGTAGGAGGCAGCCGATCAATGATTCTCATTATTGACGTTTCTATCTCTCCCTCTTCCTTCCCCTCTAAAATCAATAAAAACATATTTTTAAAAAAAATCAGTAAAATATTGTGGAATCACAACACTTTATATTTTTATTAAGCTTTAAAGAAATGATTACAAATCCACCAAAATATAACGTTTATTGTGTATTCCAGTTCTTCCAATGCACTTAATTTACATTTTAAAATAAATTTTTTATAGCTCCAAAAGAAGGAGCTGGCGCTGTTGATGAAGAGGATTTTATTAAGGCCTTTGACGACGTACCTGCAGTGCAGGTGAGTGAGGATGATTGAGTTTGATTAAAAGCAAGGAGAGGCTTACTCTTCAAATTTCACTTTTCAAATATGTGGTACGGAAAGTTCCTTACTCGGTAAGTAATTTTAAGTATCGAGACTATGGGAGATCTGAGGTTGCAGACTAGAAAGTGTTGGAGCCTTTTATAGCTGAAATGAGCAGAAGTCAAGGCCCAGGATGATCTTTCAGTAAGAACTAGAAGTAAGTTGCTTCCTCTAGTAGCAAGTTGGTGGGTCAGGGCACATAAAAGAGGGGGGAAGGGAGTGATTAGATTATACAAAGGAACAAAGAAGCATGCTTATTTAGGGATTTTTCTTAGAAAGAAAAATTTGTAAATTTGAAGGATTTTGGTGTCTGAGAAGCTATGAAGAATGGTTTGATAAAAGCTTATTTATGCCATCTTGATGCTTCACTTAAGTACCTAACAGATGAAGCAAAGGTATTGATAAAAGTTGGGGTAAAGTCATACATTTTATCTGCTTTGAATGTCACAGTATTTTTTATCAGTGACTGGAGGTAGCAATACTTTTCTTCGCCTACATTGACTATCCAATGCTCTGGATTCCTATAGCATTTTATGCCTATACTAGAGGCCCGGTGCATGGATTTGTGCACTGGTGGGGCCCCTCAGCCTGGCCTGTGCCTTCTCGAAATCCGGGACACTTCGGAGGATATTGGACTGCCGGTTTTGGCCCAATCCCCACAGGCCAGGCCAGGCTGAATAGGGCAGAAGCCCGCAGTCCAACATCCCCTGAGGGATGTAGTAGTGTGCAAAGCAGCAGGCATCCGGGGAGGAGCCTGAGCCTGGGCGGGCGCCACGCCACTCCCACTCATCCTTGCCCCGCTGCGCCACTGCTGCTCGGGTAGCACAGCTGCGGAGGCGGGAGAAGTTTGTGCCGCTGCAGCTGCACTTGTCAGCCATGAGCCTGGCATCTGGCACCCATCGGTCAGTTGAGTGGTGCTCCTGCTGTGAGAAGGCACTGACCATCAGCGGGCAGCTCCTGCGTTGAGCGTCTGCCTCCTGGTGGTCAGCGCACGTCATAGCAACTGATCGACCGACTGTTCTTTTCTTGGTCTCTTATACTTTTTTATATATAGATGAATTGCTAGTTAACTACTGTTTGGTTTCCAAATGTGTGTAAATAAGATAACAGGCATCTTAGGCTAAGTTTCATCTTTAAGTCCTTGATCTTCCCAGCATGTCCCATTCCTGGTTGGTGATTCTCCTACCTGTCTTATCAGATGTGGGAGTAAATGAAAAAGTAGATTTGAAAGTGATGGATGTGAAATGGATTGTGTAACGCACTGTTATATGTGCTACTAGGAACCCTAAAGGACTTGTGCACCACTGACAGTTCCCAGCAGGTCCTGTTCTTTTTAAATGGCAAGCCATCTGTTAAGTTTACCATAAAGCTGTATTTGAGGCTGGGTTACTCATATATATATGGGCACCAGTTCTAGTGGGTACATGCTCACAAGGGGGATGAAGCTCACTCTAGGACAGGGGTGGGCAAACTTTTTGACTCGAGGGCCACAATGAGTTCTTAAACTGGACCGGAGGGCCGGAACAAAAGCATGGATGGAGTGTTTGTGTGAACTAATATAAATTCAAAATAAACATCATTACATAAAAGGGTACAGTCTTTTTTTTTTTTTTTTTTAGTTTTATTCATTTCAAACGGGCCGGATCCGGCCCACGGGCCGTAGTTTGCCCATGGCTGCTCTAGGACAAATCTGTCCAGATGTTATCTCATAGGCTCTTCTGGAAAATGAAATGATTTATTTTACTAAATGCTCTTGACTTCATGTAATTAAGAAATAATCTTTTTTATTCTTTACATTATCTTATGCTTATTGTAAATTAATTTTGCTTACAGATTTATTCCAGTCGAGACCTCGAGGAATCCATAAACAAGATTAGAGAAATATTATCTGATGACAAGCATGATTGGGAGCAAAGAGTAAATGCTGTAAGCCAGTGATTTTATGTGATTACATTTTCACTAGATTTATTTATATCTTCTAAACTCTTTATTTTGAAATTGGGATACAGCTCTAATGAATTTTAAGGAATAAATATTTTAAATAAAAATTACTGCATTAACATTTTACCTTTTAGTAGAGTACCTCACATCTATTTTTAAAGCATGCAAACTTACACCTTTATGCAGATCCTATATTTTTAACAAAGACCTAATTGTGGAATGTCTGGTGATGCCCTCCACTTTCACCTGGTAAAGACAGCGAAGCTGCTTTTTAGTGGCATTTAGTGTGATCCTCCCTTCCTTTCTTCACATTGCATGCTAGAAAGTCCTGTTTGTCTGTTTTTAAAAGTAGATTAATGAAAGCAAGTAGCTGAACGTTAAAGGGACGGTGCGTCTGATCTGAGAAAGCTGTTTTTACAGTGGTTGGCTGGCAAAAAGAGGGGTGGTAAGAAAGCTATTGTACTCCCTTTCAAATTCAGACCAGCTTTTAGTAATGATACAGTGGAGGATACTAAAAGAGACTGTAGGATTGCTACTTCCTTTGATTTATTAAATAAATGGCAGTTGGAGTGGGTGTGGGGGAAGGTAAGCTTAGGAAGGAAGAGCCTTTTACAAGCTAAAATGCAGGCTCTGGTGATTTTATCATTAGGATAGAATGTATACACTAAGGTGTTTTCAATTTAAAATGCATTTTGTAGAATTGTATTTATCATAGATACTACATTTTAAAAATTGTTCTTATTTTTGCTATGTAGATTTGTTCCATATATTAGCTAACATTTAATTGGCTGAGTTCTTTTTGGAAAACTATTTCTATATCATTTAAGATTGACATTGATCTCTCATATTTGATGGCTTCTGTTATTCCGTATGTTCTGTTTTAGGAACAGTTTTGTATATCTCCTAATTTTCTCTATCCCATTAGCTAAAAAAGATTAGATCTTTACTTTTGGCTGGTGCTGCTGAATATGATAACTTCTTTCAACATTTGAGACTTTTGGATGGAGCCTTTAAACTATCTGCTAAGGATCTGCGGTCTCAGGTAGTGCGGGAGGCTTGTATCACGTTGGGGTAAGGACTGCAAAGCTCCAGATTCTCACGTCATAACATCCTAGGCACAGGCTTCGGGGCGGTTCATGGCTCTGTCCGATGGGTCTTTCTAATGTTACTCCCGTCTAGTCTCCAAGACCCATTCCAGTTACACTGCTGCTAATACTTTTACAATACTTCTCGCCCAATTATGTAAAGTATGACAGATTTTAAACTTTATTCCGTGACTTAGCTCTGAAGCAGTTGTTACTAATAATACTGAAAAATGAAATTTATAAACTTGTTTCTCAGCTTTTTCATTGATTTTGCTGACAGGAGATAGCATCTTATCAGAATTTTTTATTGTTTCTAGAAGAGTACTCCAGCTATAAAATGAAAGACATGCAATGTAGTCTAGTAAATGTTTATCCTACTTAAACTGAATCTGGACCAATGTTTGGAGCTGCAACTTCTGTGTTAGGAAGTATGTCAGAATATCAGAGGAGCAGTGACAGCAGATGGCATTGCGGCTGTTTAAAAGCTTTGGCTGCAGTCAGATGTTGAAGCATGAATATTTTATGTTGAAAATAAAAAGGGTGAAAGAGAAAGAGTGAGGCAGCTTTTTCCTGTTTATGTTTTATTAGTGTATGATAAATTTGTCTTTTGCTATTTGAATTCTAATTTGTTGGAAATGATTTACTTTTTTTTAAAAGGAACAGTGGGCTACTGGCTATTTGCCAAGTCCTCTACATGTACATTGGAAAGATTTGAGACCCTTGTCCTTAATTTCTAGATAACTTTAAATGAAGATTCTAAAATGTTAAGAGTTTTATATGCTTCTCTGTTTGCAAGAAATAGAACTACATTCCAGTATTAATTTCTTATTTTAGGCATCTGTCATCAGTTCTGGGGAATAAGTTTGACCATGGAGCTGAAGCCATTATGCCAACTATCTTTAATTTAATTCCAAACAGTGCCAAAATTATGGCCACTTCTGGTGTTGTAGCTGTTAGGTTAATCATTCGGGTAAGTATTGGCCTTTTGCCCCACTTAATTATAGCACATGAGCCTTTCACATTCCATCACGTGAATTATGGATGCGGTGTATAGTTACTGAGGTGTTGATCATGGACTCATCATTGCTTGTAAATATTAGAGCATCCCCATCTGCTTCTGAGTTTCTACTGTTATTTACATCTCCACATTACGCTCCCTTTCCTTCCTTCCTAATGCCTGGTCGTTCCACTCTAGGTATTTGTGTTTGTGGTTTTGTTACTCACCTGTAATTGTTATTTACTTAATAGTAGGTAATAGAGAAACAAAATATTCTCTTTAGTTCACTTTCTAAACATTTACATTTAAGTAATTATTTAAGTAATTTATATACAAGTTTTCAGTAAAATTCAGTTGTTCACACGGCTTAAAATGAAAGTTCTCCATATCACCGCTCCCCACTCTCAAGTCCCTTTTCCCAGAGGCAGCCCTTGCCGCTGAGGCTTGAGATTAACCAAAGTCTACCCAGAATATTCTTATTATTGTGGGTTACTTACTTTGTATTACTTTTAGTTCTTACTATTTGCACTGCCTGCTTAATATTAAACAGAAAGCCATTTTGGGGTATTTCCATGAAAACAATATCAAAATAAATTGGTCTGCTGACCTCTTTTCAAGTGTTCGTTTTTTTGTTCTTCTCAGCACACACATATCCCTAGGCTAATACCTGTGATAACAAGCAACTGTACCTCCAAGTCTGTTGCAGTTAGAAGGTAAAATTTTAAACAGTTTCTTATTATTTTTGCATTGTTTAAAAACCAAAACAAATTTCAATAGGAAAAAGTTTGTTTGAAATGTTTAATAGTATTTAAGATTGCTGCAATAAATAACTTTATATTGAAGAATTATGATCTAAATAGTCGGGAAAGTAAATTTGGACAACCTTGATTATTTGTGCGTGCATCATGCAAGAGAGAGAATGAATGAATGAACGAGTGTGTGTGTGTGTGTGTGTGTGTGTGTGTTGGTATGTGAGTTAATTGGGGTTTGGGTCGGGGGAGGGGAAAGGATCCTCTGTACATCTTTTCCTGAGATAATCTCTCACCTATGTCATTGGTGTACCCTTTGAAGGAAGACAGTAACTGTGTATGTGCAAGAAAAGAATGAATGGCAGTTGTTTAATAGTAATAGATAGGAAGAGGCATGTGTGTTTGCATCTTCTGATAGTGGTTTCTGGGATTCTGGATTCTGACCAATCACCCGCTTCTGCACAGTTATGGGAGATACACGCAGAAGATACAAACCTGCGTGGCTAGGTCTTTGTTCCTAACCCCGTTTTGTCTTGGGTCCTGGTGAGCCCTAGATCACATGTGAGGAATACAGGCTTTCTCGCTGGGATTTGTGATTCTTGACTCTTGAGTCACAGGGTCTTTTGAGAGTCTATTCAGATCTGTGGGCCCTCTTCCCAGGCAAACGTAAATACACAGGGTGGTTTGTGTAGGTTTTGTGAAGCCTCTCCAGGGACTGTGTCAGGAGCTTTATAGTGTACATAACAGGCAGCAGCCTCCTGGCTCCATCCTGCAGGACGATGTTTTGATTCTAGCCAGTGAGAGCCCTCCCCCCACCCAGTCACGTTAGCTGCCTGCTGTTCCCGCCTTTCCTGGGGTGTCATGTTGGTCCTGCCAGGGCTCCATGAATAGGGGATCCTTTTAAGCATGAGGTGGCCCCATATCCATCTTACGGGCACATGGTAGTCATGCGGAAGGAAAGGGCAATCATCCAACTGTATAAGTCAAGAAAGAAATGTGCTCCTCCCACTGAAAAAGCTTAATTTTGAGCTGCAAGGCCAAATTGCATAGAGCTGAGGATGCAGCCTGCTCTGGACCCACTCAGCTCTCTCTGGGATCAGCGCAGAGCGGCTTCGCCTCTCCTAGAGCTCAGCGTGCAGAGGCAGCAGGCACAGGGCTGCCAGTGGGTCCCGAGGAGGCAGACTTGGGGAGGAGCATTGCCTTGTCCCACGTACTGACTATTTGGCCTGAGAGGACCCTGTGCATGCCGGGGTCCAACCCCAGCGGGTCCAGGGGTCCCCAAAGGCATAGACGGAGTCAGCGAAGAAGGAAGGACATGGAGACAGTCTTCAGTTGATCAGCAGCCTAGCCAGGATCTCTAGCCAGGATCTCCAGCCAAGTTCTGGTCTGGATCTCCAGCGAAGTTCTGCTTAGGATCTCCAGCCAGGGTCTGTGTCCATGTTCTCTTGCTAGGTTCTCCAGGTTCTCCAGCCAGGTTCTGTAGCCATGTTCCCTCGCTAGGTTCTCCAGCCAGGTTCAGTCACCAGGTTCTAGTCAGGTTCTCTTGCCCATTTCTGTAGTCAGGTTCAGTCCAGGATCTTTTGCCATGTTCTCTCGCTAGGTTCTGTCTCTAGGTTCTGAGGCCAGTTTCTGTCCAGGAACTTTTGCCATGTTCTCTCCAGCGAAGTTCTTCTGTCTCTAGAGAACGTTCTGTGTAGGTTCTGTGCCTAGCTTCCGTCTCTCTTGGTTCCGTATTCTAAGTTCTGTCTCTTGCTGTCTTATTACATCTGTATTTATACCAGTTGACTCAATCCTATCAATCTCTATTACAAAGGTTAGGGCGTTTCTTATCTCCATTCCAGGGAGTAAAGATTATGTAGCTTAAGCATGATTGTTCGTAGTTAAAGTGATTAATTACCCACCTGGCACTAGTTAAGAGGTTTTATTCCCTCCCTAACTTCAGGGGAAAATCCCTACCTGGGGAAACAACCTTTCTCAGAGACCTTGGTTAAAACACATAGTGCCAAGAAGGTGAGCAAACATATTAAGAACAGTATGCCATATATGCCAGGTCCCTTGAAACAGCAAGCATGGACCGGCTCCCGGCATGTGCAGAGTTGTTCTGCGGGGCCACAGCCACTTAGGTGAAAGGGTTCGGCGCTTAGTAAAAGCTTAATGGATGGTAACCCGTGTTAGAATTTGCTGCTGCTGCTGCTATTGTCTTACTGTTGTAGGTTTCCTAGAGAAGTGCAGAGGTGTTTTTCCTTTGTGTAAGGCAGAGTTGCTGCAGTGAGCTGACACCCACCTTTGTGGTGGACATTGCAGGGTGTTTGGTGCAGTAGCCGGCGTGGGCTGCCCTAAAAGACCGTGCGTGCACTGGGTGACTGACAGCAGAGATGTACTCAGTTCTGGAGCCGGCGAGCTGTGGGCAGGGTGCCTGATGGTTGGTTCCAAGGAGGGTAGCTTGCAGATGGCAGCCTTCTCTCTGTGTCTTCACAAGACAGAGGGAAAGAGAGCAAGCTAGAAGGGTACCAATCCATCCCGAGAGCCTCACTGCATTACCTCCGGAAGGCTCCATCTCCAAATACCACGTATTGGGGATTAGGGCCCCAGTGTATGCATGTTGGGTTAGCACAACTCATTCCGGAGCAGTTAGCAGTTCTGGCCTCTGCTGCGAAATGTGAGTAGCAAACTACAAGCCTTTGGCAGTAGGAATGCCCCCCCGCCCCCCTTCATCGATTTCTGAGCCACTCCCAGATTGCTGTTCTGTATTCAGTCAGAGCGAGTACCGTCAGAATCACGTGTCTTAGTGCTGGAAGGAATGGGACCACCTGGCTGTCACTCTGCCTGTAGAAAGGTATGGAGGGCCAGAGCGGGCAGTGTAACCTGTACCTACCTTCGCTCTCTAGAATTGCTAAGAAATGCATTGCACCACTTCCCTGCCTTCAGAAGTTTATCATTAGTTAGAGATATTAAAACCAGTAACACAAAGCAGTGTAAGAGTGAGTTACAGCATTCAGAGAGAGCAGTGATCAAAACCAGCAGATAACATGCTCAAGAAGCTTCGTAGAAAGTGGAAACGTGCGCTGCCTTTTTGAATGATGAGTAGGTGAAGAAGGGACAAGTTCTAACCTGATGTTTAATTGGTGATGTGGTTAAATAATGCCAACATTGATAGACTTCTGTGTTTGCTGTAAGTCTAAAAAGTTGAAAACAAAACCTAATTACAGGCGTATTTTTAATTAATACTTAAGACAAGAATTAGTACTAAAGATGGCTGTTTGCACTAAGAGATAAATCCAGTGTGTTTCCTTGGAGAAAGTTTGCTTTGCAAACCCCCAAACTCCCCATGTTACCACCCCTAGGATTGGGGTGAATATCTCTCCTGTGTGCTTTAGAGCCCCTGGTGCTCTAGGCACATGGTAACCCTTTCTTGTCTGTCGAGCTCCCTGGATTGTGTCTTAGTTACCATCGTATCTCTAGCATCTAGCAGAGGGTAAGGGCTTGCTAAAGATTTACTGAGTGGTTAATTGTATGGATTATGAGATTTTGAATTAGGAAGATCATGGGAAGGAAAGTCGGGTCATTCGAGAAAGATCACCTTCTGACCTGTTTCCTCGAATGGGTTCCTAAAACCATTAAGATTTCTTCCCACAAAGATGGCTACCCTGGCCTTCACCCAAAGTGGTGATGTCATCCAAAGGAGAGGAGACAGGAATGTTTCAGTGCACAGATCAGACTAAGAAATATCACAGACGTGAAAAGGCTGAAAGAGAAAGGCTATTGAATGATTGAGGAGAGGAAAATGGCTGAGTAGCTAGAAAAAAAGGATTTTTAGCACTACCTAGAAGAACCTTCTTAACAGGAAAATCTGTCAAACACTTCTTGTTTTTCCAAGACACTGCAGGGCGGTGTCTTGATTCAGCCAGTGAGAGAGCCCTGCCCCGCCCCCCCCCCCCCCCCCAGGCTTCCACCCAGCCTCGTTAGCTGCCTGCTGTTCCCGCCTTTCCTGGGGGGTCATGTTGGTCCTGCCTGGTCTCCATGGATAGGGGATCCTTTTAAGCATGAGGTGGCCCCATATCCATCTTACGGGCACATCTTACGAGTGTTTTTTACTTTTTTTGTGTGCAAGGCATTCTGTGAAATTAATGCAAAGACCAATTGCCTGATTCTGTAGTATATGTTGCTCCTTTGTGCATGTTTGCGTCTGTATCCACGTGTTGCTTGAGGTAGAATAAACACTTGAGAACGATGCACCCTGTGGGTGATGTTGCTGGGGGGAACATTTGCATCCTGCCCCTATAGCTAGCTATGATTTTTCTCTTGATCACCATAGATGCTTCATTTTTTAAATTTTCTTTGACTTTGTTAATTCTGATTCCATCTTTATGTTCCGTTTTTTAAATCATAAAAATTAGAAGTCACTTATCAATTATAAAAAGTAGTGTTGGGTCATTTAAGAAAAAAGCTTTTATTTTTACTAACATACAAATCACTAAGTTGCATATTTTTTCTTTACAATTTTCAGACGCTGTTTTGAATTTTTAGATTTACTTTTACAAGAATGGCAAACACATTCACTGGAACGGTGAGCATCCAATTTGCTGTTTTTTCCCCTCTGAATTGAATCTTGAGATTTAATGACTCAGTGAGTGGTCCACTTTCTGTCAGCAATGAAGGAATCTAAGCATTTGTTCTCATGACTACATTTGCCATTTCTACTTCTCTGAGGCACATAATAGCCTGGCGTGAACTTCACTGACTGAAGGATTAGTGTGTCTAGAGGTGTGGGCAGATGTGCACTGTGACAGCCACACAGCCCGGCTGCCCCTTCGCTGACTGGTCCTGCAGCTGGCCTCCTGTGGCTAAGGTGTTCTGAGCAGCCTGGGTAGATCAGAAAGTCAGCAAGTTTCTCTTTATTCAGGTTGGTGTTTGGTAAGTTTCTCATCATCATAATGAAAACAGGGATTATGACAATTCCTGAAGAATAGAAGCCTGCCTCAGAATTTTGAGTCATTTTTTTGTTATTCCTGAGTTAAATTTGGAGAAATAAATGCTGATTTTTGTGCCACTCGTTTTTTTTTGTTGTTGTTGTTGTTTTTTTTAAATATATTTTATTGATTTTCTACAGAGAGGAAGGGAGAGAGAGATAGAGAGTTCGAAACATCGATGAGAGAGAAACATCGATCAGCTGCCTCCTGCACACCTCCCACCGGGGATGTGCCCGCAACCCAGGTACATGCCCTTCACCGGAATCGAACCCGGGACCTTTCAGTCCGCAGGCCGACGCTCTGTCCACTGAGCCAAACCGGTTTCGGCTGTGCCACTCGTTTTTAATGATACATCGTATAATTTGTGAAGGCCTTCATAGCATATTAAACTTATTAGAGTGGGATTTTAGTAAGTTGAGTGCTCCTGGGAGGCCCGTCCATGCTGCAGTGGTCAGAGATGAAACAACGCCGAGGCTCCCTGGGCACGTTTTCACCTGGACATACTTTGCATCTAGAAGATAGTCTCACATTCTTCTTCAAGACTTTCTTGGTTTTTAGTCTCATAGTAGTACTACTATACCCTCTTTATTTGGTGGCAGCTTTGGAATTTAGAGAAAAGTGGAATGAGGATTTAACGTGGGGACAAGTGAAGAGAATAGAAAAGCATGAAGAGCTCAGATGTAGCCTCGTGTATTCATTCACCTTCCAACTCTGTGTTTGTCACTAAATACTGAATGAATGAAGGAGTGAGGGAAAGACTGTGCATGGGCTGGTAAAATTGGTAACTGCTCTTTGTTCTGTGAAACTATTCATTCCAGCATTTCCCTTTTTTTTAAACTTTGTTAAATGTCAATGAGACAGTTTAATGATTTCTTCTCACCTAGAGTAGAACATAACTAAAGAGAATACCTATCTATAAAATGGTTACATAATTTTATAAAATTGTTCATGATACATAGTGGAACTTGAAAAAGCATTCTCTTTACAGAAATGTGATGCAGATAGCCTCTTTAGTATTAAGATTATAATTGTCTTATTACAAATTTCCATAGAAACTAGTTCTGACTATGGAAAAGTGGAGTTTTGTTGTTTTGGTTCATAAAAAATTGAGCTAAATAAGTATGGCCTGAAAAAAATCAGCTTTAACTTAAAAAAAAATCACACCAGAGTGTACAGTTATCAGGGTGCTTGGGGGGGGGTGGGGCACTGGGACAGACCCCGGGCCCCCAGGACACTCCGATGCGGAAGCTGCATTGTGACTGGACTCGCACAAAGGCTCTACGTTCCATGTGGCCATTTTGAAGTTACGTCTCACACTTGTTTCCATCTGCACAGCACATACGTTATTAATGGTTGCTGCTTTCTTTTCTAAATGTCTAGGCACATATCAGTATTAGCCGAAACGATAAAGAAGGGAATACATGATGCTGACTCTGAAGCCAGGATAGAAGCCAGAAAGTAAGTGTGTATTTGTACACCACCTTTTCCTACGCTCAGGTGTTCTCTGACTCCTTCAGTGAGCCCTGCTGACGCCAGGCCAGAGTCCACAGGGACTTCCTTCCCCGCGGTCAGGCAGTGAGCGTCAGGTGGTGGTTTGGGGGTGTGCGTCACAGTTAGGGGAGGGGTGAGCGGAGGCTCAGGATTGTCCCAGTGATGACTTGCTGCTGCCGTCACGTTTGAGGCAGTTCCGCTCCATTCACAAGGCTATGGCCCCGGACGTCCAGAACTCCCCGGGAGTAATTTTGCACTGTGGCCGTGAACACCAGAAGTTTCATGCTAAGTCTTTCTCAGGCACAGGAGCGCATAGATGAGCACTGCCAGCTTTGCCTGTGGCGTTTTTTTCTGTGTTTTTGTGGTTGATCAGCTCTTCTCCTTGACACAGGTTAAAACCTATTCTTGCCCTAACTGGTTTGGCTCAGTAGATAGAGGGTGGGCCTGCAGACTGAAGGGTCCTGGGTTTGATTCCAGGCAAGGGCACATGCCCAGGTTGTGGGCTCGATCCCCAGTAGGGGGCGTGCAGCAGGCAGCCAATTGATGATGCTCTCTCATCATTGATGTTTCTCTCTCCCTCTCCCTTCCTCTCTGAAATCAATAAAAATATATTAAAAAATAGCAACAACCCTATTCCTTCTTACAAGCATGGAGTATGGTTATTTTACTTAGCTGCATTAATACGTCCTGATCAATTACTTCCTGCTCTTTGTGTTCTCAGATAAATCCTATTTCTCTGGTTTCTGAGTTTTTTGGAGGACCTCACTATGACAGTGAAGTGCTCACCACAAGCTCATCTTGGGTGGGTGGTTCCTACCAAAGTAACTGAAATAATTAATAGCTGGTAAAAACTATTAGGAAGGTATTTGTTAATGACCTACTTATGCTCTTTTTATCCTTGTATTCTTCCCCTTCCTCAATTCATTGTAGTTCTTTAGTTATCATTTTAAGTAGTTCTGAACATCTTCCCTTTTTTTTTTTTTTTTTTTTTTTTTTTTTTTTTTGGTACACATTATCTAGGGCAATTTTTAAATACTTCAAATCAATGAGTGTCAAATTACATTGATGAAAACTACCATTAGTCCTGGCAGTGTTCCTAAATGGTTAGAGCACCAGCCTGTGCATCAAAGGTTTTCAGTTTCAATTCCTGGTCAAGGGCATGTACCTGGGTCGCAGGTTCGATCCCTCCCCCCAGTCTGGGTGCTTGCATGAGGCAACCAGTCAAAAATGTGTCTCACTTCCATGTTTTTTTTCTTCTTCTCTTTCTTTCTCTCTATCTCTATCTCTCTATCTCTATCTCTATCTCTATCTCTACCTCTACCTCTATCTCTATCTCTATCTCTCTACCTCTCTTTCTCTCTCTCCCTTCCACTCTCCGAAAATCAATGAAAAAAAAAAATCCTCCAGTGAGGATTAACAAAACAACAAAAACTGCCATTTGTGACTCCCTCAGGTTTTAGGTATAGTTCTCCATGTTTCAGTTCCCTCTCCCTTAAGGCTCCCCAGTGTTCTTGCAAGTGAGCCTCTTTTTTTTTTTTTTTAAATTAAATCTTTATTGTTCAGATTATTACATTTGTTCCTCTTTTTTCCCCCCATAACTCCCCTCCTCCCAGTTCCCGCCCCACCCTCCGCCCTCACTCCCCACCCACTGTCCTCATCCATAGGTGCACGATTTTTGTCCAGTCTCTTCCCACATCTCCCACACCCCTTTCCCCCCCCAAGAATAGTCAGTCCATTCCCTTTCTATGTCCCTGATTCTATTATGATCATCAGATTATTTATTCACTTGATTCTTAGATTCACTTGTTGATAGATGCATGTTTGTTGTTCATAATTTGTATCTTTACCTTTTTCTTCTTCTTCCTCTTCTTAAAGGATACCTTTCAGCATTTCATATAATACTGGTTTGGTGGTGATGAACTCCTTTAGCTTTTCCTTATCTGTGAAGCTCTTTATCTGACCTTCAATTCTGAATGATAGCTTTGCTGGATAAAGTAATCTTGGTTGTAGGTTCTTGGTATTCATCACTTTGAATATTTCTTGCCATTCCCTTCTGGCCTGCAAAGTTTCTGTTGAGAAATCAGCTGACAATCGTATGGGTATTCCCTTGTAGGTAACTGAGTTTCTTTCTCTTGCTGCTTTTAAGATTCTCTCTTTGTCTTTTGCTCTTGGCATTTTAATTATGATGTGTCTTGGTGTCGTCCTCTTTGGATTCCTTTTGTTTGGAGTTCTCTGCACTTCCTGGACCTGTAAGTCTATTTCTTTCACCAGGTGGGGGAAGTTTTCTGTCATTATTTCTTCAAATAGGTTTTCAATATCTTGGTCTCTCTCATCTTCTGGCACCCCTATAATTCTGATGTTGGTACGCTTGAAGCTGTCCCAGAGGCTCCTTACACTATCTTCGTATTTTTGGATTCTTTTTTCATTTTGCTTTTCCAGTTGGGTGTTTTTTGCTTCTTCGCATTTCGAATCTTTGACTTGATTCTTGCGCTCCTCTGGTCTGCTGTTGGGAGTCTGTATAATATTCTTTATTTCAGTCAGTGTATGCTTAATTTCTGGTTGGTTCTTTATCACAACATCGAGGGTCTCATTAGATTTCTTGAGGATCTCACTACATTTATCGGCGGCTTCTAGACAGTTCTTGAGAGACCTTAAAATTGCGGTTTTTAGCTCTATATCCTCCATTTCTGTCATGTTTCTTTGTCTCCGCGTTTTTTTATCTTTTCTTGGTGCACCCCCTAGTGGTCTTTGTGCGCAGTCTTGTTGTAGCTAAGCCTTGATTGTTGTCGGCAATACCGGGGGTGATTTGACCTCCAGGCTAACTGGCTATGAGAGTCCGCTGTGTCTGCAGTGGGAGAGCTTCTCGCAAGTGAGCCTCTTTAATTTCCATTTTGTAATGAGACTGAGATTCAGAGAAGTTCCTGCCCAGTGTCAACACGCCAGCACGTTGTGTGGTCAGCCTCCTTTGTTCATGGTGTCTTCCGTACCCAGGCTCCGGGAGCAGGGAAACAGGCTGCTGGTCCTGGGACGTGTCCTGTCGGGCACGATGCAGAGCTCAGCGAAGCTCCTGTGCCCTCACGGTAACGGGAAGCTGTGTTTTCCCGAGGTGCTACTGGGGGTTCCACAGTCACTTCAGCAGAGAAGCAGAGCACTTGTACCACGCGCTGGAGTCCTCCTACCAGAAGGCCCTGCAGTCCCACTTGAAGAACTCGGACAGCATCGTGTCTTTGCCGCAATCCGATCGCTCGTCTTCTAGCTCTCAAGAGAGTCTGAAGTAAGGATTCATTCGTGTGAGATTTTATGTTTAAAATCTGCTGCATGAAAACACACATTCTAGCTGTGCTTCTACATATACAAGCCTGTTATAAATCCCCCTTCAGGTGGTTCTGGTACGAGGTAAGACGCCATGGGAAGGGTAAGAAATACTGGCCTTGGTCTTTGCCTAAGTCGATTTTAGTTACATTTAGGTGATGGTTCAGTAGTAGAGTTTAGTGTCTTCTGAGAGCACAGCAATTATAACTGCAGGACAGGCTTGTAAAGGGAGGGCGTTCTGAACCTGAGGCTGAATGTTATGTCACCTTTACTCTGTGTTTCAGCGTCTGTCTCTAGGTGGGACTGCTCTCTCTGTGTTTGCAAGATAGTCCACATTGGAATGGTAAAGCTTTCTCAAACGGGGAGTTTATAAGATTGTGGGCCAACTTGCCTGAGAAATTCTGAAGACTCCAAAATCATTCTTCATTATTATAATTTCCAGTTATTGATTGTACTTGTATTAATGAAAATAAGCAAGTGTCTACTTTATTTCCAGTCGGCCGCTCTCTGCCAAAAGAAGTTCCACTGGAAGTAGCGCCTCTAGAGGTAAGCTGATGGGCTGGGCATTGCGGAGGCTGTGACTCACCTTGGTCAGGACCGCATGGAAGCCGCCCCAGCCCCTGCCCCTGCCCCTGTGCCTGCCCCTGCCCCTGCTTTGGCCCCAGCCTCGGCCCCTGCCCTGGCCCAGCCCCTGCCTTTGCCTTGGCCCCAGCCCCATCCCCAGCTCCTATCCCCTGCACCAGCCCTTGCCCCGGCCCCAGCTTCAGCTTCAACCCCAGCCCCAGCCCCAGCCTTAGCCTCGGCTGGTTTGCAGTGTGCACGACCCAGCAGAGCTCCCCTTCTCCAGGGCCATGAGCTGTGAGGACGGCTTCTTCAGGCAGAAATTAAGCTCTGACCTTTCATCACACATGTCCCCCCAGCATGTGGATCCTGCCACACGCAGTGCGGCTCCTCCACTTTGGTCACCGGGTCCGGAGCAAAGACCACGGGTGCTTAGGGCAGCGGCAGCTCTGCGGCCTTGGGCGGGCGGGAGCAGGCAGGGGTTCTCCAAGGGGGTGGGCCGCTAGGTAAGAGCACACTTTTGCCACATTGTGAAGAAACTGGCCAGATGTGAACAATTTTTTGTTTCACTTCTCATACTAAGCAGAAATGTGGTCCATCTCTGGGCTTTATTTTAGTCTGTGATTGCAAGAAGACAGATGCAATAGTGCGTGTAGTTGCAGTCCCTTCTCTTTCCTCAGCATGGACTGAACTGTCTTGAGGGACCAGGAGAAAGTGTTGGTCAGTGCTGTGTCCAGCCTTTGTTAAAACGATATTTGCTGTAAAGAAAAGCAAAATTAGTTTAACAATATATGTGTACAAGTCTAGTGTGGTTCTTGCTAATGTTTCTTTCGTTACCACCACAGCTTCTACCGTCAGCACCAAATCTGGGTCAACGACTGGGTCCCTTCAGCGATCCCGGAGTGACATCGATGTGAACGCAGCGGCCAGTGCCAAGTCCAAAGCCTCGGCTTCAGGCTCCGCGCCCTTCAGCTCCGCAGCGGCCTTGCCTCCGGGCTCATACGCATCCTTAGGTAACCAGATCTCCGCCACCTCCCCGTCTGCTCCTTGAGATGACACTTACCTCTGCTCTGGCTCACTTAGCTAATTCTAAGAGCAGTCCCTGAGGAGCTTGCCACTGTCGCAGGGCTGATGTGTGAGTATGAGTGACTGGCCCATTGCAGGTTAGCAGCTCCCTTCCGTCAGGCGTCCCCTTTCTCTGGCGCATCCTGCTTGTTAGTGACGAGCAGGTAGCTGGTGCTCACGTGGTGTGTGGCACTGAGCACGGCCTGCCTTCAGCTCCCCTTCCTCGAGGTGGGCCCACGCGCTCCCTTCCGTATCGCCAAAGCTGGGTTTCCTCCCCTCCTGACTTTGGTGGGAGCAGAGCAGGCAGGGTCTAGTGAGGAATTCACCAAAGATAGTCACTGTACTTAGATATTTTCTAATTTGAAAATGTAGTTGGACTGGGAGTGGGGAAAGCTGGGGGTGGGGATGGGGGTGGGGGGGGGGTGACGGCGGGAGGGGTCCTTTGAGGAGTGGGGTGGACTTGTTAGCCAGCGTCACCATGCTGTGCAGGAGAGCATTGTCTCCCCTGTGTCACTGTGGGAGGAGCATGCACTCACTCTAATGACAGCCCGAAAGAGTAAAAAAACAATAATTCTCCAGAGAGTGAGTGTCTGACGGAGGGGCAGTGTCTCAGCGGACACAGCACCTGCTCTCCATAGGCTGATGGTTTCTTTAATCTTATTTTTGCGCGAGTGAAGTCGTCCAGAGCCAAAATCTGGCGGCTTAGATGATCAGTTTGATTTTGGATTCTTTGGAAATTAATACAATTCAAACTTTTTGAAACATGGAGACTGAATTATGTGGTTTACATATTCCAAAATCAGTCCTAAAGTTAATGTCCTAAAAGTGTTGTGTGCATGGAAGCACAGTGAGAACACCAAGCGGAGACCCCGGGCCCGCCACTCACCGGTAACCTGGAGCAGCCATGGGGCCCGAGTCTTCCTGGGCCCGCCACTCACCGGTAACCTGGAGCAGCCATGGGGCCCGAGTCTTCCTGGGCCCTTCGGTTAGCCGCAGTCATAGCCACCCAGCTCAGATATGTGACAGAGAGTCATACAGGAGAGAAAGAAACTGCAGTTACGATAGGAACATTATTAGTTTGAAAGGTAGATGCGCTCTGGAATGTTTGTTAAACCAGTCTTGTGTTCTCTGCGGAAATGCCTGTACCTGGGCGGATAGATACATGGGTGGATAATACGTTTAGATCGGGAAGAAACCCACCCCGAGCGCTCCTTTCCTGCCGTGTGGCCTACGCAGGAGTCTGTGACAGTATGCTGACATGCAGTCACAGCAGGAGGGAAGGCAGAACTCCCGCTCCCTCTCCTGCCGTGAAGTGAAGGCATTATGTTCAGTTCAGTTCAGTGTTTGAAGTGCTTACCAGTGTTTGAAGTGCTTACCAGTGTTTCAAGTACATTTGTTTCATTGCTAGAAAACTTGAGTAAAAACCATGTAGAGTCCTCAGGAGCCTCTGTTTTCTGTTCACATTGGATGTTGTAACATGGACTCTGTTGTAACATAGACTTCCCTCGCTGCTAGGAGAAGCACCTGGCCTTTTGGCTGATGATGCAGGACTGACCTTTGGAAGCACTGATAACTTTTCAGCCCAGTGTTCCCTCTTCCAGTGCTAAGACTGGAGTCTTCTCATTCTCTCCCCTTTTCCTGACCCTCTCTAACTTTCCTTATGTTCAAAACGACAGCAAACACAGCCACCCTGAAATGCAACCTGCCCTTCTGAGGAGTTGTTACCGTTACCCTTAGGCTGACAGTTACACCTGTGCGGAAGCGTAGCATTACCGCTGACGGTCCTTTTCCAAACTTCTAGAGCCCAGACGCACGAGGGACGATGTGGAGTCCGTGGGCCTTGGTTCAGGTACCACGTGCAGCTTGGCTGCTGGCGAGTAGCCGGGTGGGCATTGCTGGAGCTAGCTTCTCTGAGCTTCCTCGCCGCTGCCCTTAGTTGACTCTTTAGTAGTTTAGTTTTTAGCCCCATGTCCTCCCCAACCTCTTCTGCTGGTACCTTGTTCCTTGAAAATGGAACTCTTAAGAACGTAAGGTTTGGCTGAAAGAAAAACAGCAATCACTATCCACTGAGACCTGCCCTGGATGCCCTTTTTTGTGTTTTCCAAAGGCAAAAAGCACATGATTCTAACTAAACTGATTTCAAGATAAGCCACTTTACTTGCTTCGGACTCTGCTTCGCTGTTGAACTTGTTTCCTTTTTAATTTTATTTTAAATTGTACCTTTGCTTTTTTAGTAGCTAATAACATTCTGCTTTTTAAGTTTTTAAATGTTACTAACTGTTCCCTGTTACCCCTCCCCTTGTTTTTTAATTTGCTTAAAGATGGTACTGCCACTAAAGCGGAGGGTAAGCGGTTTGTTTCTGTGACGGAGGTGTGTCTCCCTTCCACGGCCCTGTGCTCACGAATGTCTCCTGCCCCGTCTCACTGAGGTCCCTGCATGCGACTGCACGCTGCTCCCTGCCCTCCTCATTGTCTCCACTGGTTCCTGCCTCCCCTCTACCTGAGTTCCCCCTTCTTGTTCGGTGGTTCTCGTGAATGAGCACTTGAGTATGCTGTTCGTGGTTTCAGCTCTGAGCGCACACTGGGGAGGAGGTGCGTGACACTGTGTGCTGCTGTCCCCAGCTGCCGTCTCAGAGCTTGTGATCCTGAAGCATTTCCTCACCTTGTGTTTCCTTTTGTGTCCTTCTCTTTACTTTTGTGCTTTTGTGGGCCTTCAGGATTTGCTTTCCTGTTTTGAAAATAAATTTGTGTCAATTATTCAGGTTAAAGACGGGTAAAGGTTTTCTACCAGGTAATTTATAGAAATTGTTAAAAATGCATTTCTATCCCCCAGTGATGTGACACCATGCCATTTTTATTTGTATCACTGAGCGTACCCCAGTCATTCATATGTTTTCGTTCATTCACTCCCCAGGCATGTAGTCAGTGCCTCTGCGTGCTGCGTCCTCTGCTCCACACAAGGACATAGCACGGTGGCAAGAGTGCCCGGGTCCAGATCCTCTTGGTTTGGTTCTGTGCTGTTCTCTAGAAGGCCTCCCTGATTGCGCATTGGCCTTTGGATGTTAGACATGGCCGTCGAGGGTGTGTGGTCTTTGACTAGCACATGCTAGACAAGATCATCCTTTTACAAAGTCTCTAGAGAGAAAGCATGATAATGTTTCACACAGTTGGAATTTAGAATTACCTCGTCTGCTTAAGATAGTGGCTTAGACACATCAACCCTCAGGATGATGGTTTAACAATTAGGGGTGCTTGTTTACTTTCATATATTATTTAGGACTCTAAAAGGCAACCTGCAGAGCAAACTGGATTTTATGTTTGTTATGTGTAGTTCACGGTACTTTATTTATGAAGGGAGGGAGAGATAGAAACATCAATGATGAGAGAGAATCACTGATTTGCTGCCTTCTGCATGCCCATTTGGGATCAAGCCCGCAACTCAGGCATGTGCCCCGGCCGGGAATCGAACCCTTGTTACCTCCTGGCTCATAGGATGATGCTCAACCACTGAGCCACGTGGGCCAGGCAGTTCACAGTACTTTTAATCCATATACTACTTCCTAAGATAAACATAGTCCCAAGATCAGTGTTCTTCAAACTTCTCATAAAAATTACCTAAAAGAATAGAGGTCCTGTCTTTCCCCTGAACATTCTGATAAAGTTCAAAGCAGCAGGTGAATATGCACTTTCAACAAGCCCCCCCCCCCCCCCGGTGATTTGTGGGGTTGGAGAAGTTTGTGAAATGAAAAATTACCAAAAATGAAAAATGGAAAAACACTTATGTCATAACGAGAACCTCATTTGTGATAAGAGCCTGACGCTGGGTGTAATTTTCCGTTTTAACTGATAGGAGCAATTATTTATTTTCCTTTCCCATAGAAATCATCTTTAATAGTTTCTCAGCCGAGGTGGAAGGACAATGTGGAGGGTGGAATACAATAATGCCAATGAAATGGAAAGTGAAAGACACTGTGAGGGGAATTATATTTTCCCCCAGAATATCTTGATTGATATGCCTGTATAACACAGTTGAAATAAGTCTGTTATTTTAGCCAGTACTGGGATTTTTTTCCCTTTTTAAAAAATATATATTTTATTGATTTTTTACAGAGAGGAAGGGAGAGAGATAGAGAGTTAGAAACATTGATTCAGCTGCCTCCTTCACACTCCCTACTGGGGGTGTGCCCGCAACGAAAGTGCATGTCCTTGACCGGAATTGAACCTGGGACCCTTCGGTGCACAGGCTGACACTCTATCCACTGAGCCATACCGGTTAGGGCTTTTTTCCCTTTTTAATCAGTTTTCTTTTTACTAGTCAGAGCAAGTTCAGAAATTTGCCTGTTGATGACTGTGCTGACTGACAAGAAGTTTCTTTCTGGTCCTCATTCCAGTGGAGAAGGGAGAACATGTGGGCCCTGAATTGTACCGAGTTCAGAATCAGACAGAGAGGGCTCCTCGAGTGGAGCCCCCGAGCCTTCGTCTCCGTGTCCCAGGGCTTTCCCAGGGCTTTCCCAGGGCTGTGCGGCTGCTGCAGAGCCGACAGCAGAGCCTTGAGCCTGGGTGAGGAGGGGAGGGGCAGAGGGGGCCCTGGGAGGCCTGTAGCTCAATGTCATTCCTCTGTTTGTTGCAGCAACATGACTGGGCAGTGATGTTTAGAAAAGCCACAGACAGTTATGAGAAAAAGGCAGCAGTAAATATTACAAAGTGTCTTGTCATAAGTTTCCATGTCTGAAATTTTGGAATCATTATGGGTCTTTTAAAAAAATCATTTTTAAAGATCTCTTAATTTTTATCATCTAGCTCCTGAGATAAGAAGAAATAGGTACTATCATTATTAGGAGACAAAGATGATTTTGAATCAGTGCTTGGATGATCTAAATTTAAAATTCAGACAGTACATTTAAATTTTGGCAACTTCATTATTATAGTAATTGACAAAAATATATATTCTTTGGAGGTTATTTATTACACACATCGAGTAGCCTTTCTAACATTTATGACTAATTAGAAAAATGTTTTTTGTGATGAACCAAAAGCTCAACTATTGGACAAAAGTTTATTTCCGGGACAGCCTTCAGTGTGTTGTGTTCAGTAACTTTGGGAATTTGGAAGGAAGCATTTATGTAGTCTGTTATACTGCGCAGGAGAAAGTGTATGACTAGATGTTGAACTTGTATGGCAGATAAATACACTGTCTAATTTTTTTTAGCTACTATATTTAGAAAATTTGTGTATTCATATTTTTCCCTGAAATAAGTAATTTCAAGTGAAGAGTTACCATGTTTGAGTGACCTGTGTGGGTACTAATAACTTACGGATAGTTTCAGAGAATAGACGATCACATGTTATTAAGTATAGTCAGAGGCCGGCATAACTATTGGCGACTTCAAGGTTACACAACAGAAACTGTGGAGCCTTGTATAGGTGTGTGGGTCCATGAGGAAGTGGAGGTGTGTGGGTCCATGAGGAAGTGGAGGTGTGTGGGTCCATGAGGAAGTGGAGGGGTGTGGGTCCATGAGGAAGTGGAGGTGTGTGGGTCCATGAGGAAGTGGAGGTGTGTGGATCCATGAGGAAGTGGAGGTGTGTGGGTCCATGAGGAAGTGGAGTGGAGGTGTGTGGGTCCATGAGGAAGTGGAGGTGTGTGGGTCCATGAGGAAGTGGAGGTGTGTGGGCCCATGAGGAAGTGGAGGTGTGTGGATCCATGAGGAAGTGGAGGTGTGTGGGTCCATGAGGAAGTGGAGGTGTGAGGGTCCATGAGGAAGTGGAGGTGTGTGGGTCCATGAGGAAGTGGAGGTGTGTGGGTCCTGAGGAAGTGGAGATGCTGTTGGTCCATGAGGAAGTGGAGGTGTGTGGATCCATGAGGAAGTGGAGGTGTGTGGGTCCATGAGGAAGTGGAGGTGTGTGGGTCCATGAGGAAGTGGAGGTGTGTGGATCCATGAGGAAGTGGAGGTGTGTGGGTCCATGAGGAAGTGGAGGGGTGTGGGTCCATGAGGAAGTGGAGGTGTGTGGGTCCATGAGGAAGTGGAGGTGTGTGGGTCCATGAGGAAGTGGAGGTGTGTGGATCCATGAGGAAGTGGAGGTGTGTGGGTCCATGAGGAAGTGAAGGTGTGTGGGTCCATGAGCAAGTGGAGGTGTGTGGGTCCATGAGGAAGTGGAGGTGTGTGGGTCCATGAGGAAGTGGAGGTGTGTGGGTCCATGAGGAAGTGGAGGTGTGTGGGTCCTGAGGAAGTGGAGGTGTGTGGGTCCATGAGGAAGTGGAGATGCTGTTGGTCCATGAGGAAGTGGAGGTGTGTGGGTCCATGAGGAAGTGGAGGTGTGTGGGTCCATGAGGAAGTGGAGGTGTGTGGGTCCTGAGGAAGTGGAGGTGCTGTTGGTCCATGAGGAAGTGGAGGTGTGTGGGTCCATGAGGAAGTGGAGGTGCTGTGGGTCCATGAGGAAGTGGAGGTGTGTGGGTCCATGAGGAAGTGGAGGTGCTGTGGGTCCATGAGGAAGTGGAGGTGTGTGGGTCCATGATGAAGTGGAGGTGTGTGGGTCCATGAGGAAGTGGAGGTGTGTGGGTCCTGAGGAAGTGGAGATGCTGTTGGTCCATGAGGAAGTGGAGGTGTGTGGGTCCATGAGGAAGTGGAGGGGTGTGGATCCATGAGGAAGTGGAGGTGTGTGGGTCCATGAGGAAGTGAAGGGGTGTGGGTCCATGAGGAAGTGGAGGTGTGTGGGTCCATGAGGAAGTGTAGGTGTGTGGGTCCATGAGGAAGTGGAGGTGTGTGGGTCCTGAGGAAGTGGAGGTGTGTGGGTCCATGAGGAAGTGGAGGTGTGTGGGTCCTGAGGAAGTGGAGATGCTGTTGGTCCATGAGGAAGTGGAGGTGTGTGGGTCCATGAGGAAGTGGAGGTGTGTGGATCCATGAGGAAGTGGAGGTGTGTGGGTCCATGAGGAAGTGAAGGGGTGTGGGTCCATGAGGAAGTGGAGGTGTGTGGGTCCATGAGGAAGTGGAGGTGTGTGGGTCCATGAGGAAGTGGAGGTGTGTGGGTCCATGAGGAAGTGGAGGTGTGTGGGTCCTGAGGAAGTGGAGGTGCTGTGGGTCCATGAGGAAGTGGAGGTGCTGTGGGTCCATGAGGAAGTGGAGGTGTGTGGGTCCTGAGGAAGTGGAGGTGTGTGGGTCCATGAGGAAGTGGAGGTGTGTGGGTCCTGAGGAAGTGGAGATGCTGTTGGTCCATGAGGAAGTGGAGGTGTGTGGGTCCATGAGGAAGTGGAGGGGTGTGGGTCCATGAGGAAGTGGAGATGCTGTTGGTCCATGAGGAAGTGGAGGTGTGTGGGTCCATGAGGAAGTGGAGGTGTGTGGGTCCATGAGGAAGTGGAGGTGTGTGGATCCATGAGGAAGTGAAGGGGTGTGGGTCCATGAGGAAGTGGAGGTGTGTGGGTCCATGAGGAAGTGGAGGGGTGTGGGTCCATGAGGAAGTGGAGGTGTGTGGGTCCATGAGGAAGTGGAGGTGTGTGGGTCCTGAGGAAGTGGAGGTGCTGTTGGTCCATGAGGAAGTGGAGGTGTGTGGGTCCATGAGGAAGTGGAGGTGTGTGGGTCCATGAGGAAGTGGAGGTGCTGTGGGTCCATGAGGAAGTGGAGGTGTGTGGGTCCATGAGGAAGTGGAGGTGTGTGGGTCCTGAGGAAGTGGAGGTGTGTGGGTCCATGAGGAAGTGGAGGTGTGTGGGTCCATGAGGAAGTGGAGGTGTGTGGGTCCATGAGGAAGTGGAGGTGTGTGGGTCCATGAGGAAGTGGAGGTGTGTGGGTCCATGAGGAAGTGGAGGTGTGTGGGTCCATGAGGAAGTGGAGGTGTGTGGGTCCATGAGGAAGTGGAGGTGTGTGGGTCCATGAGGAAGTGGAGGTGTGTGGGTCCATGAGGAAGTGAAGGTGTGTGGGTCCATGAGGAAGTGGAGGTGTGTGGGTCCATGAGGAAGTGGAGGTGTGTGGGTCCATGAGGAAGTGGAGGTGTGTGGGTCCATGAGGAAGTGGAGGTGTGTGGGTCCATGAGGAAGTGGAGGTGTGTGGGTCCTGAGGAAGTGGAGGTGTGTGGGTCCTGAGGAAGTGGAGGTGTGTGGGTCCATGAGGAAGTGGAGGTGCTGTTGGTCCATGAGGAAGTGGAGGTGTGTGGGTCCATGAGGAAGTGGAGGTGTGTGGATCCATGAGGAAGTGGAGGTGTGTGGGTCCTGAGGAAGTGGAGGTGTGTGGGTCCATGAGGAAGTGGAGGTGTGTGGGTCCTGAGGAAGTGGAGATGCTGTTGGTCCATGAGGAAGTGGAGGTGTGTGGGTCCATGAGGAAGTGGAGATGCTGTGGGTCCATGAGGAAGTGGAGGGGTGTGGGTCCATGAGGAAGTGGAGATGCTGTTGGTCCATGAGGAAGTGGAGGTGTGTGGGTCCATGAGGAAGTGGAGGTGTGTGGGTCCATGAGGAAGTGGAGGTGTGTGGGTCCATGAGGAAGTGGAGGGGTGTGGGTCCATGAGGAAGTGGAGGTGTGTGGGTCCATGAGGAAGTGGAGGTGTGTGGGTCCATGAGGAAGTGGAGGGGTGTGGGTCCATGAGGAAGTGGAGGTGTGTGGGTCCATGAGGAAGTGGAGGTGCTGTGGGTCCATGAGGAAGTGGACTGGGAAAGACCCTTCATCCTCTCTTGACCTTGTCCTAGGCCAGTGATGGCGAACGTATGACACGCGTGTCGGAGGTGACACGCGAACTCATTTTTTTGGTTGATTTTTCTTTGTTAAATGGCATTTAAATATATAAAATAAATATCAAAAATATAAATCTTTGTTTTACTATGGTTGCAAATATCAGAAAATTTCTATATGTGACCTGGCACCAGAGTTAATTTAGGGATTTTCAAAATGCTGACACGCCTAGCTCAAAAGGTTCGCCGTCACTGTCCTAGGCAGAGGAAGAGAATACCTTCCCTGACTTGTTACAAGCTCTCTTGTCATGCAAGTTGTTTCAGTCTTCCTTCCCTGTGGTGTCTGGGAAACCCCACGCTGATGAATAAAGTGATCTGGGATGGCCCCCAAGGGTGCCTGACAAGAACAAACATTGAACTTTTACAGAGGAAGCCATCCTCAACCTGGTTCCTTGGGATCCCCACAGATTTAATAGGGTGGGGCAAAAGTCGGGTTACAGTTGTGGGTATGCAAAACAGTTTATTAATTGTATTAATTGTATTATTTTCCATATGAACAGCTTTAGACTACTTTTGCCTGCTCTGTATGCCAAATAGGAGTTCATAGTTCAAAATTGTGTAACCGGACAACCAAGGGGTCCGGGCTGCCTGTCGCTACTCGAGCCAATTCAGCAGAGACAGGGTTGAATCATATCTGACCGTCTATTCCAGTCCTGCCGGCAGTGTGGGAGAGCAGCAGGTCCCCCACAGAAATCTGCTCTGCCCTCCCATCAGCCAGCTGCTTATATTGGGTAGAAGGACAAGGTTATGTGCGGAAGTAGGAATTACAGGCATGGAAAGTGGGCACAGGATAATCATCACAGGTTACAAGTCATGCGGGCTGAGGAGGGAGTGGGCAGGGACCAGATTACAGGTAATAGGGGAAGGGGCTTGTGAAGAGCAGGTGCCTCCAGGACTAGGTGCCACGAGGTTGTAAGTCTTTTCATAATGATAGGGCAATTCTTGGGAGGATGACAAACTGTATTCCGATGTTAGCTCCCATATCCCAGGGCGTACAACTCTCAGTGAGCGTAGAATGTGCTTTCTCTAATCAGAACCATCATGGTTAACAGAGCATGATTAATATTTCTTATAATTGTAGCTGGTCCCCAATGTATTCTATTTCTGCCTCTAACATTTACATCTGTAATGAGTTAGAGGTAGCAGAGAGAAAGAAAAGCATACCCTTGTACTTATAAGGCTTTTATATAATACAAAGTAGCTGTATTTAAGTGTTTAAAAGAAATAAGTAACTTGCATTTTTAGCAGTCTGCAAAATTTATTAGTGTGATTGATCCTGCCAGTTGAGAACACATCACTAATCGGAATAAAGGCAGGGGAAGTCACACATCTCCAAAGCAAAAGCAGGAACCTCAGGAGGTAAGGGGCAAAGCTGGCCGCACCCTGGGGAATGTGGAGGCCTGGGCACTTGCTGTGATGACTGATGAGGATATGGAGGACAAGAAGCACCTCGAAACCCACCCAAGACCTACATCGTCAGTGATAAACAAGAAGTTAACTGTTAAACTGGAGCAGATGAGAGGGAATTTTGCCATTCTTAACCTTCATACGAGGGTAGAGGACTCCCTTCAGAATTTACAGCTGCCTTTGTGGTGTGAAAACCCAAATAGATAATCATTTTAAAGTAGCTGTGGATTGCTGGTGTCCATAGAACCAGCAAAAGCAAACAGATCCTCGTTGGAAGAATTCAACTCAGTCTAGATCTTGACATGGCTATTTAGCCCAGCTTTTATAAGCACTGATGCCCTCATCACACTTAGGAGAAGGATCCTCTTATTCTCAGAAGATGCAGGCAAAGCATTAAAAATTCAACACACGTTTTTGACAGCAATTCTTAGCAATTAGGAATAGACGTGGTTTTTTTCAACCTGTTGAAATATCAAACTTTTTGTGAAATTTCAGAATTATTCTTTTTTTAAAATGTGGCTCAAGGCTATGGAGCCTGCTGCCATGCTTTTCTTTACTGTTGCAGCCCATGTCCAGGACAGCAGGGTAAAAGCAGAGAAACGAAAGGGCAGTTATTTGAAGCAAAAAACCTGAGTCTTATTTGTAGATGACATTCTGTTTAGATAGCCCCAGATAATCGTGTAAATTAATAGAGTTAATAAGGTTCCTGTTTAAGACCAAATATAAATAATAATTATGAACTTATTTGTCAATAACTTTAAGTATAATAAATTTATTGTGCATAAGGCACCTTTTAATAAGTCTATAAAAATTTAGTAAGATATTTTTGGGAAAAATATAAAACTTTATTGAAAGACATTGAAGAGAGTGAAATTCAGAAAACATTAGTGAGTGGGAAGATCATTGTCAGAAAGCTGTCTTTCCCCCCCAAAAATTAACCCCAAATGCCACATAATGCCAGTCAATATTTTAATAGTTTGTTTTTTTCTCACCCAAAGGTGTGTTTTGTTGATTTTAGAGAGAGAGGCAGGGAGAGAGGCAGAGAAAACATGGATGTGAGAGAGAAATAGCGATTGGTTGCTTCCCGTATGCACTCTGACTGGGGGGTCAAACCCACACCTTTTTGGTGTATGGGATGACGCTCCAACTAGCAGAGCCACCCGGCCAGGGCTAGGTCTTCTCATTGCATCTTCACATGCATAATGAGGAGAGCAGAGGGCCTTAGGGAAAAGTGGGTTTATTTCCCCTACCAATGGGCAAGACTTTTGTTAAAAGCTCATCACAACGTGGTGATGCTGCATGCTATGGACACATGGACTGTTGGGACAGAATGGACAGCTGAGGAACAGACACATCTGCATATACTGTAAGTATTGGTAGACGTTGGAGATGGCTTTGTAGATCAGTAAGAAAGGGGTTGAGTAGATTGATTTGGACGTAGGTTAGTTATATGGAAAAAATGAAATGAATCTCTCCTTTACCTTCTACAGAAAAATCAGTTCCATAAGTGACCTCACCAAAAAGATGTTGAGCAAAACACTAAGTTTTGGGAAAATATATACCCTATGGTATAATTAAAACTATTTAAAATATAAAAAATAATGCCATATAATTTTTCAGTTATGCAACTGAGAAAATATTGAAAATATTATTGAGAAGAAAACATTAAAAGGATAAAGAAATACGAGAGAATGGCGAACATTGGATTTAGGATCCTATTACCAAATGTAGAGGATATAGGGACATAAGCAAAGAAGATTTTTGTTTTATAAGTTGAATGGGTATGGCTGTTTATTTAAAAAAATCTGTTTGTGACTTAAATCTTTTATGATAAATTTAAAGTAAAAAATTAAATTCCGTCATTTTCATGTTGATGTTGCCTTGGTGACTGCCTTGATTTAGCTCGGTGATTTCCATGGGGAAGTAAGAACTCCTCACTCATAGGCCAGCAAGGCAGGCAGGCATAGGTATCCAAACTAATAGTGTGATCTTGGACAAATTAATTATTCCCCATTTCTCTGTTCCCTCATCTGTAAACTGGGTTCACACATGTACACTCTTAGATATATATATGGTATAGCTCTTAATTTTACTGTAGGTTCTAGAATTTGTGTAAGTCTTTCTTAAACTGCTATGAAGTCATTAATTTTAACTTTTTAATGCAGTGCTTTCTTTTATTGCTCCTTACCTCCCTTTTTTGAAATTTTTTCAAGCCTTATGATTTGTTTTTCTGTGTACTTGTCTGCAGGTTTTCTCAGATGATGAAGTATAAATTATTTGTTTAAATATATTTTTATTGATTTCGGAGAGGAAGGGAGAGAGAGAGAGAGATAGAAACATCAATGATGAGAGAGAATCATTGACCGGCTGCCTCCTACACGCCCGCTACTGGGGATTGATTTGAAATCGAATTGTGACCTCTTGGTTCGTAGGTTTGCACTCAGCCACACCGGCTGCACAGGTTATTTATTTGTTTGTTTGTTTGTTTGTTTATTTATTTATTTATTTTTGTTAAGCCTCACTCAAGGATATCTTTCCATTGATCTTTAGAGAGGGTGGGAGGAAGGGGGAGAGACAGAGAGAAACATCGGTGTGAGATATACACATCAATTGGTTGCTTCCTGCACATGCCCCACCAGGATGGGGGATCGAGTCCACAACCGAGGCACACACCCCTGACCACAACCCAACCCAGGACACTTCAGTCTGTGGGCCGACGCTCTGCCTACTGAGCCAAACTGGGTAGGGGAGAAGTTATTTTTAACAATATAAGAAGCCAATAGGGATTCAAAATGGTTTTGTGTTTTCTCCATCAGATTGTTATTCTGATTGAATTATGGACAGAGAGGCATTTTGTATCCCTTGGAAACCACAAAATGCCTGAGTTTTAAAAAGTTTAACCCCTAATCATACGAGTCTGAACAGCAATGATTTTGCATTTCTGAATTCATTTTTATTGTAAGGTTTCATGGTTTAATAATTGGAGTTAACAGATTGCTTTACTTTGAGTGACAAGTTCTTTTCATAAATGTACTTTACTTTTTTAAAAAATATTTTTTTATTTGATTTCAGAGAGGAAGGGAGAGGGAGAGATAGAAACATCAATGATGAGAGAGAATCATTGATTGGCTGCCTCCCACATGCCCCCTACTGGGGATCAAACCGCAAACCTGGCATATGCTGTGACCTGATTCCGTAGGTCAGCACTGAGCCATTGAGTGATGCCAGCTAGATTACAACATTATATTATTTTTAGGTCATTGTTTTTCTAGGACCTAGGTACTCCTAAGATTTATTCTTTCTTAAAAATTATTTTTAAATTACAGTTTACATGC